>NC_000077.6:67496620-68096620 GCF_000001635.26 Mus musculus
TTGTTGGAAGAACTGTGTCACTGGGAAGGTGGGCTTAGAGGTCTCAGATGCTCAAGTCACTCCCAGTGTGGGGTACAGTCTATTTCTTTCTGCCTTCCGATCAAGATGTAGAATTTTCAGCTCCTTCTCCAGCACCATCTCTGCCTACGTACTGCCATGACAATAATGGACTAAACCTCTGAGAGTGTAAGCCAGCCCCAACTAAATGTTTTCCTTTATAAGAGTTGTCATGGTCATGGTGTCTCTTCACAGCAATAAAAACCTAACTTAGAAGTTGGTAACAGGGGCTGGAGTATTGCTGTGATAAGCCTGACCATGCTTTTGTTTGAAGGAATGTGGACTTTGGAACTTTGGGTTAGCACAGCAGTAGAGCAGCTCAGAGGTTGAGTGAGTTTGGTCTCCAGTGTGCCCAGGTGCACACCCCAACACACTGGAGGATAGGATGTGGCTCAGACTTCGAGGAGTGCTAAGTTTGACCTGTGGCTCTGTTGTTTACTAAGTGTGAGACTGTGGGCAGATGATTTGGACTCTGTGTCTCAGATTTCTCACCTGGAAAGAGGACTGTTGTACTGTGCATCTCTAGAGGTGATCCCAATGTTCCTGAATAAAACTCAAACCTGCCACTTTAGGGTTTAACCTCCAACATCATTGCAGAGGCTGTCTCTGAACAAGAAAGGTGGCCCTGTTGTGGGGAGTGGGTAGAATGAAGAAGGGAGTAGAAAATATCACCAGAGAAGGGAAAACCCAAGGGGAACCTTGATTCTGATGGATTCCTATGGCAGCAGGGAATGAGCCAAGGACACTGGCTTCACCAGCTTTCATTTGAAGACTAGTTATCTGTTGTCAGGGCCATTAGCTGAACCTTGCCTATCACACATTAGTATAAGCAAGAATATAAGATCCTTTGAGATCTAAGTAAGACACAGTTGGGAGAGATCAATAAAACATGAATTTGGGATAGATGAGGTCTGGGAGAAGAAAGGTAGAGGTGTATTTCATGTGTGGGTGTGTTTGAGACAGGGGATCATGTAGCACAGATTGATTTTTGATCCTCCTGCATCTACCTCCTGCATGGTAAGATTTCAGGTGTGTACCAGCACATATGATTTTGTGCTTTGCGGGGGATGGAACCCAGTGCCTTGGGCATGTTAGGCAAGGACGTTAGCAACCGAGCTACCTCCTCAGCCCTGTTTTCACAAGTTCATTTTCTATAGTTTCTATGTTCAGTGTGCAAGGACCTTAGCCCACTTGGCTGATTCAACAGTCTCTTCTAATCTATAGCCTGAAATGCTAGGATCCTGCTGCCCCTTTTGGATGCTGAGTGAATTCCTATGTAGTGAATAGGTTCAGCTGTGCAATCAAAACTCATTAGCAAAAACCTACTGGCTGTTCCCTTTGTCTGAGTGGCTTCATTCAGGCTGTCCCAGGGCTTCAGCAAGCTTCACTGACATGACCTGGTATTTACACTTCACTGTGGTGTGATTAAACCCAAAGATACAGACATGCCACCATCACCTTCAACCAAGCCCCACTGTGTGACTTTGCCTGGAAGTATGACAACACCCACCTGTTTATGTGTGAGCCATGAACCAGCCACGTGGAACTTGTGCAAATGAATCAAATAAAGCTGATGAGACAGGTATAGATAAATAGCGAATTCAAAATGAGAGTGCTGGATAAACATCTGAAGACTCCTGTCTTCCTCTTTGCTATCCATAAATCTTGACTTAATAGGTAGGTCTCAGTTCGGTAGGAGCATAGATTCTGAGACGCAGGAATTTTTATGGTCTAACTGCAGGAAGTCAGCGTTCCTTCAGCTGTTAATGCCTGAGGATGATTGGGTCTGTTTTGAGCCAAGGTGGTCAGTTTTGAGCCATGGCCAAGTCTTGCTTCCTGAAGAGATGGCTCAAACACAGATTCCTGGACAGTAACTATTCACTGGATAATTACCCATTTCCTCGCTGTGACAGAATAGCAGAATATATGACAGAAACAGCTTAAAGAAGGAGGGGTTTATTTTGGCTCCCTGATTTGGATGACACAGTTCATCCTGGTAATGGCAGTGTGGCAGTTCCTCATTCCAGAGTGCGTGGCTCAATGCTCTCCCATCTTGCTGGATCCGTGTACTAGCTGTGGGTCCTAAAGGAACAGAACTGACAGGATGAAGACATATATTAAAGGGGACTTATCAAACTGGCTCATAAGAGGAGGGTCTGGATTGTCCAACAATGGCTGTCCCATAGCCAGAGGCCCAGTAATCTAGCTCACAGTCAACAATGCTGGTTGTCACATTCGTCCCAACCTGCCACTGGAATCCTTGAGGATTCCTAGAAAGTTGTTGGTCTTCAGTCTGCCTTGGAATCCCAGAGAAGTCATTCTCACATCGATGAAGGTTTGCCACAGCAACAAGATTGAGGGTTTTGCCTGTGAGAGTGACGGCAGGCAGGCAAAAAATAAAGTTTTCATCTCCCAAGCCTTTTTGTGTAGGCTACTACCAGAAAGCGTTGTCAAGATTTAGGGTGGGTCTTCCTGTTTCAAATAGTCTGATGTCTAATATCCCTCATAAGATGGCCTAGCATCTTGGGTTTTAGTTGATTCCAGATGCAGTGGGATTAATAACCAAGATTAGCCATCATAATCAGGAAGCAGAGAGCCTGGGGCAGGATGGGCTGACTATAACTCTCAAAGCTCAGGCCTCACCCAGTGACCCACTTCCCCCAGCTATACCTCACCTCCTAAAGGTTACACAGCTTGCCTAAACAGAACCATCAAGTGAGAGCCAAATGTTTAAAGACAGGCAAATGGGGCATAGGGAGCATCTCACTTTCAAACCCTAACATTTCAGCTTACACGGTACAACGTTACAATGCAGAACGTATTCAGGGCAACTTCAAAGGTCCTCAGCATCTTGACAGTCCCAATGGACATGAGTCCAAAGTCTCTTTTGAGTCTCAAAGAAAACTCTTCACCATGAGCCCCTAGAAAGTCAAATAGGTTTTTGTACATGTTTGAAATATACAGCATCACACAGTAAACATTGCCATTCTAAACCCAAGAAGTGATAGCATAGCAAGGAAAGGCTGGACCCAAGCAAGAACAAAGCTCCCAGGGGAAACACTAGGCCCTGCTGCTTCATGCCTGGCAGCTGGTTTCAAAGTATTCTTCCCATTTCCCCAGTACAATGTGGAAGAGTTTTGTTTTCTTTTAAATGATTCTAATTTCTTTAATGATTAGAACCACATTGTTTAGCTTATCTGCGCCTGCCTTGTCCTCAACTTTAAAACTTGTTCACATTCCTTTCCTCACCAAACACACACTTTCTACCTCTTTCTGTTCTATCTTGTACTGAGATACCTCACTGTAAACTTGGCAAGTAACAACCATAGACCAAATGATAAGCAGCCTTGAAATGTCCTCTGCCCAACAAATTAAGTACATTCATTTAGAACTCAGCCTCACTCAAATTTTTAGGACACAGGCAGAATCCAGATTATATGACAAAATGTAACACAAGGGGGTCTCTAGTTGAATTCCCAACAGAGGCCTCATCTCCGTGTGAAACCTCATGAGTTCGGTCTTCACTGCACAGGTCTGTGTTCTAGTGTACTGTGATGCCTACAGAGTAGCTCATTAAGCTCTGTCTCTAGCTCCCTAGGCCTTCTCTAGTGGGCAGAGTTTCCACATTCCTCTTTAGTGCCAAACTATGAATCAAATGATCACATTAATCACAGTGATAACCCTACTCCAGGTCCAGATTATGTGTGTCAATTACTTTCCACTTCACTGTGACAGGATACCTGACATTTTGGCTGGTGGCTTTTGAGAGAACAATCTATATGTCAAAGAAGGCTGGCAGAGCTCATGGCAATGACAGCCCAAGGCTGGGACTCCCCATACTTTGATTAACAAGGAGGCAGAGAGCATGGGCTGAAAGTAGGCCCAGTTAAAATCCTCAGTGCCCATATACCAGCAACATACTTCCTCCAGCTAGGCTCTACTGTCCAAAGGTTCTACAACCTCCTGGAACAGAAATGCCAGCTTTGGACAAAGTCTTTAAAAAATATGATCCTATGGAGGGATGTTTTGTATTTAAAAGCTACAATGCCCACAGAGTGTTGAATTCTATGAGTCTGGATCAGGGCCCAAGAAGCTGTGCCTCTGATGAACTCCTAGGCCATGCTGGACTGTGTCCCACATTTAGAAGAGCAAGCTGTGTGGGAATCCATACCTTGTCTCTCCAGAGGAGTTTTCCTCTTCAATAAAGATGCGAAAGTCAGTTATCTTTTTTAAGATGTGGCCAGCAGCAGCTCCCTAGGGATCTCTTTGTGACCTCTTCTAGTGTTGCTTCTGGAAACTGGCTTCATAGGGCTGAAGCAGAAACACTGAGCTATAAAAGGTAAACATGTTCATTTCTCTCCTCTCCCCTCCTCTCCTCTTCCTTCCTGTTCCCTCTCTTCCCCTCCTCTCTTCTCCCTTAACTTCCTATTTCTTTTCTGTGATAGAGATCAAGCCCAGGGCCTTGCACATGTTAGGCAAGCATCTTACTACTGAGCTACATGCTCAGTGTGTGTGTGTGTGTTGTTGTTGTTGTTGCTATTGTTGTTGTTGCTGTTGTTGTTTCTGAGTTTGTCCTCTATGGTCATTATTTTTCTGTGGTCCATCAGCATAGGCACTATCTTGTGACAGGATCTTCTGGTTCCCACTCTGGGCCTTGCCCTCGGTTTGGGACCATCGGAGTCAAGTTCTCATTGAGGAGGTATTTCTTTGCTCTCACAGAAACAAAATGTGGGTCTTTACATTTCACTGTGTCCCCTTTTGGGGACTTAGAGGTGTCCCTCATTTCTGAGGAGGGCTGTGTTCAAGGTCAATATTGTACCTCCTTCCAAGGGACTTCCTCATGACCTGTCTTGACCTATAAAGCCCACCATACTGTCCTGGCCCAGCCTCTGCTCAACAGCAAACTGGTGGTGTCGCTGGTAGGAGAAGATAACCTGCTGGTGTGTCCTGTCCTTCTGCCAGGATCAGCACTGATGGGACTACTATGCTAGAGGGACCTCAGGTCTTTATCTGGGGGTCCTGAATACTGTTTATCCTCAGTAATGTTTATCAACCACACCAGAACCTGAGCTCGGCTTTGGCAAGCTTGGGAGCCTTTCTGATGTTAGTGGCCCTGGCTTCTCCCAGTAACCTTTTAATTCAAACCTGGAGTGGCCTGGGCACTCTATTCTTTTATGTACCTTTCCCAACGTGTCTTTGATGTTCTGGGTGGTTTGTTTTCTTTCCTTTTGATGTGCATCTGAGCATTTACTGCCAGTCCCTGGGGCTCTGCTCTTCCCCAGCATTCTCCTTGCCCTGGCAGTCAGCCCCAGACACCAGGGCATTTGTTGGTGTGATCTGAGCCAGGCTGCTTGCCAGTGAAGGACCATGGGCCTTTTGAGGGTTTCCGTTCCTCTGCCTGCGGCCACCAGCCTTCCTTATACCATCTCAATGGCACGGCCCTGCCAAGTGGATCATTCCCTTTTGAGAACTAGCTGTGCGCCTTTGGAGATCAGCCCTGGTCTTCACTACTAAGTGGCTTCTGCCCTGCATTTCTCTTTCTGTCCTCATCCTCAGTCCTTTGTCTACTGGTCTACAGTAGCTCCTGTTCAGATACAGGCAAGAATGATCGATCCTGCCAGCTGTATATCTGTCATAGACCTGTCATCAAACATCATTTAGAAACATAAAACCTTCATTTAAAAAACAAAAACAAAACCAAGAACGAAATCTAGGATCCATAGAAAAGGATTTACACACAGTATGAACTGGCCTAATCTGAACACCTAAAATCCAAAGTGCTCCAACCCCCGAACATTTTGAACAGTGACATTATTACAATGAAAAATTCCTGATTATATGAGGTTTTTTTGTTGTATATAATTACCTTTAAGCTATTTATATGTCTATGTTCTACATGACGTATATGTATATGTGTATTGTTGTCTCTATTTGTCTCTCTATCTCTGTATGTAGTATATGTAAGTTTGGGTTTTTTACTAGGAGGTCCCCATCCCCAAAGTAGCTTGTTACCTATGTAAAATATTCTCAGACTCCTTTCCCCCCCAAATCTGAAGTTTTTAACTCTTTCAGTACTAGGCCTTGTAGCTGAGGAATGTTGAACCTATAGTACTTTGTCCCATTGTGTCCCCTGGGCATCTGCAGAGATGGGCTTCTGGATGCAGGTTGATCTGACAGCTATGAACAGTGTGTAAGGTCCCCAGAGGTGCTCTTGGACTGTGTTCTCATCTCCTGGGATATCTCTAGTCTGAAACAACTTAAAAGAGGGGAGATCCACCTGTTCCCCAACCCATTTCCAGCAAGTGCTGTGAATCTCCAGATCTGAATGGCACCCTGGTTTGTCTTAGCGGGAGCAAGGAGTACAGGTGAATATGGAGCTCTGGGCTTTGAACTGGAGCCAGTTAACAGTCTTCTCTGCCTTCTTGAGTGCTGAGAGTCTCCTGGGATCACAACTTCCCATCAGCTCCTGGTTGTTCTACCTTTCTGATCATCTGTCCCCTGCTCCCATCGACAATCCTATGGCGCTCAACACCCAGCAGGGCCTTGCCACATTTCATGTCACCAGCTCCTTGGCTATGGGCTGGATGGGAATGAGAGTAGGGACAGGTCTCCTTGAATCTTCTCACTGTCAACTGCATTCTCAGACTGTATAAGAACTAGCTGAGCACCAACTGTGGTACCACCTTCCTTGCCTGTGTGGTCCAGCCCACAAGCTCTGTGACTTTACCAAGTTTTGATGGGGGCAAAGAGAATTTTCCCCCTCAAATTATAAAGACTAGAGTTTGATTACAAGGTGTCAGCTGGGCGGTTTCTTTAGAGGCCTCTTTCACCTGTCTTCATATGGTCTTCCTTTTGGGTTTGTTTCCTAGATGCGTGCATGTGTGCACTCGTGTGCACTTGTTTGTGTGTGTGTGTGTGTGTGTGGGCGCACACACACATGTGTACATATTAAAGTGTGGAGACAGGAGGTCTATGTAATATGTCTTCTTCAATTGCTCTCCACATCTCAAAAGTATGAGATTCCTACATGTATGTTTGCACGCATGTATTGTTGTGGGGAACTCTTAAGTGCTGTGGATGCATGTGGAGGTAAGAGGAGAACTGCTGGAAGCTGATTCTCTCTTCTCCATTTGGGTCCTGGGGATTGAACTCGGGTCATCCTCCGAGAGTTGGCAACAAGTGCCCTTACTGCTGAGCCTTCTTGAAGGGTCTCCACTTATTTGTTTGTGTGTGTGTGTGTTGCTGGGAATTGAATTTCTCATGCATATGAAGCAAGTGCTCTACTACTAACTCCCAGCCCCAGCTACCTTAGCTTCTTAGAGAGACAGGGTCGCTCACTGACCTCAGGCTCACTGATGTACTGGCTGACCAGCAAGCACCAGGGATTTTTCTGTCTCTGAATCCCTTTATGATCCCACATCTGTTTTTTTTTTTTTTTTAGTTGGGGGTTGTGTATCCAAACTCAGGTCCCTCTTGTTTGTACCATCTCTCTCCAGGCTCCCATTCTCCCCACTCCCACCCACATCCCACTCCCTGCAGCAACTGAACCTAGGACCTCATGCATGCTGATTCCCAAGCAATCAATCTCCTCTCAAAGACACTAGTCATATTGGATTAGGACCCGCTCTACTCACTCCCTTCATTTTCACTCAATTCATTTATCTTTGTGACGATGCTATCTCCAAACACAGGCATGTTGGGCTGGGAGATGGCTCAGTCAGTAAGTGCCTGTTGAGCAAACCTTGGGACATAGTTTGTATGTCAAGCACTCTTGTAAAAGCTCAACATGAAGGCTCAACCCCAGCACTGGGAGGGTGAGGTGGGGGGTGGAGACAGGACAATCCCTGCAGCTCATCTGTTAACTAGGCTAGTCAAATCAATGGTCTCCTGGTTTAAGGAGAGACTGTCTCCCAAAAGAAACTAAAGAGCAATAGAGGAAGAAATGGGACATTTGCACTCATTCATTCATTTGCACACTCATTCATGAGTGTGCATACACACACACACACACACACACACACATGCAATATACAATATACAAAAATATACAAAAAAGCAAAAGATTAAAAAACAAAACTACCAGTCATGTCCTGAGGTAATTTGTGTGTGTGTGTGTGTGTGTGTGTGTGTGTGTGTGTGTGTGTGACACAGAGAGAGAGACAGAGAGAATGATAAAGAGAAGACACAACTCAGTTCATGACATATACCTTTCTATTTATGTCCAAAGCTCTCTGCATTCAGCGCATACCTCCATATAAATCTATACAGATAATGAACTATGTGTGAAATTGAAAAACATTTATATAGGCTTGCTATGTACTGGGGACAACAAGAATCTTTTATTTGAGAATTATGGTTGGTTTTAGTGTTATGTTTTCTCTCATTTTATGTTATGTCTCCTTTTTTTTTAAGCTCTAAAATAGTCTGCTTACTACATGCTCTGTTTTGTTGACTGTATTTTGCATGATTTCTTTGGGTGATTGGAAAGGTTTATAATCTGATTTTAGTTTCAGTAGTTATCTTTGTAATGACCAAATAATCTTATATTATTGCCTGTCCTGTTTTCATAGGAGCTGCTTTATCACTGCTAATGAGTAGTGATACAATTATTCTGAAAGATTGTCAATATTTTAAGAGAAGTATTACATTTGTGTGTGTGTGTGTGTGTGTGTGTGTGTGTGTGTGTGTAGGTGGGTGATACGCGTAAATGTGTATGTGTGTATATATATATATATATGTGTAATATGTGTGTGTGATGTGATGTATGTGTATGTGTGGTGTGTATGTGCGTGTGTGTGTTAGTATGTGCCATAGCGTGTGTAGGGAAGTCAGAGGTCAACTTGAAGGACTTTGTTCTCTTCTTCCATCCCGTGAGTCCCAGGAATACAACTCAGTTTGTCAGGCTTGGTGGTGAGTGGAGTGCCTTTACCTGTTGAGCTGTCTCAACAGCCCAAGAGTGTTAATCTTCACACCATTTGTTATATCTTATTTTGATCCTCTTCACAGCTGTGTACTGCGAGGTACCTATTATGTATAGTTTAAAGATGAGAATAGAAAGCCCTGAGAGGAATGGGAATTTGCCCAAGGTCCCTTGGGCTACTATCTAACGAAGCAGGAATTCAGCCTGGAAGCTGTTTAGCCCAGAGGCTACGCATACACACAAACTCCAGGCCTTCACCTGGACAGTAATTCAGGAAGTCAGCGCTCTTTGCCCTCTGCTTCATTTTTACATCTTTGGAAGTAGGTTTTTTGTAAGGAGTAATTGTAAGCTATAAGTGAAGTAATCCAGACCTGCTCTGGGTTTTAGGGGTCTCATAAGGGAGGAGGGTTCCTGCACACTCATTTAAACGGATGCTATAACTTTTCCCTTACCTGTACCCTGTATGGCAAGGAATTCCAGTGGGGAGTGAGCCAGGACTTTGAGCCTCTTCAAATCTTCAGGAGCAGAAGTTTCATGGCTGTCAGAGGGTGACAGACAAGTACTGGCCCCATGAAGTCACCCAGCACCCAGTGGTACTGACAGATCCCTCTGGATCTGTGAAGGCGCAATGAGATGGTGACCACTGTTAGCCCTTTGTTTTTAGCTCTATGTCTGCAGGACTGCTCTGGAAGCAAAGGGGACAGAGTAGCAGACTGGAGTCACTGCTGTTTTCTACCATGATGACTTTCAATGTCCCACCTCCAGCATCTCCAGTTGTGGTGGTTTGAGTATGCCTAACCCAGGGAGTGCCACTATTTGGAGATGTGGCCTTGGAGTAGGTGTGCCACTGTGGGCTTGGGCTTTAAAACCCTGGAAACCAGTCCTCGGCTAGCTGCCTTCAGATGAAGAGGTAGAACTCTCAGCTCCTCCTACACCATGCCTGCCTAGACTCTACCATGCTCCTGCCATGATGATAATGGACCTAACCTCTGAACCTCTAAACCAGCTTCAATTAAATGTTATCTTTATAAGAGTTGCCTTGGTCATGGTGTCTGTTCACAGCAGTAAAACCCTAACTGAGACACCAGTGATACTCCCATTCCACAGCCACTTGTCCTCTTATAGGAACATCTTTAGTGCCTATGTGAGGCAGCGTATCCAGAATGGGTAGGAAGAACCTGTAGACAGATGTGGACATGGCTGTGAGCATAGAGACACATAGACTTCTAAGCACATGCACCCAGAGACACTAGATATAGACACACGATACACACGCACGCATTTTTGAAAAGCAACTTAATGAAGGCTTGTGGGACTGCTCATTGAGACATACTTGGTGGGTTTTTGTTTTGTTTTGTTTTGTTTTTGTTTTTTCGAGGCAGGGTTTCTCTGTGTAGCCCTGGCTGTCCTGGAACTCACTTTGTAGACCAGGCTGGCCTCGAACTCAGAAATCCGCCCGCCTCTGCCTCCCAGGTGCTGGGATTAAAGGCGTGTGCCACCACACCCGGCATGGTGGGTTTTTTTTTTAAAGTCTTTGTAGGGTCTTTTTTATGCTACGTGGGACTGATAGCTGAGCAATCTGTTGGGCTCTGTGTCTGATGATCAGCTCTGAAGCTACAAAACAAGCTGCTTCCCTTTTATCTTAGTTAAGGTTTTACTGCTGTGAACAGACACCATGACCAGTGCAAGTCTTACAAAGGACACAATTTAATTGGGGCTGGCTTACAGGTTGAGGTTTAGTCCATTATCATCAAGGTGGGAGCATAGTAGCATCCAGGCAGGCACGGTGCAGGCAGAGCTGAGAGTTCTATATCTTCATCTGAAGGCTGCTAGCAGAATACTGGCTCCCAGGAAGCTAGAACAAGGGTTTTAAATCCCAAGCCCTACTCCAACAAGACTACATCTCCCACCTCTATCACTCGCTGGGCCAAGCATATACAAACCATCACACCTTTCTTCTACCAAATCTCTCAAGACTCTTCTGATGGTCTGCCCACCCAGGACAGACAGGGAAGGAATTCAAGGACATGTCCAGTGGATGCATCCACACCACTAGGAGATGGGATGAGCCAGTGGACTGACAGCATATCAGAGGGTCAAATCTCAACCCCAACTTCCCTGGCCTCTGGCTTTCAGTAAGTTATCTGGCCTGTGCCTCTTCCAATTAACAGAGAATGCCACACTAATACAATCTTTATAGAGATTCACTAGTTAGGAGATAAAATTAAGACTGTCAATTGCCTTGCCTTGCTCCTGGATGCATGGGAAGAAATCTTTGACCTCTTACAGTTCTAGATGCTGAAAAGGAACCTGAAGTCTCAGTGTGACCGAGTTTGCCTCTGTCACTGGACAAATGCTTTCTTCTCAAGGAACTGGAACATTCCTTGAGTTGGGCTTTATTTCTAGCATGCTGATATTTTTCTTATTATTTTGAGTAAAATTTAATTAAGTTTTCAGTTGGTTATTGATGATATATGGCTGCAGAAGGGTGCTAATAAAAAGACTTCCTCCATCTTCAGTGGGAATTTCTCTTGAATTTTCTTGAGCTCCGAGGCTGGCTGTTGGTTTTAGATTAGCATTCATATTTCCTAGTTAGCATTTTAATATCCTTTTATGCCTGTTTTTCTGTGTCTTTGTAGAGTCTGAGATCATCTCAGGTTTAGCACCCCAAGAAAGTGTTTTTAAAGCCTCGTACAGATGTGGAATATCAGCAGATGGGGGCCTGTCAGCCTCTTCCAAGACAGGTTGTTTGTTGTTTTTTTCTTTCTTTCTTTTTTTTTTTTTTTAGATATTAATAGGACTAAAATAAATTATAGATTTATTTTCTAGCAGGATAGACGGATGATGTCAAAGGAACCTCAGTGGGAAGAGCAGAAGGTAGAGTGTCTGGAAACTTGGCATTCTGGTCTGATTTGGTTCTTGTTTACAACTTTGACCTTAGACAACCCAATGGCCTTCATTGTCCTGCTAAACGAATGTTCCATGTCTGGTGTTTCCTTACCTGTATGGTAGGGATGACCATGGTTGTCCTCACTTCCTTTCTAGAGTGTTACAAGGACAAAGAGTAGTCAGTAGAGCTGACATTTGTATTTAATTAAATGGCTTCCAAACTTTAAAAGACCAATGAAAAACATAAAAATATTTAAAATAAGTAACATAACCTTAATTATTGTACATAGTCAACTAAGAATTCTTTTGTTCATTCATCCAACAAATGTTTATGTTGAACCCATAATATTTTACAAATTGCTGTAGACACTGGTAAGATAACACTTACATGGTAGACCAGTTCTCTAGACAGTGTAGCTTACAATCCAATAAGGAGATATTTCTTGTGTGTCAGCCAAGTGCTTACTTCTGTGAAACAGACACAGTGGGGTAGAGGTTGAGATACATTGTACAAGGGGATGGCTTGAAATGGCTTGACCAGAGAAGGCCTCTCTGGGGAGACAATTGAACAAGAACTTAAGGACAAAAGTGAGTGAGTTTTATGGAGACCTGGGGTGATAGCAAGAGTGAAGGGCCTCGAGGCAATGATGCTAATGAACACGATGAGTTGTCCAGCAGCTAGGAGAGGGAAGATTTGAGATCTGGGAGTTCCAGGGGCTAGGCTGTTGCAGGGAAGTGTAACTTCTCCTGGGGATTCTGCTTTTCTCAATGTGTTAAGGAAAGCACTTGGAGGGTTGAGAACTCTGGGTGGCACAGCCAGGTTTGCTGTCTTAAGGGATTGCAGTAGCTGCTGCATGGATATTGATTGGAGCTGGTTTTGAATACAGGCAGGCAGATGAAGGGATGGTGGTGGTTCAGCTTGTACTAGTATGGAGGAGGCAGTGAGGGTGTATTTGGGGAACATTTTGTAGGCAGTGCTGACAGGGTTTCCTGACAAAGTGGAGATGGGCATGTGATTTTCCCTGTGAGATGAAAACATCCCCTGCCTTGCTTTTCAGCCTGGGAATCATGCCGAGTCCCCCCCCCCCCCAACACCATTGTGCTGAATCAGCAACTTCCCAAAGTTCTGGACTGGGGAATGAAATTAACTGAAGGGTTTGGTGGCCCCAGGGGAATTCCATCCTGAGACTCAGACACTCTCAGTGTGACCTCTGGATGTGGAACAGTCAGATAGGAGGAAAGATGAGCCAGTGAATTGGCTGCCATTGCCACAGTTGGTCATAGGACACTCACTCACCATGGACAACATTGTGATTAATTAATAAAAGCCAGATACAGCATTGGGAGGCATTTGTCTCTCCTGAGTGTTTCTATTTCTCCTTAGACAGCCCTTTGTGGTATTGGCTTGAGCCTCCTCTCAGCCCTGGCAGCCATCTTGCTAATTTATGCCTAGCTCTTTAAACTTGCCCCTCCCCCACAACTCTGAACTGAGGAGACATCTCTTCTCTTCTCAATAGTACCAACTTCACTGTCCCTCACTGTCTTTTCCTGACTGGTCCTTCATAGCTTCTTCTGTGGATTTTCTCCTCCCTTTCTTTGTCACAGTCTTATCTTCCTCATCATCTTTCTCCTTCTTTGGTTTGGTTGGTTGGTTGGTTGGGTCTTTTGTTTATTTGTTTGTTTGTTTGTTTTGTTTGTTTTCTTCATTTTTTCTTTTTTCTTTTTTTGTTTTTTCCAGACAGGGTTTCTCTGTGTAGCCCTGGCTGTCCCGGAGCTCACTTTGTAGACCAGGCTGGCCTCAAACTCAGAAATCCACCTGCCTCTACCTCCCAAGTGCTGGTAAGACAGGGCCTCACCATTGAGTTGTCCCTAGCCTAGAATACACTATGTAGCTCAAGGTGTCCTTAAACTCTCAATCCTTCAGCGTCAGCCCACAGCATTCTGGGATTGCAGGTATAGCTCCCACACTGGGCACTTCCACTGGGAACTTCTTCCTTTCCCAGCGTTTATACATTCAGGTAGTAGACTGAGACTACATCATTCAATCCCTCATTTCTGAGGCTGGGGTGTCTTGTGGGTTCGCTGAACACAAAGCTCAGATGAGGTTCCGATCTCTGCGTGCTTAAAAATGAAAAAGAAGGTTGGGTGTCTGCTTGCCCAGCCAGTTCCCACCACAGGGGAGGGTAAGACACACAGTAAAGTCAACAGTAATGAGATGAGATGCTTAAACAAGTATAGACCAGCAGAGTAAGTACCTCAGCAGGGTTAGCTCAGCACTGTGGTGTTACTAGGAGAAATCTCTTGAGCTAGCTCAGGCCATGGCCTTGGTGGTAGAGAATCAAGTCAGGAGTGGGCAGAATGACAGAGTTGCTGCGATCTAGAAGGACAGACTCAGGAAGAACAAAGTACGGTAATATTGGAGAAGAGGGAATCCTAGCACACAGTGTGTAGGGCGTAAGGTAGGTAGCACAGCTTTACAGCACTCACTGGATAAGTGTCTGTGGTGGTTTGAATAAGAATGGACTCCACAGACTCACGTGTTTGAATGTTTGACCCATAGGGAGTGGCTTATTAGGAGGTGTGGCCTTGCTGGAGTAGGTGTGGCCTTGTTGGAGGAAGTGTGTCACTGTAGAGTTGAACTTTGAGATCTCATATGCTCAAGCTAGGCTTAGTGGGGCAGTCTCCTCTTGCATGTGGCTCAAGATATGGAACTCTCAGCTCCTTCACCAGTACTTTGTCTGCTTGGATACCACCATGACTCCCACCATGAGGATAATAAACTAAACTTCTTAAACTGTAAGCTAGTGCCAATTTAATGAGTTTCTTTATAAGAGTTGCATTGGTCATGGTGATTCTTCACAGCAATAAAACCCTCACTAAAACAGTGTCCAGAGGAAAAGGAATCTGTGTTGAAGAGACACCTACACCTCTATGGTCATCAACACATGGAAACATATGGAAACAACCTTAGTGCCTACTGATGAATTAATTATTCAACCTTAAAAAAGAAGGAAGACAGTCCTGTCATTTACAACAACCCAGCAACATAAACCAGGCACACGAAGACATACCCATCACGATATTAGTCCCATGCAGAATCTAATGTCGAACAAAGCAGAGAACAGAATGGCAGGTACTGATGACTCGGGTGACTGTACTAGGGAGTTAGGCAGGTAGTAATCTAAGGATACAAAACTTAAGCTAACAGGAGGAGTAAATTAAGGAGAGCAGTTGAATAACATGGTGTTCAGAGGTCACAAGAATATCTTGAAAATTGACAGGGATAAATCTTGTGCTCTTCCCACAAGTCATAAACATCTGATGTCATATATGTTTACTCCATGAACATAAACATCTGATGTCATATATGTTTACTCCATGAACATAAACATCTGATGTCATATATGTTTACTCCATGAAGCGATTCCACAATGTGCATGAAATTCAGAACACCATGCTGTCTGGATGTGTACAAACAATTTTAACTTTTAAACAAAAGTGTAACATTTCGGGGAGTGGAAGACAGAAAGCACTTTTCTCTAGGGAAGCATGTGTAGACGAGACGCTGGCTTTTGGAGGGATCTTAGTCACGGGAGCTTGAGAGACACTTGGAGTCCTCTGGGGAGACCGTGGGAGAGGATTTGGAGAAAGGCTGCTGCTAAACCTGAGGGTCAGGGTGGAAGAGAAGGATCAGAGGTGTTGCCAGATGTTAAAAATAAAGGCCGTACTCATTTTTAGAGACTCAGCTAGCAATTAATTAATTAGTTAGTTAACTTAATTAATTAATTAACTAATTAATTAATTAAAGTCAGAGCCTGGTGTGGGGGCAAACAGCTGTGATCTCAGCCCCTACTAAGCCGAGGCAGAGACTTGCAGGCCAGCCTTGGGCTACATAGCAAGATCCTGTCTCAAACCAAAACCAGAAGTACACAAACCAAAAGCAAAACAAGGGTGCCTAAGTGTGAAGTTCTTACCATGTGGTATCAGCAGGAGCCAGAGCTACAGCAGCCAGCCTCCTGCACCTGAGAGTAGCTGTGGTCCAAGGCCAGGAATTCTGTTGTTGTCTTGAAAGGGAAGAAGTCAGGGACTCTGGCACCTGAACCAAGACTCTGGAAAGGCTGCTTGGAAGCAGGTAGTTTACTGCACTGGCTGCTTGGGCTTTTGTGAGGGGTCGGACTGCAAGATGTGAGTGGGGAGTGTTGATTCTCGCTCCTCCCTCTGTCTCTGTCTCTGTCTCTGTCTCTGTCTCTGTCTCTGTCTCTCTCTGTCATACACACCAATAAACAAACAAACAAACAAATAAATCATAAGAAATAAAAAGAAATTGTGCTCCTTAGCAGTTTTTCCCCATGTCCCTAACCACCTCAGAGCACACTCACCACGTGTGTGTGTGTGTGTGTGTGTGTGTGTGTGTGTGCTTTCTGTATGCTTCAGGTTTATCTCTCTGTGTTAGGATTTCATTCCCTTTGACTTCTGAATGATGTTCCAGTTGGGGTGTCTAGGCTGCATTCCGTCTAATCACTCATCAGTTGATGCGTTTATTGGGTCATCTCTACTTTTTGGCCTTTAGGAATGACACAGCTGTGGACATATGCTTTCAATCCTCTTAGACAAATACCTGGAGTGGAACTGCTGGATCATATGGTAAGGGTGTGTAACCTGTGAGGACTTGCCAGGCTGCTTTCCAAGACCGCTGTACCATTTGATATCCACAGCAGGGGTCTAGGAGGCTTCCAACTCCTCCACAGCCTTGCCAATATTTGTTATTATCTGTGTTTCTTCACCATTGCTGTTGCTAGTGGGTGTGGCATGTCATCCATTTTGGTTTTGCTTTCCCACGAAGACTCATGGTGATGGGTATTATCTTACGGGCTTGTTGGACATTCACATGTCTTCCTTCAAAAAAGTTCTATTCAGAGCCTTTGCCAATAAAAATATTTCTTTATTCATTCATTGATTTGCTTGTTCATCTATCTGTCTGTCTGTCTGTCTGTCTGTCTGCTGTGTGTGTGTTGTGGGGGGAGGGGTTGGTGTCTAAGGAGGCCAGAAGAAGACATGGATCCTTTGGAACTGGAGTTACAGGTGGTTGTGAACTGCTGAGATGATCAAACCCATGTCCTCTAGAGGGGCAATTGCTGAGCCACCTCTCCAGCTCCAAATAATGTCTATATCAAGGAACCTAGTGAGTCTATCTCCCCCCTCCCTCTTTTGAGACAGGGTCTCACTATGTATTGCTAGCTGACCTGAAACTTATTGTGTAGATCATGCTGGCCTTGAACTCATGAAGATCCACCTGCTTCTGACTCCTGAGTGTTGGGGTTAAAGCATGACAGGCATGCTTTTGCCAATTTGTAAAATTTGGGTTAAAAAAAAAATGAATGTCTTCAGAATTGAGTTGTAAGTAATCTTTATATACTGAAGATAAAAGTCATTTTTCAGAGGGGCAGAGAGATGGCTTGGCAGTTAAAAACATCTTCTGCTCCTATAAAGGACATAAGCTTGCTTCCCAGCACCCACAGGGTGGGTCTCCACTGTCTGTAATGTCACTTCTAGGAGATCTGACACTCTCTCTGACCTCCATAGGTACCAAGCACAAACAGAGTACACAGACATACATGCAGGTAAAGCACCCATACATATAAAAATAAAATAAATCTTTAAAAGATTTATTTATTTATTTCATGTATGTGAGTATACTGTCACTGTTTTCAGACACACCAGAAGAGGGCATCAGATGTCCATTACAGATGACTGTGAGCCACCATGTGGTTGCTGGGAATTGAACTCAAGACCTTCGGAAGAGCAGTCAGTGCTCTTACCCACTGAGCCATCTCACCAGCCCCACAATAAATCTTTTTTTTTTTAAGAAGATACTTTTGTCAGATATATGCTCTATGAAACTTTTCTTTTCCCTTTTGTCCTTTAGAGCATAAAGGTTATTAAGTTAGGTGAAAGTTGATTGGCTTTGTTCCATTCTACTTCTGTTGTCCTGAGAAACTATTGCTTAATCCTGGTCATAAAGACTTTTGCCTGCATTTTCTTCTAGGGCATGCAGGCACGTGTGCCTGCTTGTGAGTGTGT
The DNA here is from genome assembly GCF_000001635.26 of Mus musculus. Taxonomy (NCBI): domain Eukaryota; kingdom Metazoa; phylum Chordata; class Mammalia; order Rodentia; family Muridae; genus Mus; species Mus musculus. Next base: position 67,514,568 of record NC_000077.6, read on the forward strand.
GTGTGTGTGTGTGTGTGTGTGTGCGCGCGCGCGCTTGCGTGCCTGCCTGCCTCTCAGTCTGCCTGTCTGTCTGCCTGTCTGTCTGTGTACATCTGAATGCTATTGCCTGCAGAAACCAGTAGAGGGCATTGGGTCCTCCGGGGCTGGACTTAGAGAGCAGCAAGTGCTGCTAACATTTGGGCCATTTTTCTAGCCCCTTTAGAGAATTTTATAGTTTTAGCTCTGCCACTTAGGGTTTTGAGCCTAATGGTGTGAGGAATGGGTCTAGCTCCATTGTTTTGCATGCAGATACCTATTGTCCCAGCATCCTTTGCTGGTGACACTATCCTTTCCCTAATGAATGGTCTCTGCTTTAAAGCTAACACTTCCGTGCCTGTGTATTTTTAAATCAAAGGATGACAGATAAAGCTGCTGACCTGCAGGGAGGAATCAATCAAGCATCATTTCCGTTTACAATATCACTCTGCTTGGGATTTTTAGAAAAAGGCCTTCACATTTTTTTATTAACCCTGCATGCAGGCAAAGAACAAGTGTTGTAAATTAAATATAAGCAGGGAGACACCATGTTTTGCTTTCTGGCTCAGTGAAGGGGAAGGGGGAGGCCTTTGGCTTCAGCTGGCTCTGGAATTCCATGGGGTGTGGGATGAAAAATCAAAGCTGAGATAATCAAGTCTGGGTGCTCTGGCCCTGGGACGGGACATGCAAGGAATTGTGTGTCCCCTGGCTACCTCTTCCCTGTCCTCCTACCCCCTTGACTCAGGACTTCCCACAGCAGGAGGTCAGCACAGGAACATCCCAGCAGAGCAAGCAGTGGCCTCTGGACTCTGGGCAAGGACTTGATTTAGGAAGGGATTAGGGAACTGTTTCCTCCACCACAGAATGGAGTCCTGAAGCATCTTGGCCTGTGCCTCCCACGTGTGGGCTGGGTGTGGAGCAGCCCCGGGGACTGTTGGTGTGGGCTGTGAGGCTGCACCAACCGCCTTGGCTTCTTCTATGACTCAGCCTGGTCCAAGACTGGGTCAAGGACCTGAGTCCCAGACCTGGCCAGGTTCCCTGGAAACTGGACCTGAATCTTTCACTGGTCCAGTTCAGAGTCCACCCAACTGACCCAGAGAGCAGAAGATTTAGTTAAGCCCCAGATGTTTACATGTCTGACTCAGTGTTTGCCTGTACTCTGCAGAGAACTTATGTGGCCCAAGAGGTGGTCATGGAATTTGCTCAGATCTCTGTGAGGGTTCTACTGTTGAATCAGCATCTGCAGGGAGGAGCTGAAGGGGTGGGAGGGGGGAAGGGGGAAGAGGTTAAGAGGTAACAGCGTGTTACACACAGCCTGCTGGGAACTGGCCCAGGCTTGAGAATTCAAGGGCTAGACCTCCTTCAGTTTGCTTCTTGGAAGGAAACCTAGTACCTCTGCTTTCTCATCGTTACCCTAGAATCCAGAGAAAACCCACACTAACCCTTATTAACCTGGTTCAAGTTCATGTCAACAAGATCAAAGTTCTCAAAGGGCATTCGTGCATTTCCACCCTGTGCCCAGAGTGTGTCCCTTGGGGAGTGCACACCTAGAATCCTTCAGGGTTGCTGGGTGGGATTTGAATGCTGACATCCATCAGGGCAGAGAAAAACTGAGCCTTCTGTGGAATCGCTCAGCCTGTGAGACCAGTCCAAAAAGCACATGGTTCTGATACTGGCCAGCATAGCTGCAGCCATGCCTGCTTGTCTATGTTGGACTCAGGTTCATGCAGCAGGCTGTATGTAAGAGAGAGGCACAGTAGTGCCTGGAAATCAAGGGACTCCAAGACAAGTTGGTGGGCATTTGAAGAGGGGCTGATGGGGTTACCGGTGAGTCTCCTTTAGGGTTCCCCAAATCACTCTCTTATTATCTTTATCGTTTAGAGCAAAGCTGATGCTGACCACCCCAGAAAGTTAAATCATCTTGAGTGGGTTAAAGGGGCAAGTGCCAGGGCCTAGCAGGCACCTAAGACCCCAGGAACTGGGTATCATTCCAAACAGTGCTAGACAGTTTTCAAAAACGTGTGCCAGACTGGAATCTTGAAATTTCCCAGTTTTGAAATGTAGCCAGTCAGTTCAAATCAACACACTTGCTCCAGAGGGCTGCATCTGTCCAGCCTTTAGGTTTTAGTCTTAATAGATTAAAAATTAAATCCTAAGCACATAAAAAATTAGTGGAAAATCTATTACGTAATCTGCACTCACTCCTGGGGTTATAGGTTCCAATTTCCTAGCACTGTCTCCCTGCAACTATACAGGATTCTCCAAGTGAGGAAATAGACTATAGAAGGTCATATAGCTCAAGTACCAGAGCTGGGATTTGAACTCATAACCTATTGTGTGGCTGTCCTGCTATTTGTGGAAACTAGAATCATAGCCTGTTAGTTTTACGGTATATTCCTTTTCTCATCACATTGGGATTGGCTCAACTCCCAAACAGGGCAGTTGCTTCCCTGAATTTTGGAGATTTCTCAGCAACATGAGATATTCAGTGTGTATGTGTGTGTGTGTGTGTGTGTGTGTGTGTGTGTGTGTGTACCCAACACTTGTGCACATGTGAGTACTCTCCCTCACATACTCCTCCAGTCATGCAATATTCAAGTGTGTCCACTCTGAGATCTCCAAGGAGTTCCTGAAGAAGGGAGCCGTTGGAGGAAAGACTCGCCCTACCACACAATCTGCAGAGTGGCTTCTCCTCTTCCTCCCAAAAGGCCCTTTAACTCTTGCTTTTTCCTGAGACCCTGGGTCTTTCCATGATGGCTATGAGATGTTTAAGCAATTGGAACAGCACCGCCATCCAGACCCTGCATATTCAGAGGCTGCTCTGAGATGAGAGGAGAGGTTGGCCCTGATGGGCGCTGCACCCACCACAGACTGAGCTCATCCAGTACGACCCTATCTGGTTGTCTCTAGTTCTGTGGGTTCCTGAGCCTGTGACAGGACTGGGCGTGTGAGGGCTGAGAGTGAAGGAAAGTGTTAATAAACAAAACAGGGTGGAGGGGCTGCTGAGAGATTTACTAGCTAAATATTTTCCGGATGTTTTCACAGTTCTTTAAGGCTAATCCAGGGGGAGGCCATGGGACTTAGTCAAACGCCTTCATGGGCTCCCCGCTCAGTTGGCCTCCTTACTCCCTGTCCTCATTCCCAGTACCGCCCAGGCCTCCCCACTCCTCCACTGCCTCGCAGTTCACCTCCCCCCTTTTCAGTCTTCTGCTTTCTCCCTCTCTTAATATACACACCACTGTGCAACATGCTTTTCAACTTAACATTCATTTTAAATGTTTATTTTTAAAAGATTTGCTTATTTTTTGCCTAGACATTTATCTGTACCTTGTGTGTGCAGTACTCACAGATGCCAGAAGAGGGCGTCTGAGCCCTTGTAATGGAAGTTACAGACTACTGTGTATCCCATAGATACTGGGAACTGAACCCAGGTCTTCTGGAAAAGCAGCCAGTGCTCTTGACTGCTGAGCCATCTACCTCTCCATTTCCTTATCAATATTCTTTAAGCATATTTATATCAAACTAGGTGTGTGGTGACACACATCTGTAATCCTTAGGAGATCAAGGCAGGAAAATCATAGGTTTGAGCCAGCCTGGGCTACAGAGAGAGACTTTGTAGATGGTTAGGGCGGATGGGGAGGGGAGTATATTTCTATCAACAAATGAATTTTCAGCTGCTTCAAATGTTTACTACTTATTCATATTTCAACAAATTACTACTTAAATCCCCCTAGCAATATATACTGAGGTTGCTTCCTTTTTAAAATTCTTTTTTCCATTAAAATCAACAGAAACGACATTCTCCGTGCCGTTGTCTGTCTTTCTGCCTGAGGTTCCCGTAAGTGGATGTACCAACATTGCCCTGCTGCTCTCTAGAAAGGTCAGGCCAAGCTGTGGTCTGTTACAACGCCTGATACCTTGTTTGCTCGTCAAGACAGGCTCTTTCAGACCACAGACATTTAGTGATGCTGTTCCCACCTGTAGAAGGGACGCGATGGGAGGCAGGAGACACAGTCCCTGCCCGTGGGGACTTATGCTCATGTATGACATGCATTAGAAATCTGGGAGCCTTTGGGGAGGAGTGCAGGAAAAGGCTGTCAGGGTCCCTGGCTTCTCAGCAGCCTTCCATACTAGCTTCTGCTAGTGTGTGCTACCTACTCTTAGCATGAGCTGTGTTCCACCCTACAGGACTGAGTCTTTGGATGCACCCATGTTAGCAACAGGCAGGGCAGTGTGTAATGGATGCTGTACTGTCCCTTGGAACCCTACCCTTCTAGGTCTCATTGAGTGCCTGGGTGCAAGTTTCTGGTCCAGCCTTTCTGATTCAGGTCTGGCCGTAGGATCTGGGATTCCTGTACTGGGCTGTGGACCGTCCATTTCTCTTTCTGCCTTTAGCTTGGCCTTTTCTTGTTGGAGGCTTGTGCAAGGCCCCACCACGAGGGGCTGGTTGGAGCCGGGAGCCGCGTGGGGAGCCCTCTTGGGGCACAGTGATGGCTCTGTTTCCTCCTCCGCCTTACCAGGGGCCCCCATTCACGCCAAGGAGAGTCACACATTCCCCCCTTGACATAAGAATAGAGCCCAACTGTGCCCCAGGACAGAGTCCAGCTTCTTCAGCCGGCCCTTCGAGGCCTGGCAAGGGCTCCCAGATGGTACTGGCATGAGTGGGCCCTGGCTGCCTGCCCTGCTGGACTCTTGTGCATTGTGTGGTTAGGACAGTGGGTTCAGTGTATATGCCTGTGCAGGCCCCAGGAACCCACCATGACCAGGCTCTGCCCAGGATGGAGGAACTTGTCTCTATAGTATCTGGTCCAGGGCTCTGCAGTGTCCCTCCTGTTACCAGCTTTGATGAACCCAGGGTTTAGCCATGCTTCTGGAAGGGTGGAAGGGAAACATGCTTGAGAAGGGTAGCATACATTAGCAAAATCTGGAGTCTGGGTAGTAAAGGCTGCTAAGTAGCTGGGGACCCCTAAAGCCTTTTAGTGTAACCTCAGAGGATGGTGCAGGACTCTGTGGAGATTAGAAAAGGCAAATGTGATAAACAAAGTCCTGGGGCCTCCACCTTTAGCCCTGCCTGGGTCTGAGGATGTGGAACATCTGAGAGTCTTCCAGATACCAAAATCTCAAGGTGCTATTAATCAGGCAAGAGCTCAGAGTGGGGCTGGCGGTATGGTTCAATGGTAGTATGTTTGCTTAGTGTACATGAGACTGTCTGGGTTTGATCTCTAGCCCAACAAGCTCAAGGCAAACCAGACAACAACAGAAAAACAGATCGCATTCCTGCAGTGATCCTTGGTTCTCCGCAGGGTCATCCCAGGTAGTCTTTAGCACGCGCTCAAGCCTTAAGACCTCATAGCATTTGCTTCTCAAAGTGCATTTCCCAGATGGACTGCACCAGCCCCTTCTGGAAACTCACTGACTGGTGTTACATGGTCTCAGGCCCACCCATAACCACCCACTCCAAATCCTGGAACAGACCCCAGAAGTCCCTGCTGCAGCATTTATCTCAGGGATTCTGGTACATAGGTCTAGGCAAAGTCCTATGCTTCTCGAGGCCAGACTGGTTGGCAGGTTGACATCTACAGGTATCAAATAAAGAGATATAATCATGTTATTTGTTTATCTCCCAGCTTACCTTAAAAGAACTCAACCTACAGATTTCTGTTGTTTGGCAACCACGCGAGTCAGTTTTTTGAGTTTATCAGTGCAGACGCTAAGGCTCCAGAGAAGCAAATGTTGCTCTGAGTTGAACGGCTACGATTGCCCTCTGGGATCTTCACCTTGGCCCTAGAACCCTCACTCATCCTCGTATGACAATCACTGCCTCAGCATGAGCCCCAAGGCCAGGGTTGAGGCTACCTTCTGACAGGAGTCACAGTTTGGGTCCCTGTGACCCCCTCACTGTGTTTGGGAAGACACCGTGATTCTGAATATTCTTTGCACAAGGCCCCGCTTACATTAGTGTTTGGGACAGTATCTTGAGTTGACATTATCTCAGTAAATGTGTGCCTGGTAAAAGAAGGATTCTAGAAAGAGCAGGCTTGGGCACTGGGTACCTTTCCACAGAGGAAGAAAGCACCATTTGTAAGCCTTCAGAGAGAGGGAAGGATGCATGTGAGTGCCTTTAAGGTCTTAGGAGTCTGTGAGGTACCATCCCCCGGCCGATGGCCCATCCCCCTGGCTGGGCTAGGCATGGCCCTGGGCCCTTTTTGCAGCAGGAAGGGGATGCCTGATGGGATTCTGGACACTGTGCAGCTGAGAACTCATGTTTCTGTTGCCCTCCCCCTCCCTGCCTGCCTGCCTGCCCTCCTGCTACCTAAAGACTATGGTGTCCACTCCACTTTGAATATAGAGCTTTGTCGGGTGGTTTTTGGAGTGGCAGTTGCATGGTCATCTTCTGGACCATGCCTCTGCCCCACTGGTGAGTGGTGCCTTGCACTTTTGAATACTCTGTGATAGGAGCCTGAGAGGTTCTAGGCAGCTACGGGACTGTGCAAACACTCTCCCATGAGGGCAATTAGGGGTTTTTGAGGTAAGTTGGGTGGGATAGAATACCACATTATGAATGGGGGCACTGGGAACCTTCTGTATTTCTGAGACTTGGCGGGGAGGAATGAGGTTGGATACAAGAGAAGTTGATGCAAAATGGAGAGGTCTGAGGCTAGCCCCTCTCACCTCAACTTATACTTGCCAACCCATTAGTGGACATACAACTCACATGTGGGAAGATGGTTTTATGTTACATCTGTCTGTTCAGAAATATTGAATAATGATATTCATCTAGTAATTCCCAAGCATTGTTGAAAATACCCGGCTTATATTTTCTCATGTAATCCTCAAACAGGCTTGTGACTGTAATTCATTTTACATGCAGGGAAACTGAGTCACAGAGAAGCCAAATGATCTCCCCATCTGTTGTCCATGAGCAAATGGTAAAGCCGGGGTTTATAAGTTAGTTCTTAGAGCCCAAGTTGTTTTTCTCTTAAAGACTGTATTTCATTTTTGATGTGTACATATGCAGGTGCCTGAGGAGTGCAGAGGTACTGGGTTTCTCTGGAGTCTGAGTTACAGACAGTTGTGGGGAGCCCAGTGACATGGGCATTTCCTAGGAACTGACCTGGGGTCCTCTGAGAGAGTGCACACATGCTTAACTGCTGAGCCACCCTCCTGCCTGTATCTTAAGGTTGTCCTTCTGCACTCTGCTGGTTAGATAGGACTATCCCCACCAAAACTCACAAACTTGGTTCCCATGGTAATGGTGTGGGGATATGCTGGGTCTCTGACCTCGTGGATGGGCTGTTTGGTCTTGGGGGAAGAGAAGGATGTAATTTTTGTTTGTTTTGTTTATGGTTTTTAAATATACTTTGTGTACGAGTATGTGCGTGCCACAGCGTGTGTGTGTGTGTGTGTGTGTGTGTGTGTGTGTGTGTGTGTGTGTGTGCATGTGTGTAAGTCAAATCAGAGGACAACTTTCAGAAGTCAGTTCTCTTCTCCCGGCCGTGTGGGTCCTGGGGACTGAACTCAGCTCATCTGACTTGGAAGCAAGCATTCTTACCCGCTGAGCCATCTAGCTGGCCCAGGTTGGGCTTTAAGGGACTGGGTTAGTCACCACTGGAGCTTTTTGTCCTAAAGCAATGAAAGCCCTGGTGTTTGGCCTCTGCAGCATGTCCCTGCTTGTCACCCAGGCACTTGTCCTCACCCTATGACGTCATCCTCTCTGAGCCCCCTCCCACCCCCAGCCAGCACATGGTGATTCCATGCATTTGAAAATGAACCTCTTGGGCTGTTGCTTAGTCCTAGAGTAGTATTGAACCTGGGTCTGACAGGACTATTTGGAAGCTCAACTTTTGGGGTGTTAGGGGAGAACAATAGTGCCACTCCTTCCTTGACTCATTATGGCAACTCTCAAGACCCTGAAATTCATCAAGGGAGACAGAAGAGTTTCTAGTGGATGGTGTCTGAACTAGTTCTTGGTGACCTCTCTGTTGTTGGTAGCTGTGTCACTATATTGTTGGTAGCTGTGTCTTCTCCTGGCACCTGGGACCTGGCACTATTTCAGCTGGCTCATAGCTGCATGTACAATAAAGGGAGGTAGAAAGGTCACGATCTGGGAGACCATCATGGGCCTTCAACAACAGCATCCTTGATTTTGCTCCTAACAGGAAGTTCATTGAGCTCTGCTCATTAGCAGCCCCAGGAAGGTGGCTAAATGTTTGTAAAGTGACAGTACTGGCTTGTGGTCAGAGGCCTGAGCTTTTGTAACCCAGGCTGATCTTCCATGTACCCAGGTGTGACATCCTTTTCAGGCTGTGGCTTTGGGTGGAGGCACATAAACAAGGAGAGTCAAAGCCCTTCTAACAGGTGTCCCACCAGCACCTGTTGGTGATGGCAGCCACTAGGGCTCACTTAATACTGGGCTCAGTTCTTCTCGAGATAGTACTGGTTCTATCACATGGAATGGTGAAGTGAATTACCATGGCCCTAAAAGCAGTGCCTTCTGGGACAGTGACCTGGCAAGGGGTAAGGAGGTACCCCAAATTCTTCCAGAGAAACCACTGCAGTATGGTTTTGTCTGGTAGCTGGGAATAGAGTAGGTTCTAACTCAGATGGTGGTGTTAGTTGGAAAGAGGTTGGAGCCAATGTGGACCTAGGACTCAGGAGTCAGCTAGCCTGGGGTACTATGTTTCTGTGTGCTCCATGGCTCTGTGTGATGGCCAGGCTTGTAATAATCTTAAGATGAACCTCCCACAGTTCATTGTCTTCCAAGTAGGATGTCACCTTGGTGAGAAGAGAGCCCTAACAAGCTGTTGGTGGCTCTGATTTGTCCCTTCCCTTCCCTTCCCCTTCCCCTTCCCCTTCCCCTTCCCCTTCCCCTTCCCCTTCCCCTTCCCCTTCCCCTTCCCCTTCCCCTCCCCTTCCCCTTCCCCTTCCCCTCCCCTTCCCCTTCCCCTCCCCTTCCCCTTCCCCTTCCCCTCCCCTTCCCCTTCCCCTCCCCTCCCCTCCCCTCCCCTCCCCTCCCCTCCCCTCCCCTTCCCTTCCCTTCCTTTCCCCTTCCTTTTAAGATTCTTTATATTTTACTTGTGTATTATGAGTAACATCCCTGCATCCTACTGGAACCTATGTTCCTGGAAGGCAGACGCATGTTCCCTTTTCTCTCCTGTCCATGGATGGGCCAGAAATATCTGGAAACAGGGCCTTGTACTTGATATATGGTTCATGGAGGAAATGGGCCAGGCAACACTTGGCTGGTGCCATCAGTCCCCGAGAGGCCCTTAAACAAGCTGTTATGCTCGTTTCTAGCAAGAAGGGAGGAGCCACTTCCCAGGGAGGTGCCCGCCTTGGCCCTGCATTGTGCTCTGGACTTACTTGGCCCTCAGGCTGGACCACCCCAATCCCTCATGACAGCTCAGAGACAACTGGGCTTTCTGGAACCTCTTGGCAGGGTTCTGAGGGCCTCCAGGGAAGGCCAGGGAAGCTGACAGGTAGTGAGTGAGTAGGGCTGTTTGCAGCCAGGATTTTGGAGTCTGTGGTTGGGCTGCTTTCTCCAGCCCTGCCCCCACACTGGTTCCCACCCTGTAGGCTGGGACAAGTGGAAAAATGCCTGATTGAGAAATCCAGGGTGCAGACAAAATCCCTGTTTATTCAGTCTCCATTGTCTTGTCTGGCAACTAGGATGAGGCTCCCAGGCCTCATCTGGGTGGTCACCGCATCTGGTGCTTCTTGTTGCCCTCTTGGTAGAGGACAGACTCGGGTGCTCTGCCTAGAGCCCGCCATCCTATCCTGATGTGTGCATCCAGATGTGCTCTTGGCATTCCCACACAACCGGCCCCAAACTAGGATTCCTGAGGTCAGAAAATGATAGATGTGTCTTCACAACTGTTTCAGTGCATGCCCTCAAAATCCTTGACTCCTTTCTCTCTTTCTTCCTCTCTTCCTCCCTCCCTCTTTCTCTCTCCACACATGTATTTTGAAAACAGGTTAGGGCCTCTTCCTGCAAAATTGATTTTGAATTTCTACCATTTTAACAACCCCTATCCCCCCAAACCTTCTGCATACTGTTGATCAGAGCTGGGGCCACCAATCTGAAGACCTGGCTCTAGTATAGTCACTTTCTAACCGCCTTGCCTGTTCCCGGTCACTTCTTTTTATTTACTTACTTTTTCTTCTTGAGACAGGCTCTCACTGTGTAGCCCTGACTGGCTAGGAATTGTTTATGTAGAACAGGCTGCGATCAACCTGCCTCTGCCTCTCTGCCAGTCTCTCACTCTGCCTCTCTGCAAGCCCTCCCCCTTGCCTCTTTCTTTCTGCCTCTCTCTCTCTCTTTCTCTGCCTCTGACCTATGCATACTGGGAGTGAAGACATGAACCACTGTGCCTGCCTGTCCCGGTCTGTTCTTTTTAAGCAATGTTTCCAATCATGTCACACTTATGCTTTGGACATTCTGGTGGCTCTGGTGCCAGCAGAGGAAAAGCTGAGGCAAACATAGCCCAAAAGACAATCAAAAATGTAATGAACACTGTTTTCCTTGTCAATGTTCCCTAATAACACAGTATAACAATTATTTTTTCAGCATGTACATGGTGTTAGGTATCATAAGTGATCTAGAGATGATTTAGAATGCACAGGAAGGGCTGTCAGGAGGGCTCAGCAAGGAAAGGAGCCTGCTGCCAAGCCAGCCACAGGGTGGAAGGAGAGAACCAGATCTGAAAGTTGTTCTCTGCTCTGGGTGTGAGCGTGTGTCTGTGTGTGTGTGTGTGTGTGTCTGTGTGTGTGTGTGTGTGTGTGTGTGCGCGCGTGCGAGAGAGAGAGAGAGAGAGAGAGAGAGAGAGAGCGCTCAAGCTCACACACAGAGTAAACAAGTTAATTTTAAAATGAAGCACAAGAGGAGATTGTGTGGGTTTTATACAAAAACTATTTCACTTTACGGAAGACGCTCTCTCGAGGCTGGGATGTTGCCTCCGCAGTTAAGAGCACTCACTGTTCTTGCAGAGGACCTGGGGTTTGATCTTCAGCACCTACATGACAGTTCACTCACAACTGGCTGTGACTCCAGCACCCCCTTCCAGCCTCCAGGGACACAGCACCCGTACAGTACAGTACAGTACAGTACAGCACTTACAGGCAAAAATACCCAAACATACAAAATAACAAAATTAAATCATTTAAGAGTGTGGGGTGTGTGTGTGTGTGTGTGTGTGTGTGTGTGTTTGGAAATTGAGCATGAGCATCTGTAGGTTGTGGCTGCCGTGGGGGATCCTGGCCTTTATCCTCTGTAGATATGGAAAGATAATGACATATAAAGGCATTCAGTACTATCTGTGTGTCCAGTCACTCACTGCAGGTCTTGGACCGCATGCCCTGGGGATTAGGTGAAGGATTGTTTTGCTTTGTGTCATTCTTTTAAGCAAGTGATCACTGTCAGACTCTAAGGGGCCCAGCTGATCTCCGACCCAGCCTTGGTTTATCAGAGTAATACCTACCTAAAGGAGACCCACTGCCGTTTGCAGGGCACCTATGATTTCCAGAGCCCCCAGGCTTAAGAAATCTTGTCACCTCACATCTTCTCCCAGCTGAATTATCCACTGGGGAGCCCCTTCTCCCCTCAGCCAAAGCCAGGAGCAGCCTGGCTCCATGGCTGTAACAGGAACTCAGAGCCAGTGCGGGAGGTGAGGATTTGGAGTCCATACTGCCAGTGGAGTAAGATGGTGGGAGCGATGTGGGGTTTCCCCCAGGAATGAGTGACAGAGGATCTCCAGCAGTCTGTCCTGAGCATAGTCTGAGTGGAAGATGTGGTCTGTGGAACAAGAAGGAAAGAAAATAATGAAAAAGTGTCCTGAAACGGACTAGAATGTGGGATAAGACTTGTGTGTTCACAGTGTGTGCCTCTACTAGAGTCCTGAGCACAGGGCCAAGGAGGACCCAAGAAAGACAGGCTTCCAGGGACATCGCTGCAGATGTAAGTGGGGACCAGTTGCGGGCTGAGTGGTTGTCTCTTCTGGGAGGAATAGGTTTATAAATACCTACCATGTAGGGGGACAAGCTCTTCTCACCCCCTAACACCCTCTCACAGCCTGCTGAAGAAGCCTCTTGCTTAAGCGTGAACCTCCAACTGTGGTTTTGCACCACTCTTGCCCTCTAGTACACTGGCCACTCCCACGTGGCTCCCCTCCCTCCTTCTTCCTCCCTCCCTCCTGCCCCTCTGCTGGCTGCTGACTCACAGAGCTCTCTGCTTGCTCTTGTGCAACAGTCTAAACTCCTGCTCTCAGAGAAGCACTGTTTTTCTCCAAACTGTCAACTCGGGCCTTGATTCATGTCTTTCCATTTGGGTTAATGTTTTCCACATCGAAGTCTGGCGATTAGTAGGTAGCCCATTTCTAGCACCACCAAAATCCAAGTGCCCAGTGTGGGCCTGGCACAGAGAAAGAAGACAGACAGACAGACAGACAGACAGACAGACAGGGTAGTGCGCTTTATTCCTCAAGCCTGTCTGTTCTGCAGCTGGCTCAGCTCTGGCCTCCTCACTTCCAAGGCAGGAGCCCAGGGAAGATGCTGCTTGCCACTCTCCTGCCATTTCCCTCCCCTTGAAGGGCACACATCTCACAAGGGTGTGAAGAGGTAATTGCTTCAAGCCTGTGACTACCTACTGAAGAAGCCAAGTGTTAGCAAGTGACAGGCAGTTGGAGGGTGTGGAAAATGCTGTCTCTGTGGCTTTAAAAGTGTCACACAACTCTGTGTGTGTGTGTGCGCGCGCGCGCGCAATTGTGTGTCTTTTTTTTTCTTCTGAGAAGCATAATATTACTGTTGTTGCTATGGTGTTGTTGTGGGGGTGGCTAATTGGATACAACCCCATCTGATGTAGGCTAGTGTCTAGTGTCCATAGCAACTATCACATGGCAGCCATGAGGACTCACTTTGATTCTCTTCCCTGCTGTGAAGATAGCAGGAGATCATTCAGGGGTGGCTGTCTATGCTCTGACTGAAGTGTGGTGGCACCCAAATCAGAAACAAGATCACAAGGCTGCATTCAACTTGGGGGGAAAACATTCCATGGTCATTTCCCAAACTCAACTACAGCCCAGATTGACTGAGGAAACTTGTCTTGAGGGGCCACAGGTGATAGGAAATGGCATCCTAAGCAAAGACAGAAGTCCTATGTCTGCAGAACACCCTAGGGGCTCAGAGCCTTGTGCAGATACCACCTTTCCAATGAGACAACAGCATTCATGGCTTCAGTTCATAAACACACGTGCAGAAGTCTCCTGATGGTTCCCTCCCCTGAAAGGGGGTTCAGCCCTTAGAAAATTAGCCTACACTGGAAAGATCATTAGGGGGGAAATATATCAGGAGAGCCCTCACCTGAGTTACACCTACCATCAACAGCTCTGTTTTACTATAAAGGCTCTGTTATTTCCTCTTGAAATTGCAGCAGTGACAGGGAGCTACCACCCACTGCTACTCCCCAGGATGAGAGAGATCAAAGTACACATTACTACCAGCCCAGGGAAAGATCAAGGTGAAAAGTCTCTGGATGCAGTTTCTATTCGATGTACAGCACCACATACACTGAATGAATAGATCATGAGATAGAGATAGAGATAAAAATAGAGAATAGATCAATAGATGATAGATAGATAGATAGATAGATAGATAGATAGATAGATAGATCAGAACAGTGCAAATCAAGAACTAACTATACTTCTGTTAATTTTGCACTCTTTGTCGTTGTTTGGTGTTTTGTGACAGGGTCTCCCTCTGTAGCCCAGGCTTACCTGAAGTATATTATACAGTTCAGGCTGCCCTGAGTTCATGGCATTCTTCCTGCCTCGGTCCACGCTCTACGGTGCCAGGACTACAGGTGCAGGCTACTACATCCAGCTTAATGTTATATGTATTGAACAGTAATATTTGCTTGAAAAAGAATCAAACACTATCGAGTGAACGTTGTTTTTCCTGCAACCCTTGTCCCTACCGTGTCAATTTCCTCCCAGACACCAAACAAGGTATTGGTTTCTCTATTTTTTTTATTTTAAAGTTAAAAACATTTACTTAAACAATTTTAGAACTGTGTGTGTGCACACACATGCATGCATGTAGAGGCCAGAAGAGAGCATTAGGATTACCTGGAGCAGAAGTTACAAGAGGGTTTGAGCTGTCCTTAGATGGGCGCTAAAAATTGAACTCAGGACCTCTGGAAGAGCAGCAAGTGCTCTTAACTGTTGAGCCATCTCTCCCGTCTTCTTCAAGTTTTTTTTTTTTGTTTGTTTTTTTAAATATTTTTTTTAATTTTGTGGGTTTGTCAGCAAATGTGCATGGTATCCATGGGAGCCACAAGAGGGCACTAGATCTGCTGGAACTGTAGTTAGAATGGTTGTGAGTGCTGGAAGCAGAACTCAGGTCCTCTGCAAGCACAGCCAGGCCTCTCAACAACTGAGTCATCTTTTTGTTCTCCCCTAGCCAGCCCAAATATTTCATTTCATTCTCTCTCTCTCTCTCTCTCTCTCTCTCTCTCTCTCTCTCTCTCTCTCTCTCTCCCTCTCTCTCTCTCTCTCTGAGATAGGATCTCCTTATGTAACTCTGGCTGTCCCGAAACTGCTATGAAGACCAATCTGGCCTTGAACCCATGGAGACCTGTTTGTCTCTGCCTCCCGAGAGTTGGGATTAAAGGCATGCATTGCCATTTTCCATTTAGAATTATGTTATTTAGTTACTTTGTGCATGGGTGTGGTGGTAGGGAGGGAGGGTTCCCACCCTTGCTCTGGTGCTCAAGTAGAGGACAGTGGACCAATGACAGACTAGCTTCTCTCCTTCCACCATGTAGGTCCCGAGTATCAAGCTCTGCTCATCAGTCTTGGAGGCAAGGGCCTTTACTTGATGAGTCATCTTGCTGGAGTCAAGTCACTGATCTCTTGTAGGAATGTCTACACATAGTGTAAGCATTTGTAAATGTCTTTGTTCCTAGAGATGTCCACACATAGCATAAGCATTTGTAAATGTCTGTGTTTCTTCCTTCCCTTTAGCTCAGGTGTCTGTATCCTTAACATGGGTTTTGCCTCTACACTGCAACCGTGATGATTCTATGTTATTTGCATGTTTGGGGAACCAAACCCAAGGCCTTGTGCATGCTAGGCAAGCTAAGCTCATCCAGCTTACTTTGTAGCTGAGGCTAGCTTCCAACTCCCGGTCCTCCAGCCTCCACTCCTGCTGAGAAAATAGGCATGTGCCATCATTCCACCTGGATACTGCAGTTTTGAAATTATACAGTGTGTCCTGGAGTTTAGCTACCAAGTGTCTGTTCAATGCTTTGACCACCTGTTTCCTGGACAGAGAAGGAAGTTGCCTCTAATCACTCTCCAGCACCAGCTATGGATAGTCCTGTCCATCCATCCATCCATCCATCCATCCATCCATCCATCCGTCCGTCCATGCATCCACATCTGGCTGAGTATCTTGGAAGGGTTCTTGTCTCCAGTAAGACAAAGCTAATGGACAATATAGCCCTAATCTGTGGGAAGGCCCTTTCCCCCCACAGCCTTGCAGACATAATGAATTTTCAGGTTTCAAAAACTGTTTGCAGAAGCTTGGCTTTGCTTCTGCACAGTTCCTCTGTCCTGCCTCTCTAACACTGTTCCTACCTTTCATGGGTCTTGGCTTGATTCAGTTTGGCTCCTAGGGACTCTCAGAGGACCCTCTATCCTGTAGTCTTTTGCAGACTTGATGAATCCCTCTGTAGGCCAGTGGATAGTCTCACATGCTGCCTGGCCCCAGGTGAGGCCCTTTTAAGCATTTGCATTTATGATTTGTGATAACGTCAGCAGGCTTCCTTTCCTATGTGCAGCTCCTCTTATCTTCCCTACTTCCTCTCTAGTCTAATCTCCATCTGTACACCCACACCCGAACATCTCTGCTTATCGAATCCACGCTGTGTGTTCGGCTTCTCACCCATCAAGGATCCAGGGTTTTCAGTAAAAGTCATACTCTGGCAAATGCCTCTTGACTCCATTCCTAGGGACACGTGCTCAAGAATGAATTCCAGGGTGGATTTGGGTGTGGTGGCATCATTTCTGTCCTCTTAAGTCTTTCTAGTCATGGGGCTGGAGGTAGAGCTAGAGCCTGGAATGCTAGAGAGATGCCTTAAGCCGGCACAGCCCAGAAGAGCTTCCTGTGGCAACAGAAACCTTCTGTTTGTGTCACTACCATGTGCTTGGTCACACTGGGGACATGGTAAAAGGGACCGTGGAAAGGGGTCTTCACATTTATTTAATTTGGATTAACTTAGGTTTAAATAGCAGTAGCCATATCAGATATAGCCCAGCTCTAAGGCATACACGTTTAAGGACAAGAATAGGACAGTAAAAGCCTTTTAGTGGGGCCAAGTATGGTGGAATACACATGTCTTTAACCCAACACGTAAGAGTTGGAGGCTAGTGCATCTCTGTTTACTCAGGGCCAGCCTAACTTACATAGGGAGTTGCAGTACAGCTAGGGTTACATAGTGAGATCTTGTTCTCCAAAAAAGGAAAATAAAAATAATAAATAAATAAATAAATTAATTAATTAAAAAGGGGTCTCATGTAGCCTAGGCTGGCCTCAAACTCTCATGTAGCTGAAGACAATCTGAACTTCTGCCTCTACACATATGCATTGGCACGTGTGCCCTCCCAAACAAACAAAAACAAATAAAAACATTTAAAAAAAAAAGAGGAGCTATGTAAATTTCCATAGAAAGGCCATAAACTTAGTGGCTTAAGCAACACATTTCTCCACTTATAATTTGGAAGATCTGAAGTCTGAAATGGCTCTTGCAAGGTTAAAACCAGGGTGTGGCCAGGGCTGGTTCATCGTGAGGCTCTGAGAACATTCCTTTCTTTTCCATCTTGCTCAATTCGTGATTCCTCATCATGTGTCTTTTCCTGCCATTTCCTGTGTTCTTTCCTCTCAGGACTTGGTCTTCCTGTTAGAAGGGCCTTTTTGTTTAATGGTGGTGCTTAGGGTTGAACCCAGGACTTCCTAGGTGCTAGGCAAGCACTCTGCCTCTGTAATGCCTCCCAGGCCCACTTAAGACTCTTTTGCTTGCACTTAAGAACTTCCTGGAACTATTCCATGTAACTCTCCATCTCAGAATCCCTGACTTAACACACCCTTTGCAAGTCTTTTAAAAAAATTTAAAAAAGAAATAAAATAAAATATAGTCAAAAAAAAAAAAAAAGAAAGTCTTTTCTGCCATATAAGGTTCTGGTTAGGAAACTGAGTCAAGCTGGGTGTCAGGATGTACATCTATAACCCCAGCATTTAGGAGGTGGAGGTGGAATTGTAGGTTCAAGGGGGTTTCTTGGCTCTATAGTGAGTTTGAGAGGACATCCTGACCTACATGATACCCTGTCTCAGAAAAGAAAATGACTACATCTGGGATCTTTTTCTTTATCATTTTATAAGAACAATTTTGTCTTAGGCGGTGAGTGTACTGGGTCAGTGAACTCGGGTGGCAGCACTTGGCTGCTCATGTGAATGACCTGGTGTTTTAGAACAGTGGATCTCAAATTTGCTGTGTGTCAAAGTCACCTGGGTGGAAGGGAGGGGGGAGGTGTGGAAATGTCCCAGACAGGACTCCGAGCATCACTTCCTGTGTTTCTGGGCCCGTGAGTGCTTCCCTGATTTCCCAGGAGACTGATCTTCAGAGAAGTTTGAAGGTTTAAGAACTGTTGCAGCCTGAGGTGTGATCTGAGATTACCCGTGTGCCTGCAGAGCGAGGTGAAGAAGTGTGAACCCCAGGCTGCAGACAGGAAGTGAGGGCTGGGGAGGACTGAGGAGGGCCTTGTGCCTGCAGAAAAGCTACTACCTGAGCCACACCTGCCAGGCCTGAGAAGGTGTGGCTTCCACACACAGAAGCAGGGCCAAGGCTCTGAGCAGAGGAAGAGGCCTCCAGAGGTAAGCATGCCACCTCTGGGCACTTAGATGCTGTCTGGGACCAGAACTAGGGGCAATAAAAGCTGATTGGCCAAGAGGAAAATGACCAGGAGCGATCTGCTGGTGTTGGCAGTGTGGACTGAGGTGAAAGGGTAGAACGGTCTGCCTTCCTGGCTGCCACCAGACTAAGTGATAGCAAGGACAATGAGAAAAGGGGAGCGGGGGCGTGAGGTGAGAGATCCGAGAGAGTGTGAGCACCGCTCAGGTCGAACACTTCATGGATGCTCACTGATAGAGCTTGCTGGGAAGTCGGGCGCTGCAGGTGCAGGAATGAGGAGCTACATGCAGGGTGAGTAAGATCAGCCAGCTCCCTCATCTCCTAAGTATTTTCTGGGGCGGAGCAGCGTGGCGGCGTGGTAGAGTTAGGCAACTAGCAGGCTAACACAAATAAACAAGGAAAGCATTAGCTGGTGATGAGTGATCTGGAGAGTTCCATGAACAGGGGATTGGGAGTGGGTGGATGGCTTCTTTAGCTTGAGTACCTAGGGAAGGCCTCTCTGAGGAGGTGGTATTTAAGCTGCTGTCTAGAGGCCGGGAAGGACCTGGCCATGAGAAGAGATGGCAACGGCACTTCAGGTAGGGAGAGAACAATGCAAAAACAAGAGGCAGGATCAAACTTGCTCTGTCTGAGGACAGCAGGGACCGAAGGGTCTGATAGAACTTTCTGCAGTGATGAGAGTGTTCTCTAACTGCCTGGTGCCTTGTGCAGCTACTGGCCACACGTGACTGTGAGGTATTGGCAGGGTGGGCAGTAAGGCAGAGGAAACGATTCTTCTATTTTATTTGAGCTTGAAACAACTTAATTGTAACCGTTGGCAGCTGCACATGAACATTGGCCAGCACCTGGCGAGAAAGTCAGGGAAGCAAGAGATGAGGTCACTCCCCATTGCTTTGTGCATGATGCTAGATAATGTGAAGTTTAAAAGATTTACTTATTATTTTTATATTAAGTGTATGGGTGTTTTTTTTTCCTGTATGTTTGTATATGTTTCACATGCACGTCTGGTGCCAAGAAGGCCAGAAGAGGGCACTGGACTCCGTGGGTTTAGGATGGTTGTGAGTCACGGTGTGGGTGCTGGAGACCAGTGCTCTTAACTGCTGAGCTCTCTCTCCAGTCTCATAATATGAATTAAAAAAAAAAAGAGTTGTGCAAAGCCTTCAGATAGTTTTCTTTAGAGAGTTGGTATAATCTCATGTGTGTGTGTGTGTGTGTGTGTGTGTGTGTGTATGTGTGTGTGTGTGTGTGTATGTGTGACATTTGTTTAGTTGTTTGTTTGTTTATGGTGATGGGTCTACATTGTCCAGGCTGACCTTGAATTCCTGAGCTGAATTAATTCCTGATTTATACCCATTGATACTCATGTGTCACTCTGCATGGTGCTCTCATTCTCTT
Organism: Mus musculus; assembly: GCF_000001635.26. Lineage (NCBI taxonomy): Eukaryota > Metazoa > Chordata > Mammalia > Rodentia > Muridae > Mus > Mus musculus. The sequence goes on from NC_000077.6 coordinate 67,533,937, forward strand.
TGTCTCTCTGTCTCTCTGTCTCTCTGTCTCTCTCTCTCTGTGTATGTGTGTGTGCAAGTATGTGTGCATAGGTGTGTGTGTGCATGCACATGCATGGGCTTGTGTAGGCCAAAGGTCAACACTGGGTATCTTCCTCAGTCACTTGCAACCTGGACCTCACCAATTCAGCTGAACTGGCTAAGGCCCATACTCCAGGGATTTGTCTATCTCAGTCAGCCAGGGCTTGGGTGACAGCTGATTATCACTGCTAAGCTTTTGTGTGGGTTCTGTGTGTCTCAGGTTGACCTTGAACTTCTGATACTCCCTCTCCTACCTCCCAAGTGCTGCAATTACAAGTGTGGTCCACCATGGCTGATACATGGTAAGCGAGCCCTCTACCAACCGTGCCACAGTAAGCGAAGAGAACAAGTTTCTTGTTGGATTTGTTAGATTTCCCCTGAGCATCAATGTAGGGATGACAAAAAGCCAGGTAACCATGGGAAAGACTTGGGATTAGAGTTTAGGATCATCAGGGAATTGAAAAGGTGTTAAATTATGAGTCAGGGTCAGGTCACCAAAGAAAGTAAGTCTGTAGAAAAGGAGAAGAGAGGCCAGGGATACTATGACCATTAAGATTGAGCCTAGGGCAGCCGGGCAGTGGTGGTACACGCCTTTAATCCCAGAACTTGGGAGGCAGAGGCAGGCAGATTTTTGAGTTTGAGGCCAGCCTGGTCTACAGAAACCCTGTTTCGAAAAAAAAAAAAAAAAAAGATTGAGCCTAGAGGAAAGATCTAGAAAGACACTGTGGAGGCCAGAAGTCATGGTGTCCAATCTGAGGGGAACACTGAATGCTACTGACTGGTCCAGTCCATGACTGTAGGAAAAGCAAGTACCCTTTGGTTTTTGAGGACATGAAAGCCATTGGTGGCATAAAGGAGAGTTTTTGGGGACTCTGTAAGAGAGACTTGGAGATAAGGAAGTGGAAATTATGACTGGCTCATAATATTGTCAGTGAAAAATGTTTGCTATTGAAAAACTAAAGAATAAGGCAGGATCTGAAAGCTTGGTGGTGACAGGTAGACTGTTTTGAAGTATGGGCGTTGTAGGCTGATTGGGAGAGCAGGTAGGGTGCTTTTGTTGGTAGACTGCATTTTCTTTCCCGGGATGTGTGTGTGCATGATGTGGGTAGGATGGAATTTGTGTGGGTGGTTAAGGAGCAGTCACTCCGATGATGGCTCCCGTCTTTGTAACTGAAGTGTGAGGCAACGCCATCATCAGAGAAATACGTGATTGTTTTTAAATACGGAAAACAAACCCACTGGGTGACCCTAATAGGGGACTGGGCTGATTGAACTAGTCTCCAACTTCAGTATGCAAATGCATCACTGGGGGATTGATTAACAGGCATTTCCTGAGGTGAGCCTGCTGAGCTCTGGACCCCACTCTGAGCATCAAGATTCCACAGTACTTCATCAATGGGGAAGCTTAGGAAGACATACCATTTCCCACCTGGAATTGACCATTTACCTCAGAACTTGCCCATTGCATTGACGTGTAGAGTGAGGAGAAATGCTGTCTATTTGAGATTGCGGCCTTCTAGTCACATGTCTCCTCTCAGACATAGCTGGGGAGCGTAAATGGAAAACACAACTGAAACAGAACAATAGCAAATAAATAAAACCTGGAGCCTGGATATTTCAATGGTAATTGAGATTCTGAATTAATTTAGTGTGGGTGGTGTTCTACTTTTTCAAAGCTCCCCTGGTCATTCTGATATTAACTCAAGCATGAGAAGCACCTGTGCAAAATACCAGGTCAAGGGAATGACCATGGGAGGAGGTTGCAAAGATGAGGTGGAGGCAGGGTTACCCAGTGATGTGTGGGCTCTGGTCTGTATAAACCATTTGAGTCACTCAAAATGAACAGTTGAAGGCCATTCGAGTTGCTTAATCTTTCATAGACCAACAAAAGAAATGCCAAGCCACTTGGCAAGAGCAGTGTGCCCTTTACAAACTTTGAAGTGACCTCATTGTACCCAAAGCCAGAGTTTCTTGGGACATCTGGTCTACCCTAAGTATACACTCCATGAGGGAAGGTGGTTACTCAGATGTTTCTGTCAGTACTGGTCTTCCTAGAAAGATTCAATAAAGGCTATCAGAAGTTGAAGCAACTTAAGCCACCCAACTGGGTCAAGAGCAAGAAGACTGAAAATACTGAGAGCCCTGCTTAGACAATAGGCCCATCCAGTTGTCAAAACTCATGATAGCCTAAAGGTCAAGAGTAAAGCATCCTTTCAGGAAATGTGAGGAGGAATCTGGGAGAGTCAGTGTGACAGTGCACAGAAGGTGTGGTGTATCTGCTGGCACTTGGCTCAGCAGCAAAAGCAAAAATGTGTGAGGTAGAGTGTTTAATTGGCTCTCATAAATGAAAAGCCAGCAGGTTTGTGTCTGGAGGCTTTGATGCTCATGGAGTTGTGTTATGTGACCTCACAGAACTCCCCCAGGGAAACCTGTCTCCTGGTGTTCATTTCTCTGTCTAGTTCCATTCCCTTGTTCTTGATGACTCCTTTCTAGTTACAGAAGCAGTGGACTGTCACATGAGAATAGGCCACAGGACGACCTTGACTTTGAACTTGCTCTTTGCAAACCCATCCTGAGGGACACTATTTACCATGCTGTGAGATGCTTGTATGGCAGGGAGCCAGGTTCCCTGCTATGCTTAGTTCTGTGATAAGCCAATGACTGTGCTTGAGACCAGAGTCCTCATGTGGGGCCTGTGAGAGAGTCTGAGTGAAGCTCAAGGTTTTAAAAAACTGGACCCAGGAAACCAGTGTCCAGAAACTAAAGCAAAACAATTATTATTTTAAAGGACCACATTTGGGGCCTATTTATTATGTAATAATAAATAACTACAGGAGAAGAAAAGTTTTCATCTCCAAGCTTTTTTTCTTGAGTATATGTGTTTGGTAGACTTGTACGTTCATTTCACATGTGTGTGAGTGTATGTGTACAAATGTACATGTGTACACATGTGTCTCTGGAGTTTAGAGATTGACATTGGGCATCTTCCTCAGGTACCCTCCCTCCACTTGAATTTTTGAGGCAAGGTCTCTTTGTGAACTCAGAGCTTCACCATTTGGATACTGGAGGTAGCCAGTTTGTTGTGGGACCCCCTGTCTCTTCCTCCCTAGTGCTGGGATTGCAGGTGACTGTAAGTCTGCTCAGCGTGGACATGGATTCTGGGGCTCCAAGTTCTGTTCACAATGCTTGTACAGCCGGTGATCCATCGACTGCACCATCTCTTCAGCCTGGCTTTACCTTCCTTGGCACCAGCTCCATTCTCTAGCTTAGTAACCTCTTCATAATGATTTCAGAGGTGACAGCAATATTTTTCAAAAAGGAAAATCACTCAGCAACTTTCAAATGATGAACAGCCCCCTTCTCTCACAGAATGAGAAAAAGACCGTGGGTAACACCCATTGAAAAAAATCAGCGTCCATTGACTCCAGAGAAAGGACTATGGGCACTCGTGAGATATGGTAGGGATGAAATCCTCGATTTTCAGCCATTAGTGGAATGAGATATGAGAGATCCATCTGGCCCTCAGTCAGAAAGAGGAAGTGGTGTGGTTAGCATAGCAGAAGTACATGGAGAAGTCTTGAGATATGGAGGCAGAAGCTTCAAGTTGACCAGTAGGAGCCAGTGTTTAACTGTGGGACACTACTTGAACACATATCCATACAAAGACATTAAGAAGGGAGAATGATGGCAAGGAAACCCAGGCAGGCAACTATTGACCATTCTTTTGGGTAGATAGCATTAGGCTTTAAGCTTCTGTGATAAGTAGGATAATAGCAAGTTGGGCTAGACATATCAACTACAAACAGTCAGTGTTGAAAGGAACCATAGTCATTGCTCATTTCAACTCCCTGTTAAATGTGAATAAATCCATCAAGTCTTTTTTTAACCCAAAGTTCCCATTTCCCTTTCCTAAGTCTTTAGAACTCTCCACATGGAAAGGAAGAGATGGATTTCACCTCTTTTATTTCCTGCCTCTCTTTTCATTCCTGGGTAGATGGAGAGAGAGAGAGACAGAATGAAGGAGTTGGTACTAAGGAGCTAGACAAAAGAGCTACAACATTTTTGAGATTCAGCAGGAAAATAGAGATGCCTGTCCCTTAACTGTACCCATTATATACCTTGAAGTGGGAAATGAAGGCTGACTTGGTCCCTCTGCATTTGGAAGTAATTTAACTTACTGTTTGAGGATGCATTAGGTTGGCAAGAGTGTAACTTTGGGAAGGTAGAATTTTCAGAGAGCACCAGGGACTGGTACACTGAAGTGGTGACCCAGGGCAACTAATCTTGCAAAGTGATGGGGATTTTGCTTCCTTTTACACGAAGGGCCCTGCCTGTAGATGTGTTAGCATTGTTCTGACTGGCTCTGCTCCACCTGGCATGAAGTTCTTTCCCATTGTACTACTTATCTCTGTCAATTGCATAGAGGGTCTTAAAAAGACGCATTTCACTCCTTACTTCAGAAATTCCAGTGCAAGGATAGGAAGCTGACCTCTGCCTCAGCCACGTCAGAACACTGGAAAGACATCTCTTAATACTGGAAAGACACCTCACATCTCTTAATACTGTGACCATCTTTAAGCTTTACACCAGCTAGTAGAAAGGTTTGCAAGTCCCTGCCTACGTGGAGTGTTTTCAGCTGAAGCTGCTTGCTTCAGCATTTATTCTGGGAGCCCAGGAGGGCCATATGGAACCCTTTCTTGAGATCCCTAGGAATGCACTCCAGCATGTATGCACTCCAGATCTGCACTGGGCCAGTGGACCCAGCTGTATTTGGTAAGCAAGGGCGTGGCTAAGAGAGGAGCTGGAAGGGTGTGTCTCTGCTCTTTGCACGTTCTGATGATTCACACAATCCTGCTGGCTGTTCCACAAAATGAGAAGATGGAACTTGGAGAAGGTCCTGGAACTGGTTAAAGTGAGTATCAGGCAGGTATTCCTCGCTCCCGTGCCCGTAGCCACCACTTTGTCTCTTGGGTCAGGATTTTAGTTATATTCAGAAGGCAGTGTCTGGTGCTGGGGCTGTGCCCAGCTTCCAAAGCCCTGAGCAGATCTACTGTTATGCCTAAGGTACAACCTTCCTCTGCCACCTCAGCCACTGGGATGAGAAGCTCTGGTTCACTATTAGCAAAGGAAGGATCCTTTCTGCTTGGTTCCTAGACCACCCTAGTCCTCCTCATCACTGCACTTTCTCCTGTGAGGCTCATTCTCTGTGGTGAGTGTAGAGTCAACATCTAGGCAAAAGTCACAGAATGAAGACAAAGGCAACCACACTTCTGCGTGGTTAGCTAAATCATCTCATCTGAGTTGAGGAAGCCACCTCGAGAGTTCTTCAGGATGATGCCAAGGGACTTCAAGTTGAATTTGAGTCCAGCCTGGACTACATAGAGTCTGTTTCGAGAAGCCAGCTGATTGATCAACCCAACAAATGATCAACTAAAGGACCAGCCAAAATAGCAACAAGAAGCAGGTTTTCACTTGGATGAAGAAAGGAAGGCAGGGACAGCATGAAGTGAATCCGCACAGCCAAGAGCCCAAGAGTTTGTTAGCACCCCGAGTCCTCTTAGAACAAAGAGGTCCCAATGTCTATTAAGTCCCACCCTTGGCTTATGGTCAGGAGCTGCCAGGGGTGCCCTGGTATGCTTGTCTGGAGATTCAAGAGAAGTCATGGGTTCAATTCAGTGCTGAGAGTTCTGAGCCTATGGGCTGGTAAACTTCTGAGAGACAAGTCCTTCTGGAAGGGAACTGGGGTATGGGGAGGAGAATGAGACAGGAGTGGGTTGTCTTGGACGCATACTGGCAGCCTGGAGTGGACACTTGTTCAGTGTCACCTAGCTGATGAGACACATCAAGTCTGTTCTGCTTGCCCTGGATTTCGGAGTTGAGCTGCCGGTACTGCATCCTCCAAGTTTCTCCTCCTTCTCTGTCTGGGGGGTGGAGTGAGGGGTGGATGTGTGAGGCCTGTACCTGGCAAGGCCCCCAGTGACTGAGAAGAGGGACAGGTACCTCTGATGTCCCATCTTTCTTCGATTTTCAGTTCACAAAATGCAAAACTGAGATAGCATCTCTTAGACCTACTATTCTACTTAGCCAGGGTAACACAGGGAGATGCCCGTCTACAGATGAATATAAGTGGTCTTTAGAAAAGTGCTCATTGAATGACTTCCTGTGATGGCTAGGTTGTTTGTTTGTTTGTTTGTTTGTTTGTTTTTGACAACTTGACACAAGCTTTAGTCATCTGAGAAGAGGGAACCTCAGTCAAGAAAAAGCCTTCATCAGATTGGCCTGTAGGTAAATCTGTAGAGTGTCTTCTGGATTAATGGTCAATATGGAAGATCTTGGCACACTGTGGGCTGTGCCAAACCTAGACAGCTGGTCCTGGGGTTGTATTTAAAAAAAAAAAAAAAACAAGCTAAGTGAGCCATGAAAAACAATCTGGAAAACAGTTTTTCCCCAGTATCCACTTGAATTCCTGCCTCCAGGTTCTTTCTGTGAGTTTCTGCTATGACTTTCCCCAATGTTGGACTCTAAACTATAAGCTGAAATAAATCCCCTAAGTTGGTTTTGGTAAGTGTTTTATAACAACAACAGATAGGCAAAGTAATACACAGTGTTGCACAGTAATACACAGATACTCTGAGTCTAAAGAGATGACCATCAGCTACTTGGTCTGCCATTGTTGTGTGCAGCTTTGCTGAGGGATATTTAACCAGGGTCGGGGGTATCTGGAATGTTTTAGGGGATCAAAAATTGGGGCAATAATAGAAACATCATAGAACAGAAGGTGTTGGTCCAGAAAGAAGTGTGGCATTCCCAGAGACTGGTGAGGGAAAGCAGCCCAGGCCCTGAGACCAGGAGGAGCAGGGGCACAGAGATGTCCAAGGGGGATTTGGAAAATCCCTGAAAACATGCTTTCATTGCCTTGTGCTGAGCATGGAACTCAGGGCCTTGTAGTTGGGGGCCCACATTCAGCTCTTGTTCTCTGTTTAGAAAATAGCCTTCTGTCTGGCTGAGAAGAGCTGGGGTGAAAGAAGGAAGGGAGGGCGGGAGGGAGGGAAGGAGGGAGGGAGGGAGGGAGGGAGGGAGGGAGGGAGGGAGGAAGGAAGGAAGGAAGGAAGGAAGGAAGGAAGGAAGGAAGGAAGGAAGGAAAGAAGGTGAAGCCTCTGGTGGGTTCTTCTGTTCAGAACATCCTGCAAGATATAAGCAGAGCAAGAATGTTTTGGACTACACCGTCCAGTCCTCAAATAACATGGCTATAGGACTCACAGATCCCAAAAATGTTAGGATGGGCTTCTCTCTCCCCCTCCAGCCTCCCACCAACTTGAGGCAGCTCCAGAATGACAGGGACTAGCAACTCCAAACTGACATCCCTCCTGTCACAGGCCACCAGTCAATAAGCTCAATCCTGAATTAAGTCCTATTGAGTGTTGGGAATCGATCCCCATACCTGGCTGGGTGGTTATGCCAATGATTTGGCTGATGGGTCCTAGTTAAGGGTTTGGGAGCTCCTCAGAGTAAGATTGGGTGTCATTTCCATAAGAAGGATGCTGGGGGTTAAGCAAGGAAAAGCTATAGATTGACCCTGGTGCAGCAACATGTCACATTTCATGAAGGACCAGGGTGTTCAGTATGCTTTGCGGGACCTATTGTAGGTTAAGGAAGTGACCCTCCTCATGAACAGCAGAGGGTGTCTGGAGGCAGAGGGACCTAGTGAGTGGGAACTTAGAGAGATTCTGACAGTTGAATAGAGAGACTTGGGAAGTATTGATGGTAGGGAAGTTGATGAGACAAAATAAAACATGAGCATTGGATTAGGCTTTTAAGGCCTATATGTAAGGAGTGTGTATGTATTTACTTGTACATACATGCACATCGCAGGTGGTGGCTGGGGAAAATAATTTGCATGGAGACATGTGAAATTTGAACTGACAATGACCTATGACTATTACGGTCCATATTGTTTTTGAGACGCTGGGGCCTTTATCACAAGAAATCCACCGAGGAAACAGATAGATGTCTGAGACACTTCAGGGACCAGGGCTGAGATGGAGCCTCCAGGACAGTGTGATGAGTGGAAAAGTGTGAAGGTGAAGTGGACCAGGCAGAGAGTGGAGAGGCTTGGCTGAATCCTTCCTCCTGGAGGTGAAGGGACAGGGAATAGTCTGTGCAGAAGAGAAGGTGGGGCACATGATCAGTTGCCAAAGACAGGAGCAATGCCAGCTCCATTTGCCAGCATCGTGGGACTGCTCATTCAAAGAATCTATTTATTTATTTATTTATTTATTTATTTATTTATTTATTTATTTATTTATTTATAGTCAACCTCCATAAACCTGGCTTAAACAATCCCTATAGCCACATTGCTCAGTCATAGCAAAATGGAAACAACCTAGCCATCCAGGAGCAACTCAGTGAAGAAATAAATTGTCTTCTCTGCATACCATGAGAGTTTATTTTGTAAAGGAAAATATGGAAAATGAGCAACCAGAGGCGTGTGTGCAGCTACGCAGATCCATCTTCCAGAGTATCTTAGAGAAAGGAGCAAAAGGCAGAGCATATATGTTGATCCCAGTATCGTCACGTTATTACAAAGCTTAAAACATGCAAAATTAAGAAGCTCTGTGTCCAGAGAATAGGCTCATAAGTGGCTAAACTGTAAAGAAAAACAAGGAAGTGTTTTTTAGCATAGTTCTGGGGATGTAGATGGGTTGGATCAAGACTAGGTACTCTGATGGCTTTATGATGATTATAATCATTATACCAGAACCAGGCAAGGTAATGCACCCCCTTGTAATCCTAGAAACAAGAAAATCACAAGTTCAAGGCCAGGCAGGGCTATGAGAAACCGAATATCACTGCCACTCCCAAGCCCCTTCCTCCAAATAATTATACCTATTATGGGTATTTTATGGAAGTTGTGATTATATTGTCTAAAGAGAAAGCATAAAAATCAGAAAGACAGAGTCATTCCTCTATGTGGACAACTTTTTACACTGTGGGGTGTAATTCTACATGCTTTACTCCTCTGGCTATATCCAGCCTCCACAGTAACCTTGTAAAGAAGGCCCTATTCTCTTCCTCAATGACCGAAGAAACTGGGGGTTGGGGGCAGGCATGTGAAGCCAGAGAGAAGTAGTGCGTGTGACTCTGCTTGCTGGCCTGCTCTTCACCCCCATGTGAGGTTAGATTCTTCTGCTTCTGGCCACACACAGGTGCTGGATGATCTTGGGGAGGGGGCATGTAGCTGAGTGGTTAGGTCTGAAGCTCTGTTGACAGAAACCAAAGCTATAACATGAATCATGGTCCTCTGCTAGGTTGTCAGGTGAGTTTTTAGCAACCCCATTTTAAAGATCCAGGAAGCATCTCTTGGCTTACTTCAGGACAGGGGTAGGAGACTGGAGGAGTTGTCCTGGAACACTGACCTTACAAGCTCTTGGGTAAATGCTGTTACCTTACTATCTGGCAGCTGAGCCTGTGTCCTTCAGGAACAGGACACAGCTGTACATATAAGAGATGCCAGTTGTCAACCAGGTCCTTGGTAAGAAGCTAAGGCACTGGGTATTAGCTCTGCACCTTCAAGAGCTGGCAGAGTACTTGAGTACTACAAGGTGTGGTCATTGCCTTAGGATGGCAGTTGGCAGTCTGTTGGCCCTGGGTCCTGACTTCTTGTCTTCTGTCTAGGTCCATTTCTCTTGCTTGAAGAATCGATAGAGAGCAGAGTCACCTACCACCGACTGTTTAATGGGTCCTTTTGCCTATCACTCAGGCCACAAGTCAAGGACATTTTCTCACATTATGTAGTGATGTATATAATTTCCCTTAATTATAGTCTTTCTGTGAGGAATGGAGCCATACACTCTTTCGATGCAGTGGCCAAATATCACAGACTCCAATGGGAGGTGTGAACATCACACAAGGAAGACTGCAATAGAGAAGGAAAAGATCGCGTCCGTTGAGCAGTGAACCTGCAGGGAGAGACCAATGATGGTGTTACAGGTCCTGGGTCCCTGCACCTCTTCCTTTAACCAACCATCCATTCAGTGTGCAAGCACTTGCGTGCGCCCAACATGCACTCAGAGAGGGTTGATGACAACTTGTAGGTGCTGTTTCTTTCCGTCCTGTAGGTTGGAGAAGTGAAATTCAAGTCACCAGACTTAGTGGCAAGCACCTTTACCCACTGTGCCATCTTACCTGCCCCAATTTCTCTCCTCTTGCTTTTTCATCTGTTCCCCTATAGAAGCCTCTGGGGACCCCATAGACATGGAATTTTACCCCAAGGAAAGAGCAAGGCCATTGGAGTCAGAATGTCACATAATGTTTAGGCTTCTCAACTGATGTAAATTCATGTAATACAAAATTAACTATTTTAAGGTTTACACTTGGGATTCACAACACCATGTGTAACTATCACCTCCTGCTAATTAAAAAAAAAAAGGTTTTTGTCTCTTAGGAGGAAGCCCTATCACCAATAATCCAGCCACTTTCTTTTCTCCAAGCCTTTAACAACTGCCTATCTGATCTACTGTCTGTTGATTTGCCTATTGAGACACACCTCTCAAATGGGCTTAGAAAAATCAGTGTGGCTGGTGGGTAGAGGAGGAATAGGAGAAAGACCACCATGAGGATACGGATAGCCATCAGGGTCCTGATACTCGCTGTAGGTCACAGGGAGAGTCTCCTATTCTATGGACTTATATAGAATAGGTAGAAGAGAGTGAGGGGCCTTGGGGTTGTGATCTGTCACCTTGTCACATTGCTACCTCTGAGAAGCCCTGAGGTAAGGAAGCCTGCCTTGGCTTAAGTGTTTCAGAGTCTAGTGTTAGGAAGTGAGGCTCAGAGGGAGGGTTTTCCCCTGGGGAACAGAGCCCTCGTGAATAGATTAATGCTCTTCACAAGAGACTGGAACAGGCAAAAGACAATGACAACGCCTGTTTGACTTGGTAAAATCTGCGTTAGAGCATTGCACTCTTTTTTCTGAGTGCTTTTCTGCTTGTCCAGGTGTTCCCAGGTTCATACTGATGTGTGCCAATCTAGGCAGGGCTGGAATTCAGACCTGTGTCCTGAGGTTGCTATGGTATTATTTTAACACACTGACCTAATCACCTCTGGGCCCTCTACATCCTGTCTAAACACTGGGAGTGCCGACAGGCTTTGAGATTACACAGTTGATGGTCTGAATCCTTTGGTAAATGTCTGTCCCAGAGGGGCAGTGGCTGTCCGTGTGGTTGTTTAACCGGATGTTTCTTGTCTGCATTAGGCCCTGAGAGGCCCGCGCAGGGTGCAGGTAGAGCAAGTGTGGCTGAGTTTGAAAGTGGATTTGTATGCCTCGGCAAATGGAATCTTCCGGAAAGTCAGCTCATTGGGGGTATTGCCCAGAGGAGTCACGTGTGAGGAACCTTCCTCTTCTCATCTGAGTTTAGGGCTCAGCAAATCTCATCTGTGATGCTGTGCAGTAAGCAGGCTTTCTGTCGGTTGTACTTGTTATTTTTGATAACTCCGGTTCATCAGAGTCTCTTCTGTGTGTTAAGCAGGAAGCCCCTGGTTATCCCAGCCAAAGGCTCTCTTCTTCCTGTTTGTGCTGTGCGCCACTGAGCTGGCCCTTCATTTTCTATGCTATAAACCTAAAGGCCTCTATTTTTATTGTCAGCAAAAGGAATCCCACACGCATGGCTACAACACAAAACAAATCATGCTACAGACTCAGAGTGCCAGTTGCACCCTCGCAGCCCACTCCCCGCCTTGTAGCCACATGCCTGAGTTTATTTCAGTTCTTAGTAGCTAGGCCCACAGGACGTCAAATAAAACAGTTGCATGTTCTTTCCTGATTTATTACCATTGACACCACCCATTAGGTCCCTGTTGTGACAGACAAGGGGCTGGTTACTCATACAGTGTCCCAGGTGTGTGTCTCTCTCTCTGCCTCCCTTCCTCCCACCCCCTCCTCCCTGCTTTCCTTCTTTCTCTTCTAATGTTAGGATAGGAATAGTTGTATTCCTGAGCAGGTAGCTTAATTTGTCATTAGGACTCTGGGGACCAGACAGCAAGCTTGGGGCTCACTCGTTTTCACTTTCTGCAAAGTACCTTGCCAAATTCCAGCCTTGCCTCTTATATTAGAAGATAGGTCAGAAAAGGAAGAAGTCCCCACCTAAGAAGGCCTTGCCTTCTCTCTCCTCTCTCCTCTCCTCCTCTCCTCTCCTCTCCTCTCCTCTCCTCTCCTCTCCTCTCCTCTCCTCTCCTCTCCTCTCCTCTCCTCTCCTCTCTCCCTCTCTCCCTCTCTCCCTCTTTCCCCTCCCCTCCCCTCTCTCCCTCTTTCCCCTCCCCTCCCCTTTCTCTTCCTCTCCTCTCCTCTCCTCTCTTCTCCCCTCCTCTCCTCCTCTCTCCTCTCCTCCTCTCTCCTCTCCCTCCTCTCCTCTCCTCTCCCCCTCCCCTCCCCTCCCTTCCCCTCCTTTCCCTTCCCCTCCTTTCCCCCCCCTACCCCTCCCCTTTTTTCTGTCCTTTCACCCTCCCCCTCCCCCTCCCTTCCCCCCTCCCTTCTCTTTCCCTCCCTTCCTCCAGTCCCCCTCCCCCACTCCCTCTCTCCTCCCTCTTTTCCTTCCTTCCTGCCTTTTTGTTTTTCTTGTTATTTCTTCTAGCTCTGCACTCAAAGCAGCTGGATTCGGGGAATGTCAGCCTAGGAGGCTTACTCACCTCTAATTCTAATAGTCTCTGAGGAGCTATGGCTCAGTGAGAGTGACAAGAGTGACCTGCCCCCTACTTTCCAGTCTGCAAGGGGGACCTGTGAAGGTCACATCCCTTCCCTTCCCGCCTGGAAAGCACCGGGCCAGAAATAACCCGGTGTGGCAGCATGCCCTGTGTAATTAAAGATGATTTTTTTTTCTTCTTGCTAAAGACACAGGCTGAGATAGGGTTTACCTTGAGTCCATTCAGATTGCAGGGCTGGGCCTTGTAAAAGGATGCCCCGTAGTTAGTGCCTCCCTTAGCCCCCTTCAAGCCCAGGCCTGCAGATGCTTAATAAAAAGCATAGAGCCTCAGTCCATGGAAGTATACTTAGTTCCCTCCTGAATGTCTCATTGTCCTAGCTCGGAGCCCAAAGAATGGGAATTTTGGAGCCATGAATGGTTACCTGGCAACAGGTGGTCTGGAGTCTTGAACCCATCTTTCTAAGACTACTGAAGCCTGTCTCATTGGTGCCACCAACAGCCAGCAAGGTGCCAACTCTCTCCCTTTTATTTATCTCTATATTTGTAAAAGCAGCACAAGACCAGTCCTTTGTTTTATAGGGAGAACACCCCTCATTCGACAACCCTCCGCAAAAAATTTAAAAATGCGTCAACACCTGCAACTTTTTAAACCTATATGACTCCACAAAAGGAAAATTCTACATTGTGAAACTTTGTGTCGTGCCCAACATCATTGGAAATAGTATATAAATTTCCCTTCGGGATGTGTGATATGATGTATATGAAACAAAAATGAATGTCATGTTTGGGCTTGATTTGCATCCCCAAGCTATCATCTCACTGTGTGGTGGCAACTGGGCCCTGAGAAGCTAATCCAGAAGGTGCTGGCCCCAGGCATTGAGGTCTTGGATACTGATACTGATGAGATACGGATAGCCGCATCTTACAGAAGTTACAAATAGCACTCCATCGCACCCTGAAGGTGAGAGTACCATGGCTGGTCAGAATGAAGGGATGGGTCCCAGAGGCCTTCCTGGCTGTTCTCAGCACACAGTGCAGGCCTCCCTCCCTGTCCCCCTGCCAGTGAGTTCAAGACCTCCAAGAATAATGGCTTTTCCTCTTCGTTTTTTGGGGGGGAGTAGGGTGGGGAGAGGTAGAGTTCTTGGAGACCTCTGGGATTTTTGAACTCTGAAGGGCCTTAGAATTTAGCATTGCTTTCCTTTCTCTGTGATCAACAGGTCAGAAGTGTTAAAGCTCCGCGAGGAGCTGTGCAGTCTTTATTTCAAAGCTTGGTGGTCAAGCACTGGCTGTGTTCTGAGATTTAAGGCTCATGGATGGGTCTTTTATAATGAAGAGGACTGCAGACTGCTGCAGTACCCTGGACACAGGCAAAGGTCCTCTCTCGCTCTTTCTCTTCTTCCTCCTCCTCTTCCTCCTCTTCTTCCTCCTCTTCCTCTTCCTCCTCCTTCTCTTCTCCCTCTCCTCTCTACCCCTTTTCTCTTCCCTTTCTTCTTTCCTCCCCTCCATTCCTCTCCTCCTTCCCTCTTTCCTGGCTCCTTGTCCCTTGTAGACTAACTCCAGGATGCAAGCCTGTCTTCTGTGGCTGTGGCATGGTCCATAGGCAGCATAGACACCCAGAAAACTTGTCTGCCATGCCCCAGGAACTTACAAGCTCTGCTCATAATGGCTAAGCTAGTGCAGAGAACTCACCATATCCCAGTAGGAGCTGTTTTTGTGCTGTTTAGATAGTGTTGACTCAAAATCATCCAGGTCCACATCTCAATAGTGATTCCCAATGTGGTGATGGCTTCCTGTTCAGCTGAAGCCATGGGGGTGCTCTGAGTTGTCCTGCAGAGCCTGGGATGGCTTTGCTGTGAACATAGACAATGGGGTATCGCCTTACTTGACTTTAATGATGACTTCGCACCTATGCAAAGCAGAGAGCCTTCTTTTCCTACCAAGTAACTATTGAGAAGCAGAAGTGTCTGCTGAGGCCCAGCACAGGCCCTCTGAGAAACAGAGAATGTTCAGGAACTCAGAAGGGTTGGGACTCTACCATGCTGCAGCTCTGGGCTCCTCTTCCCCACTGTAGTGTTTTAAATTGTTTTGTTGTATTCATTCATTTCTGTGTGGGGAGGCAGGGAGAGAATGACATGAGGGAGATGGAGTGTGCCATGGTCAGAGGACCACTTGTGGGAGCTGGTTCTCTTTCTACTATGTGGGTGCAGAAATTTGGCAGAAACGACCTTGAACATGGTAGAGATCATCTATACCTGCTGAGCCACCTCACTGACTTTCTCTTCTGGGATTTTAACTCACTAGGATGTATGTCCAAGAGCTAGTGGCTCTATAAGGTCTACCCCAGGATTCCTTTTTGTTCCTTTCTGGGAATGTATATAACTGAACCCCAGTCAGTCAGAAATTGGCCTCAACCACAACGAGGGCCATCAATATTATTTCTTATGCATAGCACCCTTTGGGGTTGATTTGGTCAGGGGTGGAAATTGTGCAGCTACCTGAGTTCTCATTGACCTCAGCAGCTTGTAAGAGGCAGGTTTATTCTCTCCTTAGGCCCAATGCCATTTCTTACCCTACCTTTGGCCTTAAGCCTAGGGAACCCAAGACAAGCCTCAGTTCATAATGGGGCCTGGGCCAAATATTGGAACCTCTTTGCATAAAGGATAGAAGCAAAATCTGGCTCTTAGAGCCTCAGAGGGACCAGTGTAGATCCCACTTATCACCCCAGATGCTATCAATGCTGAATTCGTACACTCTAGAATGATTAGCTAATGACTTTGGACTTAGCTAATGCAATGCCAGAAATATGAGTCACTCCATTACAGGTGTAGACAACAGTGAGCAGGCTCTGTTGCCATGGTAACAGGAACACTGTCTTGGTCTCAAACCAGAAAGAATCTGCTTTCACATTTTAGTCCTCTGGAATGAGGATGTGTCCCACACTGTCCCACAGCTGTCCTCCCCAACGCTGTTCATCGTGCCATGGACTGTCGCTGTCACAGTCACCTGGACAGTTGTCCTATCATACCACACACAGCTGAGGTCCCCCTTCTTGCCACTCGCACCTCATCGTGCTCTGGATGCGCAATATGAAGTCTCAGTGACTGAATTTTTCTCCAGGCAGGGCAGGATGACAAGGTGACAAGAGCTGGGCTTTCAAAGTCTGACAGCTTTGGCTCAAGTTCCGACTCTGTCACATGTGAGGATGTCTTTCTTCCTCGGCTGCTGCCTCCTTCTGAATGAATGGGGGAATAGGTCCTATGTCACCAGGCTATTGGAAAGACTGAGGTCAAGTGTGTTCATGTGCTTGGCACATCTCTCAGGAAGTGGTAGTTCTCTTGAGTTCTGTCTCCCTGACGTTCCCCTGGGGAAGTCAAGTGTCCTGAGAGACAACTGTGCCTAAGACAGAAGCCTATGATTCTGAGCTCTCGGCCACGGGTCTGGTGAACCTTAGCTGGTTGGATGATGTGTCGGTGAGGCATTCTTGGAAAGGTAAACTTCAGGAGATGATTCTGCTTGACATCAGCAAGTGGGAGTTACTCTCCAGAAACTGGAGACTGGGGGCAGAGTCGGGGTACTGGGAGAACTACTCAGATAAAAACCAGGCGCTCAGCTGTGGAAGGCGAGACAGTGGGCGTGGCGGGACTGACAGCAAAGGCAGTGGTTAGGTTGGCTGACTGGCTGAACTCTGGGCATATCTTTTCTGACCCAGACTCATCGTTCAGAGGGTCTGCACAGAGCATCAGAGGCACAGGACACATGCCTTCCCTTTGGAACCCCCAGGGGCCCCTTTAGGCTAGTTGTGGGGTTGGGGCTGGCACCTGGAACCACAACCACAGAGAAATAGCCCATGGGGGAGAGGTAATTTTCCTAAAAAGGAATGAGGAACGTATCCTTGGCAGCAGCAGCAGCAGATGACTGTCAGATCTTGGAAGAGCGAACTGGACTTCTTTTCTGAGAGGGGGAGACTTGGATGAGATGAACTTATAAGACCATTCTGTTTCTAATAGGAGGAGTCTAGTTATTAAAGGGGACAACACCTTCTCTGGGGAGAGGTAAGAATTAACATTGTTAGCCACTTCTGTTTCTCCTCGTTCCCTTAAAACTTGCTACCCCCCAGGCATTGAAAGGTACATTTAATTTTTAGCAACATACTTATAGAAAATTAGAGACAGCAAATGTACCTGCTCCAAAACCTGCCACCTGTATCTTTAAGATCAACTCGACAGGGCTATAGTTTTCAAGAGAAGAAAGTTCATTTTGCATGTATAGATGGCTAAGCTGTGTGGCAGACGCATGCCTATGATCCTGGGACTTGGGAGGCTGAAACAGGAAGATCACGGATTTGAAGCTAGCCTGGGAAAAACTAAACACAGACATTAACACATATAGATGAACCAGTGGGCAAATATGCAGACCATCATAACCAGCATTTGAGAGATGGGACAGCCATCCCTCAGTACCACAGGGAACTGGTTGGGCTCCCCCAGGGTTCTAACATCCGATAATGCTCCAGTCCCTTAAACAAAACAGTATCATATCTTCATATAACTTAGGCACATCCGCCAGTCTAGTCTAAACCACCCAGGGAATATTTACAGAGAATGTAGCATAAGTGCTACATAAATCATTGTGGCACTGTAGCGTTCAGGGAATAATTACCAAAGTCTACGTGTTCAATACAAATGCAACTTATTTCCTGAATGTTTTCAGCCCTCTTCTGGCTGAGTCCTGAGTGACTTGCTCATGTCAGATGCTTTCCCAAGTTCTCATTTGCAGTCATTTTTACCTCTTCTGTTCCTACCTGTCTCCCAGGTCACTTTTTTGCCTAAAGATTACATTTGTCTGTTCTCGAATTTCATAGAAATGGGTCATGTAATTGAGTTTAGAGTCTTTTGTACTAGATGATGTCTAAAATTGATTCTGAGAATTTCCTATTGTTGGTAATTTTTTTTTAATTCTAAGTAGAGTCCCATTAGTTGAATTTACTTCAGACTGGTTATGTTTGCCAATTGATGAATACTTAGGTTCTTTATAGATTTTAGCTATTATGAATAAATCCTCTATGGACGTTTGTGTACCCGTCTATCAGACAGAGTTGAGCTCCTCTTCCACAAATACCTTGGCATGTGACTGCTAATGACACAGTAAGTATAAAAAGTTAACTTTGTGAGAAATGGCGAAAATGGTTTTGAAGAGTATCTGCCCTCCCCCACTCAATGTGCTGGACACATGTGGCCAAATAAAAACTTTTACTTATGATACCTTCTCACCCACGCTAAGACAGATTCCCCCCACCCCCAGCTCATTTTAGTGAATTTGGACTTGCGTTGTCCTAAAGATGGATGATGCTGGACATTTTCCATGCAATCAGCACCTTTTCTGGATGCAGCGGGTTGCTAGCCCTGCCAAATGCCATTCAGAAATAATGCAGGAGTTGGCATCAAAGACCCCTGCTGCTCCTCCTGCTCTGTTCCATTTCTCCCTCGTTCTCCTGGACGTGACCACTGTTCTGTGGTCGATACGCCTTTTCCATGAGTGTTTTCAATTCTCATTAGCATGTATACATTCAAAACAATATTAAGCAATGTCATGTGTGTTTTGAAGCCTCCATGAAATCTTCCATTCTGTGTTTATACTTTTGTGATTTGCCCCCTTTCCCCATTCTGGGCTTTATCCGTGTTGATACAAGTAGACCTAGTTTGTTTTACCCACTGCAGAGTTCTCCAACAGGCACCTTCCTATCGGTGGGCCTTTGAATGTTTATCCTACACTAGTCTCCTCGTAGACTCCTGTGCCCATACCTCTGGGGCTGGTACCTAGAAGGAGCATGTCCTTTGGAGATGTACATCTGGACTTTGCTAGATAGTGCCAAGCCGTTTCAGAGAGGTTCCAAAAATATATGCTGCCACCCATGGAGCGCCAGCGTTTCCACTTCCCTAGCCAAGCTCATCAGGCTGGTTTCTGCCATCTGATGGCTGGCAGAGCTGCACGATGGGATTGCCTTAGTTACATTTGCCTGTCCTTCATTGCTAATAAGGTTGGGGACGCTTCATATGCCGCTACCTCAAGTATATGTTCCCTCCCCTCAGCCTCCCATACCCACACAGCCCAACTTACCTATCATGCTAGCTTTCAATTCTTGCTTTATCAAGCATTCTCCACTGTGGTGTTTTTGCCATGAAAATTTCCACTGTAATAGAACCAAGTTTACTCACCTACACTTTTTGCTTTTTATGTCCTTTCTTCTCCCTAGATCATATTATGGTACATATTTTTACAAAAAAAAGTCAGTGTTTGGTATGTGACAGATCTTGGATCTCTGTGTAATTTCTTGGATGGTTGTTTGCCACATGGCATAGACATAATCGTATTCACACTCGTTTCCTGATTAAGTAAGAATGTTTGATCTGAGGTGCATGGCTTTAATCCCAACACTTGGGAGACAGAGGCAGGCAGATCTCTGTGAATTCAAGCTAGCCTGGTCTACAGAGCGAGTGTCAGGACAGCCAGGGCTTCCTAAACAGACCCCTGCCTCAATAACAGACAAACAAAAAAAAAACAAAGACTATCATTCCTTTATTACTGAAAAACATTTCTTCTCTCTTCATGGATATAGTTCTTTGGGGGAAATTGGGTACTGGGGATTGAACTGAGGCTTTGTAGGCAAATGTTCCACTACTGAGCCCTACCCCAGGCCCTTCTCACTGATGTGACAGGCACTTTGCTGTATTTCTCACATATCTGTGGTGTACTCCTGAGCTTGGTGTTCTGCCTGGAGGGGTGGGGCTGTTTGCATGCCAACTGCTCCTTGTTTTCATTATCACGGTGTTATTAGAATTCTCTGAAGGAACAGGTCCCCAATTCTTCTCAGTTGTTTCTGGGTAGTCATGACCCCCACTCTTTCCACTGAATTCTAGGACTAGATCCTTGTTCTAGGGACACGTTTTGTGATAGACGTTGAATTGGTATTGTGATAGAAGCTGTATTTTGCTTGTTTGTTTATTTTTGAGACCATCTTGTTGAGACCATCTAGCTGGCCCGCAATTTACTGTGTATACCCTGCCAGCTTTAACTTGTGGGTGAGCTTACCTGCTTCTGCCTCCTGAGAATGTACACTGTCATACCTGACTGGCACTGTGTTCCCTGATTTCATTGGCCTGATGGTTAAGCTTGATTGCAAGGCATCCTTAGGCCTGTCTGTGAGGGCATCTCCAGAGGAAGCTGGCATGTAGGAGAGCAACTGAGGAGAAAGATGGCCCCGACTGTGGGGCGGTGCCATCTAATGTGTTGAGGGCCCAGGTGCAATGAAAGAGAAACACCAGGAGGGCCATTGAACACGGGTGTTGTCTTCCTCTTCTTCCTGGCTGCCTGCAATGGGAACTGCCTTGCTCTGCCCTGCCACACCTTCCTACCATGATAGACTGAAACTCAAACTGAGCAAATAGGTCCTTCCCTTAAACTCTCTCACTCAGTTTTTTTAAAACTAAGTTTTTAAAATGACCATAGTGCATTTCATTGTGACTTTTTTGTATATGTAGATTTCTCCCTTATATTTCATTCTTATTCACTCTGTGTGTGTGTGTGTGTGTGTGTGTGTGTGTGTGTGTGTGTGTGCGTGTGTCTGTGTGTCTGTGTGTGTGTATAAATGCACACATTTGATCTGCATATATAGCTCATGTATGCATCACATGAGCTATGTGAAGGGAAGTTTAAGCTGCAGCAGAGACCCCAAGATGTCGGTGATGTGAGTAATGTGGGGGTGTCTGCCAAGGAAAGCTGCCAGCTCCAAAGCGAAGCCATGTGGGCTGTTCCAGGCAAAGCTGTGTGGTTGGATCTGAGTGAACCTGATGGACAGAGCTCATCTCATGTCACCCTGCACTGGATGCTCAACATGGACTCCCAGACGTTACTGTTCATCCTGTAGGTTCCAGCCTAGCCTTGGTCCGGTCCTTCCTTGATGATATCCGCTTCCCTTTTTAGAATGGGATCATCTTCTCCGTGCCACTGTTTAAGGGTGCAACTATTTTATTTTATTTTATGTTACAGGCACTTACCATTAGTAATTTGCCTTAAGTCTCACAGGAAACTTTGAACTTGGCTTTTGTCCAATGCTAGAATTTGAGGCTATGGGGACTCAGGGAGATGAACTGAATGCATTTTGCATGAGATTGGACGTGAGGTTTTTAAGGCCCTGGGACAGAATACTATGGTTTGAATATGAAATACCCCCCACAGGTTTGTTGTTAAAGGCTTACTCTCTGGTCAACAGTACTATTTTGGGAATTTCTGCAAACTTTAGGAAGGGAGGCCTATCTGGAGGTAGTCAGTCACAGAGGGATATCTTGGGAGCTGTATCTTACCCTGTCAATACCTCCTGTCTGCTTCCCATTCACCAAGAGTTGAGTAGTCTTAGCTACACACTTATAGAAGTTTAGACATGGCCTTTCCTATCATCACGTACACCTTCCCCAGGTATAATCCCGTTCACTACTGGTAGGCAGCATGATGGTGATGTTTGGTTATAGCAGAGTCTGGTGAATTTTCACTGTAGAGGGATCCTCTTGTAACTGGATTTCTTCTGGGCCTCTGCTCCTTTGATTTAAAAAACAAAGCAAACAAAATCCAACAAAGAAGAGAAGAATAAATAACGATGAGCACATCTGGGGGAGTTCCTTCTGTCCCTTGTTCCTTCCCAGATGTTTCAGCCCACCTTTCAATTTTTCCCAGGCACTGCCAGCCCATGTCAGTCTTTACCAGGGCTGGTCTGAATGACAGCTGTCATCTTGAGATATTCCTCTGAACTGTCCCCCAGTTTTCTTTGCTTCTCTGTCTTGTTTTGGGGGTCACACCTCTTCTGTTTCCTTGGTTTTCTGCCATTTTAAAAGCATTGCTCCGCTGTAGATTTCTTCAAAGGAAACGCATCTGTTCTGAACCTGCAACCGTGGACAGTTCCTAAACGCCATATTTCAATCTGAGCTCTGGATACCCCCGAGACAGGAGCTCTAGACTCCTTCCTGACACCGGGGGAGGGCAGGTCACTGGCTTCCAGGGTTAGAAGGGGTCTTACCTCCACATGATCCATGCCTGTGAGCCTTCCATGGCCTTTCTGAGTTTTCATATTTAAAAACAAGCTCATTTCTCTCGTCCTCCCCTGCAGTGTACAGGGTTCCGCTTTCTCCTCCTCATCCCACTTGTGTTCTGCCATCTAATGCTTTATGTATTCTATAACATTGTCAACTCTTGTCTTATCTTATTTTCCTCTTTGTGGCTGTGTATCTAATTCTTTTCAAGTCCTTCTAATTGAGTTTCAGGAAAACACAGAACTAGACAATCTGCTTCCATTCAAGCATTTGAACCCTAAGTATTTATTATGTCTTTTGATTGTTGCTGGTTCATAGGAACGCTGATAGTTTCTATTAATACACCCTGAACTGCCCCATTACTTCTGACTGTTTGCATGATTTCTGGGATCTTGGAGGCAGACAATTATATTGCAGGGGGATGTCAGCAGTCTCTCCCTTTGTAATCTTTTTTATTTCGTATTTCTGTTTTTCTCGGTTGTTTCTATACAGTATTTAAAAATCGATGGTCATGAATAGCCTTTTTATTCTTGATTTTAACAGAAAAGCACCTAGTGTTTTCCATTAAGTGTGAAGTATATTGTGGTTATGATTTATGAGTCCAAAGAAATTCCCTTCTGTTCCTAACCTGTGGGGAGCTTTCATCTCATAGGGGTACTGACTCCTTCTGCCAGATCCGGTGTTCATTCTGCATGTAGGTTAGTTAGCTTGTGCATGTGCCTACCCAGGGCAGGCAAGCTGTGAGACTTGGCAGCTACTGAAGGAGAATGGAGAGGGGAAGGGAATGGGCCATGCTGTCTGAGCCAGCGCAGAGGTCAGACTCACGGTGGACAAGGAGCCACTTGGTGGGGGAGGAAAGCCTTAAAGAAAGAGTAAGGAAGCCCAGAGTGTGGGGCAAAGTACACTTGAGAGAGAGAGAGAGAGAGAGAGAGAGAGAGAGAGAGAGAGAGAAGCAAAGAAGTCAGGCTACCCTGAATGATTTAGAAAGGCTGGCAGACTTACATAGTTACCAAGCTGTGTGTGGCCCATTAAGCTACTGGCCTAGTAGCAGGGATTCTGGGGCAAAAAATTACTGTCTCATTAAAGGACTTGCATTTTGTATTTATTGTGTTCTTGGATTTTAGCATGTATTTTAAAATGACTATTTGTATTTATTATTATTGTGTTGGGGGTAGGCGGTATGTGTATGCGTATGTGTTCTATGCGTGCCTGTGGAGGTCAGAGGACAACTTTGTGGAGTCAGTTCTTGCTCCATCTTTCCATGGGTTCCACCATTGAACTCTGGCTCTCAGGCTTGTACAGCAAGCACCGGTAGCTGCTGAGACATCTCAGTGGCCCAGCCTGTGCATATTATTTTTATAATCCTTTAATGTGTTGAGTTTGATGAGTTTTCTGATGTTTTCACACTTCTGCGTGTCTAGAATTTGCTAGTGCTTATTTCAAATTTTTACACTTAACATGCTAAGTGGGGTTAGGAGGCAGGCTTTTAAATTTCTTCTCCCGTGTTATTTTCCTTTGAAGTTGTCTAAAGTTGCTGTCGGGTGTTATAAATGGAGTTGAATGTTTTCGTCTTGATTTCTGGGCAAGACTGTTCGCCATTGTCTGTTCCTTAAACATTTGTGAAAACTTAACAGGAAAACAACACAGGACTATTAAGGTTTTCAACTTAGATATTTGACCCCTGGATCAATTCCTTTGAAGGTTATCGATTTTTTGCAGGGTTTCTATTTTCTCTTGAGTCAATTTGGATGTTTTTATTTTTCTGGAAAGTCATCAACAGTAACACACTGACAGTTCTGGGACTTGTTGAAAAAAATAGCATCTGTACCCCATTCCTGCAATACCCAGAAAGTGGAGAAAGATCAAAGGCAAAGCATGCTGGGAATTTGTATTATTCCGAAGGAAAAAAAAGAGCTATTGATTAATACTGTGCTTGAAGTCAAGTGTCCATGTTTAAAATGTCAGTGTAACCACTTACATAATATAAATGGACTCTATAAATGCCAGGTTTGTGGAGGGAGATAGGAAATAAGATATAGTCAATATAACAAAGTTAAGGCAAGGCAGAAGGAACAGAATGCAGAGGAAAGTCTAGTTAGGAGGAAGCAGGTCTTTAGGGTGGCTCTTGGGCAGCAGCCCTTTGAAGAAGACCTGAATGGATGGATGTTCCCTTGGCACCCTATACTGAGTACTCATTGCACAAGTCCCTCATACACCTGTGACTACCCATCATGCACCTGTGACTACCCATCATGCACCTGTGACTACCCATCATGCATCTGTGACTACCCACCATGAATCTGTGACTACCCATTTGCTGTCTTTTCCTCCTGCAAGAAGGCACATCCCTTTACTGGGCCACTTGTCTGTGGGTTCTAGGCACCTGACACAGTAAATGTTTCAGTAAGCATGATGCATAAATATAAACAGACATGTCAATAATTTCCGAAATGCTGCTCGGCGAGGCTGACCTGCTCCAAGGAGGCAGTTGAATGTCTGGGTTGATCAATGAGTCAGGGATTGGGAGAAGTACACGCAGCCTTGAATTCAGCTGGGGAAGAGTGTCGGCATGAGACATCTCACTCAGAAGTGCCTCTGAGCCCTGCAGCTGTCTGTGTGGCTGTTACAAATTCTATCAGCACTTCTGATTGCATTGGTAGAATAGCCCATATGCTTGGCACTAGTGTTTCTCAAACATCAATGTGCTCATAGCTTACTTACTGTGTTGTACTTTTTAGAATGTAGATCTGGTGATAGAGGAGGCTGGAGGGGTCTGAACGTTACCTTTAGTAGAGGCTCAGTGGTGGCTCTCTGGCTGTGCTTTATACAACAGCTACAGGCTGTCATTTGTACTTCGAGTCTCCCCCTAGCACTCAGTGGGGGTTGGGGTGGGGAGAATAAGTTAAAATTTAAGTTTTTTGACTTCTAGGGTAGAGTATAACTAGCACCCAGACCTGCATTGGCCAGAGTAGGGTATCCCCTGTTTCTAAAACTTCATATTAGCAAGAATATGAGGCTTTCTCGAGCTCTGCCTGGGGCTGTGGGGTGGGACTCACTCCTCAGGTGGCTATACAGTGACCACCCCTTGTGAGTTTTCCTGTTTCTCAGGCTGAGCCACACAGCCTGTCAGGACACGTTGCATCCTGGGAAGCTCTGGGCTCTGCGATTCACATGCACTTGTCTTTGATCTCCGGCTCCCCCACACGTTATCCACACAATCAAAATCCCATTTCCTTGTCTCACTTCAACTCCCTCTAGCCTGCTGTCACTCTGGTCCCCAGGCAGGAATGCCGCCTTTTGTTTTTTATATCAACTGCCAGCTCTGGGAAGCCTTGCTTGGTACACTAGGGATGATGACACAGACTGAAGAGTGACACTTTCTTCTTTTTATTTTAGTTCCTTGTGTTTAGACAAATGACAGAGAACCCATAGGAAGTGCCTTCAACTGCAGATAAGCCAGAGGCACATCAGTCCTGGGGCCTTGACACCGCCCTTACAAGCCCTGTTGTCTGGGCCTCCTCAGTCCTCACTGTGGCTCCTGCTCAGGAACAGCAGTAGTGATCAATCTCTTCTTTTACCTCGTGGCTCTGTGGAGTGGGCTGGAGGGATGGGTGACGGTTGGGGATGTGTGCTTATGGGCTTCAAGCTGCTTCTGCCAGGAAGTAATGGAACTTTCTGAGGCTGTGTTTCCGTTCCAAGGCTTCATAGAAAGCTTATTTTCCACCACAAGATCCTCTAGCATGGCAGGGAAAGCTGTCATTTGAATACCCCTGGGGCTGTCTCCAAGCCCTGAGCAAAGAAACCTGTCCTGGCTCTTCTCTGGCCGCACTCTCTGCCAGTGGAACCTTTGGCCAATTCAGGGTCGGCAGGGGTGATGCAGTATTAGGAGACAGCCAGAGAAGGGGTCAGGGCTCTGACGCCAGGTCCTTATTCCGTACATAAATGTTGCAAGAGACCATGGGCTGTGGTGGATCTGCATGCTGGTATGTCATAGAGCCACACCCTTTCCTGATTTCTCAAGCCTAGCACTATAAATATAATGTGAGCTCAGCACAGATCTTAGAGTGTCCTGCTTATCCACAGCATCCTAAATTACCATAGAAGACTGTTTTGAGTCCAACTCGTAAGTGTAGAAATCCCATCACTTGCCCAAGGAGATGGTGGAGCCAGGAGTCCAACCCAGATCCATTCGCTTCTAAAGCAGCAGCACTCAGTCACCTGGTGGCCCCACTCTCCTTTGGTGTCCATTGACTTGCTGACTGGAAGCACCCCATTGAATTGCCTTCAGTGAGAATCACTGGCCCAGCTGGATCACTCCTCAGAGTTCAGGGCTGAACTAGTAGGGATTCCAGATGCCAGGCCAGATCATTCCAGGTGTCAAGTTAGGATGGGGAAGTCCCCTTTTCCTTAGAGGAAAAAGGTGTAATTCTATCTCCTCTGTGGTCTTCTGCTATATTGACTCCCATCTCCTAGTCCACACCTATTCATTCTCTCTCTCTCTCTCTCTCTCTCTCTCTCTCTCTCTCTCTCTCTCTCTCTCCTGAATCACTTCTTAGATTCAAAGTGGAGTAAGAGAGATGGCTATGTTGCTGCTATTTTCCTCTGCAAAAGTCTAGCTGATAACCTGGCAAGCAAAGCCCAAGAACCAGGAGATAGAGATAAACAACATCAAATTAGAGAGTGGTATAGCAGGGTGGGGCAGCTGACCCAGGCCGGCGCTGACCAGGAGGGTGTTGTTTGATAGTCCCAAAGCTGGAGAACAAATGAGAAGGAATGGCTGAGATAAGCTTGAGGTCTGGGATTGAGGAGTAGGGCACAATAGGGCACACAGGAAGCCCTGCCAGGCTGAGTGAGCCAGACTGGACAGGCTGGAGAGTAGCTACAGTATGTAGCAGTTTTTCTCTGTTCTGCTTCTTCTTTGTACACCCTGTCTGCCAATGGAAGCTTTGGCCAAGTGGACCAGAGTTCCCAAAGTGCCGTGCTAAGGCACACTTAGATGACGACTATTGTGTGAATTTGGCCTGCTGTCTCAGGGGTCACCTGTTGAAGGCTTAGTTCCCAGCCTGTGGTCCTATTAGCAGACAGTAGAGTCTTCAGGATTGATCTGAAGTCCAGGGGAAGTTAGCCCATCTGGGACCTACCATGGATAGAGATATTGGGACTCCAGCCTTTCCTTCCTCTTTCCCTAGTTGGTCTCCTAATGATCACCAGGTGAACAGTTTTCTCCATCACTCCTGCCAAGATGCTCCCTGCTCCACAGGACCGAGTTATGGAGGAAAAACCTCTCAGGCCATGAACCAAATTATACCTTTTATTTTATTTTATTTTATTTATTTTTTGTCAGAGTGTCAGAAAGCTAACATAATCATCTATGGGCAAGACGTTCAGTCTCAACACTTCTATGGAGAGAAGTCTTTTCCTTTGTGTTTCCTCAGTGTTCATGATTGTGGTAAGGCGAGGACTCTGAGTGGAGCTGGGTGACAGATGCCCCAGCAGCCAGCAGCAGCTAGCGAGGGTGAACATCCTTGCTAGATTTTCACTGTAACCATTTTAATGGTTACTACATGTTTCTAGCAAATGTCACTAATTTCCTATTTGAAGGTAAACATAACACTTTATTTTCGACATTCTTTAAAGGAAAAAAAAAGCATGAGTCCATTAGTAAAGAAGAAAAGCTATATTGAGTTTGCTGAAAATTATAATGGTGGTCAAAGGAAAGACAGGCTCTTGGAAGTAAGTGAATCTAGGGGTTAAAGGTCACTGGTCAAATGGACCAGAGTTCAAACCTGTTGACAGCGTGATTTTGGGCAAGTCATTTCATGTTTTCTGGCTATGGGTGACTCCATCATAAAACAGTGATATTAATAGTAAAGCAAGCTTCTTGGGTGTCAAGTGCTTGGCCCAGTGCCTGGCAGTCATTGTCAGGGGTTGTTGCTGCTACATAAAATTCTCATCCTCATGACATACTGACCCTGGAGGCTGACATTCCTGGACTGACAATGGGCAGAGGCCAGCCGTGGACCTGGGAGCTTTGTGGAGAGTAAGCACTCTGTCAACGGCATTCCAGAAACTGCCATCTGTGTAGAATTTGCTATCAGGATTTAGCCAGCCAGGGGCCAGACAGCAGGGGAGGGCCATTCTGCGGTGCATTCTACCGCTGGAAAGGAAGAGTAGATGGCATAGAAGCAGATGGGGTGGCTCAGTGGATTATGGTGATTGCTGCCAAACCTGATAACCTGAGTTCAGTTCCCAGTACCCACATGTTAGAAAGAGAGAACCAACTCCAACAAGTTGCCCTTTGGCTTCCATGTACAGACCATGGCATGTGCATCCTTCATGCTAAGTGAATAAATAAGAAAGAAAGAAAGAAAGAAAGAAAGAAAGAAAGAAAGAAGGAAGGAAGGAAGGAAGGAAGGAAGGAAGGAAGGAAGGAAGGAAAGAAAGAAAGAAAGAAAGAAAGAAAGAAAGAAAGAAAGAAAGAAAGAAAGACAGAAAGGAATCTTTAAAAAGCGCCGTTAGCATATCTGATCCTGCTTTCTTTAACAGGCCAGTTTGTGATATCACCCCTCACCTAGTGTTTGAGAAGTTTTCACTATTTCCTAGTGATGGTAGTGGTCCATCTCTTAAACTATTCCTATGCATGTACTTGATGCCAAACACCTGCTTTGCTTCTGAGAACCTGCAGCTTGGCTACATGCTAGGCACACGGTGCCTGTGTAACCAGCCCCTAATAATAATTCTGGACCCTCGAGTTACAGTAGATTGTTCTTGGGTCAGAGGGCACATTACACAGGCAGGAGGATCTGAGTTCAGAGTCTCAGCAACAAAACGAGCCAGGCGTGGCCACCCCTGTGTTTTGTTATCTCAGCTCTGTGGGAGGAGGAGATAGGAGGATTGCGGCAACTGGGCTCCAGGCTCAGTAAGAGACCCTGGCTCAAGGAAATAAGGCAGAGAGCCATAGAGCAGGACACTTGATGTCCTTTTCTGACATCCTCCTGTGTGTGGAGGGTTGGGGAAGGGGTGGCAAAGACTGGACCTGGGGACTCGTGAGTTTCCTTAGTAGACAGTGATTACAATTACACATTCTGTCACAATCACTGCTGGGGGAGATCAGCATGCCCCACATGACTCTATCTGCTGGGAGAAATTCCCTGGGGAGGACTCTAGAACTCAACTCATTTACTCAAGGATTTGCCTCTGTCTCCACAGCCCTTCAGAGGGTTATTTTGTATCCTGTTGTTGAAATAGCCCTTAGCCAGGAGCAGAGACAGTGTGTCGAATCTTATGAGTTCTATTAACCAACCATCAAACCCAGGACTGGTCTAGAGGACCCACAATATTCCGTCTCAGATTGAGACCAGCCTCGGCACCAGCAAAAGACCTTCCTAAACCAAACAGGAAGAGGTGCCACGAGGCAAGTGCTGCTCCTGAGGAGGGCCAGTCTCTCAATAACGAATAAGGTGGGGCTTGCCTTCTCGGGGTACTGGTGTGATATGGCTTCACTTCTCACTGAACAGGAGAAGCAGGAGGCCCTGTTGGGGCTTTTCACACATGGCTTATGCCTCAGCTGTGACTCATACTAAAAAGTGCTGAAGGATGGAGAACACTCTTAGTGACCAGGGTGAAGGCAGTGTCAAAGATGCCACACCCTGGTCGTTATTTGCCTGTAACCATGACTACCATCTGAGATAGTGTCAAGATTAAGGAATGTTGAGATCTGCTTCCCTCCAGGGGACCTGACTCACTTAAGAAATGTACTTTCAACGAGGGTTCAGAATACCAGGAAGGGTTTAGTACCTGACTCCAACCCACTTGAGCCAGGGTCTTGAAAGCAGAGCTATACAGACAAACAAACAACCGTGCTGTGACAGAAGAACAGGACAAGACTAGGAAGTTTTCAGACACCCTTGGCTTAAGATTGGAGGTAGAGTTGTCAGGTTGTTCTGTGGAGACCACTGGTGGGGTGGCCTCTGTTCAGACTTTCCTCTAGGTGGTCGGGAGGAGACTTAGAGAAGTGGACCCATTTGACTGGTTGGAAAACTGAGGGAAGTAGAATATAACAGGAGACAGAGGAGACCCAGCTGGCATGGGATGGATGCTTGATTCTATCAGATCTCACTAGAACATTCTAGTAAGGATGATGGTAGGACCCAGCGACAAGAGCAGGAGCTATGGCATGCAGCAGAATACACAAAAGCAGGGCAGTCATCAATGTTTCATGTCCATCTGCCCAATTAAATCGTACCACTGTATAACTTAATAACAGCATCTCTATTATTTCTGTTGTCATGGGGACTGCCTATTCCAGATATTGTCCAGAGAGATCAAGTATCTTGCCTAAGCCAGGTGTGGATTTGAACTCAGCTCCCAAGTTCATAGTAGTTGTTGCCAGTACTTTGTACGGGGTTGGTTAGCTAGCAAGGTCACGACAGTGTCATGCTCTAATATCAGTGTTCTCCTAGGCTTTAAGCTCTACCCTTTTTTCACTAATAGACCATGAAATGAATAGAAAACTACTTAGAAAGTGAACCTCTTAGGCCAACCACCTCCTCGTGTAGGGTTCATCTTAGTGCTGCAAGCATTCCGGGAACCCCCTGGCTTTCTACACTTTGGGAAACCCCAGTTCACAGTCTTTGTTTCCTCTGTAAACCACAGAGAAAAGCTATCAGCCAGGGGTTTCTGCACCACCGTTCCTCAAAGCCATTTCTGTCCTCAGAGCATGTAAGTCCTGAGACTGACACACACCGTCTTCAGGTTCAGCTCAGAGTTGAGACTGTTGGAAGGGGTTCCTCAGCACATGTCGATGAGGATCTACATGCAGACAGCAGCCTGACTCAGTGTGGTTGGGGGTGGGGCAGCTGATAGTGGCTCTCACAGATCTGTCTTTGCTTAATCCCCAGAAACATGAATTTTTTGTTTGTTTGTTTGTTTGTTTGTTTGTTAGAAGAGGTCTTAGCAGATGTATTACATACATTAAGGCTCTTGAAACTGCCCTGGGTTATCTCGGTAAACCTTGATGTAATCACAAGTGTCCTTGGCAGGGGGCTAAGGTTGAGATAGGAGTTCGAATGTTTAAGGAAGAGCATGTTGAGGAAGCCAGAGGCTGACACAGCAGTAAGAGGACCGAGCAGCCACCAGGAGCTGAAGGAGGCAAGAGCTGAGTTCTATCACTTCTTAGTGGACATCCTACTCAAGTTGACTTTCAAGGAAAAAGGATTTTCCAGCTTGATATAACTGATCATTCCCTGGAAGTTTAGCTTCAGACAAGGTTTGATCAGGTAGCTTAGCAAATGTTAGCACACTACAAAGTTTTTGCCCTTGCTTCTTCCTTCTCTTTTCTCCATCCCTGTCTTTTCCATTGACTCTATTCCTTGGTGAGCTGTCTGGAAACCCACCCTCAACTTTCAAGCTTGCTTCTCATCATAATACCTCTTTTCCTTAATAATTCCAACCAGGGTCTAAGGATTCATTCTCATAGGTCTGTCTTGGGTCATGGGCACATCATTGAAATCGTTGCTCTGGCCAAGGCACAAGATCTCCTAATTACCCAAGCTGAAGCCATTGGTCCCAGAAACTGTGAGCATTGAAAACAGAAACTTGTGGATCTCTTACCAGTGGGGTTTATACATGATCACCAGTGGCAGGGAGATGCTGCACAGATCTGGATGTTACAGGCTGCTTCTGGTCTCATGGCTACAAACTCCGATAAGATGCCTTGGGATCCCACAGTGGCTTCTACACCACCACACAGATTGTCCTGGCTATTCAGGAGACCCCAAGCCATGTTCACCTCTACTCCAGCCTCTGCTGACAAGGGAGTCTCCCTTCATTTGTTGGGGAATCCAGCAATAGTAGCAGCTGCCATCCTGCGGGAGGAGGGTGGCAGGCATCCATTTGAAAGACCCATTATCAAAGCATCTTTGAACTTCTGTTGGGCTTATGTGACTAATGTTGGATGTGGGGAGGGAGGCCTGTGCAGGGAGAAGAGAGAAGGAAGCATGGGCCAGCACTCTCTTACAATAGGGCGTTCTTCGGCACTGTCTCAGTGGGGAGTGGGGTCAACTCACTGGACAGGCCGGAGCAACAAACAAAGGAGCTGCTGTGGCTGGATGAGAAAAATAGAAATCTGAAAAGACTTCCTGCCCCCCTTCATCTTGCACCCCTCTCCCCTTATTCTTGACTGCAACTGGGCATGCTCAGCCTGGAGTCTAAAGGAAGCCTTTGGCCAGGGAGGGTGACCATTTGTCAAGCTGTGTTCCATGGTGGGCAAGAGGGTGCCATGGTGGACAGGGGAAAGACTGAACAGAGTTTTAGAACCAGGTACACAAGGCCCGGCCTTCGGTGTGATGTCTGATGAACGCCTGGGCAAGACTACAGCTCTGACAAAGTCCCTGGGCCACCTGGGTTCCCATCCTGTGTTCTCTTGTGCGTTCGTATCCTAGCACAAGCAGTTGAACTGAAATCTCAACTGATTTCTCAGCGAGCTGCCCATGACTGTAGAACCCGATGGCTTCAGGTGACCTGCCTCAAGTGAGGACATGACAACTAAATGACATAATGCATGGAAGTGTTTAGGACACAAGCTTATTGTCCTCCCCAAACTGAACTGTAGCTGCCTGTGGACCCCTGAGACATCAGGGTCGAGAAGGGTTCCCAGTACCGCCCGCCTGGCAGATTCACTCAAATACCCAGTGCCCTGTGCAGCAGATACCTTGGCGCACATGGTCATTTGTCTCAGGGTATCTCAGAGGTGTCAGGCTTCCCTGGAGTTATTGTCTCTGTGGTTTGGAGCAGAGGTGGTGGTGTTGGCAATGTTGCTGCATAGAAGTCAAATAAGTGATTCCCTGTGCCCTACAGAGGAAGTGGAAGGAGAATGGGTTATAGGGACTCTTCTGGGGTAAGGGCCCTTAGGGACACATACATACACACACACACACACACACACACACACACAGAGAGAGAGAGAGAGAGAGAGAGAGAGAGATCAACAGAAGTATCCCGATCCTTCTGCCTATCACAAGATGGGTGTGGATAGAACAGGCTCTGACTTTCCGCAGATTGACAATGAAGTGGTGTCAGCAGGCCCTGCCTGGCTGTTACTTTAGGGGAAACCCCATTACACTAACATTGTGTCACAGTTAGCTTCAGCTGTCAACTCGACACAACCCAGAGTCACCTGGGAAGACTGAATCTCAACTGAGAAATTGCTTCCATCAGACTGGCCTGTAGGCACGTCTTCTGGGCGGGGGGTGGGGGAGCATTTTCTTTCTGACTTTGGAGGCTGCAGCCTGCTGTATGCAATGCCTGGGCTGTGTAATAAAGGTAGTTGAGCAAGCTAGTAAACAGCATTTCTCTGTGGTTTCTGCTTTAAACTCCTGCTTTGGCTTCCCTGGATAATGGCCTGTAACCTGTAAGCCCAATAAACCCTTCCCTCCTCCCCAAGTTGTTCTTAGTCCGTATGTTACCGCAACAACAGAGAAACCAAACTAGCACTCCTGGAGTCACCCTCCCCAGCACCTTCTTGACCCGCTCTGGGAAATACAGCCAGAGACAAAGGCACGGGGCCAAAGTTTGCTTTTGTTAGGATGCATGAAAGATGCATCCTTTCTGGGTGCTTCTCCTGATATCTTCACAGGACACAGGATGTCCTGAGAGCCCTGATCCTTCCCCCAGGCTGTGCTGTCTGCTATAGAACTCACCACAGAGAGGAGAAATGGTGGTTACTCAGATCCTGCGGGCCATTGGACATTGTGAGGACTGAGATCCCTGAGTGCTTCAGTTTCTGGAAGCTCAGCATGTCTGGAAGAGGGAAGCCTTGTATCTTCCATGAGCTAGGAGTGCTACCCTGATCAATTACAAAATCTACTTTTAAATTCTTAACACAGTGTTAAACATTCCGTTTTCACTCTGAAGCACAGCTCTGAAAGTCTCTAAAAGTTCCAAGAGTGAGCTCTCTAGGGAATGGATTTGAGTCAGGGTCACTGGGAGCTAACGGTGTCCTTGGTGGTAGGCTGCACTAGTGTTTATAAGCCTTGGTGTGTTGATACTAGGGATAGAGTCTATCTGTGTTGATAGATTGTTTGTCGGGTTTTGGTGGTGGTGGTTTTGTTTGTTTGTTTGTTTGTTTGCTTGTTTTTCCCAGGACAGTTGATGCTAGCCTCCAACTCAATATTCTCCTGCCTAAATCCCCCAAGGAGTGCATGCTTATACCACCGTACCTAGTGATGTTGTAGGGTGTTTTAGCAGCAAAGCCAAACACCCTCCGGTGTCAGGCACCATAGTTTCCATTCCCATGGGCACTTGTATGTTGTGGGTTACATAAGAAGGACTCATGCTGTGGGTGGAATTACAGTTGCAGATCAACTGGCCTTGAACTGGCCATAGATCACTCGGTCGGGCTCAGCATGACCATTGGGGCCCTTAGATGTGGAGCAGAGACGACAGTGTGAACAGGGTGTAATCTGCCATGGATGGCTTTGAAAATGCAAGAAAGGCCCTGGCCAAGGACTGGGCATCATTCAGAAGCAGGAAAAGGCAAGATAGCCCCCAGGGGGAGCACAGTCTATGACCTTGACCTATGAGCCTCACAGGGGCTAGAAGAGTGTTGTCCCAGGACACATGGAGACTGCTGTAGCAGCCCTGGGAGTTAACCCAGCCAGCACCACTGTGACAACTAATAAATGTCTACATGCACCTGAGGAGGTGGGTAGAACTACCCTGGTTCAGAAATGCTAGCTACCCAGAGTGCTGTATTATTTCCCTAAAAATGGAGAGGAAGGAGTTCTCTGTGTACCATTCAAGGAGACTGGGGGAAAATGGGTGTCCCCACCCAGTTCAGCTAATTCTATGAGGAGGGAAAGAGGGTGGGTGCCAAAGCTGACCCCACTCCCAACTCTGTGCTTCTGGGACTATAACTCTATGTCATCAAGGATGACATTCCTGTCTGGGCTTGTACATCTTTTGATGGAACTAGAAAAGAAGCCAAACTGTCTTTAGCTATGCTATAAAAGAGAATATATATAAAAACCTCAATAAAACACTGAAATGTCAGTCACAGCAGGATTGGAGTCAGGACCTCGGCAAGGAGAGCCAGAGAACAGGCAGGGTGCCCTTGGGACAGTTTGTGGGAGTCATAGGTGGGGAGGAGAGGCCAGGGAGCCCAGCCTGTGCTGCAGGCCACCAAGCCTGGGCTCTGGGCCAGGGACATAGCCCCTGGTTTCTTGGGCCCAACCCTGTGCTGTAATTCTGTTTATTTCGTTGAATATGAAATCCATATGGTTCTGATTTAATCCTTTTGGCCATCAGCTTGGCGTGGCTTTGGAGCCAACAACCACTCGAAGTGCCTTGGAATTTGTTCTGGGGAAGGTGGGAAGCTGTGCTCTTCCAGAATCCAGGGGGTAACCACAAGGCTCACGTTTGATTTGAGGGGGCAGTCTCCAGGAGTCCAGGGAGGAAGATAAATGAATGAAGTTGGTCCTGATTCTGGTCCAGAACCCCAGGCTGGGTCTAATGGGAAGAGATTTTGGACCTTGAAGTAGATCTGCATATCGGAGGGCTTCTCTTTGGGTCTCAGCTTAGGCCACAGGTGTGCTTAGTGCCAAGCATCCCTGTATCTCTTGCTTCTTCCAGGTGGTCACATGTGAGCTATAGGCTTTGCTTTGCTTTGTTGGGTAGCAGCTGGCCGTATCTGGAGCAGATGAGGGTTTGCAGAGTGACCTGACTTGACGATTCCATTGCTGGCTTGTCTGGTTGATTCCAGCTGCTGCACTGAGGTCAGCAATTATCAGCATGCACTTGAACCACATGCCCCCGTGGTTATACAGATACGGACCCCACTTGGGAGTCTCTGCTTTAGGAAGTCTGAGGGGTCCCAGAGCCTGCATTTTCTAGTAGATTCCTCAGTGAGGTAATGGTGCTGCTGGTGAAACATACTTTAGACTGTTATTCCAGAATCAAAATAGTGTATATCAGATGAAAAACAACACAGATAACACATGTGAACATGGGTTACCTGCTTAGGGGTGAAGACCCCTTCTTAGAGCTGAATACTGTAGGTTACCAACTGTCATTTATTTATTTATTTTACCCCAAGGTGAAAATAATATTTTCAGCTATCATATAATAAACGTGAACTTTTTGACATATAGTCCTAAAAAATTTTAACACATATAGATTCATATAGCTACCCCAATAGCCAGGATGTAGAAACTCCATCACTTCCAAAATGTCCCTCCTGAAAGCTTCAGGCCAGCCTAGTCTATATATCAAATTCTAGGTCAGCCAAGGCTACATAGTAAGATCTTACCTATTTTTTTTTCTTTCTGCATGCCTTTTTCATACATACCTCCACCATCTAAAGCCCTGGCACCTTCCCCAACCTCTTGGCTTTATCTGAGAATGTCACATGAATGGAACAGCACACTGTGTGACCTTTGACCCAGCTTCTTAGCATGTGGAGACTGTGTTCAGTCAGCATGAGGCCTATGGTTGAGATGCAAAAAAGGTCTGGGGTTCCACTGTTTCTTTCAAAGGCAAGACCAAAGCAACTCCCATTAGCCTCCAGTACGGTTCCTGGTACTCTGTAACCTGCATCAACCCTTGGAACCAACAATCTTCTTTATTCAAGCCTTTCCAGATCACACTTGACTTCAGAATGAGTCTCAAAAAGTCTCAGAGACCTGTCAAGGCACCGGCTTCACCTAGGACCCTTCTATCTGGAGGCGGTATGCATTCTCAGTGGTTGGGCGGCTTAAACGGTGGGAGGTCATCCCATGACCCATGCTTGAAGTGTAGGAACCAAGAACTTCTGTGTTTCAGTGGGGCTTCCGTTATGTCCAAGAGGAATATTAAACAAGAGGGAAAGATACACATCCCAGAATCAGGGGTAGAAGGCTGTAGGTTGCTCCCCTCTACTATGTACACACTTAATATTTTAAACTGGAGGTTCCAGGGGATAGAGTATCTTGACAAATGTCATTCAGCTGGCAGGTGGCCTCTTGATTCTGCTTAAGGCAGACAGCGGCAGAAGGGCACCTTTGTTTCTAGAAGCATCCTGAGTAATAACACACAGGCTTCTTCTCTATGGAGCTTAATGGACTGAGAATTTGCAGTCTGATATACCTGGGCGAGATACTTAAGCAGCCTCGCTGCTTGGCTTCAGGTCTGTCTGTCTACCCCAGGTGGGAGCTGGCTTTAGGAAGGAACCTGTGCAGCCAGCAAGGCCTCAGCTGACACCAGAGTGGGTGACTTAATGGAGAAGGAGATTCCTAAGAACAGAATTCTTCTCTGGAGGCTGTCCCACCCCTCTCGAGGGAAGGAGCCCAGCTGTCCTGGAAGGCTGTGGACATGCTTTTCCGATTGCAGAATACTTCTCTTTCATTTTGAATATCATTTGTTTGGTTGCCATGGCAACGTCAAAGGCTCTATTTTAATGCTAACCTGCGTGGTTGCAACTTTCTATATATAAATGCTGCTTTGCACACTGAATTAGCGGATGCCACGGGGAAATCGTGGCTATGGGGACTGTGGCAGAAAATGACCAGCCTGTCAGATGTGTATGAGGACCGACTGCTGGATTGAGGTGAGTGGGAATCCTGGCACTTCTTCAGTCATTCTTCAAACAGATGCCCCAGGCTAGGAGGAGCAGGTACAGCTGCTGACCGGAGCTAGGAGTGGACTCTGTTTCGGATGGACTTTGGTGATTCTCTGCTTTCTCTGGTCCTTATGACTTTAGGAAGTCTGGGTTGCACGGTGACCAAGGTTCCAAAACGCAAAGGAAGTCACTCAGATAGGATAGGTACCTGAGATGGAAGTGTTACTGGCTTCTATGGATTTATTTCCATTCTCTGATTTGAATCTTCTTTTTATTTCTTCATTCCATCATGTGGCCAGTCTTTCGAGGCTCTCACTGGTGCGGTGGAGTACTCAGGGGAAGCCTGAAAAGATTGTTGGGAAGCAACTGGTATCATTCCCCCATTTGAGAGAATAGAGAGGTGACATGTTCCGGCACAGGTCACACAGCAAGTGGGGCAGGAAAGTCGGAGTTCTGTGCGGACCCTCTGATTCTTCAGAGTCACATTGTGAGCTTTCTGCCCTGAGGTCAGGGCAGCGTATGGAGCGCACACATCAGTCAGGGGAGCTGCAAAAGGGAAATACAGTCAGGAATATGCCTTTCTCTGCTCGACTTGGGGAAACATAATGAGCACACGGTTGTATAATGAGATCCAGAAGACAGCCTTTGAGACAAGGCATGAAGTTCAAGTGCAGAAAACTTGTATTTATATGGATTCATGCACTTTCTACGTGGGACAGTTTTGCCATGGACAAATTTTTCTGAGGCTTCATTTCCCTAGGGACACACAGAAAGTGTTGAACATCTTCCCATGGCTTTTCAGTGAGTTGGGTCACAGTAGGGGTGACCCCATGGAGGACAGAGCTAGGATGTAATTGGGATGTGTGACGGGTCTGAGGACAGCATGCTTTGCAAACCTCAGGCATCCACAAGTGTCAGGCTGCAATCCTATTCTCCAGTAGCTGACATGGGAGGATACTGGCTGAGCCAGAGCTCTCCTTGGATCTCCTCTCTCTTTAGTATGATGCAGCACACAGGGCAGTGGCACGGCTAGAGTATCGCCTTTTGGTGCCCTGTCCCATAATATCAGACACAAGCAAATATCTCAAAGGTCTAGGTCTGAAGACATCGATCCCATTCGTTCCGTTGCTTTGTGTGAGATTGGCTCTCATTTTGCTCAGGCTGCTCTTATACTCTAGAACTTAAGTGATCTTCCTGCCTCAGCCCACTGAATACATGGAAGAGCTTCCGTTGCTTTGTGTGAGATTGGCTCTCATTTTGCTCAGGCTGCTCTTATACTCTAGAACTTAAGTGATCTTCCTGCCTTAGCCCACTGAATACATGGAAGAGCTTCAGGTGCATGCTACTGCACCCTGCCTGCAATCTCACCCCTATATTCCCTTCCCATCTCCCTCCTCCTTTCCCTCCCTGTATCTCCCTTCCCCTCTCTCCCCCTTTCTTTCTTACAGTATTTCAAAATATAAGTCAGACTGGAATCTACATTTCTCCTGTCTCTGTCTCCCAAGTGCTGGTCACAGTCCTGATGAGGTCACTACCCCACCTAGCTCTCAAGGAAAATAATTCAATAAAGGGAGATTGTATCTGGGGATCAGTGAATCTTGAGCCTTGAGTCCCAAGCCACATGTTGCCTGTTAGTCAGTGTCTAGCCTGAAAAACAAAATGTCCTTGTACTTGTGCATAGCAAGAGTCAGTGTATATTTTAGTTCATGAAGGGAAATATGAATTTTTTGTCACTTAGCACTTTCAAAAGAAACAAAAGTTTGGATGCTGCTGGCCTTAAGTGGAAGAGTGACCAAAATGAGCCCAGGATCCCTCCAAAATGGCTGTGGATTCCCTTTCCAGTGAAACTCTGGCTCCCCAGGAGGGAGAAGGGCAAGCTTGGGTAGGATCCATGTGCAGCACCATTTGGAGAAGCCTGTGTAGAAGCACAAACAGGGTCAAGCTGCCCAGCTGGGAGATGGCTGGTCTGGTGATAGGAATATAGTTGTCTGTTCTCTTAGCCCTGCAAGCAAGAATAATAACACCTGCAGTGCCCAGGTCCCCCAGGGCTGCTCCAGACAATATCCTCAGGCAAGATACCTTGTGACCCAAGCCCGTGGAGATTTCTGTCACTGATACTCTAGACCCTGGAACACTCATCCTGTGTCCTTAAGGCCTGCAGGAGACAATTCCCCATTCCTCCTGGGAGAGTCCAATCCAACCTCCCTCCCGTTAGACTTATGTCCCCCAGTGCTGGCTTTCTCTTTCCCCTCATGTGACTTTCTGGTCTTATGGTGACTGTCATATTTCATGCATCTGCCCTCACACAGGCTGCTATGCCAGGCTAGTACACCTATCCTATTTTGGCATCCTCACACACCTACCTTGCTGAAAGCAGGACAGATCTTCCAGGGTCTCTTTGGCCCAAGAAAATGTGTCTGTGCTTCCCACAGGGGAAAGGTTAGACCAGGCTTGGGAGCAAGACTCAGGGCTGGGCAGGAAGCTGGTCACATATGTGCAGTTCTTAGAAACTGCCCCACTGATAGCCCAGAAACTAGCATTCAGCTGCACCCACTAGGATCAGTGGTAAGAGGTCCTGCATGGGCAGCCTGAGGAAAGTGGTACTCAGCTCTTTAAAACCAAAAGCATATCTTCAAATGACAGGGTATGCAGATGGCCAACAGATAAAAGCAGCAAGCACAGCTGGTGGCCAGTGGGCAAAATCAAGGGCAGAATAGTGAGATTTACTACTTTATTGTAATTTTGATTTTTGTTTCCCATCACACACACATATATACACACACACACAGAGAGAGAGAGAGAGAGAGAGAGAGAGAGAGAGAGAGAGAGAGAGAGAGAGAGAGAGAGTGTTTCTTTTAAATACTTTTGAGCTGGTCACCAACATCTTAAAATCAGCACTTCTCACACACAAAAATTCAGAATTTCAGCTTCTCTCTCAAAACTGAGAGAGCACACTGCGGTTACACCCAGCCTGCTGTCCAGTGGGGCTCTGACATGCGGCAGCTGACTCTATCTCCAGTGTGCTTTCCAATTTGCCTCAAGTTCCCACCACCTCTGCCGATAACCATTCTTGAGGCCAGTATGTATAGTCTTATATTTCACACACATATCCACAGCAAGGATTGATGGCACCTGTCCATAATGGGACTGTGCAGTTGACTGCAGTTGCCCCTTGGAGGCCAGAAGAGGGTGTCAGATCCCAAGGAGCATGAGTTACAAGTATTTGTGGGCCGCCTAATGTGGGTTCGAGGAATGGAACTCAAATCCTCTGCAAGAGCAGTATGTGCTCTTAACGGCTGAGCCATCCAGCCAGCCCCTCAATCCCTTTTTGGATGACAACAGAGTGAGGATTCCACACTTCTACCTGTAGATTCATTGATGTAATGCTGCTGGATGTCTTAGTCTGCTTTGTGTCTCTCTGATACAGCAGAGAGTAAGTAAGTTACAAAGACTAGAAATGTACTTGATACATAGTTGTGGGTTGGGGGAATCCAAAACCATGGCAGTACCTTCTGTTTCGAGACTTCTTAGGGCGTCCTCCCATAGCAGAAGGCAGAAAGGCAATATCTCTAAGAGTGATACATATGAAGAGGCCAGCCCTGTTTTGTTAACAAGCGGTAACTAACCCACTCCTGATAGCAACATTAATCTATTCCTGAAGGCTGGGCCCTCACAACCTAATTAGCACTTAAAGGTCCCAACTCTCAACATTCTTGTGTTGGGTATTAAATCTCTAATATGAAAACTCTTAGGAGTATATTCCAACTTAAAAAACAAACAAACAACAACAACAAAAACCAAACACAATTGGCATCTCCAGCTTACCTTAAAGACAGTTACTTGGGTGCCTTCCCATAGGCCCAGCAGTGTGTAGCCCTAGTAACACAGCTAGAGAACCATGTCTCATTCTGAAGGACCAGGTGGGATTATCAGGCTGATCAAGGGTAGCCAAGCATTCAGAGGAGCTGGAAGGTCTTTAGATGAAAATATGATAGTATTTTTTGTAAAGTTGGGGGGTTGCAAGACAGGATTTCCTTGTATAGTCCTGGCCGTTCTGGACTTATCTCTGTAGACCAGGCTGGCTTCAAACTTATAGAGATCTGTGTTGCCTCTTCCTTCCTAAGTGCTGGGACGAAAGGTGTGCACCACCTCTGCCTCGTACTCTGTCAGCTCTTTATAACATCTAGGCAAGCATCAACCACAGGTTGATTTTAAGTCTCATACTGGAAAATCAGATAAGATTTCACAATCACCAGCCATCTCTCTGGCTAAGGGCTTTGATTGCTTCAGTAGACAGTCTATGTGAGCCTTTCCCAATGGTGTACCCAAGGCCCTTGAGAAGTTTGCCTCCCAGACACCAATGGCCTTGTCTCCCCGGCCCATTTCTTTTCTGTGTGCTTTGGAGAACTGGGGTGGGGATTAAGTATCTAAAAGCCCTCCCGTTGTAAATAGACTGTCACATGGGCACTGCAGTCTCCACCTTCTAGATTATTAGAATTTTTTCTTTCTCGTCTACCCTTGTTTTTGGTACACAGGCCATTCCAGGAAAAAAAATGAGGTCAACATGCCAGATAAGTTGACAAGTATTGTTCAGAGTCTGGAAAGAAGAAGCCTATTTATCTTGCCTGCTGCCCCCTGCCTCCTACCCTGCTTCCCCCCCCCCCATACACATAGGGCTTCATGTAGTCCATCCTCGCCTGTGAACTAGGGATCAACTTGAACTTCTTGTTCTGTCTGTCCCTACCTCCTGAGTGCTGGGACTACATGGATATCACTATGCTTTACCATGCCCAGTTTATGAGCTCTAAGAATTAAGCCTAAGTCTTCATGTCTACGCAGGCATTCCGTCCGCCCAGCTCCATCTCAGGCTCATGCATTTCTCATGCACATCCGTGTTTGGAGACCAATTTGAATAGAACACTTTTTGTGCCAGGAAGTGGCAGACAAGTGCTCATCCCAGGTCACTCAAACCAGAGGAACAATGACTGGAGAAGTTAAGCAGGGTGGAGCACACCTCCCAGGAGACAGTCCCCTTCTAGGCTTGCAGAATTCAGTGCAGAGGGGAGGAGGCTACCCTGATTAGAGAGTTAGTGTGGGAGCCTAGTCTCTAGCTGCCTCTGCCTCTGCCTCTGCCTCTTGCTTTGGTCAATGAGTAGAAGCTACCGGTTAGAGCTCCTTGTTGTCAGGTCCCAAGCAAAACTGCTTGCAACCACTTAGCACTCAGTGGCCTTCTGGGAGTCCGGGTTCACCCCTGGATGCTGGTAAGAGTTCTTTGTGGTGAGAATGTATATGCTGTTATTTTCTTACTTACCCACTTAACAATCCACTTCCCCCTGCTGCTTCCCCTCTCCCCAGTTAACAAGGCTCCTACTAGCAGTCACCATTGCCTTCCCTGGGTCAAGTGGATAATGAGGGAGCTGGCTGCCTGGCTTCCTCTTCAAACTAGGGTGTTTACCTTGGGAGGTAGCAGAGGTTCAATACATAGACTCAGAGGCAGCCTTGAGTGAGGAGGAATCAACACTAGGTCAGGAGACAGAACACCAAGTTGAAAGCACACTGTGAAATGAAAATAAGAAGCAATTCCCCTAAGGTTTCTATAGGAGTCAAATAAGCTAGTATATGTCAAGTTTCCTGGCCTCTAACAGTGCAGCAGCTAGCGGCAACAAACATAGGATCTCATGGCAAAGTACAGGCGGTAGAATTGATTGAAGATATCCAAGGGGGGAAAATGGGAGATGGGGAACTTTGATTCCTGCATCCCTTCATTCATTCTGTCGCCTTGGAGAAAAATGCCTGCATGGGTCATTTCAGGAAGGGTGGTAGGGCCTTGCATAATAGTCTATAGGTCCTGGAATGGTCTGTGCATACCTTGTGCTGGAAATCTCTGTCTTCCGGTTGTCTTGTCTGGCTAGAGCTTTGAGTCTTGGTGCTGAAAAATAGTTGGATGAGGATTTGCAAAAGGAAAAAATCAAGAGGGCTCAGCCCAACAGCTGTTTGGGATGTCCCTGTACCCACGAGAGTCAGATGCTGATGTGCCGCTGAATTCCAGTCTTGTCATTTCTGTGTCTTTCCTCCTGCTCCTTCTGTCAGCCTGCTCAGTGTCAGGAAGGTTGGGCAGTATTGCTCTGGGGCATTCCACATAGCCTGTTGGGTTGGTCTGGATAGCACCATGAAGCGAGCCTCAGTTCCCTCATCTGATGGAAGCTCGCATGGGTTCATCCAGAGACCTAACAGGTGGTGGGAAGCATTGCAAAGCAAATCCTTTTCTGTCAGAGTTTCTGCCCTCTGACTGAATCTGAAACTTCTCGAGGACAGAGAGATTTACTATTCATAGTCCAGGACGGCCTCAGACTCATGACCTTAGGGTCTCAGCTTTCTGAGTGCTGGGTCTACCCTGTGCCACCATGCTGGCTTGTTTTCTCATTATTATGTGCTGGGGAGAAAAAGACAGTTTCACATGGGGTTTTCTAAGCTTATGCTATTAGTAGAATGTGATTGGAACGCTAGTGTTTGTTTTTTCTGTGATTTGCTGGAGAGCGGGAGCTGGGTTTGGGGCAGGCAAATATCTGAGGGCTGGTGAGTGTTTTGTGGGACTTCTTGGTTTGTACTCCTTCCCCAAGCCCAATGCAGTCATGAACACCTTATGTTGGAATTTTTCGTAGGTTGT
Organism: Mus musculus; assembly: GCF_000001635.26. Classification (NCBI taxonomy): domain Eukaryota; kingdom Metazoa; phylum Chordata; class Mammalia; order Rodentia; family Muridae; genus Mus; species Mus musculus. Next base: position 67,578,030 of record NC_000077.6, read on the forward strand.
TCTTTCCAGAAGCCCCTGGAATCTTCCAGGCCCTCTTGTTTGGCTAGAGCTTTGTATTTTAAGGATAGGGAAAATAGACTGAAGAGGATTCGCAAAAAGGAAAATCAAGTGAGGTCATGACTTCACTCTGTGTGCACAGATGTTTCCTCCCTAGGCCTCTTCCTCCACAGGGCTCTTTGGCCACAAACAAATGGGAAGTGGCTGTCAGTGTCACCTTTCCCTGAGGAGTGCTAAGGTCCTAATGGGGTTTTGGCTGCCTTTGCTAACCACAGCTCATTCTGTAGCCTCGTGAGATTGGAACATTCACATCAAAGTTCAGGGCAGCCAGAGGATGCTCTCTCCTGAGACCGAGAAGGCATGGTGTCCATTCCTAGTCTCTGGTCCTCAATTTTCTCATCTGTAAAAACGGCAAGATGGAATCAAGTGATCATTAAAGTATTAAAGTATGGCCTCTGAGACGGATCAGTTAAGGGAGGCTGTAAAGAGTCAAGGCAAGGGAGTTATCCCTGAGGTGGAAAATCTGCCACACAGCACAGCTCACTCGCTACACAGAACAAGAAGTGACTCACACTTGAGTTGAGACTTCATCATTATCACCTTCCTGAGGTAGATTTATCTCTCAGTGCCTGGAGGTTAAATGGGTAGTGCCTTCCCTTGCGTGCCTAAAACAAGCCTTCCTGTTTCTGTCATGCATGAGGTGTTAGCACAGCTCACTGGGTATGTCTGTGATTGCAAAATTTTGGGAAAGAGGCTCCCATTTGCAGATTGGAAAAAAAAACATAATTTAACTTTCAATATACTTAAAGATGACCTTGGATTTTTGATTCGTATGCATCCACCTCCTGAGTGCTGGGATTATTGGCTGAGTACTGGGTTTATAGGTGTGTGCCACCATTCCCAGCTTAAATGTCCTGGGGTACAAGCTCAGGACAGTGCCTGCCAGGCAGGAGCTCTACCACTGAACAACGGTCACCATCCTGCTAATTCTTTTGCTTGTTCTTTGTCTTTTTTTGGAGACAACAGGGCTACTGAACTCACAGTGTAGCTGAAGATTACTCTGGATTTCTAATCCCCCTGCCTCTACCTCCCGAGATCCCAAGTATCGGCCTAGTTTCAAGAGTTATAGTCTGATATTGGCACTTCTCCAGCGCTCCACAGAAGTGGATTTGAGTGAGCAGGTTCCGGTTGTGAGGTCCCAACTCATCCATTTCCATCTTTAGGCTACCTCTTTGATCTCAGCTGTGTTTTTCCACACTTTCTGTTCCCCTTTCAGAGGTCGTGACTTCTGACAGTGTCCGAGTTGCTTCTGAACTATTTTCTGAGATGTGCTCTTCCGTTAAGCTTTCAGCTTGGCATTTCCTCATTTGGAGTTGCCTCTCCGACCATCCCAGCCTCCTTTCTTCTCATTCTTGGACTCGTCAGGTGGTATGTGCCTCTGTACAGAACACGTGGACTCCTATTGACCTCTGCACCGTTTTCCCATTGCTGAAAGGTCTCTTTCTTATGGATGACCCACAGTTTCTATAACACACACGCCCCTCAGTCCAGTTCCCAGTGTCACCTTGGCTTTCAGAACAGGTTAGCAGCCTGCCCAAGCCCCTCAAATCTCACTGTGCTCGCTATCCCTGGGTTTCCTGGGAACTTCTAGGCTTCGATGATGGGTAGAGCAGAAGGGTAGGTCCCTGCTACCTGTGTGCCCAGGGTACTGAAAACTTGGGGATCAGATATCTGCAAATCCTGTCCCTTGGGTTAGAAACCGGGACTGGTGAAAGCATAACACACATCTGCACTCAGGGGACGGCTGGTGAAGTTGCAAATGCTAATTCCCTTCCATGGCCCATCCTTGTTCTGGAAGACATCTTTCTCTACCCCTCTGCTGACCTAGTGGTTCTTGAATGGTTCCTCTGACTGTTTTTGTTTCTTCCAAGACTGAGTACATGTTTCCTTTTCCTTTTCTTCTTTTTGCTAACGTAAGAGTGAGCCCGTTAAGTTGACAGGCATTCCCGGAACAGCTTCAGCACCTACACCGCGGGCCCCACTTGCATTTTTATCCTTGCCTCTTTACTTCCCCATAGTGATTCAGACTCTGTGTTTGCAGGGAATTCAGGTTTGGCTTTCCAAGATTACAAAAACAACCTGAGACCGACCGTTTCCTAGATGCGCCGAGCTGCTTTCGGTGCAACCTGAGTGTTTCCTAACACGTACTGAGTTTACAGCGAAGGATCTGCAGGGTAATTTTAGATCACATAACCATGACGGCTTTTAAGTTGTAGATATTTTTATGTATAATTGGAAAATATAAAATTACAAGTCATACCTGTGATTTCTTAGATGTTATTACTTAGACCAAGGCTAAATTTAAATTGGCTATAAGTTAGTTTAAAAAAAAAATGTTGAGTAGGCTGATGGTGTGGCTCAGTGATAGAGGACTTGCTTAATGAGTTCATGACCTGAAATTCCATGCCCAGCACTGTTGTTGTTGTTGTTGCTGCTGCTGCTGCTGCTGCTGCTGCTGCTGCTGTGGCTGCTGCAGCTGCTGCTACTGCTGTTTAAATAAACCACAGTGTTGCGGTGGCACAGGGGTGTGACAAGATGTAACAACAGGCTAAGCATGACTGAAGCTGGAAGTCACTGAGCAGGGAAACCTTTCAGAATCTAACTGTCGGGAAGTGGGACCTAATTCAGGTAGTTGGGCTTGGTAGCAGTCTCCTTTAGCCACTGAACCATCGCTCCAGTTATCAGGGCTTTTAGAATTGAACACCATTTCTGACCTGTTCACTCAGTACTGGGAATCTTTTGTGACGTGATGCCTAGAACCTTTTACTTGCTGCACACGGGAACTTGGTTTCCTGTCCCTCGATCTCTGCCCTGCACTCACACCAGTAGGCCTGGAGCCTGCTACTCCCTAGGGTCAATTTTTGTTGTTTGTTTTGTCTTGTGTTGTTTTGTTTTCTGTTCAATGGCAGTTCATCTTGGTATCCCCTCTTTGAGCTCAGGACTAACCAAGCCCCTCCTGGACCTCCCATCAGTTTCTCGTCCATCCTCCTCTTTCCAAAATAAGCAGGGGCCATGCCCCCTGGGTATCAGGGAGTGTTTACTTAGACAAAAAAGATAAATTATGACTTGCTGGAATCCCTTCCTTGTTGATTTCAGAGACTGTCTGAATGTTGGGCCTGCGGGCAGAGGGAGGAAGATGGCATAGAAACCTGGTTCTTGCCTCTGGGAGAAGGGATAGGGGACAGTGCACACTAATAGAAGGGGCAGGACGGAAGATTCAAAGAGCATGGGTCTCAAGTTCAGCTCCCCCAATCTTATCTTATGGATCCCAAATCCACCTATAGGATATGGCCACTCTTTCCACATGCCACCAGCTGCATGTGTCAAAGGCCAGACTGACCTCCAGTGCCCACACGGAACACTGCCAGTGGACTGCCTTCAATTTATGCTAACACACTTTGAACTTAGGTCTAGTGCCAACAAACTCCACGCCTCACCCCTAAATTGGTTCCCACCATTGCTTGGATCCCTAGGTTCGTGGTGTTGGCTTTTCCCGGTTCTCTTTGGAATCAGCTTCACTTTCCCCCACTGCCCTCATCTCATTGGCTGTCCAGCTACTCTTGCTTCTTGCATCACAGCCCTGGCACTTGAGCTCTTCCTTTTCATCCCGGCTGTAGGGCAAATTCTTTATCTTCTCAGAAGCCTCCCTTCTTCCTCCCAGCCCACAGTGATCCCGCCCTCCCTGGATTCTGAAAGTGCTTATTGTCTCCAGACTTAGCCTTTTGGCAATGGCTACGGTCTGTCTTGAAAGCTGTTTCCCTCCCCACTCCCCACCCCTCTTCGTGACTTATCTTTATCTTCCAAGTTTTAAGAATCAGGCACTACTGTAACAGTGCCTGGATGTTCCGTAGCAGCAGGGAGGGATAATCAGCAGCTATTATATATGATTGATATATAACCCAGGGGCCACATGTGGGGGAAGGAGTGCCTATGACCCTATACCCTGTAGACTGTACGGGGGTGAATAATTTCTCCCCTCATGACTATGAAGCATTTATGAAAAGTGACTCACCCATGGCCAGATGTTCCTTCTTATTAATTATCATTATAACACAATACGATTCATCCTGCAGAGGATGAGAGCTGAGTGGCCTACTTCAGTTGATAATTTTCAACTCTCAGCCTCTATGAAAATGATCACTAGTCCTTTGCTTTTGAATCATGAGTTGCCTGCTGTCTCTCCTCTATACCTGTGGCCCTGAATGTAGACATCTCCATGGTTGCAGACGCCAAAATGGAAAGAGCTCATTAGTTTATTTCTCACCATCGACCTTTAAGAGAAGAGGACCATTAGTAAAACTCAAGCAACTTCCCAGACAAAACACAGACTCCATTACCCTGTTACAGATAACCACGTCACAGCAGAATCTGTCAGACCCTGAGAGATTAGCTGAGGAGAACCCTGAAGGATAAAGTCTTCAGGACTAATGTGATCTGCTTAGCCCAGGTCAGAGCATGTGTCCTGCCTTACAGAGGCCCAGAAAGGTGTCTGTTCATGAGCTGGTGGCCATATTGGATTTGCAGTGGCAGCCATTATTCTGTATGGTCACTGACGGGCTGTTGCTTGGGAATGTTTCTGCTTCTCAGTGTCACACAGAGCCAAGCTGTTACATCGGAAGCTTCTGGGGTTATTGTGATTCCACAATACTTGAAGAACTAGAAAAGGTGTTTCCGTACAGGTCCAAAGGCCGTTTTGCTTTAGCAGCACAGGGTGGGGCCTACTTACAAGAGCAGGGAATCACTATAATCCTTTATATGCATTTGTGCCACAAAGCTAAGGGGTTGAGTTCCCAGCCAACCCTCTCTCCTATACTTCCCAGAGGTGACATGATGGACTGCTGCCAGTGGGGGCCCTGCTTCCAGACAGAGCTCTTATCTGAGTGGCCAGTTTGAACCACTTGACAGACACAGGTGTTTTTCTTGTTGTCCCTCAGTTTGTTCAGTTTTTAAAATTATATGTATTGGGATTGTTTTGTTTTGTTTGCTAAAGGCATGGGCACTTGTGGAAGTCAACAGATAACCCTTGGAGCCTGTTGTCTCTTTCTGCTTGAGATTGTGTCTCAAAGACTAAACTCGGATCCTCAGGGTGGGGCTATCATCATCACCATCACCATCACCATCACCATCATCGTCATCGTCATCATCATCAAGACAATGTTTGTTATATCGATCAGGCTGGCCTGGAAACAATCCTCCTGCCTTAGCCTCCAAGTGTTGGGATTACAGTAGTGTATCACTGTGCTCGGGTCTGTGTTTCCTAGCTCTGATGATCTCACATCTCCTGTGGCTTCTCTGCATCCTCATCTATGCTCCCCACTCCTTCTTGCCTCTTTATCATTAGGAACTGAGCCACTGCTCTTAGTCCCTCCTCCCTATTTCATTGGCCCTTGCTCCTACTGCCCACAAGGTGTATAGCTGTGCACAGTTATCTTCTTCCCACTCTTGCTTCTCACTCCATCTTAAAAACTGGTGTTTTTTCCTCTAGTCAGAGATTGCAATAGAATTCCCTTTGATTTATTAAGATAGTCAATCACATGATATATATGATCCCTTCAAGGGTACCTTACTCAGACTGAGTGCTGAGTTAAAGATCAGTGGCCATGACTACAGCTGATGGCAGTCCCAGCATTACAGAGGAAAGAGAGTTTATCAAGCAGCCAAGGCTGCTCACAGCCACAGGCTTGAGAAGAGAAGGGTAAGTCCTACCAGTAGGTGAGAAGGAGAGATGAGAATGGAGACACATCAACATGGAAAGCTAAGAGCTGACGTGCTTAAACCAGAGGCCATTGCCAGCCATTCTTGTCTGTGCTACAGACCTTCATAGGAAAGCCAGGCATTGACTGGGTATTGACTGTGATGTTCCAGTTTCTCCAGATTGCACAGAGGGCAGGCTGTAGATAAGCCATGCATTCAGCTTTATTTTCTAGTTGGGCTTCCTAGTTCCCCTCACCAAGGGACTGGGGTTGGCTTTCCTCTGTGTATAACTTCTTTGCTGGAGATGCTATACCTGTGTATCTTCTGAAATAGTGACCCATGGTCCCTTAAGTCCAACCACTTGTCCCCATCACAAACCCCTTTTTAAAAAATTGTTGGCAGATATAGGTAACATAAAATCTCCCACTGTCACCATGCTTAAGAGTAGGGTCTAGTGACATTAAAGGCATTTATGCTGTATGCAGTCACCATCACCATCCATCTGCCAATCTTTTCATCTTACAGAATTAAAACTGGACCACCAGGTAACTTTCCATTCTTCAGTCTCCTTCTTGTCTCCAAGTTTGGCTGATCTAAGAACATCATCTAAGAAGACTCACATAGAATGTATCCATCTTGATGAGTTTAATTCAATTAGCATAGTGTAAAATAAACATAATGTTGGAGCATATGGCAGAATGTGCCTTCCTTGTTAAAGACAGAATAATACTCCATTGTATTTATTATTGTTACATAACTTGTGTATGTGTGTGTTCAAGTTTGTGTGTGTGTGTGGGGGGGTGCATGTGTGCATGTGTGTAGACCAGAGGCCAATGATAAGTGTCTACTTCAATTGTTTTCTACCTTACATTTTTTGAGATATGGGCTCTTATACCTAGAGCTCTCTGATTGGCTAGACTGACTAACCAGCAGGCTTTGGGGTTCTGCCTGCCTCTGCCTCATGCCCCCATCCCGCTAGTACTAAGGTTACAGACATACGTGACCATGCCTGGCTTTTCGTATGAGTGCTGGGAACCCAAACTCAGGTCCACATGATCGCACAACAGGTACACTGACCACTAAACCATCTCCCCAGGACCTAAACAACATTTTGTTGTTGTTTATACATTTATCCATTAAGGGACACTTGGATTATTTTTGTCACGAATAAGAATGTATAAATATCTCTTCAAAACATTGCTTTCAACTCTTTGGGGTGTGTATCCAGAACCCAAGTGATGCAGGTGATAACTCCTGTAGTTTTGGTTTGCATTTCCCTAATATTTCCATGATGTTGAGCATCTTTTTGTCTCCTTACAGGCCATGTTATAACTTTGGAAGGATGACCTGTGCTGATTTTTCACTCGGCTTATTTGCTTTTTGTTATCAAATGTAGACTTTGTCTTGTGCTCGGGGACAGCTGCCTGTCTCCCACACTTTGAGCCACTGTGAGAATAAAAACACGGCAGCAGCTCTTACCGAGTGTGCGCAGTGTCCTCACTGCACCAAGTGCTGTTTTATTTTTCCCTTCGCATCCATTTAGAAAGATACTCAAGTGTCTCTACTTAACCTCTGGGAAAAACCTGAAGCCTGCCTGCCTTGTCTGAGACCTCAGAGCAGTGTAACAGCAGCACCACTGAGACCCTGGACTGACTCCATTGCTGGGTGGTAACCTGATTTACATAATCCTATATAAAGAACCAGTCAGGGACTGCAGCCTCTTGGTAGAATGCTCATCTAGCATACAGAAGGCCCTGAGTTCGAGTCCTAGCACACACACAAAAAGCAATCAGTTGCTAAAATCCCAGAGTTTGTAACAGAAAGTAAACAGAAATATACAATCTGAGTGCTAAAACTTTAATGGCTCCAGAAGGCCTCTGTTTGTTTATTTGTCTATCTGTGTGTACATCTGTATGTGCACATATGTGTGTGTGTGCATGTGTGAACACAGCCATCTGTGTGTCATGGCATGCCTATCTCAGCTGCGAATCTTTGCCTTTCACCTCCTTTGAGATGATATCTCTTGTTTGTCCTTCCACACCTCAGGCTACCTGGCCCACGAGCTTCCAGGAGCTTCCAGATTTCCTGCCTATCTTCTGTCTTACCTAAAACCTCTGTGGTTATGGACATATTCTACTGTGGATATCTGGTTTTCTTGTGTTCTGGGGATCTGAATTTAGGTTCTCATGCTAGCTCAACAAACATTCTCCCCACAGAACTGACTCCCCAGCTTCCAGAAAGCTTTTAAACAGGACATCAGATTCACTGGGGATCCAGGCCCCTACCTAACCTATATAACTGGTAGTAGATACAGCATTGCTCTTGGGTCCAGCCCTGTCTTTACTTACAGCCTTTGGTGATAGATAGTGAGCATAGATTGAAAGCCAAGGCCAGAGATTAGTTTCACACAATCGTTCTTTCTGGAAATTCTCCACTCTTTTCATACTGGCTTTTATCAGACCTTGGATTCACACAGCTGGAGCCAGGCCCAAGCCAGAGCCCTGACTTAGGTTTGGGAAGAAGTTGGCTGAAACTTCTCCCAGCAGGGATAAGGCAGGCCCAGGGAGTCCTGTCTAAAATGCAGTAGACAAAGGTGCCCTTGTTCATAGGCCTTGGGGTGGGAGTCATCTGGTCAGTGACACAGGCTTGGCTATTGTATGCTCTGACCTAAGCCAATTTTTTTTTAGGCTGAGAAAGGGGGTGGGAGGGGAAGTCCTCTAGAAATTGTATCTGGAAAGGCCTGCATGGGCTGTTGATTTCCCAACAGGCACGGGAGCAGATTTGGGAGGAACTGTGCAATGTAGTGGGTTCTTTGTGAAAGAACAGAGATGTCAGTGATGAGAAAAGCCACAGGAACATCCCCCAGGGTGCTCAGCGCACTGGCCCCGGGGCAGCTGCTTGCTTCAGCCACACTTTCCTCAGAAGGTGCCATGCAGAACAAGTTGCCTGGAGCCCAGTCCTGAGCCTGGGGCTTCAGACCAGCCCTGGCATCTCTTCCATAGCAACTGCCCTTAAGGACCAGCTGAGCACTCATGGTAAGAACCACTCCTGCAGAAGTATGCTTGACCTACCCTCTCTGTCTGTTGTGAAAATGCCTTTCATAGTGCAGAGAGGAGATTCTGAAGACCCTGTGAGATTGGATAGTACTTGGTGAGTCTGGAAGTTCTGTGGACCCTGTGCCAAGAGGGCATATGTGCCCAAGACAAGAGCAGAAAGAGGAGGTATGGGCAGAGAGTAAACGATGGGTGGGGGTGGGGTGGGGTGAGGAGTTGTGTGGAAAGATGGGAGAGGAGTGTTTGGAGTGGGAAGGCTCACCTGAGACAGGTAGTTAAAGGCATGTGATGGAGAAGAGAGCCACTGTGGACTTATTTATACCTTTGTACCATTCTTCTTTTTCTATATATATTATATATTATATTTTTCTAAATATAAAGCATGGCTTCTTCCTGCCCATCTGGCATCTCCCCCATGCCCCAGATTTACCGGGAAAGTTCTGAGGTGCAAGATCTAGGGAAGAACAGTGAATCTCTGCATTAGGGGAAGGTAAAGGGAGCCTTTGGGTGTCTCCGCTCCCCAGATGGTAGTTAGGCAGCAGTGACATCTAACTCGGTTTCCAGATTGGCACATGCCTCCTCTCAGTTTGTCAGTGGAAGCTTTTCTGAGATAGTGGGGATAGAAAACCTTGTTTTGCTGACCTCTGAGCCTGGATGGTCGCCTTTCCTATGATCTGCCCTTTAGCCTAGGCTTTGTATGGCATCCCCCTTCCCACTGCTAAGGTTCTCTGTGGCTGTGAGGTCCAGTTCACAAGGCAAGGCTACTCAGATCCTTCATGGAATCTTCCTCCACCTTGCTAGGCCACCAAGCACCCCTGATTTGAACATTCCTTCCCAGAAGCTTGAACTGGGACCAGGAGAAGACAATAATGCTTGCTACCCAAGAGTATCCTCTAACTGGGACCCTTGACCTCCCAAGAATATGTATACGGAAGTTTTGTAATAATAAACCGGTGTCTGAATGGTCCAGGGGGGCTTAGACCCACAGATGTAGTGCTGGGCCAAGACTGGGATTCTACATTTTTAGTTATCTCCCAAAGGACACGTGTGATGCTGGTTCAGAGGACCACCCTTGGAGAGTTACTGCTGGAAGGACCACAGGCTAGACCATCATGTTATAACCAAGTGAGGAATGCTCAAGATTGGACTACGGCAAGCTATGGAGATGCTGCTGGGCCTGATCAGCCCTGAGGAGGAAGGGAGGATCCGCAGAGAACATGCACACTCGTATCCTGAGAGCAAGGAAGGGTTCAAGGCCAGCTTGTAGCAATGTGGGACACGTGGAGGTGCAGGTCCATTGCTGGGGTGTGCCTAAGTTGAAATGGACTGTGTGTCTAGGGTATAGTGGTGAAGTGGATATACTTATTACTTAGGTGACAGGCTCTACTGGAACCCGCCTGGTGTGTGACTCTGGCTTCTAGTGACACATTGACAGGAACAGAGACAGAAGCCCGGGATACCAGCTGGGAAAACAGGTTTCAGGACAGACAGCTCTGGGTCCTTGAAAGTGGCTTTCACAGTGAAGGGTCTATTAAGACAAAACTCAGTGTAGTGACAGATGCAATCCTAAGAGGCTGGGCACTGGCAGCGTTTACGAAGAGGACCAGGCTTCTGAGTCACATGTCTGTACATGAATATGACTCCCCTCCCTTCTCTACATAAATGGCACATCCTTAAAACAGATATACTAGCATTTAGAATCATTGAGCATTCGATGATATCTGTTCAAAATAAGCCCTCACAGGCCATCTGGTCCAACTTCCACATTTGAGAGATGAAGAAATCAAGGCCCTCCTGACAGGGATGAGACGGGTTGCTTAAGATCTCAAAACAAGGCTGCTACAGCTTCAAACATGGCCCCTGGGAGCACAGCCCACATTCTGTGTGCCTCTTGCTTGTTGCTATGGTCTGGTGGTGTGTCCTCTATGGCAAGGTCTTGGTAGTTATCGTCTGCCTGGTTCTTATGTCTCTCTATCGGTGGATCCAAAAGCTTTGCCAAGTGGGGTTGGTAGGATCACACCTTTACTGACTCTGGAAACTGCCTGTCAGCTTTCATCTTTCTGCAGGCTACTGTTTCAGAACCAATTAGGGGAGTCAGGCATCTTTGAACAAAACGGCTGTAAGCACGAGCAGTTGGCACTGCAGAGTAACTAGAACGCGTCTCCATGGTGAGACTGGCTACTTCCGCTTTCTTTCAGTGCCTGTGGGTTGCTGCAGCCCACAAGAAGTGACCACAAAGTCAGGCCAGCTGGACGGCAGCCACAGCTGGCAGGCAGCGGCACCCACCTCTATTCCCTAATGAGGCACAGTTGGCCTGTCGCTAAAATGACACCGGCTCCCTGAAGAAGTCCCCTTTTGTCCCCAGAGCATCTGCAGGGACAGGGCAGTCCCTTGCCCTTGAAGTTCCTTTCCAGTGGGCAGCTGCTTTGCATGATATGTTGAGCCTGTGGCCAGTGGAAAAAAACAGCCTTCAACTGTCTTTCCTAATTCTCAACATCTTGGATTGTGGTTGTTGTTAATGCTTTTAAAAAGGATTTTATTATTATTTTTTAATGTGTATATGTGAAGGGAGTGGTTACTTACACAGGAGTTTAAGTGCCTTCAAAGGCTAGAAGAGGATTTTGGATCTCCAGGAGCTAGAGTTACAGGGGGTTGTGAGCTGCCCAAAGTAAATCTTAGGAACTGAATTTGGGTGCTCTGCGAGAGCAGTGTGTGCTGCTAACCATCAAGACGTCTCTCTAGCCTCCTATTTAATGCATTAACTTTTGAAAAATTACGTTTTATTGATTGATTGGTTGGTTGGTTGGTTGGTTGGATTTTTTCGAGACAGGGTTTCTCTGAGTAGCCCCGGCTGTCCTGGAACTCACTCTGTGGACCAGGCTGGCCTCGAACTCAGAAGTCCACCTGCCTCTGCCTCCCAAGTGCTGGGATTAAAGGCATGCGCCACTGTTGCTCGGCCTCAATTTTTTTTTAATTTTATATACAGTATCTCTCTCTCTCTCTCTCTCTCTCTCTCTCTCTCTCTCTCTCTCTGTGTGTGTGTGTGTGTGTGTGTGTGTGTGTGTGTGTGTGTGTGTGTGTCTTGCGCGTGCGCAAGACACACACATACACAGACGTCATGGCATGGGTGGGAGACAGAAGACAACTTGCAAGAGTCCATTGTGATTTTCCACTATGAGGATCCCAGGGATGGAACTCAACTTGTCAGGCTTGATCGGTGTCCTCCTCTGCCTGCTGAGCCATTGCTATAATTGACACATAATTGTCCATATTTATGGGGCATAATGTTAACGATCATATCAGAGTGATTGGCCTATCCATCAACTCAGCTGAATATCATTTCTTTGTGTGGGCAATGTTAAAAAGCCTCTCTGTCAGCTGTTTTGAAATATTCAATTAATTGCTGTCAACCATAGCTGTTCCCCGTGCTCTGGTCCATGAAAAGGCACCCTTCTACCCAGCTGCACTCTAGAACTTTCTTCTCACTTCTTGCCACCTTTCTCTTCCCTGTACTCTTCCCAGGCTCTAGAACCTCCTCATTTTCTACTTTGAAATTCAGTTTTCAGCTTTTGCATATACTTCTGGCCTTCTTATATCCATTTCTGAATGGAAGGGAGTGCTTAGTAAATTGAATTATGGAATTTTCTTAAGAGGCATAACAACTTGAGAAAAGGCCAGAGGTAGTAAAAGTCTGTTTTGGAGCACTGTAAATTTAGTGATAAAGAAGGGCTGGCAGTGCAGGGTGGGTCTTGCGTGGTGCCTAGCTGTTCCTCCCCTAACACTAAGTGGTGGCAGGGCTCTCTTTGGCCAGAAATCATAACGGTGGATTTTACTCTACCAAGGAAACCATCCCTAAAGTGTCTTTCAAAGTTACCCTATAGAGCTGGAGACAGAAAAAAAAAGTCTAGGTCGTACTTTAACATCTGAAACCTTTTCCTCATGAGAGACCACAATGAATTAAAGATAACAATAATGAAAACAATGTTTATAAACATCCATGTTCCTGGGCAGGAGGCCTCTGTTGCTTTTGTCTATGTGGTTGCTGCTTTTACAAGCTGAACTAGAGATTTAAATGTTTTTGAAGGTCTCCAGTGGTGGCTTTGGGCTCTATTATGAAAGATTTATCCTGGGTTCTAAAATCATCTTAGGGGACTACGACGATCTCATTTTATAGATAAAGAAGCCAAGGCCAGAGGAAACGCACACTTCGAACTCATTTTGGAACACTGATTCTTTATGCCTGGGCCACTGTGGTTTCTGCTAATGCTTTGGTCGTCTGCATTTGGAGGTAAACAATGAGAATGACCCAGCCTGTTGATGTTGCTGGGTATAAGATAGAAGAGAGTGTGCTCATCTACACAGGCTAGGAACTGGGGAAATCTGCTAATAGTTGGCGCTGAGGTTTAGATGCAATTAGACTCATCTGATAATGTGTGTGGGCATGCTGAGGGACAAATCCCTAAGAGGCAGAAGGTTGTTATGGTATGGGAACATGGTCCCTGGAAGGAATTAATGCTTATCTCCCTGAGCAGGTTAGTTCTCACAAATTAATTCTCACTAAAGACCAGTGCTCTGAAGCTGAGATGCCCCGTATGTTCAGTCCCTTCTGCATACATATGGAAACTGTGGGTCAAATAAACTACCTTTCTTCTTTAAATACCTCACCTCAAGCTATTTTGTTACATAATGGTGCACACAATTACATTCATAGAATACAATTACATGTATACAATACAAAATGGTGCATCACACCACACAGGCTTCCTCAGCTGAAATGCCGAAGCTGGACCAACTTCCAGGAGCGGACTGCCTTGCCTACTTAAATGGTTTTGAAACATCAGGTCTACATAAACACCAGCACTGGGACCAAGTAGACAAGTTTCCTCAGGGTCCCCCCAGCAAAGGCTTCAAGATGAAGAAAGAGTTCTATCCTGCTGCTAGAGGAGTTCTGTTTTCAGGAGTATATGTTGAATGCCTTCTCCCCTCAGGTCTTATGCCTTCGGGTATCTGCTCCAACCTCTGGTAGAGGCAGAAGTGACTCTTATATCAATAGCAAAGCTGTGCTACTTGGTCATCGCTGAGATTCTGCTAGAAGAAGTAAAAGAAATGGTGTCCATCATCTGTTGTTATCCTTGTGGTGACACTGGGCAGATGCCAGCAGCAGAAAAGACTACCATCGCAGACAAGAGAAGTAGTCTGGTCTTCTTGGCTTGTATTGCCAATTAACTGTTCTAGAACTCATTTGAACTGGCCCTTGCATAGTGCATCTGCAGGTTCAATGGCCCTAATAACTGATGGTCTTTGTGCTTTCTTAGTAACAGCTGGAAGTGTTACTAAGGTTCACATGCGCATGTGACCTTTTCACACAGGGACCAGCTACAAGATGCAGGCTCACTCAGCCCCAGTCTCAGAGACAGCCTTCTGAGATTTTGGCTATGGCAACACAATCAGGAGGCAAATATGAGCAGCAACTGAGGTGTTCAGAGATCCCTAATTTCCTGCTGGATTCTCCCTTAGCCCCAGCTTGCCCAACTTCAGTGGATTCCTGGGCTGAGAATCCCCTGTAGAGACTGACTGTCCACACTGCAGTTGGGAGGCTTCAGTCCTCAGGGAAGAGACTATCAGACACCTGATACCAAGGGATGAAAAAGGATCCAACTGAGCAGTGTCTGATGGCTTTGTGGGAGGAAACAGGAGAACACAGAGGATTGTTTATCTAAGACAGGAGGAACACACTGTGTAGCTAAACCAGCAGATTAGCTAGCCTTGAATTTGTAATCTCCTGCCTCAGCCACCCAAGTGCTAGGATTACAGGTGTGTAGTAGCACCATGCCCCGGAAGAAGAATTTTTCCTAGGCAACCTGTTTAGTTAATTTTGTGTTGTTCTAACTGGGTTCTGTATAAAGAACACAGAACAAGGTTTGGATGTCTGGAAACACAACGCTCTCATCAGCTTCTGATAAGGCCTTATGTTAAGTCATAATATGAAAGAGGTTATGTGGAGGATAAGTGTGTGTGTTGGCATGTGTGTGTTTATGTATGTATGATGAGTGTGTGAGAGAGTGGTGGGTGAGTGTGGGTGAGTATGTATGAATGCATGACTGTGTGTATGAATGTGTGAGAGTGTGTGAGAGAGTATGAGTGTGTGTGTGTGGTGTGAGTGTGTGTATGAATGTGTGAATGGGTTTATGAATGTGTGTGTGATTGTGTTTATTAATGTCCATGTGTAAAACTGTATGTGTGTGAGAGAGAGAGAAGGAGAGGAAAAGGGAGAGGGAGGCATGGAGGGAGGGAGGGAGGGAGAGAGAGAGAGAAAGAGAGAGAGAGAGAGAGAGAGAGAGAGAGAGAGAGAGAGAGAATGAATACATATGCCACCTCTTAAACATCCCACCCTCTCAGTGTTGTTTCACCATAGGACTGTGGTAACAGAATAGGGGACAACCCAGAGCAGAGAAAAGAGAAGAGCAGGACACTACCTCTGCATCTCTTGCCTCTTGATACTGATATTTTCTGGTATTAGTTGAAGTGATTGTCACACATTTTTCATCCTCTATATAAACAGCAACTTGCAAACTTCAGTATGTACCCAAATTTTTAATTATGCATATACTTAATTGCATACATGCCTGTGTGCATGTGTGTGTGTGTGTGTGTGTGTGTGTGTGTGTGTGTGTAGTGCAGCACAGTGCAGTGCAGTTCATATGTATGGGTATGAGTAGGGAGGTCAGAGGACATGTTTTCCAAGTCATTTCTTGACTTCCACCTGGTTGAGGTTTCTTTTGTTATAGCCACAGACCTGCATACTTCACAATTGCTGGTTTTCTTGCTTAGAGTTTTATTGCAGTGATAAAAACGCCATAACCAGAAGGAGCTTGAGGAAGAAAGGGTCTGTTTCATCTCACATTTCTGATTCATGGCCCATCAGTAGAAATCAGGGCAGGATCCCAAGGCAGGAACCTGGCAGCAGGAACTGAAGCAGAGGTCATGAGGGAGTGCTGCTTACTGAACTGCTCCCTATGGCTTGTTCAGCCTGCGTGCTCAGACAACGCAGGATTACCAGCCCAGGGGTGGCACCATCCACAGTGACCAATAGTCAAGAAAATGCCCAACAGACTTGCCTAGAGTCCAGTTTCATGGACCTTTTTCTTAGTTGAGAGTCCTTCTCAGAGTCCTCTAATTTGTGTCAAGTTGCTTGCTGTAGAGTTGACCAACACACTGGCCCATGAGCTTTTGGGCAATTCTTCTGTCCACGCCTCCCACCTTGCTGTAGACTATAGATGCATGCCACCACATCCAACTTTTTATATGGGTTCCTGGGAATAAACTTGGGTTGTCAAACTTGTGTGGCTAACACACTTAGCAACTGAACCACCTCCCTGGCCCTTTCAGATCGTTCTTATACATAAGTGCACATGTGTGCAGTTGTACTGAGCTGTGCGTAAGTGCACGTGTGTGCAGGTGGACTCACCTGTAGGAGCACATGTGAGGGCTGGTATCCAGGCGTTCCTATTTCAGTGCTTCTCCGCCTTGTCTTTAGGATCTGATTAGCTCACACATGGGCCAGGCTGTCTTCCTAGCCAGCTCCTGGGATCTTCCTGTCCCCTCCAAGTGCTGAAATTAACTGATCTGCCACAGCTATGCTTGCCTTTTACAGGAGTTGTAGGGATCTGAACTCAGGTCTGCGTGCCCACACAGCAAGCACTTCACCCACTGGGCCATTTCCCATCAGTTGTTTCCAGTGATCGACCTAGGTCCCTTTGATTATGACTTCCTCTTTCTTCATATTAATTTCTCCTAAATTCCCAGACATTGGAGAGCACCCTCCAAGCACCCTGTGCCCACAGGTTCCAGCACCTGCTCACTGGGAATATTTAGGAGGGAAATTGTGCTTCCACTGAACACAATGGACTTTATCATCACCTTTCCTAAGCAGCTTGCATAGCTCTACCATATTCACATTGTTTTCATTGTTTCTTCAGTGGCGTATTCTTAGGAAATATCCACTTTTTGCGGGTGTTTTTGTTTGAGACAGTGTCTTGCTCTGTCGTTCTGGATATCCTGGAGCCTCTTTTGTAGGCCAGGCTCAGGTTCCTAAGTACTGGAGTTACAGGCATAAACCACGGTGCCTGGTGTAAATGTCCTTTAACGTATGCGAGGGGATACATGTAGGTTATGGTGTAAATGCTCTGTAAAGTTAGACAAGGAGATCAAGCATCTGGGAATTTAGATGTCTGTGGGGTTCTGGAATCGGGTCCCTGTGGACAGTGAGAGACAGTTTCTTTCCCTTTGCTATGGAAGAGACAGAAGTGACGTTCTGAGAGTCTTTGTTGATGACCATGTTTCTGTCACTTTTTCTCTAAGAAGAAATCTTGGCTTTGTGCAAACTTCTAACCCATAATATGCTAGAGGTCTCTTTTGTCTTCCTTTAAAAAAGAGGTCCCACTGTATAGCCTAGGCTGGCCTTGAACTCAGGCATCTTCCTGCCTCCCCATCCCAGAGCGCTGGGATTACAGGTTTGCCCTATGACGCCCAACTAAAATCCATTCTGCTTTTGTTTTGTAATTGCTATTTTATCTGTTTGAGGCAGGGTCCTGCTATGTAGCTGAGGGCAGCCCTGAATGTGCAATTCTTCTGCCTCAGCCTTGATGAAATGGTCATCTCATTTCTGTTTGAAGCTCGGTTTCCAGCATTCATTCATTCATTCATTCATTCACTCATTCAATGTTCCAGGCGGTGGGCTGACACTAAACTGAAGAAGAGGAGTGTGTCACTGCCTTCCTGACTCTTCTCTGTAGTTTTGTTTCCTTGTTTATGGGGATGTTAGCTCCCTGGGCTCCTTCTTCTGGCCAAGTCTCTGAATTATCAGCTTTCAGAAGAACACGAAGACAACCGCACCAGAGTCCAGCCTAATGCAATGAAAATAGACACTCTCAGAGGCACTGTGCCATCCTCAGATGTACCCTGCTTCCTCCACAGCCCTCTCCCATGACTTGCAATTTCTGATTAGATAGAGCTGAAGGAACATTCGCTTCACCAACGAGATAAAGAGAAGATGTCCAGAATTCTTGTAGAGCAAAAGTTTGAAGCTGGCAACATCATCATGGAAGGCAGGGCCACCATGGGTAGCTAGCATTGTGTGGGAGTCCTCCTACCATGAACAGGTGTCCAGGAGAAAGAATAGCCCAGTTAGTCTATTTTTGTTTGTTTGAGAAAGGGTCTCAATATGTAGCCCAGGCTGGCCTTGAACTCATGACTAGTGCCTCAGTGTTCTAGGTACTGAGATTATACCCAGGTGTGACCATCACACCTGTCCCAGATGAGACTTGGTCTTCCTAGTGTCTCTTTGCTCCCGTGGCCCTTGCTGGTTATGGAAATGGTTGTAGAGGCCGCTCCTGACATCATGTTTAGGATTACTCAGGGTGTGCTAGCAATAAACTAATTGCTAGTGCCTGAATCCATCAAGCGGCTTCCAGCCATGTCCTGGCTACTTCTGGATGTCCAGCTGGCTACATGGTTGGGAAGGAAGAATGTGCTGGCAAGTCGTTTGTGGAGGAGCCTTCAAGCAGTGCCAATCACAGCGCTGGGCTCATTAGCAGTCATTGTCATGGCAACGGGTCTGCCAGAAAGTGGCTCGTTAGGCTGACAACTTCAGAGGTGTTATATATAGATCTGGGGGGTGGGGGGAGAGGGGGTGCAGAGCCCTGTGGATATGCCTTTCTTTAGAGCTCCCATTGCTGCTGGGTTTGGGGTGTGAGAAGACAAGGAAGTGGGGACCTTAAAACTCACTGATCCGCTGCTAAACCAAGTGTCTGGAGGCCACCCGTGAACACCTGCAGGTAGCATTCGCTCACTCACTGCTTCAGAAGGTAAGAGGCAGGTGCTCCTAGAAGCATCCCGCAGGTGGAGATGGTGTCCCAGGATGAACTTGAATGTGAAGAGTGGAGGAGGCTCTGGGGAGCTTAGTAGAGGGGTCGGAACTTACTGGAGGCTGTAGATACAACCTCGAGTCTTTCTTTAAATAGTCTGAGGAGGGCATGGGGTTAGGGAATAAGATCCGTCTCTTTCATAAGTAGCTGTACCACTCAACACTGCCTCTTTTACAAATCGTATTTATTGAAGTTTTAGATTCCCTCCTGGTGTCTATTTCAGAGGTGATGGTTTCTCTCAGTTGCTCCCACTAATGCCGTATCGGAGTAGCTCTGGAGCGTAGTGAACCAAGGACTCAGGATGCAAACTGCCTTGATCTGGTTGGTGGCAACCAGCAGGGGTTTAGCATGTGCTGAGCTGCTGGCCACGCTTGGTTTTTGTTTAGGGTATTGTGTGTTTTTCTGGATTTTGCTTTGCTTTTTTTTTTTTTTCTGTGTGTTTGGTGATTGATTTTTATATGGTTTCTTTGGGCTTCTGTTTACTTGAGACAGGGACTTATTAGGTAGCCTTGCCTGGCCTCAGACTCACAAGGTAGCCCAGGCTGATGCTGAGTTGACCATCCTCCTGTCTCAGCCTCCTGAATGCTGGGATTACTGGTGTGTACCATCAGGTCCTGACGGAGCATTTCTTTTTGAACTTTGGGTGATAGCCCTTACTTGTTTGCTTGCTGTTTTCCAAAAGGAGTCAGTACCGCCATTAAGAGGAATGCTTTATTTTGTGTTTAAAATAAGGAGACTGGGGAAGTCAGCCGGCAGCCGGGGAATGAACGTGACGTCTGGGTGAGGGTGGTGATATTTTTGCGCATCTCCTGGGAAGGCATATGCTCCTTTGGAGACTGTGAGACAAGCAAGAGGTTCAGGCCTGAGTTGTCATTCCCCTTGTGGGAGTCGTATCTCAGGTGGACAAGTGCTGACATGGAGCTGAGTGTTGGCAGGAGATGGGCTGAAGGTAACTTGGCATCAAGTAACTGGGCAGAATTTTCTAGAAGCAAGCTAATTTTAGTTGGTTGGTTTGATTGACTGACTGAGTGATGTTTTCATGTTCTTGGACTGAACCCAGGGTGCACTAAGTCTGTGCTCTGCCAGAGCAATACTCTCAGCCCCAAAGCAATATTTTAAAGTCATTTTGGTTTAACCATTTAATTACCTGTACAATATTATGAACATCATTAAACCCCTGACTGTGATAGACCTTACTTAAAAATAGAAATAAAAGCATCATTTATACAGACATCTTATAAAGATATGTACTAAAGACATTTAGGGGTAGGAGTCATTATAGATGTGCAGAAATCAGACCTACACTCAGATCTCTGTGGGAACTCTGCTAGACTAGGGCTTGTCTGGTTTCTGCTTGTTTCCTTGCTATGGTAGAGATTAGACACAGGTCCATGCTCCTGGTAAGCCAGCACCCTACACTCCCAGCCTTTGGCGTTGGAAGGCAGATTCTCACTGTGTTTCTCAAACTAACCTTGAACAGGTGATCCTCCTGCCTCGGCTTCCTGAGTGCCAGGATTACAGCTGTGGAGGCATCTAGCTTAGAGTGGGATTTTAAGTGGTCTACAAACTTCTCATTATTACATATAAAGTAGGGTAAGGTCCAAGAGTTTATAGCACTATTATTTACAAAGACTCCAAAGTGGAAACAATGCAAGCATCCATCAAAGGCTCAATGGATAAACAAGTGTGCCACGTCCTATTCATACAGTGTATGAATACACAGAATTTTAAAAATAGCATGCCATCTTGTGTGACACCACAGAGGACCTTTGCACCTATTTGGAGGAGAGACAAAAGGCTGAAGCATTCCCTCATACCCTCAGAGTATGAGCCTATAGTTAAGCATGCTGTTTCTTGAAAGGAGAGTGGGAAGGACTGAAACCCAGCCTTGCACTCTGGCCCAGGGATGGCTCCTTCCAGAGGCAGAGGCAGGGTTTTCTAATCTCACCTGAGACATCCCATGCGCTGCACTCAGAACGCCTCCCCTAGCAGGAAGCTTCACCACCATACACCCCATTCTGCTCCCTCTGACCTTGTCTGTTCTAGGAGTTGTGCCCCTACTGTGGCACTTCCTGTCACTCTTCCTTACTCTTCCCATGGGAAAGAGGCAAGCAAGCTGAGGAGAGGAGACACAAGGGCCAGGGGAAAGAAGGTGTCCTAGTTGGGTTTCTATTGCTGTGATGAAACACCAGGACCAAAATTAACTGGGGGGTGGGGTGCGTATTTCAGTATACAACTCTCAGGTCACGCTCCTGTCATCAAGGGAAGACAGGGCAGGAACCTGGAAGTAGGAACTGAAGTAGAGAGCATGCTTACTGATTTTCTGCTCATGGCGTGTTCAGCTTACTTGCTTATAGAACCCAGGATCACCGGCCCAGGGGTGGCACAACCCACAGTAAGTTGGGCCCTCCCACATCAATTATAAATCAAGAAAATGCACCACAGGTTTTCCTGCAGGCCAATCTAATGGGGGCATTTTCATAATTGAGGTCCCCCTTTCCAAACAACACTAGCTTGTGTCAAGTTGACATAAAACCAGCCAGCACAAAAGGGACGGATGTAACCAGGGAGGGAGCTAATTAGGGAAGAAATTCAAGGGATTCCTTAATTGCTCTACCCTTTCTGTGGCTGTGGGCAGATCTCCCAGAAGGCTTCTACTGTTCCTGCCCCTCTGAGGCCATAAGAGTGAGGACCACTGATACTCTGGGGCTCTTAAATGAGGGCTGTCAGGTGATGAGGTTATAAAATTGTGCCTTTGCATATTTTTAAAAGTTTTGTTTTTATTTTATGCATATGAGTGTGTTTACCTGCGTGTATGTCTGAGCATCAAGTGTATGTCTGAGCATCACATGTATGTCTGTGCATCACATGTATGCAATCCTTATAGAGCCCAGAAGCGGACATCAGATCCCCTGGGACTGGAGTTATAGGCCTATGTTTGCTTGTTTTGTGAGCTATTGTGTGGGTTCTGGGAATCGAGTCTGAGTCCTCTGTAAGAGCAGCAAGTGCTATTAACTTCTGAGCCATCTTTCTAGCCCTGTTGTATATTCTTCAAAGACAGTTTACTGTGATTATATATATATATATGTGTGTGTGTATATATATATATATATATATATAGTTGACCATGCATAGTGTTTATGACTCATTATATTGTGTAACCATGACATCTCCCTATTTTAGACCATTTTCACACACTCACACACACACAGACAAACATGCCCTGTATCCATCTTATAGGCCATATCCCTCTGGAGCCACTAGTGTATTCTGTGGCATTGCCTGCTCTGGACATGTGACATAATGTCACATAATAGAAAGAGACCACATGTGGCTTTTGTGATCTCACTCAGCATGATGACTTTTGGGCCCAGCCATGGTGTAGTGAGAGCCAGGACCCTATTCCTTTTCATTTCTGAGTAATATTCCATCCTATAGCTGTCCCGAGTTTTATCCATATCCTTAACGATGGTCTTTGCGTTGTCTCCACTGTTTGGCCTTGGTGAATGCTTCTGCCCTGAATGCTTATCTGCACCTTGTTCACGTGCTTGTTTTCATCCCTGAGGGGAAAGGACTCCTCGGCTGTTTCCAGCATCTTCTGACTCCTGATTTGTGGGGGTCAGCTAGCAAGAATGACTTCTTTCTAGGAAAGACAAGGACAAGAGGGCAGCAGCGGGCTCGGGAGATGAGGGCAAGGTAGTCCAATGGCCAGCAAGGAGAGCCAGCCAGTTGGCAGCTGTGTTTCACAAGTGTGGAAACCAGCCTTAGCGCAGCACATCAGCCTCTTTAGGAACTAGGCCCAGCCAGTGGGTGCTCTCCCACTCTTTCTATGACCTTCCTGGCCCAGCCCTGTCCCTCAACACTTCCTCAAAGATCCCTGTACTCCCTAGAGAGAGAGACCTCAAGGCAGTGTACCTCAGTGGTCACCCATGCCCTTGATTATAAACCGAGGCTTCCTATGAATCAGAGTCATTCCAGGGAGAGAAGTATAGAGAATCTGAGGAGGGCCAGGCTCCTTAGAGTTCCTTCAAAGCCGGGCCTCCGGGGTTTCAGGAGGCTCAGTTTACTCACTCTTAGCCCACAGGACTCTTCCCTGAGCAGCCTTCACATTAGTCAGCTCCAGATGGTGCTGGCCTCCCTGTCAAGCATTCCTCAGGCAGTGTTGGCAGCAGAAAGCTCAGAGAAGAACCGTTGGGGGTGATGTTTCAGACATGCTGAGGGGGCAGTTGGAGGGGAGGGCAGTATGTCTGCCTGGACGTCAACTCTCAGAGAATAGAGCCTGGGAGAGAAGCTAGCATCTGTGTACCCCTCTGGTGAGACCCCCCCCCCAATCTCTTGAGCAACCCTGGAGGTGTACCCTCGTTTGGGCTCTGAGTGTGTTACAGTGGATCTCCCCAGAGGGGTCCACACCTGGGCCAACTTTAGCGTCTTTTGCTTCATAGATGTGAAAATAGCCTGACTGAGTCACTTGCCTGAGGCAAAGCGGTGGCTGCTTGGCTGAGGTAGGGTTGGCACCAGGGATGCTTTGAGCCTGAGGCTGTTTACACTGCATCCCTGGATCCTCTCTGTGCAGTGCCTTCCTGGGAGCTGTTAGTCTTGCTCAACCACCTTCCATAGCTTCCCAGGCCTCACCATGGACACCTTCTACGCTACTCCTTGATGTTAGGCTCAAGAAACAACGACCAGGCATCTCGTCCCTCTGGGTCTAGAAGACTCCCCAGCCAAAACATTTCTCTTCAGCACCAGGATCTCCCCCCACCTTCCCCTTTCTCCTTCTCTCCTTCATGCCTTCCTCCCTTGCTTTCTTCTTTTCTTTCTCTTCTCATTCATTAACTCTTGGTTATTTGGGATAGAGGCTTGTTATGTAGGCTGGCCTCAGACTCATGATCCAATCACAGGCCTGCCCCATCCCACCCGGCTTTTCACTCCCTCTGTGCTCATCGTTACACTACTTGTATTACCTGTATTCTGGCCGTCTCCCAGGCCAGGAGACACTAGAGAGGTGTACAGAACCGATGTCACTTGTTCTCAGGTTTATTTGTGCTTGGTGTATGTATGGTCTACGTCATCAAGGAAGGTTCCACACCACTTTCAACCTGGCTTCTGTGTACCTCACTGTCACCTGTCTAGAGCATGGTCTTTCACATGTGATCAAAGAGAAGCTGTGGGCTCAGCAGGCGCCTGTGCAGGAGACACACCTCTGAGCACAGAGGAACAGTTGTGAGAATTCATGGCAGACACCATGGCTACACAGAAGGCTGAGGCACCATGTTTGCTCCCACCAGCACAGGGGATTTGCACTTTCCTCCTCTGGTACAGAGGTCAGCACAGGATGCTGAGACAAAGCCCTGGAGGAGCAGGCAGGAGAGGGCCATCAGAGCGCACACTTCATTGCTCCAGTTTCAACCACGATCCTACTTTCCTACATATTGGTAACAGGAAGGAGCTGCTCCTGTGTGCAGCAGGGCACACTGAGGACACTGAGGACCTGGTGGCTGGCCCCTGTATTTCTAAAGAGGTTTTGCTAAGAAAATCTTGGACTTTTGTGGCTGGAATTCTGATTTCTGTCAATTTACCTTCTCCATAAGGCACAGCAATTGTGTGGGCTAATTTGGATCCTCTGTCTTTATTTTTAAATGTTCTTTAGCTGAGAGCCTTGATTTCTGTGTTTATTGGAGATTTACATGGAAAATATAAGTAGAAAAAAAAGATAATAAAAATTGCCCATAATCCTACCACTGAGGACTCACAGATGCTATTACGACATGTACCTGCTTCACGCCTAATGCTCCTGCTAACATATTCTTCTGTCTTTTAAGATGAATATTATTATGCCTGGCTAACAAGAACCAACCCTATAGTGTCTAGTTTGTCATAAAAATTCTGGTTCCCTTTGCCACGATGACACGGCCGTTGGAGAGAGAAACCCAAGCCAGCTCTCCTCGCAGACTCTCAACATTATTATAGAATGCTTTACACTTTGTTCTGTCGCAACTTGCATTAATTACTTCTGCTAGGTTTGCACAGCAGGCCTGGGGCTGTCTGTTGCTGCACTCAGTGGTCCTGTGGAGTGTAGACTGCACAGACCTCAGCGGGTATAGACTGCAGTCCACAATGGGACATGTGGAGTGGCAGGTTCCCTGGCAAGCACACCCCCGCCCTGTGATGAATTTTTGCAGGGTCTGATAGGGAAGAAAGGCAGTTCTTTTGTCTGATCTGGGGGAGCCATGCCCCCAAAGAGGCCTGCAGGCCATCCTATCCCACTTGAGCGATTTCGAAGTGATTTTGTGGCTCAAAACAGCTGTGAAAATGGCAAATGTGTCTGACCCCTGCCTTTTTCTTCAACAGAAGCCTGGGATGGTCCCCCCTCCGCCAGGAGAGGAGAGCCAGACGGTCATCCTTCCACCCGGCTGGCACAGCTACTTGTCTCCTCAGGGCCGCCGTTACTATGTCAACACGACTACCAATGGTAAGTCCTGTTCAGGCGCAGCCTTTTCTAAGCCCCAGGATGTCTGCCTCTCCCTAGGGGTGCTTTTCTCCCTCCATTTCCACCTCTGGTTGGGGGGGCTTTTTCTTGCTAAATTTGACCCAAGGAAAGGTAACCTGGCATCTTAACCCTTTGACTCTAGAATTGTTTAACATATGCCCAGAGCTACAGCAGAGTCCTGCTCGTCCCTGGTGCTGGATGTTAGGGCTTGGGTCTGTATTCTGGAAGCAGTTCCAAAGGACAGCTGTCCAAGATTCCCAGAATCCCTGACACCTCACACCCACCTTCCTTTGAACTCGACCTTAGGATCTAGGATGGTTGGCCTCAGAGGCTAGTTCTACAGGTCAAGGTATTCCACACTGTCTAGGAACTCTGAACGTTCTAATGGTACTGAGGATCTAGAACAGAGGCTGAAAATACTCTCCTTAATTTCATTATAACACCTTTTTTCTCAATTGAAGTATCTCACTGGCTGCTGTTTTGTGGATTGTGCATTTGGTAATGGTGGGACTATGTGGGGCCATTCATCCTCCCCCTTAGCACGGAGGAACTGGAGCACTGGGGCACTGAGTCCCTGTCCCCACCCCTCAACTTCTCCATACCCTTTCCTTTCTTTTTCCTTTCTTCCTCTCTTCTCTCCTCATTCTTTTGAAACAGGGTCTCATTTGGTAAACCAGGTTGATCTGTAATTCACCATATAGCCCAGACTGGTCTTGAATGCATGGTAGTTCTCCTGTGACAGGAAGCCTTCCAAGTGCTAAGATTAGAAGCCATCAAACCACTCCCCACATATCTCTGAGTTGAATAGAACTGGAACGCCATATCTCCAAATAGTTAACATTTCCCTGGACTTCCCAAATGACTACAATGTGGAGATGATCTTTAAATGTTGTGCAGTATGGCTGGTCTTCTTACAAGTTAAGTGGGACACTGTTCAGGTTGAAGGTAGAAGAATAAGGTAACTGAAAAGTTCTGACCTTCCTATGCCTCTAAGGACTTTACCTCAAGACAACCAGGAGATGCAACACAAGGGAAGTTGGATTTGGTGGACATCCTAAACACGTGTGCTCAAGCAGGAGGTGAACTTCTGCCTGTTCTCCAGTCTTGGCTTCACCTCTGTCTTCTGCATCCATATGACGTCATACCTCTCTATCTTACCACCTGGGGTGTGGATGCTGTTGATGTGGTTTCTGATTTTGAGCCTGAACTGAGAGGGAATGCCAGTGAGAAGACAGGCAGAAGCCAAGACACAGAGAAGCCAACAGCTGCTACTTTGGGTGGCTGGCCTGCACATACCACAAGCACCCTAACCTGCTTGCTCAGCAGGGTGTCCTCCTCGAAGAGAGGTGACCAAGGTTTCTAGGAAAAAGGAAGTAGAGCCGTTTTTAGCTGTTCTAATCTCACACTTCCTCAAAACAGACACTTGAGCAGCTCCACCATGCTCAGGGAGCCTAGATGTTTCAGGGGGGCCTGTGGCTGTTTGAATGCACTCCCCCCTTGGGTAGCAACTACTTCAGTGTCATTTCCCAGGGGAGTGGGTGTCTGAACACAGATCTCCATCTGTGCAGTGCAGAGTTTGGACTGAATGAGCTCAAGAACAAGAATTTGGGTGGATTTGTTCTTATTTCAAATTAGCCAGTCTGTTGCGAAGGAAAATAGAGAAAGGGCCTTTCTAGGTGCTCTCTGCCTCTCTGTGTCTCTCTCTGTGTGTCTCTCTGTCTCTGTCTTTCTCTCTGCTAAAGAATAGTACATTCTCAGGGTTTAAAAGCCAGTGAATAAAAGTGAGATTCAAATCAACAATAAAAATCCCCAGTCATTTGGGGCTGAAAAGATGGCTCTGCAGTTAAGAACAATGGCTGTTCTTTCAGAGGACCAGGGTTCAATTCCCAGCATCCACTAGGCAGCTCACAACTGTCTGTGACTCCAGTTCCAGGGAATGTAACACCCTCACACAGACAAATGTGCAGGCAAGACACCAATGGCATAAGTTATTTCTCCAAGGTGAAACAAGCCAATTCAAGCTATGTTAGAGATTATATAAAAGCAGGCTTATTGGGAAACCACTCTGGAGCTGGAAGTTCACTGGTCCCAAGGAATGAAGTCAGGGAAGTCACTGTGGGAATGGAAACAGTGGAGAGGGAGAAGAGAAAGAGGAGAGAAAGAACACATGCAGAGAGAGAAAGAGAAGAAAGAGCAGAGGAGAGACCAAAATATCTGGATTATACAACAAAGAGCCTCAGGAGAAGAAGGGCAGCCCAGCCCCTGGGCTGGAAAGTTCAGGGTTGGGGCCAGGATATGACAGGTAGGGACTGAGGGATGCTGGGAGAACCTGGAGGCCAGTTCTGCTTTTTATGTTAAATATGCACCTCAGCTGTTTATTCTGGGGTCTGAAACCCAACCCAATGCACATACATTTTTTTAAATTAATTTGAAAATATATATATTGAAAAAGCCCCAATCACTACTTATCACTTATATCCTTTGAGACATTTATGTTCTCTATCTTCTAAGCATAGACATACCGGCATTTTAAAAATAAATTACAAATGTAATTCACTCTATCCTTTAAATAGTGAGAACAACTTATTGTAGACATTGTTCTACGCTTTGAGTATTTCTTTTATTTATTTATTTATTTAT
The DNA here is from genome assembly GCF_000001635.26 of Mus musculus. Lineage (NCBI taxonomy): Eukaryota > Metazoa > Chordata > Mammalia > Rodentia > Muridae > Mus > Mus musculus. Next base: position 67,605,887 of record NC_000077.6, read on the forward strand.
TTATTATTAGGTATTTTCCTCGTTTACATTTTCAATGCTATCCCAAAGGTCCCCCATACCCACCCCCCCAATCCCCTACCCACCCACTGCCCCTTTTTGGCCCTGGCGTTCCCCTGTACTGGGGCATATAAAGTTTGCAAGTCCAATGGGCCTCTCTTTGCAGTGATGACCGACTAGGCCATCTTTTGATACATATGCAGCTAAAGACAAGAGCTCCCGGGTACTGGTTAGTTCATATTGTTGTTCCACCTATAGGGTTGCAGTTCCCTTTAGCTCCTTGGGTAATTTCTCTAGCTCCTCCATTATGGCTTTGAGTATTTCTGTCTAACTCATTCTTTTAATCACTGTGCATTAGGAATGTGCTGCCGTTAATTTAATTACTATTCTACTTATGAATGGCCACATTTTATATCCACCGATGGTATCTGACAGCTTCCTTCCAGGATTCTGACTTTTTATATACCAATAGGTCAGAGCTTTCTTGGAGTTGTGGCATACAGGGTGATCCTCGGGTTGGCAAGCGGAGTCTCTAACAGACCGGGCACTAATTAGGTTAGAGCTGAAAGGTCAGGGTCTCTGTCATAGCTCAACTTTATCACTGTAGCATGAATAGTCATGGAGAGAGTATGTATGTCAGCTCCCTAAGTTCACAAGGCTCTGGCAGTAGGGTGCGCTGATTGCGAGGTTACCTGATGGAGCCGGTAGGGCTGGCCTCTCCCATTTTCTCTCTTTTACTGACTAATCCTAACTTGTTGATCTTGCATCCTGGATGCAGGCCAGCTTTACCCACTCATTAAGTGGTGGTTGAATTCACTGTTTATCTGCTCAATTCAACATATACTTATTGAGCCTTAACCATGTACCGTGCTGAATGGCCTGGCCCCTAAACTGCTTATTTGCTCTTAGTGGGAACAGGTCTTAAAGCTTTGTGTCCATGCTTTGAGGGAACTGGAGTGTGTGTGTGTGTGTATGTGTGTGTGTATGCTGTGCCCTGGACCCCACGTTCTAGGCAAGTGCTGTGTCAATGTGCTATACCGTCAATCCTGTAAGCAGATTTTAAATGAATACCTGCTTGATCACCCATGAGAATGTCAGTGAAGAGGTCTGCAGTATCTAAAGACAGCTGTGGGTTCTGCGATGCTCTCTGGAACTACGAAGACCAGGAAGGGACAAGATGGGAAAGGCCTCTCACGGCAACCCCTGAGCATCATTAAGGATTGCTACCTGGTCAAGAAGAGAAGCAAGCAGCTTCTCTCCTTCCAAAGCCCCTCTTGGGAGTGTTTTGTTAGTCTGCTGCCCCCTCCCACTTAGAACCTCCTGCTTGTCTGGAGCAGAGTGCCTAGCAGAAGGGACCCTTGTTTTTGTATTGCCCCTGCTTCACATCCTGACTCCTGAAGTCTCTGAGTTGGTACCTCACTGCCAGATTCCCCTTTCTGTCCCAACTTGCCTGTCTCATGCCAGCCCCTCCACGTGTCCAAGCAGTAGCTCATGGACAAGTCAGACCCACTCCCCACCGTTTCAAGCCGTTGTGTATGCACTTCTCATCCTCCCTGAAGATAGTTTTCAAATACCCTCAAGTGACGGTCAGGATCTCTGATTAACAACACACACACACACACACACACACAAATAAAAACAACAAATAAACACCCACAAAACTCCCACAGGTGCCCTACCTTTATGAGTGTTGGGTAGTGTTTGCATAGAACCTATACTCATCCTGCTGTGGAATTTAAGTCATTTCTAATTATGTACAGCAAGAATCCACTATATAAATTGTTGTTACTCTTTTTCGGGGAAATAGTGACAAGAGATTTTAAAAAGCCTGCGCATGTTCAGACCATATGCAGATGTCTTTCCCTGAGCATCACAGCCCTCTGTGGCTAGTAGAATCCACCAGTGCAGAACCCAAGGATCCTAAGAGCTGCCTGGATTTCTTTCTGCCCCCTAATCCCTAACCTGCCTTTCCCCAGAGGATGCTTGGACATAACAGGTGTTCTATACAAAACCTCATTTACATCAGTGTCTCCTTCCTCTGATAATCTGCTTGTTTCCACATCAGTTTAGGATTTCATGGATGAAGGTCTGCGCCCTACTTGCCAGGATTGGGCTGCGGGCATGCAAAACCAAATGAGACACAGACTGCTCTCAGAGACTGCAGCTCTGAAGGCGCCAGAGATAGGCAGACACCTGCAAGAATTACAGGCAATGACAAAGTGGGGTGGGAGCTCCAGGGAGGAGCCTGTCACCTGTGTGGGGGGGGATGCAAAGAGGACTCTAAGGAGGGGGCCATGACAGAGGCATCGAACCAAGGATGTAGCCCAAACAGAGGGCAAAACAGCGGGAAGAAGGCAAGAAGGCTTGGCAGTGGTAGAAACACGGAAGTGAGCGTGTGTGTGTGTGTGTGTGTGTGTGTGTGTGTGTGTGTGTGTGTGACTGACATCACTCTTCACCCAGTGGGCAATGGGAAGATTCAGTGGCGGGAGCCCATCACAACCTTACAGCAAGACTTCTCATGCGTCAGTGAAGGAATTGGGAGCAGTAAGCACCAAGTCGACAGCCTAAATGAAAAGAGAAATAATGAGGTCAGCGCAATTTACAGCGGTGGCCTGAAAGAGGAGGGCCAAACACTGTCAGACAGGATGTGGCAGGCTGGTGGCAGGGAGCTTGCCTGCCTCCTGGCTTTCTGCTTTGTGTGGCAGTCATGAAGTAAGGGACAATGGGAGATACTAGGAGGCCAGCTGGAAGGAAGGAGGTGACTCTATGCTGCGGGCTTGGTTCCTTGCTGCATCTTCAGAAAGATGACCAGCACATGGGTGGATGCACCCATGTCTCAAAGGACATCAAGGCCACTGATGGAAGTCCAGAGAATCCTGTGGGTACGTGGTCCAGCATGCAGAGAGCAGAATGGATTCCACCCCTGCTGGCCACCATTGTGCAGTGGCCAACATGCACAACTGAGTCAGGTGTTCTAGAATTTGCAGATCTTTAGAATCTCTATTCTAAGGCACAAACACACTGCTCAGTGCAAGCCTGCAGGAGAGACCTCTGAATACGGAGTTAAAGAGGCCAAGATAGGAGGAATGAGTCCATGCAAGGTGCTGTTGTAACAAGCAAAGGAACAAAGAGCCTAGAGGGAGGGGAAGCGAGGAACAAACAGAAATACAGGCAATGTTTACAAGAGAAGGGCCGTGTAGGTTCCTGGGGAGACACAGATGATTTAGTGAATGGTGTTTGTGAATGAGCTGGATGCCCAGCAGGAAGCTTCAGTGGGTAAGCCACTACAATCCTGGCACTGGTTTTATGAAGACTCTCCAGTAACTCCAGCAGGCCATTCACAAGTCACTAACCAGAGTCTCAACCCCTTCACTTCCCCACAGTTCTGCCTCTCTGGGGCATTTCATCTGCAGAATGGTTCTGAGTGCAGCCCTAGGAGGCCAGGGACTCCAGTGGCAGGATGCACGTCTTGAACAGGTTCTGAGTTCCTCCGAAGTTGCCTGAGGCTAAATTGGGGCATTGGGCATTGTGGTTCATAGCTGGTGGGCTGTTCTCAGTAGCCTACTCATTCAGGGGCCTAGGTTAATGTTCAGAGTCTGTCTATGTTGGGCCAGTTTAATCAAAGGGCAAAAGGTAGCTTGAAAACCATGGAAAATCTGGAGGCTGGGAAATCCAAAATCGAAGTACCTGAGGATTGGCTGTCCAGTGGTAGCCTGCCCTCTGATTACTAGAGATGGGCTCACTTGCTGCACTTACGTAGAAAAAAGGATGAGCAAGCATCCATGGGCTCTTTTATCACAGCATGGATCCCAAGTGAGTGGGAGCTCTCCTGACCTAATCCTCCCTTAAGTCCCCACGTCTTAGCACCATCACATTGGGGACTGAGGTTCAGTGTATGTAGGCTGTAAGTAACAGGGCCTCTGGTACATCAACTGTTTCAAGAGACCTAACACAACAGTGCTGGTTCCCTTTACTGTTAGAAGCTGTGGTGTTTTGAATATCCTTGGCCCAGGACACTATTAGGAAGTGTGGCCTTGTTGGAGTGGGTGTGGCCTTATTGAAGGAAGTGCATCACTGTGGGGATGGGCTTTGAGACCCTAGCTGCCCATGAACCAGTCTTCTTATGTTTGCCTTCTGAACAAAATGTAGAACTCTTAGCTCCTTCTCCAGCACCATGTCTGCCTGGTCACTGTCCTACTTCCTGCCTTGATGATAATGGACTGAACCTCTGAACCTGTAAGCTAGCCCAAGTTGAATGTTGTTCTTATAAGAGTTGCCTTGGTCATGGTGTCTCTTTACAGCAATGGAAACCGTAACCAAGACAGAAGTTCTATCACTTAGCTGGCCTTTTTGATATTGTGATATATATATATATATATATATACCATTTGAATAATGGAGAGACATTTGAAACTAGCACAGAAAGCCAGGATCAGTTCTGTGTAGTGTATGAGTCACTGTTTTACAGCATATTTACTAACCTTCAAATGCATTAAACCAAGTCATTCCATTTATTTTATATGTCTTTCATCCCCAAAGAAGGAGATTAATTTGAAGTAATATACTGGCCCTGTTCTTCTAGAAGGCAGGGCCTGAGGAAAGGATTAAATGCTAAGACCTTATTAGGAGATAATGAGCCCTAAGCAGTAAGAAAGTGAAGGCAAGGCCAGGGAAGATGTCACACCATGCATCTCAGTGTCTGGCAGTGACATGCAGGAGGGGCAGCAGCCACTGAGGAGTTCTAGTGACTTCTTTAGAAGGGTTGTTGGAGGAGCCCTGCTGCACTTTGGAAATCTCCTGTTTCCTATTGGCCAGACTCTACCTCCTCACCGATTCCTAACCCAACCACTGCTTGGAGAGCTATTTCTCCATCCTTTTGGTTAGACCACCTGACTCCAAACAGCCTATCAAAAGCCTGACTCCACCCCTCCCACATAACTACTTCTAGTTCCAAGATGACGTCCTCCTTGAACAGGAGTCACTTTGATAGGAACATGAGCAGGGCTCTAACATCAGTGTGTCTGTGTACAGACGGCTTTAGATGGAGTGCCATAGGGGTGCATCCTTGGCATTCGTACAACAGGTTCAGTGGCTGAAGACTTTACTCAATACCCATCCCAAAGGGGATCTTCAAATCATGTAACCCAGGAGGGACTAAACTAAGGCTCACAAGCCAAATTCACTTCACATTTTATTGGAGCACAGCCATGTCCCTGGGTTCTTAGTAGAACTAGCAAAGCCAAAACTCTTCGCTGTCTGGCATGGGCAGAAAAGATGATTCCTGGCATAACAGTGTCTAACAATTTCACATATTCAGAAATGGGTTCCTCCATGTATGCAGAGTCTCTGCCCAAAGTCACCAGGTCATTGTAGTCAGGCTGTGACTGGACACCCGGGCTTCAGCACTCAGAAGTGGGAACGTGGGTGGTAGTGACTAAACTTGGTATAAGGGTAAGTGAGTCCATAGATTCTTAGATAAGGATGTTCACTGGAAATGGCGATTGTAATGAATGTCTGCTTGTCCTTCGAAGTGTCAAGTAAAATCTAGGAGAGCTGGAATTTGTTTCATATCCTTCTTTTGACAAGCAATTGGTGTCCCTAAATGTTTTATTATGTTTGTGAGTGAGACTTGGAGTGGATAAAAGCCAAGGACTGAGCTCTTGTGTTTACTTGCCAGGTAGTCAGTAGTTTTCTTGATTTCTTATTTTAATTTTCCTTTAAGTGAATGGATTCCCATTTGACTTGATTACACTAAGAACTAATGAGTTTCTAGGTAGGATTTCCACAAAACTAGTAATTGTGCAAACCATTCTTTGAGCTGTACTTGATTCAGAGTAATTGGATACTTTTCCAGCCCTCGAGATAGGGTGGCCCTGACAGCTCTCCCTCAATAAGACTTGCCCAGAGAACCATCTGCACCAAACCATCAGTCTGTGGGGTTTTATTTCTGTCCATCTGTACTACACAAAGTAACACTAGAGCGATGCTTTTGTTTGGCATATTTGGTTGATTAAATTGTGCATTGTGCTCTTATTTGTATGAGTGTATGGGCATGGAGAGCCCTTATTTTGGCTCTATTTTTTTTTAATTGAAAATAGATCCTTCCCTCATATACTACATCCCAACCAATCCCCCTCCCTCCATTCCTCCCAGTCTCCCTCACCCCAATACTTTCCCTCTCCCTGGCCACTCCCCTTATTTTTAAAGGGATTCACAGTGGAAAGCTGTTAAACAGGAAAGCATGCTTTTATTCTCCTTGGTGTAGCTTTTGCTTTCTCCTCCCAAGCGTCCATTTTAATTTGTCTTGTTTAGGTAACACTTAAGCATGCAGCACACCCCTCATTTTCCACCAGGTTTTAAAGCCAAGTACTCTCTTGTTTATGGTAAAGACTAAGTGAATTCGAAGCCATCCAACATGTTAGCATACGAAGACAAAGGGGGCAGACTGTATTCTTCACGCTATCCTCAGAAGTCAAGTTATTTTGAATTATTTAGTAAAGAATGCAAATGCTGCATCTCATTGGTTGTTAGCTAGAGCTAGCAGTCAGCAGCAAATGGTCCAGATGCCACTGCACCAGAAAGAAATGTGGAGATGCAAACACAGGTTTTCTTTCTTGCTTTGTGCCCAAGAAAACAGAAAACCCACATCCACACTGAAACCTGGGCACTCACACACACAGCATCACCCTCTCCACAGCCAGAGCCCCGGTGCCCAACAATCAGGGAGTGGGTAGACAAAATGAGATGTGAGCACACAACTGAACTCAGCTATAGAGAAGACGGAAGCAGAGCTGACACCCACTGCAACAAGGATGATCCTGGAAAACATCGCACCAAGTCAAGACAAACACAGAGTCTCCATGCCAATTCTGCAGGATTCGGATTATATGACATGCCTAAAATAAGCAAATCCATAGAAACAGAAAGTAGATGAGCGGTTGCCAGGGGCTGCAGGATGGGCGAGTAGCAGCTGCTAATGAGCACGGGGTTAAGGTGATAGAAATGTACTATAATTAGGTAATAGTGAGGGCTCCACACTCCGGAAACAGACCAAAGTCACTGTATCGTAAGCTCTTACAGGTTAAGTTCTATAATATAGTGAATTTCATTGCAATAAAGAATTGTTTATTAAGAGCACACATGTATGAGGATGCCGGATGCTCTGGCATTCTTGATTGCCTTTGGAAGCAGTTCCTTAGAGGTTCTGTTTGGGGATTCTTAATGCATAACTTCCAAATTTTGGTGCATGTCAAAAGTGTCAGGGAGTGCCATTTGTCAAAACACCAAGGCAGAGAAAGGGCCTGCCATAAACTTGCTGAATCGCAGCCTGCTATTAGGAAAAAGTAAAGCATTTTACTTCATATTCTTAAGTGCTTCCTAATAGTCTCCACTTACCTTTTTTTTCTGATTGCAAGGAGACTCACTAACAACAAAATTGATACAGACATCATTGAGTTAGCTTTCTGTCACTGTGATAAAGTACCTGAGATAATCAACTGATAAAGAAGAAAGGTTTGTTTAGACTCATGGTTCCAGAGCACATTGTGGTGGGAGTGTTGGCACAGGAGGCACGCTCACCTCATGGTGGCCAGGAAACAAAAAGAAAGTTAGAAAGAGGTTGGATTCCTAGTGTCCCCTGCTAGGGAACAGTATCCTCCCTGTGGCCTCACTTCCTGATGTTCTTCTACTAGACATTTGTTGGAGACAGAGTCTCACTGTATAGCTCTGGCTACGCTAGAATTCACTATGTAGACCAGGCTGTCCTCGGGCTTTCTGCTTGCTTGCCTCTGCCTTTTGAGTGCTGGGTTTAAACCCCATCTAACCCAGAAGGTTCCGCCACCTCCTAATAACACCCTAAATTGAGGACCAGACCTTCTCACATGATTCTTTGGTAATGTTTGGGGGATGGGCTTATCAGATCCAAACTGGAACAGTAACAAAGAATAGAATATAAACTCAAGGCATAAAGTTAAATCTGACATAAGAAGCACGGTAAAACAAACAAACAAACAAACAAACAAAAAACAAAACAAAACAAAAAACCCAACTCAGTGTTTTTGTCATCATTCTAAGGTTAAAGGTCAGCTATCTATAAACCACTGAAGTTAAAGCAGAGACTCCCAAAGAGCTTCTTGAAGATAAATAACTCAGTTTTATAGTGACAAGATTGAGAATGAGCAAGAACTTCCCCCAGAAGAGCCCTTCACCTGCCTCTGTTTATGGTCATGAGGTCACTGGCATAGCTGACTCAAGTGTGGTTCCAGCCTTTATTCTTGTCAGTTTGGGGAGAAGTCCTAACAGCGTCTATCATTGCAAAGCCCTTGAGTCCACAGCTATCATTTGCAGCTCAGCATTTCCTGGTAGGAACATGGGGCTTTGACTGTTACGTGTGCCCAGTCCCCAGGGAGGTAGACAAGATGAACAAGATAAAATCCAAGAAACTTGGAGTCTGATGTATATCAGATGTATATCGGATGTACACACACACACACACACACACACACACACACACACACACACGTACACATACACCTTAGAGGCTTAAAGAACAGTCAAGTCTTTTTTCTTTCCTTGGAAGTTTGCTGTTATAGTTGTTGTGGTGATAGTTGTGTTGTTTTGTTTCCTGTTTTGGTTAGGAAATATGTGCCTGCAAATGGTCCTGTCCCTTCTCATTGGTCACACTCCAGAGTTCTGTGATCTAGGGTCAGGAGTGAGCAGTCTGAAAACCTAGCAGAGCTCATCAATAGGATGAGGGAGGATCCTTCATAATCATTAATATGACCGCCATGCATTTATTAAAGGCAAGGAATGTTCAAGATGAGGGTATGCCCATAACAAATGATGTTTGCTTGGGTTAGACCTTTTAAAGTGTTAATCTAACATTCCCACTACAAGGTATACAGCCAAGGGAAATGGAGTTGGTGTATCAGACACACTGTGTTCATTGAAGCATTATTCACAGCACCCACAGCACAGAATCCAACAAAGTGCTCATGGGTGGATGAAAAGATAAAAATAATATGGCACATATTTGCGATAGAATACTATTTGGCCATAAAGACGATAGAGATCTATGACCATAGCAACATGAATAAAACCACAGCACCCTGAATTATGCAGTAATAAGCTAGACACAGAAAGATGAATAAACATGTTCTCATTCACATGGGAGCTGCAGATTTAGTTTCATGGATGTAGAGAATGTAATTGTAGTCTCAGTTCTAGGAAGGTGGAGGGAGATGGGACAGAGGGAGGTTGATTTGCCAAGATGCAGGTACATAGGAGAAATAAGTTCTAGAGTGAAAATGGTTTGTGGCCCTGTATCATACATTTTACAACGAACCAGAAGTTAGTGCATTGCTAAGCCAGAGAGATGATCAACACTAAAGAAAAGGAAATGCTAAGAATTGCGACTTAATCATTCGACACTGTGTTCCTGGATAGTATCCACCATTATTGTGGGTCAAATTTTGGGAAAGCACTGGTCTATGATTAAGTTCCTAAGGAAATGGCATCACCCTGTCACAGTGGAGAAAGGGACAAAGGAGGTCACAGTCAGGCAGGGCCAGAACTGCTGAAATCCAGGTGGATTGTTCCACTAAGACAGTCAGTAGATGTCAATCCTGGATGGTCCTTAAGCTAGATGCTGCCTGAGAGGCACCATGTACAAAGTGTGTGAGAATGTCCAGTTCTAACTATGAACGCTTGGAAAGGCATTCATAAACATATGAACCCCTCTTCTCTCAAAAATCCATGAGGTATGGCTCTGCCCTAACAGAGAGAGATGGGCCTCAGCATATTCCCTAGGACATTTCTCTGCCCAGGTGGGCTTCATGTGTGTATTTTTCACATCCAATCTGTGGATGCTCAAGTTTGGGCCCAGTGTTCAGATAGAGCCTTGTAGTTTTGTGTCAAGTATTAAAGATAGATCATGGGCCAGCAAGATAGCTTAACAGGAAAAGCATTTGCTGCCAAGCCTACTGACCTGAGTTTGAGTCTTGGGATCTATGTGATGGACAGAGAGAACCAACTCCCATAACCAACTCTCTGTGTGGTGTGCACATGTAAGTAGGCAAGTGCTCGAGCACATGTATGTATGCACAGCACATGCTTGCACACATACAGAGGGAGGAGGGGAGGGGAGAAGAGAGGAGAAGAGAGGAGAAGAGAGGAGAAGAGAGGAGAAGAGAGGAGAAGAGAGGAGAAGAGAGGAGAAGAGAGGAGAAGAGAGGAGAAGAGAGGAGAAGAGAGGAGAAGAGAGGAGAAGAGAGGAGAAGAGAGGAGAAGAGAGGAGAAGAGAAGAGAAGAGAAGAGAAGAGAAGAGAAGAGAAGAGAAGAGAAGAGAAGAGAAGAGAAGAGAAGCAGCAACTTACATAAAGTCAACATACTATTTACCAATGCACTTGAAAATAGGAGGCAATGAGGGAGGACCAAGAAAGAGAAGAAGAAAGCAATGTGATAGAAATGGAATCTTAGTTTCAAAGTGACCTTCTGACTTATCTGTGCTCTGCCTTTCATCCGCTGTTTTCTCATACATCTGGCTTCTTAGTGTGGGTGGAGTATGGGTACTCCGGAACTTGTGGGACCAAATGGCTGGTGGGAGCCTGTGGCTGTATACAGAGAGGATAGCAGAGAGAAGCTGTTTGAAGCAAGGAAGTAGGCAAGGTAGATGTTTTGAAGGTGAGGTGCCGCGGGAGCAGTGAAATACCACTATCTTTTGGGTTGTCGTGGGATCAGTGAAATACCACTGTCTTTCAGATTCTCTGCTGATACGTGAGTGGGCATGGACCACATGACTTGATTATCGAGCAACAAATGTTTGCTCAAGGCCTTCTCTGCGGCCAGCTCTAATTAGCCGTTTGATGGCTTCTTGCCAGGGTGGAGTGGGCAGACACCATGTAAATGGCCATGAAGAAGGCTTCCCGAAGTCCATATGAGTTATTCAAGGGAATTTTCCTGGTGACTTGGCTGTGATTTCCTTTCCTGCCTGAGTATACTTCGGAAGGTTCCTTCAAGCTTAAAAAAAAAATCCTGTGAAACCAAGAATGTCAAGCTTAAAGTGTTTATCACCCACAACTGCGGATGAGTGTTCCTCTGTATGTAAAGCTGGCACCGATCCCCTCCATGGGATCCTTATTGTTGGAAGAAGATCTAGGAGTGGGGTAATGGCTTTTTGTTCTTTCAATCTGAGTTGGATTCCAAAGTAGAATGCTCTTCCAAGAGGTGTGGGAGGGAGAACCGGGTGAGAAGTTAGTCATGCAAGAAGCCCATGTTTATTGTGTGCCTACTCCCTGTGAGCAGTGAGCAGAGCCATGCAGAGGGCCACTAAGACCTTCACGGGCCTCAGCATCCTTGACTAGATAATGACCAAAGTCTTGCATGGCAGCTGTTGACTGAAGCTTTCTGTCCTTCTGCCATCTGCCTGTCTGCATGCTCAGAAGTCACTGCTCCCGGAAGAAAGAGCTCCTGGAACCATGAGGAACGCTGGACGGACTGTAAGCTTAGTGTGCTGGGAGTGGAGGCTGCCCCTTCTGGAAATGGCTCGACTTTAACACTTTAGTAAATGGATCGGGGCTCCTTGGGGAGGTCCTGGTGATAGCCATGCAAACCTCAGGCTGCTTTGATCTGGACCTGGCTAGTTTTTCTTTTATACCCTCAGAGAATCTTCCCTGTTGGGCTCAGACCTCTTCACCTGGGTCTCTCTAGTCAGCTTGCCCATTTCTCCAGTCCTCTGCTTGCTGTTGATTGGTGGGTTGCTTGGCTGTGTCTTTTTAGCCTTTCAATTTCTATTACCAAAGCTTCATGTTCTTATTTAGCCTTGTAACATCAACACTTCCACACTGGTGCTTGGCTCCTTGATAGGGAAAGCATGTCTGCTCTAGCACACATTCACAGCTTACATGGAACAGCCCAGGGCCTCTCCGCTGTGTGTGTGTGTGTGTGTGTGTGTGTGTGCCTGTGAGCCACAGTGCACATATGGAGGTCAGAGGGCAACTTACAATGTGTGTGTGTGTGTGTGTGTGTGTGTGTGTGTGTGTGTGTGTGTGCGTGTGAGCCACAGTGCACATATGGAGGTCAGAGGGCAACTTACAATGTGTGTGTGTGTGTGTGTGTGTGTGTGTGTGTGTGTGTGTGTGTGCGTGTGAGCCACAGTGCACATATGGAGGTCAGAGGGCAACTTACAATAGTCAGTTCTCTCCTTCTACCCTATGGATCCTGGGGATTAAGCTTAGGCCAGCATGGCAACCAGCTGCTTTACCTCGTGAGCCATTTTGCTGGCCCTCAACCTTCATGGTGGAAAGGTAAGACAACACTACTTCCAGGGCTTCAGGAAAGCCTCGTTTTGGTGGTGGCCATGTAATAGAGAAGCCTTTGGCAGTATGGCGAACACAGGGCCATCTGCAGTGGCTCTAGACAAGACCCTGGAAGGGAAAAGAAGTTTCTATATTTGTCAGCAGCGCTGCCCATAGGAAGAGGTAGAAGCGGGTGAACAGTGAACCCATCCGGTTAGGAGTACTTCCTGGAGTGTTTTCATTCTGCGTGTTACTTTGAGTGGCCCGTCTGTAACACCTGGATGCAGGCAACACCTGCAGCAGCTGCAGCTTGGTAGGACAGTGTTCGTCCCTGCCTCTGGCACAGAAATGTCTGGAAATTTAGCGTTCAGATTCTCAGGTTTCAAAGGACAGACGTGAGAATCACAAGCTGGGGGTTCAGGCTGATGCGCAGCCTCTTGGAAGGAGTTCCTGGTGATCCTGGGGTGCTCTGAGCTTTGGGAAACTCTGCCCAAGGCTCCTTCCTGTTCCAGGCTCCCTCTGCATAGTATTTGGCTGGGGTGACAGGTTTTTCTGACCTCTTTATAGAGAGGGTTTTGAATCTGATTTGGCTCTTTTCCTGAGGATTCTTTCTGCATTCGACTCTAGAGTCTCCCATTCTATCAGCAAGCTGGGTCTTCTCTGTCCCCAGTACCTTTTCTTGACATTAGAAAAGAGCATGAGAATAGGTTTTGGGCTGGGAACTTCTGTACCTTTTGTAGCACTGGTTAGGATTAGGAAGGGCTTTGTGTTCTCAGAGGAGTATGGGGTCCGCAACGTGTCAGTTGGACAGCCTTACTCAGAACCCAGTGTGTTTGCAAGCACCTGTTCAGCTGCGCCTAGGAGAGACTGTTAATTATTTCTGGTTCCCAAACTAATTTTAGTTCTTTCTGACAATCTCCTCTTTCCTGTGAAGAGCAACACTCTCAGCAGTTTTGAGCATTATTTATAAACATAACGTCACACCTTTTACTGGAAAGTCTTCCGCACGAGGATTAGCAAAGTGGAGTGGCTAGCATTAATAAATGCTGTGTTTCTCAGAAAAACGAACAACTTAGTAAGGTACCACGTAAGGAGACAATGCCTCTTTAGGAGAGGAGGGGTTTTGGAGCCATTGCAAGGTATGATTTTGAGTGGAGAAGTCACGGGAGTCCTCCCCGAGACAGGGTCATGGGAGAATATCCCAGATCCAGTGGATGCCCCTGGATGGGTTGACTGTGTACAGGGTGCTGTGGCTTGTGCCTGCCCTTGGGCTGGTTTGGTCTTATTAGGAGACTAGAAAGCTACTTACGACGGCTTTTAAGAAAGGCAGTTAACAGAGGCTTTGAGATGTGAAGAGGAGTGGAAAATCAGCCCCCATGCCTAAGACTTCGGGGGGCCTCATGCCCTCCATTTCTCTCTGAGTTTGCCTCTCATTCCTCAAGGACCAACAGAGCCTCAGAGCCTCAAGAGCCATTTAGAAAGGTCCAACAGTAGAAGGGTAGAGTTTACTATATAGACTCTTGGCAGATCCCAGTAACCATATCGATGATCTATGAGAGCTTGCTTAGATTATTTATTTATTTATTTATTTATTTATTTATTTATTTATTTATTTATTTATTTGAGACAGGGTCTGGCTGTGTAGCCCACTCTGGGGTTATACTCACCTGAATCCTTCTCCAAGGTATGGCGCTGCAGGCATGAGGCATCATGGGAGTTCTTAGAGAAAGGTCTCCATTGTATATAGCAAATGGCTTTAACTTTCATGATGTGGTATAATTCTGGTGGTAATTTTTCTTCTTCTGTTTCATATTTATGTGTGTACAGAGGGCATGTGTATATGTATGTGTTTGAACACACATGTGTAAAGGTGAACAGGAATGTGGGCTCATGTGCATACGGAAGCCCTGGGTTGAGGTCAGGACCATTTCTTGACCATTCTTTAACCTTGTACTTTAAGACAAGCTCTCCAGGCCAAACCCAGAGCTTGCTCTAGAGAATCCCCTGGCTCCACCTTCTGATCTGGGACTACAGGCAAGCTGCTATGCCCACCTGGCATTTATGTAAGTTCTGGGAGGCCAAACTTCTTGCTTGTATGGCAAATACCTTAACTACTGAGCACTCTCTGCTGCCCTGATTGCCATATTTTAATTTACTTTTAACGTATGGATTAGCTTTTATGATTTCTCCTCTTTGATGTTAGACGGTGATATTTCTTCTGGGTCTTTTGGGGTCTGGAATGATTTCTATCCCTTCCAGATTATTTCCCCCACGCTTAAAAGTTTCAATCCACATGGACATTAATTTCAAAAGATGTATGACAAATAGCTTTCTATTTTGCCTGTTATTGAGACATCTCTGGAAAGCACCTGTGGACTCTGTGATGAGCTGGTTCTGTCTGCATGGGTCTGTTGTCCTTTCCATTGCCTGTCATCTTTATTCCTGTGCCAACCCAGTGAAGATTTCCACCCCACCCAAATATTTCACCTGTGCACTTCAAGAAAGCACTTCACAAGCTTCTCCCAGGCACACTGGAAACTTAGAATCACTACCCAGGAACTTCGGGGAAGCTGGGGGAAGAAAGGAGAGTGACTTAGACAGGTGCACCATGATCTTATGACCCTGGATGGCTAGTGTGCATACAATGTGGCTCCTCTGGAGAAAGGAGCCAGTCAGCTCTGAGTGAGCTAAACGGTAGTGTGTGCGCTTGCATTGTGCTCCTAAACCCGATGAACGCAGCTTTGAACCTATGGCTTATTCCTGGAGTTTTCTATTTAACATTTTTGGGCCATGGGTGGCCAAGCCATAGGGAGTAAAAGCATACACAAAAGCAGGGTGCTGTTGTTGGTAGTGGGGTGAGCTGTGAAAATACTTGTTTTAATGAGGTTCCATTTTCAGGATACACTTTGAGGATGTTCTGTCAGCAACTTCTGTACATAAGGCAACACAGACTTTTCCTTCTCATGATGGTGACGATGCTTGTGTGCATAGCATCGCACTTTCCACACCAGCCTTCCTCACTCTCCCAGTGGGGAATGCCGTTCTGTCCACAGAAATTACTCCCCGGTGGGTGGATGCTTGGGCCTCTTCTCCGGGACTTTTCTACTTTAGCAACAAATACTAAGGGAAAAAAATCTCAGTTATTTGATGTCACATCTAGAACTGTTGTCCAGTTAAAAGGAAGTTTGACAGGCACCTGTAGTCTGTCCAGGAGTCAGCCCCCTCTCTGTCCTGCTTCTCCAGATCTACATTAAGAGAGGTCACTCTAGAAGGACCATATTAATCCCATGAATAAAAATGTGGTTTTTGTTAGTCTAGTTTATGTTTCTCCAAATTTGAGGGAGATTAATAGGTTTTCTTATTTACTGATCAGTATAACTGGTTTCTTTTTCTGTAAATTATCCATATATGCCCTTTTCCCTTTTATTTATTTATTCACTTGATGTGCTGGGCACTGAGTCAATGGAAGGCAAGCACTATACCACTGAACTACATCCCAGCCCCTGGTACTTTTGAAGCAGGGCTTTAACTTTTTGTGATTCACATACTGAGAAGAAAATGGCGTGCTCTGTGTTCCCTGGCTCTGTCTTGTTCTTTCTCCGTATCTTTGTACCTACACATACAAGAAGGCTGGCCATTTTCTGAATTAGCCACTAGCCATGTTACTGAGTTGTAATGGTTGTGTTGAACTGAGTTCATTCATCAAACACTCCTGGTGACCTACCTGCTCCACTCTGTGTAGGACGCAGGCTGAGGTGATGGGTCTCAGCTCTCGGATTGCATCCGTAGTGGGAGGGATGGGAAAGGGAGGAGGAAAGTCATTCACCCAGCTGCTCTGACTGTTTCTCATGTCCTTATCCAGAGTTCAGAAAACCTGGACAACAGTGCCCAAGCAGCTCACTGGCTTGGACCAGCAGGTCATGGAGACTCCACCCAGTTAGAATGAGACTATCCCCCTGCCTCTAGAGTCCTGACCCTCTGTGTTGTCTTCAGCTTGCTCACCTGCTCCTTCCTCATGCTCAACTGTTGTAGAACAGACTGGGGACGCAGGCTTGCTATGAGTTCTCAGTACTCCGTTGCAGTTGGTAAATATTCTTGATCCCTAGGACGGATAGCCAAGCCTCACGCAGACAAGGGCTCTCTGGGGACAGCTACTACGACCTTGGTAGTTTTAGAAGATTGGAATAGATATAGTGAGCATTTGGAAGTTCCCTAAATTACCCTGTATTGCTAGCATGCATCTTACCTGATCCTAAGCCTGACACTTTCCATGGGGCCAGTGATGGGACTCCGTGATGATTTTACAATGGGCTCCCTGGGTTTTCCCCAGAGCTGACTCATCACTGAGATTGCCAAATGAAAAACAATCGTTTCTGGGTTCTGTTGCCATGGACTGAACCTAATCCTCCGGCTCGGAGGCTCGGAGCCTAGGAATCAGCATTTCAGACCAATGGCCCTAGAGATTCTAACACAAAACTGGCCTCAAGAAATGAGCCAGGAGCACTGGGTACTGAGCACAGATTGGGAACGTCAGGCTTGGGATTAGATACGGTTTCCTTCTTGGCATCTGCCTCCAGTTTTGTCAAGGGAGACTCAGGGCCTATTAGCTGTGAAGTGCCAGTTGGCTGCACACACCTGTTGGTTTGGTAGCAAGACATGCTTTTCCCACACTGCTGTCAACCATCACTACCCCTCCACCCAAGGGGGCAGGCAAGCCCCCATTAAATGCTCTCGGGGTTCCTCATTGTTTGGGTAGATCTGCAGGTCCTGCCCATCTCCAGACCACTGTTCAGCCAGGGACAGTTCAGAGATGGATGTGTCGACCAGCAAAGGAGTCTCTGAGTCATGCAGCTATTACCTTCAATCTTTATCTTCCTAGCTTATCTTTATTCCTGGTGTGGGAAGAATACTTTCTCAGCTCTTTCTCTGGGAGATGTGTTCTATGAAGAGATGAAAACAGAGGTGGGGTATGGTGAGACAGAGGCTTGGCATGTGAGAGGGAGCAGGGAAGCAGAGGAGGGGACCGAAGCTCTGGACAGGGTTCTTGTCCTCTGAAGCTCACTGTAGGTCAGAAACTGCAGAACTCTGTGCACCCTCTTGGATCCATTTGGACGTACTAGGCCCCCCAGCAGATGGAATCACACATACTTCTCTCAAACATGTCTGGGACATGGCTCATGATTTGGCAGGGCTGGTCCTGCAGTTCTTTCCAGGAAGGGGCCAGTGGGAGTGATACTAGAGAGAAGCATTTGTGTTGTTCTGTTTGTTAAGGGTCTGCTAGCAGGACCTGACACCTGCTTTGCCGTGAGCTGGCACAGGAACAATCAGAGTGAAGCTACCCAAGAATGCTCTCTTTATTGAGTTGCCATCAGATGATTCAGGAATGATCTGCACGCCCTCACAAGAGTCATGCATGAGGAGGCCAGGTCTGTAGCTAAGGTCTTGGGATCAGACTCTCCCACATATCCTGATTCCCCTGACTTTGGCTGAGAGAGACACTCACTATCTCAGTGGTACCTTCACTTTGATGTCAAAGCTGGTGCCACCATGGCTGTCTGCTAAGGTCCAGGGGTGGTGTCTACTGCATTCTTGCTGTTGACACCCTGTTTCTAGTATTCCTTCAGAGGTTGCTGGGGAAGAGTCCAGGATTACCTCAATCTCTATAGGAGTGGCAGGCTGGATAGAGAGAGACAGCAGAGCGCATGTGGTAGCCCAGTCCAAGAGATCAGCTCAGAGGTGGTTGTCAGATCATGTTGCTTCATTGCTCAAAGCACGCTATTCAGAATAAAAACCAGCATCCTTGCAATGATTAGTAAGATCCAGAACAGACCATGGAATCCCCCAGAGGGTGTATGATGCAGGTACCTGGCACCCAATTTAGGCTCAGGAGGTCTAGGACAGGGCCTGAGAACTGCATTTCTAACATGTTCCTGACAATGCTGATGTTCCAGACCCCCATGGACCATACTTTAGAAACCCTTTCCCATATTGAGCTAACCCATCCCTACTGCATCTGACCTTAATCCCCTCCCACTCCACCCACCATGTCTTCTTTGGCCATTCCATTCTTCTTGTTGCTCTTAGGAGATGGCAGGCATGTTTTTGTCTCAGGGCCTTCTTCCTTCTTGTTCCTTGGGCCTGGAATTCTCTTCCCTCAGATAAGCGCTGGTTTCTTCCCAGACATGGTAAGTGACTTACAAAATGGCTCCCCGTGCACCCAACCCATGTTACTCATGTCCCTTCCTTTTCTAGACTCTATCAAGAGTGGTCTATGGGACCAGGCAGCCATGATAAACTGTGAGTTATGGGGCAGACGTGTGACTTCTGCCTTGCTCTCCCTTGGCTCACTTGCTCTGGGTGAGTTAGCTGCCATTTTATACACAGCTCAGTAGCAATGCTCTTGGCTGCTGATGCCATGGCTTCTCCTATCATTGTCTGGGAGTCCCTGCACTAGAGCCACCATGCTAAACCCACTTCTAAGTTGTGACCTTCTGAAACCATGTGAGACCATAAAAAGACCATGTTTTCAGATGCCAATTTTGGAGTAACCAGAGACTTGCAATAGACACCTAATGAACCTCTCCCATGTCTTTTTTAAAAAACATCTCTTTCTTGGAAGGTTTTCCTTGATCATTGTATTTACACAGGGGAGGAAAGATTTGTTTGGGCTCATGGTGTCGGAAGGGTTTGTCCCTCATGGCAGGGCATTCTATAGCATATGCAACAACAGGGAGCAAATGAAGGAAACACAGGGAGTGGGTAGGGTAAGATACAACCACCAAGGATGCATACCAGTGACCTGCTTCATCCAAGTATCACACACACACACACACATACACACACACACACACACACAGAAACACACACACACACGTCTTGCCTACTACCGCCTCCCAAGAATAGCATGAGTTCATCAATGGATTAAGCCATTCACTAAGTCAGAGCTTCCGTGAGCTAATCCTCACTGAAATCAACCTCACAAGCATGTTCAGACACGTGCTCCACAGGTCCTGTAGGCCAGTCATGTTGACATCTGTTAGCCCAGTCACGTTGACAATCGAGATTAGCCATCACAGCCACCTATTTACGTGATAGTGTCCTTCTAATAATATCATCTGTCCCCCTCATTGTTTCCTTTTTGCATTTTCTTTCTTCAGATGTGCATGTGATGTACATATGTGTATGTTTTTTTTCCATATATTTGGACACATATGTGTGGAAGGGTCCATGTGTATATGTGCATGCATGTGGAAGCTCAGCATTGAGATTGAGAATCATTTTTCTTCTACCTGACTCACTGAGGCAGGGTCCTGCAATCAAACCTAGAACTAGCCGATGTGACTGGTTTAACCACCCAGCTTCCAGTGTGGCACCCTGGGGATGAAATTACAGACAGGGTACCATGCCCCCCTGGCATCTCACAGGGCCCTAGGGCTCTGAACTCCAGTTTTCATGCTTGCAAGCGAATGCTTTACCCACTTCCCCGATCCCCCTGCTTTATTATCTCTATCATGAACCAACATTAAGCCTAATATAATGCGTCTCTTGGCACAACTTCCTCCCACCAGTTCTGTAGGAAAAGTTTTCATTCATGCAAATTTACCCACACCATATATAATATATGATATATAATATATAATGTATAATATGTAATATATAATAGTTAATATATTATATAATGTATAATATTATATAATGTAATATGTAATGGATATTATATAATTATAAATACATAATGCATTATATATAGAGAGAGATAGATATAGATCAATTGGGAGATGATGGTCTTTGGTACCACACTGTCGGATGTCTCCAGGAACAGGCAACTGTCCAAAGAGAGGACGTTCTCTCCTGCTTAGAGGCTGGGGTTGGAGCTTAAGGCTCATTCCGTTTCAAGAGGCCATTGGGTATTTTAAAGCCAGAGACTCCTAACTAGAAGACATTGAGTAACTAGGGGTCCAGAATACCTAGATGCAGAGGAGGAGGAGACTGGAGTTGCTGCTGTTTTCTGAGGGCCAGTGAGCTGGGCTTGCATCCTGGGGCTGCAAACACACATTGCAAGGAAGCAGTGACTGCAGATCCAGCATCTGACACTCAGCAGACAGATGTTCTGGGTCAGGAAACTGGGGCTCCTGAAGCTCTCCTGGAATGACTTACATTCCTGATGCCGGGGAATACCATGGAGCTGGGCAACTTGGGGACACTACTCCTGACTAGGGAGGGGCAGGAGCTAGAAAGGAAGATCTTAAGACTGCCATTTGCCTACGCCTGGTCACATGCTGCTGGGATCACCACTAAATAAGGGGCAGAGAGAATGCAAGAAGCACTGAAGGGGGCTTGGGAGGAGGCTCAGTTGGTAGAGTGTTTGCCTACCACACAGCCAGCCCTGGATTGGGCCCCAGCACTACATAAATTGATCATGGTGGAACATGTCAATAAATCTTAGCATTCGGGAGGTAGAGACAGGATGGATAATCAGAAATTCAAGGTCATCCTTGGCTACATAGTAAGTATAAGGTCAACCTAGGCTACATGGGACCTTGTCACAGGCAGCAGGAAGGGGAGGACCACTAAAGAAAGAGAAAGGAATAAAGAGGTAGGCAGAAGAGGACTTCGAAGCTTGCTCCTGCTGCCTATCACCTATTATTTAGCCAGCAGCATTTGAGGGCAGAAGAAAGCCACCACGTAGGCCTGAAGATGAGCTAAGCCATTGGAAGGAAGGGTGGAGATTACTTGAAGACACAAAGGCTTGTTGATGGACCCATAGCAAATGCTCAGGACCAGTAAAGAGATCCAGGAGTACCCATAGTGGACGTGTGTGCTCCAATGCAGGCAGGCTTAATCTTAGCAGGGGGCCCAAAAGTCTAGAGTCCACTATGTCAAAATAATAGTTCCCACCTCTCTCATTGTCTTAATTGTTTAATCATTATTGTATTAATGTATTAAGCATTAAATGTTTAAGCATTATTGTATTAAAATAAAAACACACTATTGAATATAAAGGAGTATTGTATGGTACGTTGAAAGCTGAATTTAACGTAATAACATTCAACTTTTCAATTGTGCTCTCTTCTAAATTTTGTTCTCTGAAGGCGAGGCCCTGTAAGCCTCTGTGAGGGAACAGTATTCATGACTCTTGGCATAGAACAGGAGTAAACGGGCTCCCTGAGCTGGCTTTCCCCATGGCCAGCTGTTTACATATGTCTGGCTGCCCTGGTTACAGTGGACAAGGTCCGAAGGAAGTGGTTGCCATTAGGAAAGTGTGTTCTTTCAGGACTGCTCTCCACCTGTGCGTTGGTAGGAAAAGAGTCTCTGGCGGATGGCTCACTGCAACTTACACAGTATCCCTAGCCCTGGTGACAACAGCCACCTTGGAGCAACTCAGGGTCCTAGCAATGGAAGCCCAGAGAAGGCACAAGAGCCTTGATCTGGGCTCTTTGGATTCAATCATTTCTTCAGTCTTCCTTGACCTAGGCCAGAGAGCCTAGTCACTCTAAGCAGATTATAGGGTCTTCTTTACAGAAGACCTGGACATGGCTTCCTCCCTCTGAGTAGTGTCACCCATCATGGTCCTGCTGTTGGTGTGATCCTTCCTCTGCCAAAGCTCTAGTGTTCTCTCCAGATGCCTCTCCAGACAGTCTGGCTCTGTTCTGTTACTGCTCCAGGCTTGCAGTTGTCCTCAAGTCTTACATAGGTTAGATCTTGTCAAAGCCAGGAGACAGGCTGGGCGGTGGCTTCAGTCAGAGTCCCTGTTCCTTCAGAAGCCCAGCTGGAGCTTTCACAGGGGACTGGGAGGTACCAGAAGGACTAAGGACCTGACCAGGAACCTCTTGGAGAGCAAGTACCTACCTGCAGGCCAGCTTCTTTCTGTGGGCTTCAAGACACTCGCAACAGCCTCCTGAGCTACAAGGTACCCTAGCCCAGTGGTTCCCAACCTTCTGAATGACACAACCCCTTAGTTCAGTTCTTCATGTTATAGTGACCCCTGTCCATTATTATTTCATTTCAACTTCATAGCTGTAATTTTGCCACTGTTATGAATCAAAATGTAAATACCTGTTATGCAGGATATCTGATATGAGACCCCCCCACACACAGGGTTGCAATGCCCCTCCTCACAGTCTTCCTAGAAAAGAGCCAGCAAGGCCCACAGCTGCTCAGGCTCAACCTTGTCACCTGCCTGGAGGTGGGGCTAAGCATAGCTGCTCAGGCTATGTCTTTATTTCTCCCTGCATGTTAGTAGCTTGTGGTTAGCAAGTACCAGAAGGATGAATGGATGAGGGGTAGGAAGTAGGACCCTGTGGTGGCCAGAAGCTAAAATAGCAAAATCTGTACATCAGCTGGAGATGTGAGTATGTGAGGTGCTCCTCCTTCTAAAATAAGGTCAGTGGCCTCAGCCACCAAAGGAACGGAGTCAGCAGCACAAACAAATGGGACATGGTTCTCTGGAGACTTTCCCTGAGCTTAGGTGGAATGGGAGTCTGTTTATCTCTAGACAGCTGAGGAGCATACCAGGTGGGGGTTGCCCATGGACTGTCACAATGTGCAGCCCTATTGGCTGGCAAGGAGCCATTTGTGATGGAGTGAACCGGTCAGGACTGCTGTGCTAAAGGACAAAGTACAGATGTCAGGGTGCAAACCTGTGACCATCCAAGGGCTGGAATATGTGTGCTAGGTCCTGGCTCAAGTCCTCAGACAAATTTGAGGCAGATACCTGTGCAGAAGGGTCAGCAGGGAGGGTGATGGGAAGGAACCCTGGAGAAGACAGCAAACAATACACACTGTGGTATACTGAAAGACCACTCAAAACTGTAGTTCAACCGAGACACAGAACAGGCTGCACATAGGGGCACATGATTATCATCTGCACTTGGGGGGTTGGGGGACTGAGATAGGAGAATCACAAGTCATTCTGGCTACATGATGAGACAGTGACTCTAAAATCAAAAACAAACGACCTAACTAAGGAGAGTGCAGCAGAGTCCGAGGTGCCTGAGGCTCACCCACTGGCTGAGGACTCACTTTCTACAGACCCAGGTTCTTTGTTCTGAACACTGGGGTTTGAGGTTACCATAGGCTTTGAGAAGAACTGCCTGCTGTACAGCTGGGGCTTCTGGGACTAGAAATGGGAGCCCTAGGAACAGAGGTAGAGAAGAGTGATGGGGGAGGGTAGAAGATTGTAGCTAGAAGCTACCTCTTCAGACCCACCATGTAAAGAAGGGCCTTGGTTAAGAGATGCTCTGCCAAGAGGGGTGAGGTTGGGGAGTAAGGGACATAGGCAAGAAGCAAACTCCTATGAGGCTGAGGAAAGGAAGGAAGGGGTCCTTTGGTGTCCTTCTTCTAAGGAAGGTGACTGCCTCTGGCTCACTCTGCTCTGTGACATTTCGGTTTCATCTCAGCACTCTCCAATTGATCTTGTTTCTCCTTTGACAGAGACCACCTGGGAACGTCCCAGCAGTTCTCCTGGGATTTCAGCCAGCCCTGGCCCTCACAGGAGCTCTTTGCCTACAACAGGTAAGAGCCACTCAGCAGCTTGGGATAAGTGGGAGGGCTGTATACCCACCTTCACTGGGAAGCTGAGACTGTGGGTCCTGGGGCCTGAAAGCTGCTATGGTATGTTGTGAACCAGACCTGGAGATGGTCCAGACTATGTCCCTAAAGCCTGCTTCCCAACATGGCGGTCGTGCCCTGGCAGGACCAGCTGCAGCTCTGGGTACCTAAGACTCTTGGCTACTGGGGTACTTAGGATGAGATCTGACTGGATAAAGTCAGGGATCAGAGATCTTTCCAGATGCAGGGCAGAACACCTCCATATGGCTCACATCTGCATCGAGGAGCTGAAGCTAAAAGGAGGTCGAGTTTTACGGGGGAAATTTTGAACAGAATGTTCTGGAAAGGAAGTGGGCTTGTTTGTTAGGATGCGCGTTATCTGTAGAGGCTGCTGAATGGCTTTGTTTGAGACATACATCCCTATATGTATATGAGAATTAATTATCCAGAAATGTCTTAGGTTCTAGTACTTAGATGTTCTGAAGAGTTACAGGGCTTGGCAACAGGGAAAACAGTTTATCATCTCTCCTGTGATTCCCTCCTCCCAGCAGCCACTCTGGTTGGGGTCCTCAACCTCTCAATCTGTATCAGTACATTCTTAATTCTTCTCTCTGTTGAGGCTCTCCTCCCATGATGTACTGAGGGGTAGGGCCTGAATGTCTCCTAGTACTCTGGTCTCTACATCTCCACACAGAACCTGGATTCATTGTTGCATGAATTCAGTCATCAGTTGCCTCTTCAAAGTCTACTCAGCACACACAGGATTATCAAAGTCCTCTGCTGTCACCTGTGGCAGATGGAGCACTTGGACCTCTGCAGAGGCCTAGGAGTCATAGACCCTCTATCACCTAGAAGCATGTCAAAAGCACTTCTTGGCCCAGCTTCAAGTGTACCGGGCCTCTGGGGGGGTTAAGAAGGATAGGGAGATAGGGAAGAGGGTCAGAGGGACCTAGGCAGTGGCTGCCCACACCTCAGCGACTTAGCATGGCATTTCCCAAGTCTAAGACCATAGAGTCTCTGCCCAACCAGTTCCCTGGCAAAGGAGCTTAATGGCCATGCTCTCTTTGGATGTTTGGTGGGCACACCCTGTTCTGAAAGTCACCCTTATGCACCCACACACTTCACAGGGACTCCCACTGTGTTCATTCAGTGCATGTCATGTATTTGCCAGCCTGTATGATCTCAACTCCAAGAGGCTCTGCCCTCCAGTGGTAATTGGGTAGGGTCTAAGACTGTCCCAGGGAAAGGCACTCACAGGCATCTTCTAAGAAGATTCCAGAGCTCTTGCTAAATGTCCTAAAGGGCACAGGAGAGGCCTAGAGCAAAGACTCCTGGCCTTACAGGACTACAGTGAGAGTTCAGAAACTGTTCTGAGGTATAAAAACATCCATCTAGCACTGCGTACAGTAGGGATATTGGTCTTTCGGGGGTCTGTGGGCCATGAGGACAGGAAAGAATGTCTTGCATTCTTTGGTTTCCCACCCATTTCAGTGTGGGGCACATCAGCTATATCATATGCTGATGAGTGTACCCCAACTGAATGTGAGGCCTTCCCCCCCGCCCCGTTATTTAAAATCCAAGTGTGTCTACTATCAGGGGCAGTCTTTAATTGGTGAGATTATTATTTGTTTCCTGGGGTCCGAGCCATGTTGCTTCTGCCAGCAGGCTTCTTTTTCATCAGTCATGTATTAGTAACCCAGAGGGACCATGAGAAGGCCTGACCTGGCTTCATGATTTTGATCATGTGGAGCATAAAGATAACTCAGCCATCCACTGACCCTCCACCCTTCCTCCTACTATTGTCTCTACATGTGCTCTCCACCTCCCACCTTACCTTCTATCCCTGTTCTAATTTCGTCCTGCTGCTGTGATAAAACACTCCTATCAAAAGTAATTTAAGGGAGGAAAAGGGTTATTTCAGCTTAGAGGTCACAGACTATCATTGAGGGAAGTCAGGGTGGGAACGCAAACAAGAAGTTGAATCAGAAACCTTGGAGGAACAGCGCTCGCTGCCTTGCTCACTGGCTCACGATTAGCTAGCTTTCTTAAACAACCTTGGACCACCTGCCTAGGATGGTGCCTCCCACAGTGGGCTCAGCTCTCCTGCACCAAGCATTAATCAAGTCAATCTGATCTATACAGTTCCTGAGTGGAGGCTTCCCTCTCAGGTGACTCTAGGCTGCGTCACGTTGGCAATTAAAGCTCACCAGAATAATTCTCTACCTGCCACCGCCATCATTCTCCCTGTCTCCATCTCCCACCCTCCAATCCGTCATCTTCCTTTCATCACCATATTCCCCAATCATACTTCCTTTTCCACCCTTCTCCAGCTGCCATTCAACCATTCTCCCTTCACGGACTTTCACCCATTCTGTGTCCCCATTCCCACCTTCTGTTTTCACCCTCTGTCCTCCATCTTCCCAACATCTTCCCTCCATTTACTTTCCTCCCTTCCTTCCTTCATCTACCCTCCATCCCTCTTCCATCCTCTCCATCCATTCTTCATCCTCCCTCTGTCTTCCATCCTCCATCTTCCTGGACCATTCCAGTGAAAATAGGGTCTGGCATATGCTATCATCTTCTTTACGTATGTTTGAATCTAAATCTAATAAATAAAGAATGAAATGGTGGCCACTCTATTTCTCTGTAGGGGGGGGGGGTCACAAGATTTTTTTCCCTAGCGCTTTTTCTCATTTAGTTTCACAGAGATTGAGTACTGTTGTGGGAAGAGAAACAGACACAGTAAGGACCTAAGGTTGCTTCAGAGATACACCAAACCCTCCTGTCATGAAGATCCATCAGGGCCAGGTCTCAGTGCTTTCTGTTTCGTTTGTTTCTGTGAAAGTCACTGTGGTAGTATATTAATTTCTTTAATTTTTAAAATAGTAGTAGTAGTAGTAGTAGTAGTAGTATGTGTGTAATGTGAGTGCCAGTGTGTGTGTCACAATATCAGAGGTCAGAGAACAACTTTGGGGAGTTGGTTCTGTCCTTTCCCTATGCATCCAGGTATCATACTAAGATTGCCAGCTTGCCCAGCAAGTACACTTACTGGCTGAGCCATCTCGTGGACTCCGTCAACCACATTTATCCCCGAGTATGCCACTGTTCCCCACTCCCAAGAACAGACATCCTGGGGCACTTGGACAAATAAGCACAAAGGAAATAGGCCAGGCAATCCCTGCACGCTCTGACAAGGAGTGAAAGTGGGGCACTGTGACAGTGGCTGGGGAATCAGAAGACCTCGTCAAAGAAGTGACATTTAGGACAAGATTTGGGGACAGTGATGAGGGAGGGTTGGGGAGGGGTAGAAGAGGCAATGACTCTGGCCAGGAACAGGCAGGTCAAAGGTGCAAAGGCCGCAACAGCCTCAGTCTCGTGAGTGGACTTGAGAACAGAAAGGGGCCAGCTGAGGGAGGTGTCAGCGGTCTGGACAGGCGGGAGCTGGGGACAGGTGAGCTGAGAAAGGAACACACTGGATCTCATGTGGCCTGTGGAGGTGGAGAGGTGCGAACAGCTGCCAAGCCACACAAATACCCGGCTCTCTGTTAGGAGTGGTAAGGTTTTACATCATGTGTGTGTGTGTGTGTGTGTGTGTGTGTGTGTGTGTGTGTGTGTCACTGTGTGTGTGTGTGTGTGTCACTGTGTGTGTGTATCTCTGTGCCTATGTCTATGTGTGTGTGTGTGTATATATACATATATGTATATATATAGTGTATCTTTGTGTGTACCTGTGTCTATGTATGTGTGTCTATGTGTCTGTATGTATGTCTATGTGTGTGTCTCTTTGTCTGTGTGTGTCTGTATGTGTGTGTGTGTGTGTGTGTCTTGTGTGTCTTGCCTATGCGCATGCAAGTGCACATGCATGTGTGTGTGTGTCTGTGTCTGTGTCTCTCTCTCTCTCTCTCTGTGTGTGTGTGTGTGTGTGTGTGTGTGTGTGTGTGTGTGTGTGTGTGTGTGTCTGTGTATGTGTTAAGGGCAATATAGAAAACCCAGGCACATTTCCTGACCACAGACCACAGACATCCCTCTGGTCCCTCTTGAAGAAAATCATGGGACACTGAACAATGCCGGGAAACCACAGATTAACCTCACCAAGCTGCACAGGGGTGGAGGGGTATGGGTGGGGAAGCTCAGTCCTCATTCCAGGGGCCCTCTTGCCTTCTGTGGATAAGGCTCTCACTATTAGCAAAAACAGCCAGGTTCCCATCTGGGGAGGAGAGCTCTACATAGAAACCTGAGCCCTCAGAACAGTCTTCTTTTTTAAATCTTAGGTGATATTTACAGTGACTACTGAACCAGGGACCTGGCCCACATTGCCTCTTTTAATGTCACCAGAGTTATGAGGCTCTGTGGATTCGGTGGTTTCACGAGGGTTGCCTGCTGCCAGACTTTCTAAATGAAAAGCCATTCAAGCCACAACAGAGCTCCTGAGAGCCTTTCAGTAACTGCTGGTAACATAACATTAAAGTCCCTCTCTGGGCTGGTGTAGCACACTTTGTGGAAGTATTGGTTTGTGGAGACAGAAATCGTATCAGGCACGGGGGAGAAAAATGGAGTAAGGCAGTGCGTTCTTTGAGTATCATGTCTGAGTCACTTATAGGATAAAGGACAACAGAGAGCAATGCTGTCCTCCCTATAGAGCTTGTGGGGACCGTGACCGTGGTCTGTATCTCATGCTCAGAACTGAGGCCAATGGCCATTTGTGCTTCTTGTGTGACTAGTATGTCTGGGAAACTAAAATTTTAACCCACTTTAATTTAATAACTTTAGAAATCTTTTGGAGCAATTTTATGCTTACAAACAAGAAGAAAAATAGTGGAGCAAGTCCCTGTACACCCTTTCTTTTCAAATTCAGTTTGGGGGAAGGGAATGGTGGCATTGGACATGGGACCCAGGGCCTCATGTATGCGAGATGAGCCCTCTGCCACTGAGCTGCAGTCTAACAGAGCAACTGTACTGAAGGAGCAACTCCGGAGCCTCTGGACCTGGGCTCTGCACTGAGCTGCTGTTTTTCCTAAAGATGGGAACACCTACCATTTACAAGGGGTTCCCTACCATTTACAAAGCCTGCCCTGGTAGGGCGTAGGTGAGAGTGTTTGGGAAAATAGGGTTTAAGGACAGACTTTGCCAGCCTTAAGGATTGGGCCAAATTAGGGGTCATCTTTAAGTCTCTGGAAGACTAAGGGGATCCAGGTGCAGGGGACATGCCCAGGATTACCTAGGACCTGCCAGGATTTGGGAGGAGCCTGAGAAGAAGTAAATCTGGAGAATATGTAGCAGACAGCTATGTCTCCCCTGAGCAGAGGCCCTTGCAGGGTTCCAACCCGAGCCCTCAAGCTCAGCCATAGGTCAGGGAACTCTAGGTCCCTCTGCCCCTCGGGAGCAGGGCTCTCGTACATCACGGACTAGAAAGTAGTAAGGCTGGAAGCCTGCTCCACAACCTAAATGAGACCTCCCAGTTGTCGTCAGCGGGGGAGAGTATGGTGCTCCCTTGTGAAATGGGGCTGCAAAGCCTTTAGAACCTGTGATCCTGTTGTTTGAAGAGTCTGATTCCCACCATGCTGTCCTAGGCTTTCACCCGATCACAGCCATAGGAGAAAATGCACCATGAACTTCATCTTTGGGAACACAATCTACATACTAGACAGCCAAGACATACAGTAAGGACCAACTGGCCAGACAGAAGTTTCTGGAACAAGCGGTCATTCTTTAAAACTACTCTTCCGGAAAGCCTCAGGGGGACTCTGAATTCTCTGATGAAGTGGAGTTGAAGAGGCACCTGCAAGGCATGCTGGGACTGAAAGGAGGCAGAGCTGTGCCTGTTTATAAACAGGGTGCTGGCCTCAGAACCCAGTCTAGTGTCTCCTGCAGTTGTAGTTTGTGTTTCTCAAAGGTGAATTCCATACTAGTGTGTGTGTGTGTGTGTGTGTGTGTGTGTGTGTGCGTGTGTGTGTGAGAGAGAGAGAGTTTGGTGTGGTGTGCAGGAGTGCTGGGCACTACATGATATCCATAGCATACATAAGTACACACGTAAAGAACTCCCTCAAAAGTGATGTTCTATTACAGCTAGGGAAACACCATAGTGACTCATTATGTTTAATGTAGGGGTAAGTGGATCAGTGGATGGATGGATGGATGGATGGATGGATGGATGGATGGATAGATGATGGGTGGGTAAGTGTAAGGATGGATAGATGATAGGTAGATAAGCAGGTGGATGGATGGATGGATGGATGGATGGATGGATGGATGGATGGGTGGATGGGTAGATGATGGATAGGTAAGTAGAAGGATGGATAGATGGATGATTTGGTAGGGGGAAGGAGGGAGGGAGGGAGGGAGGGAGGGAGAGAGGGAGGGAGGGAGGGAGGGAGGGAGGGAGGGAGGGAGGGATGTGAGGGAGGAAAGTCAGGAAGAATAGATGGACGGATTTCCAAAACAATGAGGCCCAGGGCCCCCAGCTTTCTTACCCAGAGGAAGAATAAATTCCTATGCTCGTTCCAGAGAGATGGAAAATTAGGCCAGAGCCTGGGATGTTGCATGTGGGTGTCCAGGGCTAATCATCTGTTAGTTTGTTTTCTTGGGCAATAGAAACCTGGAGGCTGGGGCTTGGGAAGGAACTTCTTTTATAACAGGAAGTGGGGCTGAAGAGAGATGGACGGGCTCCTGGGAGGGTGAATTCCAAGTGGCAGAGACCGCTGGCTTTGTTGCTTAGTCTCTCCATGGTTTCCTGTTCCCTCCCTCTCTGCTGTCACCCCCCTCCTCGAATCAACCTCCTTCTCCATTTTATCCAGGTATCTTTCCCCTCTTCTCATTGTTCATCTCCCAAGCCTGGTCTGACTGGCCATGAGGTGAAGGTCACTGTGTGGGTGCCCATGTTTACATTTATTTTGAAGTTACTACAGTTACCAAGCGGTTGGATCTTTTCATTCCCCTTTTTAAATCGTAGAAAACCCTGAGTTGGTAGTTTCATGCATTTTCTTATGTCCCCATCCTGCCCTGAGCACTGTAGCTGAGTAATTTTTGACTGACTTTACTTCCCCCTCAGAGGCTGGGGGCCCAGGAAATCCCCACGTGGGCTTCATTTGTCCTATGGTCAGTGGCTGGTGAATTAGGAGCCCAGAGGATGGGGATGCTCGTAGGCAAGGGTCCTGGGGTCTCAAGGGCTTTAAATGGTTCTCACGTGCACTGGTAAGCTTTCTGAATGTGCCAGCCTGGAGTAGAGAACCATATACCACCACAGGGTCAGAAGGGAATGCTGTGTGGGGAGAAATGGTTGAGTGGAAAATTAGTTTTTTCTTCCCAGTAATTGTTTTGACATGAGCAGTAATTAGCCAACAGCTGACAGGCTGGAACTGAAGAAAGAACAAGAGGATGGATTAAAGGCAGGATGCCTGGGCATTAGCGGGCTCCTGGCATGGCTGAGAGTCAGAAGAGCCAGGGTTAGGTGACAGGATGCAGCTTATAGCATGCCTAGTGGTTTCTGGGAAGAGGGAGGTCAGAAGGGCAGCCTCTGCCCTCGAAGAGCTGGAAAACAAAGGGGCTTCTAGGGACTCCGTGACATCAAAGACCATGGTGTGGCTACCTGATCGGAGAAAGCATGCTTTATTTCATCACCAGCTGAGCTATGATTTGTCTCTGTGGTAGAAAGTAGTCAGAGTATACAGGCTGAGAGAAATGCCACATGTTTCTAGGTCTCAGAATAACTTGAGGCTTGCTACTTCTTTAGAGCTTTAACAAGTTTAGCTCATGGAACCGTCT
The DNA here is from genome assembly GCF_000001635.26 of Mus musculus. NCBI lineage: Eukaryota > Metazoa > Chordata > Mammalia > Rodentia > Muridae > Mus > Mus musculus. The sequence goes on from NC_000077.6 coordinate 67,637,488, forward strand.
GGGCCTGGTGCCTTTTAGTGGAGGTGCACTTTGTAAAAGCCTCCTCCTCCTCCTCCTCTTCCTCCTCCTCCTCCTCCTCCTCCTCCTCCTTCTCTTCCTTCTCCCCCTCTCCTTGTCCCTCTCCTCCTCCCCCAGTTTCCTCCCCTTCTTCCTCCTTCCTCTTCCCTTTCTTCTCCTTCTGCTTCCCCTCCCATTTCAAGTGTTCTTGAAGTCATTTTGATAATTTGAATCTTACGGAATGTTTGGGTTTTATTAAGTCTATGATTAGAAGTCATGTGCTCTTGCATTAAAAAAAATCTTGCCTATGTTTGCTGTGCTTCGGTGTTCTGATTCCTCATGCTAACCATATTTGGTTACCCTCAAATTAAGCCACTTCATCTCCTTTTCTTATGGTTGTTGCAATTCCCACCACACCCCAAACACACTCGTGCACGTGCATACACGCACAAGGGCACACACATGGGAGGAGAGAGAAATAAAGAGTGCCAGTTCTAGGTTGCCAGTGTTGTTCCCGCCTCTCAACATTAATTTCGCTCACTGGCCCTGCCTCCTGTTTTTCTTGGTTTATTTTGTTGATCATTTAAATTTTTTTTCTCCAAGATCTTTAGAGGGAAATGTTTATTCCATTTAATTTTGTCCCCTTGGGCTTGGTAATAGAATAATTAAGGCTATGAATTCTCCTCAAACTATAATGCAGGCTTTATCCATTCATTTTAATGTACCCTTCCTTACTCTTTTCTAAATAGCATGTAATTATGATCTTAAGTTCTCTTTTAGCCTGACAGTCCTTAAGAGGGCCCTTTCTTAAGTTTCCAACTATCTGGAAGTTTGAAGATTGGGAGCCTTGTGTGTTTATTTTTCATTATTAATACCTACTTTTATTGTGTTCTGGTCAAAGAATGTGACCTGAATTATTTATGCCTTTTGCTATGCACTGGCAGTTTATTTGTAGCTTAAGCATGGCTAACATTTCCAATGTCCCATGGCTTCTTGGCAAATGTCCTCTTTGTTTATGGGGAAAGATGTTTTATCCATGTCCTTCACTCAGCCCCTTAAATTAAATTACGCAGACCTCATTTATCATTATGCCTGTCTATGAATCAGCCCCAGAGCCCAAGCAGTGTGCCAAGGTTTCTACCACCGTCTCATACTTTCTTTGTGAGCCATGGTGTTCCCTATGTGGGTTGTCCACCTTGTAGCCCTTCAGCTTCAACCCACCACCATGCTGGGCAGAAACATTCTACGTCCCTCTCCAAGCACTGAATAAGGGACCTGCTGTCTGCCAGTTTCTCTTATCTTGGTGTGTGTGTGTGTGTGTGTGTGTGTGTGTGTGTGCCTGTGTGTATGTGTGTATGTGTGTGTGTGTGCTTGCGTGCGTGTGTGCGTGTGTGCCTGTGCGTCTGTGTGAGTGTGTGTGAGTGTACATGCCTGCTGAGCCTTCTTCATGAGTCTAGAGCTGATCTTACAGATTGAGAAGCCCAGCTGCCCAGGGCTGTGAAGCATTGCCCTGCTTGGAAATGGCCCCAGGCTGTTACTGCAATCGGTAGAAGACGGCTACATCTCCCAGCATGAAAAGGTTCTCCCTAGATTAGTCTCTGCCAGCTCACTGACCATGGTTTGCTTTATCCACGGCTACTCTCCATTCCAGGCTTCGTGGCCCTTAGCTAAGATGCACTGGGGCCAGAAGTGTTTCTTATTTTGGAAAGTTCATATACACACACACACACACACACACACACACACACACACACACACAAGGAGACATTTGAGAGATGAGATTCAAATGTAAACAGAAAACCCCATAGGTAATTTTATACAATATTACTTATGATGTCATCTATAACACTCCAAAACTTTGGGGTTCCGAGCTGCACCTCACTACCTTCCTTGACACTGAGGCCGAAGACCTGACAGAAGTAACGTGTCTAGGAAGAACTGGCTCTGGCTTGACCTCTCAGAGGGTGTGGTCCACACTGCAGGGAAGGCCTGGTAGAGCTCACAGCTGAGGGACTGGGCTACTGGGATTCCTCACATCTTCTCAGTGTAGCTAGAAGCTGGGGGTGTGAGTGACAAATGCAGCTAGCCAGCATCCCTCAAGCTCTGAACCCCAACCCTGGGATGGGTGTGTGTATCTGCCAGCTAGGCCCCATATCCCAAAGGCCTCATGGCCTCCTAGAACAGTGTTCCCAGCTAGGGACCAGTGTTCAAACACAGGGGTTGGGTGGGGGGCATTTTACATGCAAATGGAATGTCCTGCCTATTGTAAACACTGGCAACGTTTAGATGCCAGTGTTTAGTTCTCTTCTGCTTCCTGCTGCAGAGCTTTTGGAAGAATAATGAACTGAATATTACCTCCTATGGTCCCCCAACTAGTCTTTGTGTATATGTATATCCATTGGCAGTCTCCAACAGCCTGGGGCATAAGGACAGCTTAACTCTCCAGTTTCCAGAGATGGTGCAAGCTGGTGGCTCTCAGGGGCTAAAGTCCAGCAAAAACTAGCATCCTCCCCTACCCACCCTTCACGACTCATCCGTTTCAATTGTGTATACTGCCTGAATGACCAGTGCATGTGTGGTGGTGCCCACAGAGGCAGAAGAGGGTGTTAGATCCCAGCAACTAGAAGTGAGCCTATGTGCAGGGGTCAGGAACTGAACCCAGGTCCTCTGCAGGAGCACTAAGTGCCTTAACCACTCAGCCACCTCTTTGCCTTTTCCCTTTTAATAAAGTCCTGTGCGAGATGTACAACCTCCTTGGGGGTATACTAACTAGGCAGATTTGGACACTGTCTAGAAACACACACGCACACACACACACACACACACACACACACACACACACGGGGTGGGGGGAGAGTAGAGAGGGAGACAGAGAGGAGAAATAGCTTCCCCAACTTACGGATCTGGGAAAGAGTGTGAGTCTCAAGTGTGATCCCATGAGGTCAAGAGTAGGAAGCTAGACTGAGGCTTGAAACTGGCTGTGACAAGTGTGTTGAGCATCGGCAATGGAAAGCGTTGCAGTGGGGCTTCCCCTAGCCCTGGAAAGGAGTCTTAGCAGCACGCAGTGGGGATGTGAGTATGCACCAAGAAACACACATTCTAGAGGAGTGTGAATTTAAAGTCTCATATGTTTGTAAGGTGAGTGGTGTGTTTGTGTGTCTATGTGTGTGTGTGTTTATGTGTTTGTGTGATGTGTGTGTGTAAGCGTGTCTGTAGTGTGTGTGTGTGTGTGTGTGTGTGTGTGTGGTATGGGTGTGCTTATGTGTGTCTGTTTGTGTGTGTAGTACGTAGAGTGTGTGTGGTATATGTGGTATGTGGGTGTATGTGTTGTGTGTGTGTATATAGTATGTCTGGTGTGTGGTGTGTGTGTGTATGTGTGTGTGGTATATGGATATGGTATGTATGATGTGTGTTTGGTGAATATTCTATGTGTGTGATGTGTGTATGTGGTATGTGTGTATGTGTATGAGTGGGGGAGCATGAGTGATGTGTGTGATGTGTGTTATATGTGGTGTGGTATGTGTGATATGTGTGTGGTATGTGTTTGTGTTGTGGTGTATGTGTGTGTGCATGAGTGCTTCTAAGGAGTGAACTGAAACCCTTGAATATGCTAGAGACATTCTCCCACCGAGCCACATCCCCAGCTCTTTTTATGTTTTTTATTTTTATTTTTGCTTTGCTTTCTTGAGATAGAGACTCACTCTACAGCCCTGGCTGGATTAGAATTCACTATATAGTGTAGACTGGCCTTGAACTCACAGAGATCCACCTGCCTCTGCCTCCCAGGCTCTGGGATTAAAGGCATGTGCGGCCGTGTCTTGCCTTTTTTATTTTTTATCTTAGTGATAAAACTTAGTGAGATGACATTTCACTAACTTGCCCAGGTTGGTCTGGAACTCACTCTGGAGCCAGGCAGCCCTTAAGCTCATAGGATTTCTGCCTCAGCCTCCTGAGTTCAGCAGAGACAGGTATGAGCCAGCCCGCCCTGATTTTGTTTTAGGAAAGCTGACGCTCAAGCATCCATGTACTTGATCATCATTTATTAATTAGGAGAGCCAAATTCCATGACAACCAATCCACCCCATCCTCTTCCCATTAACTACCTGAACTTCCCCCATATCTAAATCTAAAAATTTGAGCACTAACATCTCAATGTGCTTTGGGCTTGGGAGCATGTACTTTCTGTGACAAAACCATGTGACAAAGCAACTTAAAGAGGCTGAGAGTCGGCTTCCCTGGGAAGGTGTTTGCTGTGCAAGCATGAGGAACTGACCTCTGTTCCCATAAAAAAGAAGCCACATAAAAAAGGCAATATGGCCATGGGTGTCTGTAACCCCACCACTGGGGAGGCACAGAGGCAAGTGTACCTCCGGGTATCAGTGGTCATCAGCCTGGCTAACTGGTGAGCCTCAGATGAGAGACCCTCTCCCAAAATAAAAAGAAGCAACAACAGAGGTTGATCTAAGGAAACAACACAAACACACAGACACATACACACACAGATACCACCACCGCCCCACACCCATATATCATACCACACATACCACACACACACACACACACACACACAGTCATCATACATACAAACACATACAACACATATCTCACACACAACACACACACACTACCTTGACACCATACCATACCCATACATCATACCACATACATATCATACTACATAAATACACACCACACGTACACACCACTCCTCTATATACCACACACATACACACTCCCCTACACACAACATGAATTCACATACACACCACTCCTTTACATAACACACACACCACTCCTCTATACACAGATCTCTCTCTTTCACACACACACACACACACACACACACACACACACACACACACACACACCACTCCCCATACACACACACCACTCCTCTATACACACACACACCACTCCTCTACATGCGCGAGCGCGCGCGCGCGCGCGCACACACATACACACACACACACACAAATGAGAAGGGAAGGGTCTCTGGTTCATTATTTGGAAGGATGCAGCCATCATGACAGAGAAGGCATGGTGAGGGAGAGGAAGGCAGCTGATCACACTGCATCTGCAGTTGCTAAGCAGAGAGAGATGGAAGCCGGCGCTCACCAGGCTTTTCAAGGCCCTGACCCTGAAAGTCTATGACAGTTAGTGAGTCTGCATGCTTACACTTCACTTCCTTCAGCTAACCCTCACAGTCACACCCGGAGGTGTGTCCTAGTAACTCCAAACCCAGTCAAGTTGAAGGGTGTCTTGGCATCTGGCTCTTCAGATGGGGGCCACACAGCTGATATGAGAATATGCAAACATTCTCAAATTCTAAAAAATCCAAAATCCGAAGTATTTTTTAATCTCTGAGATTTTTGGAAACGGATCTTCACCCTTACTTACAGGCGAGCATTCAGAGACTGGGGGTGGAGAACTCCTCCAGAGAGGGGATGAGGACTCAGGAGATGGTGGAGGAGCCACCTGACTCAGGAGAAAGAGACAGGCCCCTTGTCAGCACCTGTGATGGCAGCTGGGCTCTGATGACCTCCGCTTCTGCTGATCATGCTCCTGAGAAGGAAGCCAGTCCCCAGGGAGCTCAGTACACTGGCTGCCAGAAACTAGAGACATTCTCCATTCATTCCTAGCTCTTAGCTGCAGACCGGATACCAATAGATGGCCCTGCCACATGAGACCTCTTGCAACCCTGGGATGAGGAGGGAGAAAGAGGGCTGCTGTGGCCAGAAGCCGAGGGTGCCTGTCTGTGGCCCCCGCAGCATCTGAGCTGTGTCTCTGTCCCCACAGTGAATGGATACCACGCATCAGGGACCCCGGCGCACCCTCCAGAGACTGCCCACATGAGTCTCCGAAAATCCACCGGTGATTCCCAGGTAAGGGGCTGCCAAGGGAGGTAGGGCAGCTGAGTACCTAGCTCAGGGAAGATGGACTTGGGGGTCAGGGACAATGGCCCTTTTCTGCTATTAGTGGAAAGAATCTCTGGGCTGTCCTAACAGTTCCTAATGATAGATGGCTTGCAGGATTGCAGTTCGTTGGTTTTCTAAAAATTGGAGGTAATTTGGATCGGGAGATACTGATTATAGTTGTCAGGGCAGAGAGATCCACTCTGCTACCCACATATCCAATAGTGTCCAGGTTTTCTGGCAGGTTAGGCGTGTGAGCCAGCCAACTGTTGTCCTTGAAGTCCTCTGCTGTGCCCATCCTCAGTCACCTGGAATGGAATTTAGGAATGTGACCATCTCATTCTAACCTAGCATAAAATCATTTTTGTGACAGGGTCTTATGTAACCTAGGTTGCCCCTAGTTTTTGATCCTCCTGCCTCCAGCTCCCAAGGGCTGGGATCACAGGCATGCACCACCACTCCCAGCTGGGAATTTATTTTAAAATTGACAAACTGCTGTTTCGTGTGACATCATGAGATGGGTGTCCAGAGCATGGGACCACAGAGCAAGCTCATCAGATTGAGTCAAGGGTCGTGGTGGACCCACTGAAATGTCCATCGTTTTCCTTATCTGCAAGATGCTACATCTAAGTGTGTGTGTGTGTGTGTGTGTGTGTGTGTGTGTGTGTGTGAGAGAGAGAGAGAGAGAGAGAGAGAGAGAGAGAGAGAGAGAGATCGAGACCATGTATGTATTGAGGTGTTCTCCTCACAGAGTATTAAGAAGAGCTTCTTAAGGAAGCCTCCATTTTATGCCCTGTCATACTTTCTTTGGTATCAACATTGCCAGCCTACAGGGATAGCTGATGGTGATGGTGATGACTGATGACCATGGTGTTAATATTGCTGAGGGAAAGACCCTGAGCTCTGTGAGTGCCATCAGCTAAGGTATGACACCCACTCCAATGCAGCCAAGGCTGTTGAGTTTGGAAACTTAGTAAGTTGTCCTCTCAGAGGACCAAGCATTGGTTGGACTCAGGCTCAGTAAACTGTGGTGGAGACCTTGAGGCTCTGCGAGAGACAGGTCTTTGAAGTCTCCTACCTCTCATGAGCGGGGTGCATTCCCAGCCAGCACCCAGATGCCAGTGGTGCTGCTACTGGAGACCATGTCTGGAGAGTGGGGATCAAGGCTTAGTTAACGCTACGCAGAGCTGCCATTGAACAACAGCAAAGCCATGCTGCCTCCCCAGCACCATGAGGAAGGACACTGGAAACAGCTCCCCATTCTTTCCTTCCCACTGGAATGTGACTGCCCTGGTGGTCAGGAGTACTGTGAAGCTCCCACTCAGCCATTTAAAGCATGCTTGCTGCCGGGGCAGCTTAGAATCCGGAAGCTGATTTATCAGAGTGCTGTATGCCTTGGACAGAGGAATGTCTCCTATTGTATCTGTTCTTGGAATATACTCAGGGATTCTGACTTACATGTAAGGTCATTCATACAAGCATGATTTGTACCTCCAGAACAATGGACTGATCTAACCATCCAACAACAAAGGGTGGGTAAAATGCCTTCCAGTGCTGGGCATCTAGCCAGTTGGTGATATTACATACACAGCCATTAAAAAAGCATCCTCCCGAAGAAAATGTAATGACTAAGAAAATGCTTCTAACTTAAATCACATGGGAGAGCTGAAGATAGGGCCCAAGGGTTAAGAGTATACTGTTCTTCCCGAGGATGTGAGTTTGTAAGACCCCCGAAGCTGGGCCTCCGCTCAAGTCCCGGGATGAGCTGGCCAGCACCCCAGTGACCCGAGAGAAAACCACACCTGATGCAAACTGCAAGAGGTTTTATTATCAGCTAGCCATGCAGGGCAGGGGAGTTCGACCCCAAGTGGTGACAGTTGGGGGCTTTTAACAGCTAGCTGAGGAATTGGGAGGAGTTGGGAGGAGAGTTGGAAGGAGTTGGGAAGAGGTGGGAGGAGTCGGGAGGAAAGTTCTTCTCTTCCAGGTGTCCTTGGTGAAATTTACAAGGCAGGAGTGGGGAGTGAGTTCTTTCTGAATTTTTATCTCTGTGTCCTCGGCACAGGAAGGCAGGCATCCCTGGTTGTAAAGTATAGAAACAAAAAGGCTTTTTGCTGGCTATAGAGAACAAAGAGTTTCTTTCTGGCTGTATTTTTAGAGATCAGGGAAGACAAGCTTGGGGAACGTCCAGGGGCTTTACCTTCCTGGGAGAAACACTTTAAGCTGGGGTCTCACAAGTTCAATTCCAAGCACCCACATCAGGCAGCTCACAACAGCCAGAACTCTAGCTCCAAGGGATGACACCCTCTGCTCACTTCCATGAACACCTGTACTCATGCATGTGTGTGTGTGTGTGTGTGTGTGTGTGAGAGAGAGAGAGAGAGAGAGAGAGAGAGAGAGAGAGAGAGCATCCACAGGTATGAGCATCCATTTATGTGTGTGTATGCATGTGTGTGCAATGTGTGTGTGCATGTGTTTGCATGTGTTTGTGCTTGCGTGTATATGTGTGTGTATGCATGTGTGTGTGTGCGTGTGTGCAAATATAGGGTATTCAGTTTTATTTAGAAGAAAGAAAGCTGTGTTTATGAGAAGAAAGATGACCAGATCATCTGTGGTGACCTAGCTGCACCTCAGACTGAGTTTCTGCATTGGAGACATTTGGTGGCATCTCTGATTTTGAGTGTTACCACCAAAGAGGGGATGTTGGTGCATGTGGAAGATGCAAGGGATGTCACCCACTGTTGTGCAATGCAGAATGGCTCCTACAACAAGGAATTACCTAGTTTGAAAATATGAATCTCGTTAAGGTTGTAAAAGCATGATCAGAGACTGAAAGTAATTTTACTTTCTTCAAGTTTTCTAAAAATCAACACATTTCACTTTCTATAAAAGACAGATATACTTTTTTATTTAAGAAAATAGGATGCGGCTGCTGGAGAGATAGCTTAGGCTATGAAGTGCTGATTGCACAAGCCTGAGGCCCCGGGTCCAATTTCCAGCCCCCACATAGAAGTCAGGCCATGGTGGTGATCTGTAGTCCCAGAGCTGGGGAAGTGGAGACAGGAGGATCAGCGGGCTACACTGGTCAGCCAGCGTAGTGCCCGTGGTGAACTCTAGGGCAATGGCAGACGCTGTCTCGGGAATGAAGAAGAGAGTGATTGGGACTGACCTCTGCCACACCTTGTGTGTGCTCACATATATGCGTGTGCATAGATATATCACACACACACACACATACACACACACACAACTCCACACATACTACACACACACACCACACATATCATACCACACACACACACCCCACACACACAACACCACACACACTACACATACACACACACACAACACCACACACACTACACACATATTACACACCACATACACACACACATACACACCACACATACACACCACATATCACATACCACACACACACACATCACACATACCACACATATACACTATATACATATACCACACACCATACATACCACGTACATACACCACACATACCACATATATACACCACATACATACACCACACACACCACATAAAAACACTACACACACACCACACACATATACACACCACATATACACCACATACATAAAACACTATACATGCACATACCACACACAGATGCTACACACCACATACATACATACATCATACACACATACACATACATACATGTACACATGCATGCACACAAACCAATACACGCACATGAACACACATAGTTGATAAGGGATGTGTGGTACTGGGTTTCCAGGGAAGGCCAGCTCTGAGCCCCAGGTTGGTAGACAGTGGCTACAACACACAGGCAGGTTAGCATAACATTCGTTTTGGATGATAACCCTGAAGTAAGACCTCCTCAGAGAAACAAAAGTCAACAGTGTGGTACGTGGCAAAGGTAAATCTGCATCTGCCCGCTGCATCCGGAACTGTAAAGTAGATCCGTTAGGATTCTTTCAGGCTATGAACAGACAACATTTGAAGAGGAAGCCGCTGGTTTTTAAGCCCAGTGTGTGAACTGCTGAGGCTAATTATCAAAAGTGCTCTACCAGCTAACCATGAATAGGTTGAGAGAGTCTCCCTTAAAAGGCAGCAGGGCCCAGGCAATGCCTGAGCACACACAGCATTCTTCAATACACAGGGAGATTTACTCTCCATCCCGGGCTGCCAATCATAACTCACGATTGTTCTTGATAATATCTTAAGACTGAGACGTGGCTCAGCGGCGGAGTAATTACCTAGTGTGTTCAAGGCTCAGGGTTTGGTCACTAGCATGTGTGTGCCTGTGAACAATGATTAAATATGAGTGAATGAAGGGCCACGTAACCATCGAAGAGGTGGGATTTGAGGCCACAATGGCCAAGCCCAGATTTGCGAAGAGCCTTATTGATTTCGCTCTCTTTGAGAGGGCAAATGGGAAGGCATACAGGTAGCAGGAAGGGGCAGGCACACCTAATGTCCCTATCAGACTGAGCGTCCTGCTTTTTCCATTGCCCAGTCTTTTGAGAGCTGGGTGGATGGGCACTGGTGGTGGTGGTCTGGTGCCTCCCAGTGGAAAACTTCAGTACTGCAGACATCAAGGCGGCTGCTGCCTGTGTCCTGGATAAAGGGCACCTTCCTGGTTGGGAGATAGCCCGGGAGTCAAAGGCCAATAGCCTTAGAAGAAACAGATCTTAGATTGCACCTTCTCTTCCTGCCCACCATTACTTGGGCTTTTTTGTAATCCATCCTTCCATCAGTCTGGCTTCCTGACTACCCCAAAAGACACAAAAGGAAAGATGGGACACTGGGGCTCCTACAGAGTGTGTTGAAGAAGGTAGTTTAAGTGGAGAAAGAGCTGAGAGGCTGTGTCTCTGCAGTTCCTCCCCAGGCCCCTGGCTTTAGTAACGCACACCCAATCATCGTGTATTTAGGTCTTTGCTAGGCTCTGAGGTATGGAAAGGCTCAGCCCTAGCTGGGGAGGACAATGGGTAAACAGTTGTTTAATTGTATCAGTGGTAAGAACTCTCGGGAGGCAGAGGATTTCTGAGTTCAAGGCCAGCCTGGTCCACAGAGTGAGTTCCAGGAAAGCCAGGGCTATCCAGAGAAACCCTGTCTCGAAAAACCAAAAAAAAAAAAAAAAGATGCTAGGCTGGAGGAGTGGAAGAGGCTACACAGAGGGTTGGTTAACAAAAAGATGGGGGGGGGGGGCTAGTGAACAGTCTTCCAGGGCACAGCATGTAGATGCCTAGAGGCAAGAAGGAGGGTGAAGCTTTCCAAGAACCCACAGACATCAAGTGTGTGTCATGCTGTGACTTACTGAATTGGCAGGTGTGGGAGGGCAAAAGATGCGGCAGGAGGGGTCTGCATGGCCCATCACAAGGAGCCCGGTTTTGTGCCAACAGCGCTGGGAACTGAAGAGGGTTTTTCCTATTCCTCTAGGATTCAAGAGATCCCTGGGGAGGGGCTGCTCGCCTGCGTGTCATGGAGTTGCTCACAGCTTAGCCAGTAGTGTGTGTTCTTTGTGGCAGCAGAGATGCTGGGATACAGCCAGGATGTGGGAGTAGCAGTTCAGCCAAACGGGAGGAGAACTAGGCAAGCAGTACACAGATCAGGAGGAGCATGGAGTCTCTGCTCCAAGGATAGCCTGGGCTATGTAGTGAGCTCTGGATCCAGAAGGAAAAAAAAATTCTCCAGAATTATATGCAAAGGGCAAAATGTAAACGTGTCTGTTGTAGGACTGTGTCAACTTACAAAAGTCAAGGGCTTTCTGTGACAGGGACCCACGGACCTAGCATCTCATTTCAGTGAGCGCTGGCATTAGGCCAGTGTTGGTTCATGAATGGTCTCATCCTGCCTCGACATCCCCACCTGTACCTACAGCAAAACTCCTGACTTATGGATCTAAATCAGTGGTTCCCAACCTGTGGGTTGTGACCCTCGGAAAGTACATATTTCCAATGGTCTTGGGAACCCCCAAACACACATTTATTTTTGTTGCTACTTCATAACTGTAACTTTGGTACTGAGCACTGCCTCAGCTCCTAAGACCATAGGTTACTAATGCCCTAAATATAAGTATTTCTAATTGTAAACCAAGTGGAAAAGGTATCAGAGTACCATTACAGTACCCCAAAAAAACACAAGTCCAATAATATTATCTATCATGTGCATTCTAGATTCTAATTCTTTAATGGTCCCCCAAATGCCTTTTATACCAGCTTTTCTCCCCAGGTCAAGAGCCATTCAAGTTTTTGATATGAAAACGTTGATTACTTTGCCTCTTTAGCCCTGTCTATCATTGTCTGTCCGTCCACCTCTCTCTCTCTCTCTCTCTCTCTCTCTCTCTCTCTCTCTCTCTCTCTCCTTCCTTTGTCTGTCTGACTGTCTATCTACCTCATCATCTCATGTGTTGAGATGCAACTAATTATTATACACTTCCATCATTTAAAATACAGTCTGGGACTACAGCTCAGTAGGTTATAAGGGGAGTGATCAACATCCAATCCCCAGGAAGCAAAGAGAGGGAGGGGGAGGGAGGGAAGAGGGAAGTGGGGGTGGTGCTCACCAAGCATTCTTGGTTGTTTTTAGAGTGCTCCTTGTGTGCATCTTGCATCACAATGGATTGTAGAGAATTCACATCCCTCTAGGCCTCCCCCAAAGCCATGGGCTGCTACTAGCCTACTTTCTGACTCCAGACTTTTTTTTTAAATGGTGCTTTATCTACAAGCAGGTCGGCTCTATGCAGTTCTTACTGGCTGACTGCTTTCTCTCCGATGTTTTTGATGTCTCTGTTGAGTGTGCTCAACTTTGATTCCCACTGCTGACTTGTATACCAGGAGCCGGGCGCTTTTGTCACCTTGTCTGCTCCAGTCTCTTTGTCTAGGCTGATGCCCCATGGCTTTTCTTTTGCCTGCCCTCACACTGACTTCTAGCTTGTTTTGAAGACTCCAGGTCGTTCCTTGTCTTGTAGGCCAACCTACATTCTTAGTCTGTTTGCTTTCTCATGCTTGGACCTAGGCTTGTCGTTTGACAGGCGTTCTGTATGGGGTGAGCTGGCTGCTTGCTGGCTGTTGCATCTCCAGGGAGGCACACAGTCGCAGGTCTGCCCCCTGTTGGGGAGGCCCTGGGTCACTGTAATAACTACAGATTTTTTTCATTTGTTTCCCTTTCTGATGGATGGGTAGCCCAGGGGACACCAGTGTGACACTGTGACTGTCCTGCCTCCTGACCATAACCACTCTGTGCCTTGAGTATCAGTGAGGATCACAACCGAAGTCCCTTTGACACTGGGATTTCCGAGTGGTAAACTCTATGTAGATTGTCATGGGTATCCTCCCGGAATGGTGTGTTCCCTCTGACCGCTGTGGAGTGACTCCCTTGTGGTCATTATTACTATTGAGCTCAGGCGGTCCCCCATGAGGACTATGGGGGTCATCTTAGACCAGTTCCTTTGACCTTTTGTCATATTTCCATCAGTATTTGAGTTCTCTTGCACCTGCTGGTACAGAAAGGACTCTGACGCTCTGTCTTTGGAATTAGCTGTTTCTAGGACTCTGCATTCCTATCGGTGAAGAGTAACAAACAACCCCCCCCCCCCCAGCAGAGGGTGACTCCTCTAGGGTTTCTTGCCTTCTGGTCCTTTATACCCACGGTAGCAACAGCAGCCATAGATAGACTCCGGCCAACGCCACTGGTCCCCTTCCTGCCCACCACCAATCCTGGGCTACATCAGGCACACAAGGAGAGTAACAGTGTAATATTGGTCCCTGACGGGGAGACTTGCAAAGAAGAGAATCTAACCCTGAGGCAGGTCTGCCCCTTTCTTGGCAGGTATGGGCTTGGTCAGTGTCTCTGTGTGGAAGAACCACAGAGAGACTCTTGTTCCCGCTCCTTCTTGATAGCTGCCACCCAGGGCTCTTGTTGTGCATCCTCTGCTTGTCGTCTGTACTGGGCACTTCTAGTGAATGTCCCTGAAGGGCAATGGTAGCTTGGAAGGGTACAGGCCAGGCCAGCTGGATACAGCGGTGGATTAGAAATACATATAGAAGATATTGTTGGTCACAAGCTTGAGGTCGGTCCACAGCATGTCAGGGTGGCAGAGGAGTTACTACAAGCACAGGTGACTGGATAAAGTGACTGAAAGCTGGTCAGGTCAGTGTGCCTCCAGTGAAGTCTCCAGCCAGCCGCTCAGGCCTGGGACTGACTGGAGCAGTGTAAGAACGGTCCATTTTACAGATGGAAAACCTGAGGTTCCAAGAAGTCAGTTCCACGGCCTTCATCTCAAAGTTAGTCATCCCTGAAATGGATGCTCCTCGAGACTACTTTTCAGCAAGAGAGCTAAGGATGGGAGTTTTCTACGAACAGGCTCTTTATTGGTCAGATCAGGGCAGGAAGTCTGTACATGTCTAGGATGCGCTCTTTTTGGCCTGGCTTGCTGAGGTCAGAACAGCCCACCCCAGGGGTTCACCTTGCCTGCGTCCCAGACCATGTGGCTTGAGGACGGGTGGAATCATCTGGCTTCCCTGAGGCGCCATGGTAAAGCCCTTCATACCTTTGGACCCATGCCAACCCCAGAACACACAGAGTAGTTATCCACAGTACCTCAAGGGAGCTGTGTTCAAGGGCCTCGTGAGACCCAGGACAAGTGACATCTCAGGGTTCTGTCTGGGGAGCTGTGGAGTTGAATCCTGAGCACAACTTCTAAAGTCTCAGAACTGAATAGTCTCATGTGTTAAATGTGCCTTTTTTTTTAAGCTGGCTGTTCTTGGCCATCTCCACCAACACAATTGTGGGACTCTGACGGTCACCTAGGAGTGCACGGGTAGTTAGGACTCTGGTTTCCTTGCTGACGATGGGGACAGTATATAAAAGGCACCCAGAAGGATGCTGTGCATATGGGAAGTCACTGTGGCTTCCAGGTACACTGCCAAGGTGGCTGGGCAGAGCCCATGTTCGTTCACCGTCTGACATTATGGACTCGGGGGGATGGGGGCACGTTCAGAATGAGATGTCACGTGCTGAGTCCTCTGTGCCTGGGGGAGGGCGGGGAAGGTGGCCTACAATCTGCCTTAACTCTCTGCTCCCCTGTCATTCCACTCCCATGCTTCCGCAACGTGGTCTGGTTACCAGCAGAGGGCAGTGGAGGGGTTAACTCTCCAAATCCCAGTTGGAAAGGAGAGGAAGGGAGACCTGGTTTGCTGTGGCTCTCTGGAGTCTGGGTTCAGCCTTCCTCCACTTTGCTTGGAGCCTGAGCACTCTGGAGCAGCTTGGGCTCTAAGATGCTGTTGCCTGCCCCAACCCAGAATATGGTGACTCAGGAGTTAACGACAGGCTGACACCCCTGAACTTCCCCACCTCAGGGTTCTTAACCAATCCCTCCACCCACCTGGGGAACAACGGGGATGGGGAAAAAAATGTCCAACATGGAGAACAGCTTTGATGATGGGTCTCACCTCTCTCCCCAGAACCTGGGATCCTCATCGCCAGGCAGGAAACAGAGCAAGGAAAACACCATCACCGTAAGTGGGCTCACTGTGGGCGGGGAGGGCTCCAGGGCTGGGGCTTTGGGCCACAGCTGGGGTTGTTGCCATGGCAACGTGGATCGCCAACCAGAATCGATGCTCACTGGGAAACAGAGAAGTTGCAGCCAAATCTTGGATTTTAGCTGAAGTTGCCCCCATTCCCTCCCTCTGTCAGTTTCCCATTTCACTTGCACTCTTCTGGTGAAGGGGTGGAGGAGGGCAGAAGGCTGTAACCAGGGAGAAGCTGTTTCTGTGTGGTGGGCAGGAGAAGGTGCTTGTGGGGGAGCGAGTTGAAGGGGGTGGAGTGTGCTGTGTGCAGAGATGTGACATGGAAATTACAGCCACCACGGGGCTGCTTTTGTTGCAGGGAAACTTCTGGAAGATGTCAAAGTTAAAAGCAAGAGAGAGCTCCCTGCAAATAGCATTTCTGGGAGTCCCTGATGAGAGAAGCTCCTGCCTAAACTCTCAGGGATTTGCCCCCCAGCTCTGGCCAGATACCCCTGTAGGGCTGGAGTAGGGTCCCCAACTCCTCCCTTCACACCCTCTGATGCGCTAAGGCCAGGACGTCTCTCTACTCTAAGGAAAGAGTTACTTAGATTCTCAGGCAACAGCTTAGATTCTCAGGCAGCAGCTTAGATTCTCAGGCAACAGCATCCCTGTACTCTAAGAAGGGAGCTGTTCAGATTCTTAGCCAACAGTAGAGATTTGAGAAGTGAGGTCTATTCAGTTTTGCTATCTTGGCACAAGCGTGGGGGAGACGCACACGGGGACATGCTGTCTTGGGCTCCTTGTCGCCCTATTCTGAGCTGCTCTGACTACCTCTGCAAAGATAAAAACCAACTGGATGTGTTGCTGTGCTTGCCCTGGTGGACCATCCTGCTTCGCAGGGACGAGAAAGCCAAACAAGCAGTAAGAGCAACTGCAATGCCCGCTGACACCTTGGTGTCCACTGCGTACACACCAGGACTACTCCCAGGGTTTCTGTTTGCCTCCTCCTGCGGGAGCTGTAGTTAATGGAATCAACCCTGCAGTGATTATACACCTGGACTCTAAAGCCAGAATCTCACTTATGCCATTTACAAAGTTAAGGCAAAGTTTGAGCAAGTTCCCCAGTGGTTTCTGGTGTCTGTCTCTGTCTGCAGAGCAGGGATGGTGAGGGCCTCAGGTATGGGCAAGTGGAGTCGGGAACGAATCGGTCCACAATTGTAAAGTACCTAGAATAGAGTCCAGCACACACTTTGTGCTCAGTATGCAACAGTGTGGTCATCACACGGTCCACACATGAGGAAAGTGGAATAGAGTGGCCGGCGGGCACTATGTTGAGGCTCACCTAACTAGGAAGCATCAAGATTGAAACCTCAGCTCTTGCCCACTGGCAGTACCCTTCCTGAGCTGACTTAGGGCCCGCGGGTCATCAGCCTGTTTTGACCTCCTTGTGTCTCCTGGAAACTGGGTTAGGGAACTTAGCCTGCTGCAACCACAACCTCTCTTCCTAGAGAATCTCAAGGAATCTGGCAGGCCTTAGGCAGGCCCCAGGTTTGGGCTTCTGGAGGCCTGGACCCCATGTCTCACACTGTTACCAAAGGCTGAAGCAAGGTGACAGCGTCTCAGGGCGGTTAGAAATGGGGAGAAAGGAAGAAGAGCAAATAAGAGAGAGACATTTTCATGATCTAAAAACAAAATCAGGAGTAAGGAGTGGGCTGGCTGGTTGTCTCAGAGACACACAGTGATGGAGCCCAACCAGAGTCAGGCCCCTACTGGGTCCTTTCACTCAGAGTTTCTGAGTATGGCCGTGAGATTCTCATTGGCTGGCTCACCTTGTACCCTCCTGCCTGGTCCTTCCCTCTGGCCTGTATCAGCGCATCTCTAGGATGGTCTGCAGCACAGAGCTGCTATCATGGCTTCTGGGACACTGTTTAAAGTGAGGACTCTGAGACATATTAGCAGTTGCTTTCTCTGGGACAAGGACAGAAAAGTGCCTTCCTTTCACTACTTCTGGAGGAAACTGAGCCAAGGAGAGACTGGCTATAAGTCACAGCAAGTGACAAAGAATATTCAGGACTGGAATCCAAGCCTCCCTGATGCCAACCTGGGCGCTTACACATACACCCCTTGGATACTCTTACCCCATGTCCCTTCAGGCTGGTGACCTGAACCATCCTTTCCCTCACCCAGGACTATGTCTCCATACGGAGCCCATAGCTCCATGTTCAAACCCTATAGAACGCAGCACTTCTTCAGAGGATGGGATGGCCCCATTTCTAGGAGGCTGAGACACCAGCTTCCCTACTTCAGGGAATATGGGAGTGTGTGGTGAGCAATTTCCCTCCCATCTAATCTGGAAGGCAGCGTTGCCAGGCCCTGCCAGCCCTGGGTGCATATCCTCGATCAGAGAGCAAGGACTGGGCTGGATCTGAAGCTTAGTGGCCCAAAGCTAGTTTAGAAGAGAAGCTGGCAGCAGCAGAAGGGCTGGCAGCCATGCCTGGGCCTCGTCCCTGCCATCAGCAGTTCTGGGCTGGCAGGTGGGGGCGGGGAGCCGTCTGATTGAGAGTGACAGACACTAATGGCTGCTCACTGCCCTCGGCACAAACTTGACACATCAGGTTGTAGGGGATTCGAGCAACAGTGACAGGGAGAGCACCAGGCACAGGACAGAGGAATTAGAGGACCTTGTGGCCCTTCATTTGGATGCGCAGTGTAACCGGTCTGGAGGCATGGCATCCTGGGAGGGAGCAAGTGGCTGGAGGAGAGCCATGTGGGGGCCTCTCCTATCTTCTCACTTACCAAGCCAGAGAAAGGCACACGGAGTACTTAGCTGCAGCCGGAGTTCCCAAACCATGTAACTCTGCAGGCTGTAAAGACACTGACTAAAGCCCTCCCCTGGGACACAGGCATCGCTGCCCCAGCTTCCCACGTCGGGCCCTGTGGGTGGGTCACACGTGGGTGGCCTAGCTAGGTGCCTCATCAGCTGCCGTTGCTCCCTTTGTGCCTCGAAGAGTGTCTGGGAGCAGTCCTCATGATCCTGCAGAATGTCTCAACTGAGCATCCACTGCAGAGGAAGCATCCCAGCTATAGGGGTAAGGTGTTTTCCCACATGTCTGTGGGTGAGGCAAAGGATCCCCAGAGGAGTTGGTGGGAGGGGCCATACCACCCACCTACACACACACACATGCACACACACACATACACACACACATATACACACATACACAGACACACACACACATATATACACACACACATATACATACACAGACACATACACACACATACACAGAGAGACAGGCACCCCCCCCCCCCCCGTTCTGCTTCCTGCTTAGCCCTGCCTTGGCCATGAGTAGGGCCTACCTACACTTTGCCCCAGGGTATAGGACAAGTCATGTGGGACAGGGTTTAGGATCCTAGTCTAGACCCAGAGTCCTAGTCTAGATTCAAGCCATAGCTCCACTATTACATACGAGCTGAGCATTCTGTGTTAGGTCACTTAACCTCTCTGTGCTCAGTGCCTTCCATGGCTGTTATGAGGAGTCCGTGAGTTCACCCATGGTAAGCACCTGGGGCATGATTAGCTCATGCTGAGCATAAAACAGATCCCTGGGCTGTCTACTGTGTACGGCCAGGAGGGTCGGAGGCCCTCATTGTTCCCAAGGCTTTCAGAGAAGACACACCTTTCCCCAGGGGTGCAGCTGTGCATTCCTATAAGTTGCCTGGAAATCACCAGGAGAGGGAAGGAATCTACCCATGGAAGTATCGGGGAAGGACATGTCCCACTTCCTCTTCCTGCCTGAGCACCGCAGTCCTGCTAATGGAGCCTTGTGGTTTGGCGACACAGGAGCCTGGCTATGAGGCCTGAAGGTCAGAGGGGCAGAGTCAGCATGAGGACTTGGACCACTTGTGACTGGCCTGTCAGCCTCTGTGCCTCAGTTCCCTGCCCTGTGCAGGTCTGCGCCATTTTCGCAGATGGACATTTCTGCCCTGATTGCTTCCTGGGGGTGACTTCATTTCACTGCCCTCAAGGTTCCCTCCACTGCTGTGGACTCTCCCTCCCTCCAGATGCATTCATCTCCCCTCCCCCATTCCCCAGTGTGGGGACACACCTATAGTCAGGCTTGGCTTCTCATGCTCTCAGACTTGCCACTGTTGACTTGTGGGGTCGAGGGCAGTCCTGAGGCGTTCCCTCCTGGGGCCACCGTCGTGGTCTGCCATCCTGTGCAGTCTCCACCACTTGGGGCTGGGCACTCACGCAGAGGGCACGTTGTACTTAACTGCTTCCGCAAGGCCCCTCTTGCTTCTGAGCCAAACTCAGCATGCATATGTGTGAATACACATGCACTCACACAGACACACACACACACACAGAAGTACTCGCATTTGCACACACACAAACACACACATGTGCCCATAAACATGCACATGCACACACACGCAGGCCCCTTTCCTTTCTGGAACATTCTTACCTCTGCCTAGCTTGCCTGCCTCCTCAAGCACTATTTCATCTAAGAGTGGTCTCAGCATCCCCAGCCCTTCCTGTGGCCTCAGCATCCCGTGCCTACCCTAATGAGAATTGTATCCCAAGAACCATCATCCCTTAATTATCAGGCTCTTGAGAGCAGATGCTGCACTGCAGACCTAGTACCCAGTCATTGCTAGAATGACGATTTGTTGGGTCTCCACTGTTTGCCTGCTGTGGCAGAAGCTAGGAAAACCCTGGGGAAGGATGCTCTCTGCCTCTCCACCTGCCCTCATAGACGGGCTGTCAGGAAGGAAGGGAGTGTGAAAACGCCATCAGAAGTAGCAACACCGACATATGTGTGCAGGGTGCTTGGGAGACACGGCATAGTAGGGAATCCCAGGGTAGCACATACCATGGAGGGGCTATCTGGCAAACATTTAGCTCTGCTGCCAGCCTGACCTGAATTTAAACACTCTGTGATCTGACTTCCTCAGTGTTATGCACTTCTCTACATGACCACCAGGGGGAGAAGGGCTCTGACGTCTCTGGGAAGCCCCTTTGAACTAACACAAACCAGAAGTGACAGAGACAGTAACCCCGTACCCCAGAGCTCCTCACCAGGGCATCCTGAGAGTTACAGGGGCATCAAGAGTTGGCAGCTTCTCCCACTTCCCACCCTCACTCCTGCCCTGTGGCCATCTTCCCGTGGCTCTTCCAGGGCCATACAAGGGGCCTTCACCTTCTAGACCCCCAAACCTTCTCGTCCCTGCTGTAGGCATCTGTTGAGAAGGCTCTGAGACCCTGGGGCTTGCTCATTATTCTGTCTTCCACGGGTGGGTGCAGACCTTCCTTGGGTATCACTCCTCCCCTGCAGCCTGGCTTGGGAGCGCTGCTTCTCACCAGTAGTCACCCAGGCCTCACCCAGAGCCTCTGACCACACACTCGGGCTAGGACCCACCCATCTGTCCTAACAACCCCTCCCAGGCGATGAGGTGCCTTAGAAATCAGTCATGCCCGCCTTTGAGTACTGTGGCCACTACATACCAGGTCCAGGCCTGTGAATTCACCTAGCTGGGGACCCCACCAACTACACACTGAAAATTGTGTCTGTACCCAAATTAAGTATTATAAATCTAGAGCTGGTCAGAGGGTGACTATTTGTAATATGCAAATACTGTACCCTTTTACATAAGGAAGCCTTGGCATCTATAAACTCTGCCATCCACGTGGGGCTTGAAACCATTGCCTACCCCTCTAACCCCCAGATACTGAAGGGCAATAGCGTCTTAAGTCTATGGCTTCCATTAGTTAGTTATTAATTTACATGTGGTTGTGCGTGCACAGTTGTATGTACATACCTGAATGCATGTGGAGACCAGAGGAAGACACATCTTTCTCTATCACTCTCTGCCTGATTCCCTTGAGCTACTATCTCACTAACCAGTTCGATGCCAGATGTTCTCCTGCCCTTAAGTCAGAGACCCCAAGTGCGATTCAGCTGACATAGGAGTCTGCTGGTTGCACATAGTGTTTTGACTTTGCTTGGTTGTTGTTGGTGGGTTGGGGGGGGGGTGTCTGTCTCCTTTGGTTTTTAACCCTGAATTAATTGCTGTCACTCAGAACTCAAGATGGTTGACACACAAACCCTGAGCTCAGAGTCTGGTGACACAGGACAGGGATCTTAATCCGCCCATGAGATATATGTCCACAGCCCATAGACCCTGCTCATGGCACAGGCTGTTTCCCTCCCACCCTAGTTGTAGATTCTGTGTTCCAGGGGTACTGGCTGTTTGCATGCCCCTCCTAGGTGAGAGCTTGAGAACAATCCCCCAACCCCTGGGGGTTCCTCCTTGGCTCTTCCTTTCAGCACATTGGCAGATGCCTGGTCCGTGAGGAGAGGTTGAAGGGAGATGCCTTGGGGTAGGGGGTGGGGAGTTGAAGCCACAGCAGTAAGAGCAGCAGTAAAGCCACGCCCACAAGGTGTGGACAGCTTGGAAGTAACACAAACTTGGCTGGATGGAACAATACTTCTTCCCGTGCTTTCTGATCCTCTTTCCCCTCCCTCCACCTCCCAATAGGTGCTGTTTCCCTAAACAGTCTGATGTCTGCCTCCACTCATATATACATACATGTATCTTCCATGCAGCCTCTACAGGTGTCTTTTGTGTATCATGCAGGGTCTCTTTGTCTAGCCCAGGATGGCCTTGAATTCCTCAGCCTCCCAGGTGCTGGGAACCACCACCTGTCTCATCTCATTCTTAGTTACAAACTTCTCTCTGTTGGAAAGTGCCAGTCTTCTGGACGAGCCTTTTACTGCCATAGATAGTGTGTGGTGGAAATCAGGCACCCATGTCCCTGCACACATGGGCAGATAGATCTGCAACCTAGTCTCTCAGTCAAAGGATCTAGGCGTTCACAACTGCGATAGATCCTACTAAACTCACACAAGAGAGGTTCCCCTCTTTGTAGCCCCTAGAATGGGTGGGAAGGAGGGCCTGTTGCCACTTACTTGAAGTAGTCACTGGCTGCTGGATCATGGGAAGATTGCTGCGTACATCCCACCAGAATGTCTGTGGGGAGGCCTCCTCTGTGCTCTGTGCAAGTTGACCCTGCACTGACAGCGTTCTTTTCCCAATTCTGTACCCTGCAGATCAACTGTGTGACATTCCCTCACCCGGACACGATGCCTGAGCAACAGCTGCTCAAGCCCACCGAGTGGAGCTACTGTGACTACTTTTGGGTAGGTACCGCCTCGGGTGCCCTTCACTGCGACCCCAACAGGAACATGCGCCCAGAAGGGTGGCAAGGGCCTTTCTCGGTGAAGCCTCGAGGTATGGTGTTGAGTGTGGCATCTCAGACAGGACTTTCCTTTTCTAGATCATTCCAGCAGTCCCAGGGAATCTGTGTGGTTTCTATTCACATTGACGTGGAATGCAAAGAAAATGGACAGTCATCCCCTTCAGTGCTGGGACGGAGGCAGGAGACTAGAATTGCTTTTAGTAAAGAAGTCTGAGCTCTAAGCCTTCTCGGCATTGCTACGAGTGGCCTTGAACTCGTGTTCTGGAAGTTGAGTGCAGACAGGGTTATATAAACTGCCTCTTTTAGCATCCACACTCTCAAACTGTTGTGAATTGCTTAGTGGGCTCAGAGCTGCCCGTTGCAAGATGAGAAGTTTCTGCAGGTGATGGGTGGCAGGATCCACCACCTCAGTCTCAATTGGCTTCATGTCACTAAACTGTACAGACACGTAGGAGTGACGACCCAGTCAATCTTGTGTCCTGTATATATCACCACCATTAAAATGTTGCCTTGATGTACATACACGCTCTCACACCTCAAAAATGCCAACGCTAGTACTGAGTACTTGCATTTTTTAAATCAGCAGGGACAACTGACTTCCGCAGTTCTAGTGGTGAAGGGGTCATGCAACCTTGACTATCTATGGAAAACTACTAAATCTCTACAAGGAACTTTCAGGAAGACCACAAGGAACCGTCAATAAATACAAACCTCTATCCACCATGGCACAGAATTATCTGCCCTCCTTTTAGATTTCCTAAATACCAGGCAAAGGTGCTTTCTTTTTCTCCTAAATCATATACCCATTAGAAAGTACGTGTAAGTTCCTGCTTGCCACTGCCAATCCATCTTACAAAATAGAGGTTTGGGGGGGCATGAGAGGTGATCTGCGAGAGAGACATGCATGCAGGCATAAGGAGCCAGGAAGATTTTGGAGGCCTGAAGGAAGTCGCATCTCTCTATAGTAGGGAGGTATTGAGGGAGTTTGAAGGAAAAATTGGGTATAACCTTCTCTGAGTGTGTCGAAGATAAGAATGGAAGGTGAGTGAGCTGGTCAGGATGAATGGTGACAGCAGTAGAGAAAGACAGAGGCAGCCATGTTTGCAGAAGTCATCTCTGCGCCTCTAGGGACCAAGACATATCCTAGAGAGGAGACGAGTAACTGTAGGGCTGGGCAGCACATGTAAGCCTGCCTACTGCTCAGTAGCATCCTGGGGAACCACATTTGAGAGCCTGTGCCCTTCTTTTGCTTGCTCGGTGTTATGTTGAGACAGCTGGCTACCCCGCACATCTGCTTCCAGGGGCTGGGATGGCAGGCGTATACCACCATGCTCACTTGAGGGTTCTCATTTTATTCTGAGCTCTAGCAACTAGTCCGTCCCTTCTTAGTGGAGTTCCTCTCATGATCATCCAGGCCTTTTCCTCTTCATAGAAACATCCTCTCACTCGCAGAGTCATTGGAGCACACTGCTCTTGCTGGTCTGCCTTTGAGCCAATGAGTCACTCAGCCCGTTTATCCCAGAGAAAGGCGTGGTTGGGCTTGCTCTTTTGGGTGATTTCCTTGCTTTTCCATCAAGATGGAGCATTAAGAGAATTAAAAGAATGAAGTGTACACATCTTCAGTGCCCACTGGGAAGCCTCTGTAGGGTGTGCGTGATGGCGGTCTCCCTGTCGGGAGAGGTGTCCATGGCATGCCCGGAGGCTCCTGGATCAGCGTGGCTGAGGGGACAGTTTCACTGTGCTCAGAACAGGGAAGAGGGTTCATGAAGCCCTTCACAGTGAGCAGGGTTTCTGCAAGCAGCAGCAGTTCCCTGGGCTGATCTGGAAAGGATCCGAGAGATACTGCCCGCCCGCTGATGTCTTGGGCTTTTGTTTCTTCCCAGGCGGACAAGAAGGACCCACAAGGCAATGGCACGGTGGCTGGCTTTGAACTGCTGCTGCAGAAGCAACTGAAAGGCAAGCAGATGCAGAAGGAGATGTCCGAGTTCATCCGGGAAAGGTGAGCTCAAGGCCCGTGAGGACCCACCCTGGGCCCTAAACCCCAAGGGGAAGGATGGCTTGCCATGCTCCGCCCTGGGACAGATGTGGCTAGCAAATGTGTGGTCTAGAGACAGATAGTGTTTCTAAAGGTTTGAACAAATTTACAGAAATATTGGTACAGGGCTGCATGCCTATAATCCCAGCATTTGGGAGGTGAGAGCAGGAGGTGAGGAGTTCAAGGTCGTTATCAGTTGTATAACAGGTTTATGGCTTGTCTGAGCTGCATGAGACCTCAAATATATATAACAAATACATACACATAAATCTATAAATATGTAAATATAACAAATGTGTGTGTGTGTGTGTGTGTGTGTGTGTGTGTGTGTGTGTGTATCACATTAAATCCTGGAAGCCTGGCATCTCTTGGTGCCTCCATAGCCCCTATGCCACAGTTGGCTGGAGCTGAGTAGCCCCATGCATGGGACCTGTGTCCTGTTTACCCCAGTCCACACCTCCCCACTGCTCCTGACTCGCTACTTTGTTCCTTTACCCTCATGGGAGTCACTGTCCCTTGTCACAATCAAGAAGAGGAATGTGACCTTCCAGGTCTTTTTGTTTTACTTGAGACAAGGTCTCACTGTGTACCCATGGCTAACCTGGACCTCACCCTGTAGACCAGGCTGGTCCCAGACTCAGAGATGAACCTGCTCTGCCTCCTGAGTGCTGAGGCCAAAAGTGTACGCCATTTCTAGCCTTCCATGGCTTCTTTTAATTAAAACTGTTTCCCAAGCCAAGGGAGAGAGAATGATCCTCCCACCCCATCCCTGCCTCTCGGGATTCTAATGGCCCTGTGCCTGCAGAACTTGGTGGTAGATGAAGATCCAACAGTTTCAGCTCATGGAAAATAGAGAGAGCTGCAGAGACGTCCCCAATTAATCCCCCCTTCTCTCTGCCTAAGTTCATGTCTCAGCATTACTGCACACCTGCACACCTGCACACCCATGCACACCCATGCAGAAATGTACCTATTCTCTCTCTCTCTCTCTCTCTCTCTCTCTCTCTCTCTCTCTCTCTCTCTCTCTCTCTCTCTCTCCCTCCCTCCCTCCCTCTCCCTCCCTCCCTCCCTCCCTCCCTCTCCCTCCCTCCCTCCCTCCCTCCCTCCTTCTCTCTCTCTCTCCCTCTCTTTCCCTCTCTCCCTCTCTCTCACACACATACACTGGCATCTAAATATCTTTGTACCTGCACAGCCATGCATCAAATCCCTACACAACTGTACATCTGAGCACCTGGATACCCACACACCCTTACATCTGCACCCCTACATCTACACCCCCACATCTGCATACCTGTATGACTGCATGTCTACACACTCATGCACATGTGCCTATATCTCTGGATATCTGCATGCCCTCATCACACCTGCACACTCACATATCCCAGTGTTCCCACACCTCACACTTGCACACCGAGCAACTGTACATCCCTATGCACAGACAGCCGCACGTCCATGCACCTGCACACTCACGGGCCTCTATGCACACACACCTGCACATGTATGTTTCTGCATACCACAACCTTGTGTGCCTACACTTACACACCCATGTGCCTGTACACTCATGTGCCTGTGCCTCTATACCTGCATATATGTGCACACATGTACACACTTGTACACTTGCATATCCACATCACATACCCAAACATCTGTCTACACACACACACACACATGCACACAAAACATATTTTTTTTCACAAACTTATGCACAACTTTCCAACAAGAATTTCTGAGACTTTCTGGGAATATTGGTTGCAAACAGCAAACATCTTTTTAAAAGTATTTCTTCATTATAACACTAGTAATCGGGTAATAATGCTTTGGCGTTTTTAAAGCCTGTTTTTCCTTAGGAGGCCTATTTTCCATTTGTATAATCAAATCTTTATTTTATGACCCATTAAACTAGTAGGAAATTGGAAAGCTGCTTTGTTCAGATGTGAGAAAACAGAAGCATAAAACAGACAAATAGAAAGCAATAGGAGCCGAAGCTTCAATATGCATATGGTTTACACTCATAACAGTGTCCCGTTGGCAAATGATGGTCTCTGCCATCATGGGCCACTATGATCATCTCTGGGATCCAGTGAAGGGAACTCAAATCCTTGAAACCTTTCTCAGCCCATCATTGGTGCTCTAGGGGAAGGCTGTCAGAGGCAGGAGAGCCAGGCTGCAGGGCTGGGAGAATACCTGGCCAGCACAGCCCTTGCAGTTTGCTAGGCTGAGGGAAGTGGGTGGGATGTGGAGATGGTACAGGCTGGTTCACAGCAGAGGCTCAGGATGCAGATGGTGTGTGCGCCTCCCTCTCCTGGCATGCGCTCTTGGCCTTGTGACATGATGAGATCTGCTTTCTGGAGATCTTGGCCACAGTAGGAAGGTGTGGGGTACCCATCCACATAGTCGGGGCTAGAGGCAAAGGTGGGCACCTGAAGAGAGACAGTGGTAAAGGATGGAGCTGGGTCAGTGTGAAACTCAGGAGCTTGCTGACAGGCTCCAGGCCGTGGTGCAGACCATTCAGCAGATCTGTGTAGTCACCCTAGTGAGTGGGAAGCAAATGGGACTTCTCTGTTTACTGAATGGAGCTGTAGGGCTGTCTAGGGCTCTGCCTTCAGATCACCTCTGGTTGTCATAGCCCAGCTCTGCCTCCCAATGTGCCCCAAGATCCTCTTAGGAGGTGAACATGCTGATGACAACCCACTTACCATGGATGTACCTAGCTGTACAGAATGTGCCCCAGAGAGTTGCCTTGGAGGTGTGTGGAGGGTTTTCCCCTCCTGGGAAATCCAATGGGACTGCTGCTCTGGACACTACCTGGCTCCCATGGAAACACTCGCACCCTTAACAATGCTCGGCAACTTTAGGCATTGTGGGTGGGAAAGTGGAGGAAGATGTTCTCTTCTTGCTTCTGTGGGTGGGGGCCGTCTGGGCATGCGTGAAACCTAGAACTGAGGGATGGAATGTTTGGGGACATGCTGGGCCTGCCTGAGAGTCAGTCACAAGCTTCTCTTGTTCCTGGAAGACTCTCACGCCCAACCTTGTGCTAGAGGTGGTGCTGGTAACAACTGCTATCCCTACAGCCTGGAGAAGGGAGACGCAGAGTCCAAACCATTCCTTTATCCAGTAGCTGTCACTGTTAGTGCCTCCTTTGTCAGTGGGAGCACTGAGAGGCACTGGGCTTTCTCTCTTTGCAGGATAAAGATTGAAGAAGAATATGCAAAGAACCTGGCTAAGCTCTCTCAGAACTCCTTGGCTGCCCAGGAGGAAGGGTGAGTTGGGAGGAGAGTGGAGTTGGGGGGAAAGGGTAGAGAGGAGGATGAGGGGACACAGAGGAAGGGTCCTTGCTTACTCAGCAAAGATGCTTTCTTGGGATGGAGAGAGATGGCTCACTGTGGGGTCTGTGCCTGTTAGTCATCCATAGTCCAAGGGAGGCCCACAGTACTTGAGGTAGGCACTCCGGGCTCAGACAGGGGACCAACAACAAGATGGACACCCATGGCTCAAGATGGGTTTTCATGGCTCAGGATTCAGACTCATGGGTCAAAACTGGTACCCAGAACTAGGAGGTTTTGGCTTCTAATCTCAGCACTGTGGTGGCTGAGGAATGGGGGATTATAAATTTCAGGCTAGTCTGAGCTACATAGTAACACTCTATCACAACCAACAACCCTCCCCTCAAGTACTTCTGTTTATGGCTCAAAGCAGCACTCATGGCCTGAAGTCTGGGTGTCCACACTCTAGCTTTACCCACTGTGCATATTTTTGAGTGATCCAGGGCCTCCTAGGTGCTGGAGCACAGCAGAGACCCTCTGCACTGTGCCCTGCTGCTAGACAGCAGCCTCTGGGTACCCAGTTCTGTTCCCCTTCTTCTGGGTATCGGGCTTGGAGGAAACCGTGTCTGAGAATTACCTACCCAGCCTCTCAGAGTGCTTTGGAGAGCCCCAGGCCAGGCCTCATCTCCCTCTCCGATGGTGACAGTCCAGATGGGGCTTAGGGACACGTTGAACCCTCCCAGCCTCACAAGAATATTCAGTGGGAGAACTCCTGTAGGGATTGATGCCTTCTCTGCTGTCTGTCTGCAGAACCCTACCTCCCCCTCCATGATCTCAAATGACAGCCACTGTGGAAAACAGCTTGTGATAATCACAGAAATAGCACACATCCCCACTCCTTCCTAGGTCCATCCTCAAATGAATCAGAACCAGGGACTCAAACAAGCATGCTCAGAGTCACAAAGACTACGAGGCAGAAACCACCCAAATCCCATCAGGAGGTGATCAGCTGCAGAAGCTGTAGCATACTCACAGTGGATACCCGTGGATGCACAACGGGGTATCATTCACCCATAGAGAGGAATACCGAGACCCTCTACTCTATGGAGGAACCTCAAAAACGCGATGCTGAGTAAGAGAAACCATCCACAGTGGGTCACAGAGTATATCATTCCAGTCCTCTGAGATGTCCAGAATAAGCAAAGCCATAGAGACAAAGCCCATGAGTTGGTGGTCAAGAGGGAAATGAGGAGTGGCAGTTAATAGGTGCATCTTTTCATTTTGAGTGTGTATATGTCTGCTGCAGCTGCTATAACAAAGTACCACAGGTTGAGTAGCTTCAACTATAGGAATTTGCCTGGGCCTGGTGGTACACATCTGTCTGTAATCCCAGCTCTCAGGGGTGGGGGAAGAGGTGGGAAGATCATGAGTTAAAGGCCAGCCTGGGCTACACAGTGAGATCCCTGTCTAGAAAAAGAACAGAGGAAAAAAAAAAGCTTCTATTTTGTCTCAGTTCTAGAGACTGGAAGTCTAAAGTTAATGATCCAGTAGGGTCGGTGTCTGACATGGGTTCTCCCTGGGGCGACGGATGGCTAAAAATCACCTCTCCCCCTCTGTCTGGGCTGGCGTAAAGAAGCGGCCCTACAGGGACAATAATCCTATTGGATTAGGGCTCTGCCCTCCAATCTTAACTACTACTCCATCCCCCACATCCTTGGTCAGAGTTTTAAGATATGAATCAGAAGGCTAAAGGGGAGGGGGGTAAATCACAAACTTTTATTCATGACAGGGTGACAAAGTGTTTGGACTCAACTACACTGTGGATGCTGTAAACACTTTTAAGTTGCTCACCTTAAACTGGATGATATATCACGTGTGATTTTCACCTCAAATGAAAAACAGTCAAGGCTCTTGGGAAGTCAGTACCAACAGAGTCCTCAGAGGACCCCTCTGTCATCCCATCCTGCTGGGGTGAACTTCAAGAGTGGCCCACAGGGGTTGTAGTTGTGAGAGAGGTGTGATGGCGAATCAGCTCTAATCTGCCTCATGGCTAGAGTCATCCTGGGACAGAGATTTTTGCCATCTGAATATGGTTCTGATTAGGGCTTCACATGTGCTGACTGCAGCCAAGCCACCTCCTCCCCATCAGCCACAGGAAAACCCAGCAGGGCCTGTGTCCCTCTTCAGACCTGAACATGGTTAGCTGTCTCCTGGCCTCTCCTACTGCCTTCTGAGCCTGAGACAAGGCAGGAAGCACACGGAAGTAGCCCTGCCACCAGGGAATGTAGCTTCCTTTGGGTCCTTGGCATCACAGTATGGCTCTGGAGGGCTTCCAGATCCCACCCCCTTGGCTTGGGCTCCTGCCAGGGACATTTTGTCCCGCCAGCACACAGCATATGCTCCTAAGATAAGCAGCCTGCTCCTCATGCCAGACCCAAATGCATGGGCACAGTCAACCACACAAGCTCAGGTGCATCACGTGCACACACCCAGGCAAACCTTTACCGGCAGGCACAAAGTATAACAGCGCTAGATCCTGCATCTGCAACACGGCTCTGGACGTTTGGCCCGGTGCACCTTGAAGGCTTTGTGTGGATGTGGGGGCTCAGAGACCACAGGACAGATAGGGTACACTTGAGCTATCTGGCAACTTAGATGCCCTATTCAGATCAGCTGTCACAAGGCCCGTGCATGCTGGCGATTCAGCAGCCTTCAAGGACTGCCTTTTGCCTTTTGCCCTCTCACGTGCAGGGTAACGATGAAATGTGGGTCATTCTTGGCTGGCGGTTTTGACAGGAGCCTGCATTTTGATCTGTTGAGCCACAGACTATACATGAAGATAGAATACACCAGACAGCTTCTCATTTGCCTCTTTCTTATTAGATGCCATCTTTGAATGAGGATTTCTAATGGCTTTCCCCTAAACAATTAAAGTTTGTTTTTAATGAACACATATTCATTTGGACCTACAGGGCCAAGTGAGGTAGTTCTGTACATTTGAAGTGCCTTAGAATGCTGAGGAGCAAGGACATAGTAGGCATAGGGCTGAGGCCATCTGGTAATAAGGAGTGTCACCCCCTCCACCTGGGGCATGCTATCCCTGCTAGTAGGACTGAAGTCACTATCCAGGATGCGAATGGCCCAGCCCCCACTATCCTTGAGCTAACAGTCTCAAGATGCCATACCTGGCCTTAGCCAGTTACCCCATGTGCTCGGCTGGCAGCCGACTTACAGCCCTGTAAGAAGAGGCTTGGCCCCTCCCAGGGCCTTTTCAGACTGTATGTCCAGAACCTTCTGTGTGTCACTCAGCTCCCATGGCAGCACCACCTCACTCCTGCAAGAGGGGTGGCTTATTGGCTGTCAGGTTGAAGCTAGGATCTGCATTGAAACCCTGTATGCATGGCATGAGGTGATGGTCAGAGTTCCTTTTTACCATGCTGTCTCCACACAGTTCTCCTAACAGCTGCCTAAGGACCAGAAACAGAGCTCAATGGTTGAACATTTGCCTGCTACATGGGAGGTCCCAGGCTGTGTTCTCTAGTGAAATACACAGGCATGCCCTTGAGGCTCACCAGCCTGCCCTATCTGTGTGGCTTTGAGTCGGAGACCCTTATGTGCATAATTTATAAAGAAAAGAAATTGTTTATGGTTCTGAAGGCTAGGAGGTCCAAGACCAAGGAGCTAGTATCTAGAGAGTGCCTATACATTGCCCTAGCATGTGGCAAAAGCCACCACATGCCAACAGCAAGGAGAGAAGACCACTTCAGAGCACCCGAGCATTTTGTTATGGCCTCAAGAGACCCACCTCTAAGTATTATTTATTTATTATTATTTGTATGACTGCACTGTCACTGTCTTCAGACACACCAGAAGAGTACATCAGATCCCATTATAGGTGGTTGTGAGCCACCATGTGGTTGCTGGAAATTGAACTCAGGACCTCAAGAAGAGCAGTCAGTGCTCTTTTTTTTTGTTGTTGTTTTTGTTTTTATTGTTTTTTGAGACAAGGTTTCTCTGTATAGCCCTGGCTGTCCTGGAACTCACTCTGTAGACCAGGCTGGCCTCGAACTCAGAAATCCGCCTGCCTCTGCCTCCCGAGTGCTGGGATTAAAGGCGTGGTGGCCCACCACGCCCAGTTTCAGTCAGTGCTCTTAACCGCTGAGCCATCTCTCCAGCCCATGCAGGTCTGCAGGAAGGTGCATTCTCCTCCTCACAGCTTCCCAGATCCCAGACCTTACAGCAGATATGTCCACAGCATCATCACCCCAGATCCACCTTGTCTTTCTCTGATAGGACGCCAACAGCACACTTCCTTCTTCCAGACTCTATAAATGCCACTTGACAGTTTCTCATGAACACCCACCAAGACCAGGCTAGCACTGCCACCAGCTAGATAGAGAAGTAGATCATGAGGACCAATCTGCTAACTGCTGGCTTGGAACCTGGAAGCAGCAACTCAGGTGCCCTGCCCCAGCGAGCTGTCTTCTAAACAGCCTTAGCCACTGAAGTTTAATAAATTCCCCGGGACTAGCGGCTTTCCCATGAAATGAAGTCAGCTGGCTGGGTGAGAGGTCTGGAGAAGGAGTCAGGGGTCTAGTTTAGAATGGTCATGGGGCTTAAGGGTCCAGATAATGAATTCTGTATCTCAGGGCCTTTGGAAGTCTCCAGGACTTGGGGAGATGCCTTCTGCTTGGTGCATCTCTTTGGAGCAGAGAGATGGCACGGTTTAGAGTTCACGCGGCGAGCCACAGTGGGGTACATGATCCAGAATCTACTAGAGAGAAGCCATGCCTCTGCAGTTGGCTAAGGGAGCCTTCTCAGTGTGGGGCTGCACCTGGGATGTCCCTGGACCCAAGTGGACCATCTGCGCCTGTCCTGGAGGCCAAGTGGCCTGAGAATCTAGTTTTCTTTCTTCGGTTACTAGCATATGTTTGTCACCTCAGCAGCAAACCAGGGTGTGCTGTGGAAGGGTTCTGGAGACAGTGATGGTCAGGCATCAGTATTTTATGCCTCCCTAAGACATGGAGCTGAGAACCACCATCCCATCTTAGGGAGGGCTGTAGCTTTGGGGCAGAGCTCTCTTCCACGCCTCCCCCCTCCCAAGTCTAACGACTCCTTCCTGTTGCAGCTCCTTGGGAGAGGCATGGGCCCAAGTAAAGAAGAGCCTGGCAGATGAGGCTGAAGTTCATCTCAAGTTCTCTGCCAAGGTAACCCTCCTGCTCCTCCAGGGTTAGACCAGGGCCAATAACTGGTTACCAGCTCTCTCTAGCTTATATTGCTCACCCTTTTCCGTGGTACCAAGCCCCTGAATGCAGCATTGAGAGGGGATGACCACAGCTCACTCAACATTAGACAGTGTCTCTATTGAACAGACAGTGTCAAAAATGACCAGACATTTGACCCAGAAGCAAAGATTAAAAACACAATGTAGGTGTTGAGAAATGATTGCTTTTTTAAGTTTTAGTCTAGGTTTCTGATAATTGATGCTTCATATGGTGTGAGTTTATTTCATGTCTTTTTAATCATGGCTGTTTTAACAAGCAGCTCACAGTGAGCTCCTAGGAGCCATGGGAGGCAGCCCTGGGGGTCTGTGTGGTAAGTGTAGACACCCCCTGCTCCACTGAGGTGATTCCCAGACTTTCTCTGTCAGTTTCATGGATAGGCACGGCAGTCAGCTCTGTGTCTGGGAGCACTGGGCTGTGGCCCGGGGAGGATGTTTTAAAACTGGTTCATTGCTGCAGACTTTCTGAACACCCCCTCCTTTCATCTGCTTCCAAAGACACTAGGACCAGACTGTTGTGAGTCCAGGCCTGACTCTGTCCTGTTCACGACAGTGGACACTGAACACCTTGTAGGATACGTAATAGATGCCTTCAGAAGAAACGAGAAATTTCAGCAGCAGTTCTCAACCCATGGGTCCCAACCCCTTGGGGGATAGAACAACCTTTTCACAATGTTGCCTACGACCATCAGAAGACACAGACATTCACCTCCCGACTCATAACGGTAGCAAATTACAGTTATGAAATAGCAGTGAAAATAACGTTATGGTTGGGGGTCACCAGGACATGAGGAACTGGATTACAGGACCACAGCACTAGGAAGGCTGAGAATCCCTGACACAGAGCCTGTGGCCATCTCCTCCTGGCCCCCAATCTTCCGGCTCTGCTTTGCCTCAGGATTTCCAAATGAACCTCTTTTCTCCTCTTAGCTTATATCTCCATATTTCCTCTCAGACTCTTACTTCCCTCTAAGTGAAAACCAAACTAAATGTCTCAGTGAAATAATTTGCACTGAATGTGTGTGACTGATAGGTTTGCCCAGCAACGTGCCCTCCTTTTAAAGGAAGAGAGGCCTTTGGGAGTGCCTCCCAGCATCTTGACCTGACCCTCTCTTCCCTCTCACCTCCTGTCACTGGCCATCCCACCACAGCAGCCCTGAGTACTACATAGTCTTGTGTCTGAACACCCTGGGCCCCTACGATTATCAGCTTTATCATTTGACAGTAGTATCTCACCAAGGCACTGTTCCCTCCTGAAGCTTCCACGATAGCTAGCCCTGTCTTTGCGGTGCTGTTCCCATGTGTCACTGCAATTCCACTGAATTGGGGCATTGGGGTCCCTCACACGCGCACTCTTGAAGGACAGAAATGTAGTGCTATCTAACCCTCGCTCTGTGATGGTGTAGTGACCGCCTCAAGGGCTGAGACCCTGGGTAGCTTTGCAGGGAACTGTGCTGCTCCTGGCTTCTGAAGGGTGTGAGTGCCAGAGACAGAGCTGGCATGGCCCCACCCCCACGCCCCCGGGGGGTGGGGAGTGACATTTCCCAGCCCACAAGAGCATGCTCACCCTCATACAGTCAAGCCCATCCCTGGCACATTGGCACAGGAGCCCCTGTGAGGAGAGAGCTCCCTGAACAGCCACTCTGCTGCTGCAGATGAAGCAGCGGGTTATTTTTAAGTTCATGAGTAGCTTCCCTCCAGGGCCTCCCTCCTCCTGTCCCAGCTCTCAGCAGAGATGTTTTTCCTGCCTGAGGTGGAGGCAGAGGCCGCCAACTAGAAGCAAGAGGCTCCAGCACTAGGGAAAGACCCTACCTAGCCAAGGAAGCTTCCGTCCTCGCAGCAAATACCAATGGTGGATGCAGGCTGATTAACCAAACTCTAGGACCATTTTATGCAAGGCTCACAGGCTCACAGACCCCAGCGCTAAGGACAGCTCATGGAGAAGGGGCACACTTTACACCATCAGCACTTGGAGAAGGGGCAAGCAAATACGGCAGACTTTACACCATCAGCACTCTACAGCTCTGGCCTGGGAGTGTTGGTGACTGCAAACTACCCCAGTAGCCTCCTAATGGTGGCACGCTGATTTCTTAAGAGGAAGGGGACCCTGAGGATTGATTCGTCAGCCTTGAAGAATATGATTCCCGAGGCACAAAACCCATTTTATGTCAGCTCCAAAAGGGTTTATTGAAATTCTTCTCCATCTGAATGTTCAGTGTCGGGGGGTAAAAGCCTTTTAAGAAACAGGATTGTACGGTAGACTCTCCAGCGTCCCCAGTCTCTCAGCTCAAGCCGGTGCTAATAGCAACAGCAATCACAAGAAAGGCGCTCCATCTTTTGGAAGGCAGTTAGAGCCGGCCCCAGGTGAAAGAGGGGAGCGTAGACACAGCCCTGCTGATAAACGGAAACCTGAAGCACGCAGTAGGGGCGTGTGTGCATGGGCAGATGTGTGGGCGAGAGGATGTGTGTGCGCCCCGTGCTGTCACTAACAGGCTTTGTGATCAAGGGTGGGTTACATGGCATCCCCACAGTTCCACTTCTTCATGTGTGAAATGAAGCGTTCCAACCAGGCTTTAATCTTGCCCAACTGTGACTGTAAGAGGCGTTTGTACGCGGTCACCAAGCACGTGCACATACCTGCCCACGTACCCACTCAGGGATACACATATATGTAACCAAAACAGATGCTTCGTGACACACTACTTTTACTCTGCCTAAAATGTACCCTAATAGTTTGTTCTTCTTAAGGTGGGTCTATTATCTCAAAAAGCCTCGACCTGACCCACTAAGCTGATTTCACAACTGCAGTCATTCACTTCTTGGAAACACCCGGACCAGACAGTCATGGGAATCACTTCCAATCTGGAAATTTTCTTTTTCTCTTCAGAAGAGAAGCTCCAGTAGGCCAGACCCTCTGGTATGGGCCAGACCAACCATACATCTCCAGAAACACTTTCAGGAAAGATCACTGATACCATGCATGGAGCCAAGGTTTCAGAGCTAAGAGTGAATCTTAAAAAAGGAAAGGAAGGAAGGAAGGAAGGAAGGAAGGAAGGAAGAAAGAAAGAAAGAAAGAAAGAAAGAAAGAAAGAAAGAAAGAAAGAAAGAAAGAAAGAAAGAGAAAGAAAGAAAGAAGAAAGAAAAGAAAAGAGAAGGGAGGGAAAGGGAAAAAGGGGAAAAGGGAAAAAGGGGAAAAGGGAAAAAGGGAAAAAGGGAAAGGGAAAGGGAAAGGGAAAGGGAAAAGGAAAGGAAAGGAAAGGAAAGGAAAGGAAAGGAAAGGAAAGGAAAAGGAAAAGGAAAGAGAAACTACCAAGCCAATGTTTTTAAAGAAAAAATGTTGGTTTTAAGAAGTCCTTGATATATGGGCTGGAGAAGTAGGTCAGTGCTAAAGCACTGGGTGTCTGGCTCACCAGAAGCCGGGGGCTCTCGCCCCTGTGTTAGCACAGCTCATGTCTTGACACTGACTATCCTCTCTCTGCCCTCCTTCACAGCTCCACAGCGAGGTGGAGAAACCCCTGATGAACTTCAGAGAGAACTTCAAGAAAGACATGAAAAAGTGCGACCACCACATCGCTGACCTCCGTAAGCAGCTGGCAAGCCGCTATGCCTCAGTGGAGAAGGTGAGAGGCCAGGGTGCCCAGCCGGGGGACAGCATGGGACTTCCAGGACAGGATAGGTATCACTTTGCCTCTGTACACTGGAGTGGGGTGGGGGGGAGGGTAGTCCAAGGAACTCGCATCCATCCATGTGGCAGGCAGTAGTCGCTACTCCAGGACACTTGGATGACTCTCCCAAGGGCAAGTGGGAGCAAGGAGATGCTGCAGGTGAAGTGGGAGCTGTAATGGGCACACAGGTCAAGGCATCCCCTCTTTATGTGGACACCAAGTCAGATGTGCCACAGCCACTCACATGGCTACTGTGTCTGGGCCTCACTCTCAGGTCTTCCCTGTACTAATCTCCCCTCCCAGATGCCCAAAGAATTACCTTCTTGTGGGTGCCCAAACCATGGGAGGCAGGGATGCAGATAGTCAGACTTGGAGGGACAGGGTGGCCTGATTTAGTGCTCTATAGAACAGGAGGGGCAAACCAAACAGGTACCCAAAACATTGCTACATCTCCAACAAAGGCTGAGTGGAGAATGGTGGTGGTGGTGGTGGTGGTGGTGGTGGTGGTGGTGGTGGTGGTGGTGGAGGAGGAGGAGGCGGTGCAGGCACTGGAAGGACTCAGGCTACAAGATAAGGGAGTTGGTAGTCACAGCCTGTTGAGCCCTGCCAGTAGGAAACTCAGTTGACCTTATGGTCCCTCCCAACCCTGAAAGACAGTGGGTTTTTGTTGTTGTTTTTTGTTTTGGTTTTTTAGATTTATTTATTATATTTATTTTATCTGTATACATGTTTTTGCTCAAATCTATGTCTGCACCATCTGCTTGCCTGGTGCTCTTTGAGATTAGAAGAAGGTCACCCACTCCTCTGGAACTGGAGTTACGGATGATTCGGGGCCACCACGTTGGTGCTGGGACTCAAGCTCTGTGTCAGCCCCAAGAACCAGTGTGTCCTTAACCAGCTGAGCCATCTCTCCACCTCAGAGACAGTGGTTTTAGGGTCATAGGATAGGCATATGCTCCAGAGGCAACATGGCCTCAGGGACTGACAGGTTGCACACAGATGTGGCTAGAAGTGGGCAGACAAGGAAAATCTAGCTAGGTGCCAGCCCTCTAGCTCCTCCACCCCAGGGTGCCATCATCACCCACACAAGCAGGGGAGATGAGATCAGGTAGGTGGGTGGCTGGACCCTGAAACCCGGCTGTAGCTTTATGAACAGCTTCTCTGGGATGGGCTGTTCCCCGCTCCAGGCCCGCAAAGCCCTCACAGAGCGGCAGAAAGACCTGGAGATGAAGACCCAGCAGCTGGAGATCAAGTTGAGCAACAAGACCGAGGAGGACATCAAGAAGGCACGGAGGAAGTCCACTCAGGCCGGTGAGCCCATTGTCCTGACTACACCAGCGCTGGGGGAGGGGTAGCTTTCCGGTGGCATGGTCTTTCCCAACTTCCCCTGTGTCTCCTCCCTGTACCATGTCCAGGGACCTCAAGGGAAGAGACAGGAAGCAGGCAAGCTACTTCGAGATCACACTGAGGGCTTCCTGCTATGGCCTTTGGGTTTTCCCAAGCCCTCTCTCTGGGTCCAGAGATTGACAGATTGATTGCTCCAGGCACCAAGAGCTTAGGACCCTATCCCTGTTTGAAGAGTGTAACCCCAAGCCCACCCATCCAACTTGCTCCACCTCCCCAGGGAGTTAGTGACACTGTGGAAGTGAGCTCCTGTGGGTAGTACAGAGGCCAACATTGGTTTTACTTATTTACTTATTTTTTATTGATTATTTTATTTATTTACATTTCAAATGTTATCCCCCTTCCCAATTTAACCTCTGCAAACCCCCATCCCATCCTCTCTCTTCCCCGCTTCTATGAGGGTGCTCCTCCACCCCCCACCCACCCATTCCTGCCTCACTGCCTTAGCATTCCCCTATGCTGGGGCATAGAGCCTTTACAGGATGAAGGGCCTCCCCTCCCTCCTATTGATGCCAGAATTTCCCCACATTGCTCCCATGAGCAGATTTCTGCTGCCACCTAGTGGTAACAATCAGCTGATACACAAGGCGGAAAGAGGGGCCCTTAGATACAAGAGATAGAACAAGTTTCTCAAAGATGCGAAGTCTCCACCACACAAGGGCAGCACATCAGCCTCTGGATTTAAGACTTGTGCAGTGAGGGCTGGGAGATCTTTAGATATCCTTCCTTCCTTTTAATTTCTGATAAGCCCGCTGCAGTCTGTGTCATCCTAGAACCGAGTCCACCCCCTTAGAGCATGTGAACTGGGGTAGAAATAAGTTGACAAACATTAGCTACATAGTAATACATCCTGGGTCCAGACACATTTTCATAAATGCCTCACATGTTTATTGTAAATCGGAAGGGGACTCTAATAGGGAAGACATGTATTCAAATTAGTTCATTAAAGTACAAAACAGAGCTATACAGCAACAGTAGTCTATGGCCACTGGTTTCATCCGTGCCCAAAAGTGTGCAGTGCTATTCACTAGAAATACCCCCCCCGAGCAATTTTCTGAATTCACATAAACAAGAACATATGATATTCTATCTTCAAGCTTCTTTTTCTATTCATAAGTCTTAGAAACGCCACCCCCCCCCATCTCATTCCCTCTTAAACCGCTTTATATATCCATTCATGTGGATTGGAAGGAACGCAGGACCTTACACCTACGAGACTTCTTTCATCATTCCTTGGGTAGATTTTGGAACCTTGTGATGGTTTCAGACTGTTTGCCTGGGACCAGAGATACTGAGTTTGTTATTAGAACTGTAACTCTCTGCATATGTAAGGCCAGATGCTCATATGGAGAGAAGGAAGATGCTGGGTCAGAAGATTTGATTCATTTCGTCAGATACTTCCAAATTGCTTTCCAGAGAGGGCTCCACAGCCCACACCTGTGAATACCTCTTCCTTGAATGCCTATCAGCACTACCTGTTATCAAACTTGAAATCACTGGTGCACTGGTAAAAAAAAAATAATAATAGGTTTTGCTATTACCTTGTACTTCTCTGTAAGAGGGTTGAGCATTCTGAAAACACACTCATGACTTTTCTTTTCTGCCTCCTCTCCCCCACCGGCTGAGGAATTCCAATTCTTCCTGATTTTCTTGGTGTCTCATTCTTAGTGATTGATTCACAGCTTGGGTAAGCGTTAGGGAGATTCACCGCTGGTCATCTGAATTGCAAGTGTTTTCCTATGGTTACCATTTGTCTTTTATATTTTTGTTCTCTGAAGAAGGAAGAGAAAAAGAGGTGTGTGTGTGTGTGTGTGTGTGTGTGTGTGTGTGTGTGTATAAAAGAGAGAGACTGTGTGTGTCTGTGTGAGAGTGTGTGTGAGAGAGAGAATGTGTGTCTGTATGTATGTGTGTGTGTCTGTGTGTGTATGTGTGTATGTATGTGTGTGTATATGTGTGTATCTGTGTATGTGTGTGTATTTGTGTGTGTTTGTGTGTGTTTGTGTGTGTATGTGTATGTAGCTGTATGTGTACGTATGAGAGTGTGTCTGTGTCTCTGTGTATGTGTGTGTGTGTATGTGTGAGAGTGTGTGTGTGTGTGTGTGTGTGTATAAGAGAGAGAGACTGTGTGTGTGTGTGTGTCTGTGTGAGAGTGTGTGTGAGAGAGAGAGTGTGTGTGTCTGTCTGTATGTATGTGTGTGTGTCTGTGTGTGTATGTATGTGTGTGTATATGTGTGTATCTATGTATGTGTGTGTATGTGTGTATGTGTGTGAGAGTGTGTGTGTGTATCTGTATGTGTATGTATGAGAGTGTGTCTGTGTGTCTGTGTATGTGTGTGTGTATGTGTGTATGTGTGAGAGTGTGTGTGTGTGTGTATAAGAGAGAGAGACTGTGTGTGTGTGTGTCTGTGTGAGAGTGTGTGTGAGAGAGAGAGAGAGTGTGTGTCTGTATGTATGTGTGTGTGTCTGTGTGTGTATGTGTGTATGTATGTGTGTGTATATGTGTGTATCTGTGTATGTGTGTGTGTCTGTGTGTGTATGTGTATGTATCTGTATGTGTATGTATGAGAGTGTGTTTGTGTGTCTGTGTATGTGTGTGTGTGTGTGTGAGTGTGTGTGTGTGTGTATAAGAGAGAGAGAGACTGTGTGTCTGTGTGAGAGTGTGTGTGTGAGAGAGAGTGTGTGTGTCTGTATGTATGTGTGTGTGTCTGTGTGTGTATGTGTGTATGTATGTGTGTGTGTCTGTGTGTGTATGTGTGTATGTATGTGTGTGTATATGTGTGTATCTGTGTATGTGTGTGTATGTCTGTGTGTCTGTGTGTGTATGTGTATGTAGCTGTATGTGTATGTATGAGAGTGTGTCTGTGTCTCTGTGTATGTGTGTGTGTGTGTGTATGTGTGAGAGAGTGTGTGTGTGTGTATAAGACAGAGAGACTGTGTGTGTGTGTGTGTGAGAGAGAGTGTGTGTGAGAGAGAGTGTGTGTGTCTGTATGTATGTGTGTGTCTATGTGTGTCTGTGTGTATGTATGTGCGTGTATATGTGTGTATCTGTGTATGTGTGTGTATGTGTGTGTGTCTGTGTGTGTATGTGTATGTATCTGTATGTGTATGTATGAGAGTGTGTCTGTGTCTCTGTGTATGTGTGTGTGTGTGTATGTGTGAGAGTGTGTGTGTGTATAAGAGAGAGAGACTGTGTGTGTGTGTCTGTGTGAGAGTGTGTGTGAGAGAGAGAGAGTGTGTGTCTGTATGTATGTGTGTGTGTCTGTGTGTGTATGTGTGTATGTATGTGTGTGTATATGTGTGTATCTGTGTATGTGTGTATGTGTGTGAGAGTGTGTGTGTGTGTGTGTGTGTGTGTGTGTAATTTACCTGGTTTCTGCTGAGGGTTCTCTCTACAGTGGCCTTGTTCTCTCTGTGGTGTCAGGGTTTGGGGAGGACGTACTTGGAGAGGCCTCCATCTGGAAGGCAGTGCTGACATCCCTTCCTCCTGTTCCTTTTCTACTCCTCCCTCACCTCTCACGATGCCACTGGGAGGAAGGATGTCTGGATCCTCCAGGGCTCTGACTTCAAGTCACCATCCCCACCGTGAGGAATGTCTTGCTGTCTGTCTAGTCTCTGCCTCTGTTCCAAGCACTTTGCACACGTGACTTCACGATGACTCTTTAAAGCTACAACTGTCATACCTGTCAGAAGAAGGACAGATTAGTTGCCATGCCCAAAGTCATTGCAGCCTATAGGGTGGATCTAGGCTG
This sequence comes from Mus musculus, assembly GCF_000001635.26. Lineage (NCBI taxonomy): Eukaryota > Metazoa > Chordata > Mammalia > Rodentia > Muridae > Mus > Mus musculus. The sequence continues at coordinate 67,679,565 of NC_000077.6, forward strand.
GCATCCCTGGCATTCTAGCTCCTGAATCCACCCTCTCAACAGGCACTTTGTGAAAGGATCCCGTCTCTGCTTCTCAGGCTGTCCTGGAAAAAGAAACACCCTTCCCCCACACCACTTTCAGGTGCAGCAGACATTCCTGAAACATGTTCTCAAATATAGGATGGACATATAGGGTACCAGGGGCCTCACAGTGTATGTTCACAGGGCAGCATGCTGGCTTCATCCTGGAGCAGGTGAGGTGGCGGTGGCGATACGGGGATAGAGACACATCTGTGCTCTTCCCTCTGGCTAATACTGCTACAACCAAAGGAGTAGTTGTTGACCTTAGGCAGGGATGAAATGAAGAAAACACGCAGCACATCTGTCCCCCAAGGTGCAGGGGTTATGGTATGGCTGTGAGGGCAGGGAATGGGAATTCTGAGGTGGTCTGGAGTCACATAGACAAGTCTCCCCGTTTTCCCCCAATTTGCCACCATAAGGTGCATGAGTAAGACTTATGTCAAAGGAGTGACTCTGAATCTATTTAAATGACTAAATTCAATTCTGAGAATTCCTAGAATATCCTGTAGATGGATTAGACTGAGTCACTTGACTCTGTGGGTTGGTGCACAGGCTTCTCCCAACATGAGCAGAAACCATGAGGCCCCACTCTCTCCAGGGCCACACCTACACAGGGCAGCATGGTTGGATGTCAGCACCTCTCACACATTCCTCACCACAGGTCTGGGAACAGTTGTTGTCTGGTTCAGCAGGTCCGGGGCACATCCTCAAGTCCTGCAGTTGCCACCAATTCCTAGGGTCACTTGATGCCATCAATGTGCCAACTGTGTTTTATGTGGCAAGGCTCTTGGTGCCAGAATCCTTACTAATAATATCTTATAGTCATCCCATAGTTTGTTTTTGTTCTAATTTCAAAAATGTTTGAGATACACATGTCATTGCAGAAAGTAGTACCATTAGCCATGGAGCCGTGGTGGTCGGTCGGGTGTTCAGACTGATGCTGTAAACAGAATGCTGCGTGAACACTTCCCTCTGTTTCAGCCTGACTCAGTTTCCCCAGGCTCCCACTTGTCTGCCCCTGCTCTAGTGCTTGGATTTCTACCAGTGTACTGCACAGTGAATGAGCCGTGACCACCAGGCTGTTGGGTTGGAATTCAGAATGCTCTCCCATTTCTATCCCTATCACTGGGGTACGTGTGTGTGTGTGTGTGTGTGTGTGTGTGTGTGTGTGTGTACACGGTGGGTAGTCTACCTGGGTCTTGCATATACAAGGCAGGCATTCTTACCACTTAGCTACATCCCTAAGTTACCCAGGCTGGCCTTGAACTTACAGTCCTGATGCCTCAGGCTCCTGAAGCACTGAGATTGCAGATGTACAGTATGGCACCCAGAGTCATGTGTAGTTTCTTGATGAGAAACCCCCTGCCTGCATTCTTGGAGCCATTGGTGGAGTTCAGATAGACGCGCTGAGGCTTGTCCCCTGTGGCTTGCCTCTTTCATCTACTTCCTTCTATTCTTCCCCACCCCCCTTCACACCCTGACTTTGCATTGACCATTGAAAGGAACAGCCATACCCATGGGCACAGACAGAAAAGGGCAGCCAAAGTGGAGGCAGGGTGGCATGTGACGGGGCATGATGGTGGCCGTTGGCTTTTCCCAGGAGATGACCTCATGCGCTGTGTGGACCTCTACAACCAGGCCCAGTCCAAGTGGTTTGAAGAGATGGTGACGACCACACTGGTATGTGATCAGAGATGCGTGTGCATGTGGTAAAGAGGCTAAGACACAGGCAGCCCTGGGCAGGGGACAGTGGTCATGGAAGGATGGGGGTGGGGTAACAACACAGATGGTCATTAGAGCCTTCCCAGCACTGGGGTCCAGCCCTCAATCTGTACCTGACCGTAAATTCGGGTCCCTGTGCTAGCTTGCCTTACTCTGTGAACTCTGCAAGAACCAGGTCTTACTCTGTTCTCCTTTGTCTGAGCCCTGAGAGAGGTCAGGGTCCACCAGGGAATTCCTCATCACAGAACCATGGCCCTGCTGGGATAAACAAAGAAGCAGTGGAAAGCTGACAGTCTGTTCCCAACACACACACACACACACACACACACACACACACACACCCTCGGGTCCTTGATAAAGGGGTCCTTATGAGACACCTGAATGGGGCAGCTGGGGACCTGAAGAGAGCCTGTAATGGAAGACCATGGTGGCAGAGCCTGCACATCATCCTGTGAATTCCTTATTAAGGATCTGTCATCTCTGCTTGTTGGCCAGAAAGTACCTGAGCAGGAGAGTAGGTACTTGGACCAGGTGGGAGAAGGGGACAGCATCAAGCCCAGTGTCCAAGGCAACCCCTACCTGTCCCTGCTAACTAGCTACCTTCTCCAGGTCCTAGCCCACCTAGGAAGATTAGCAGCCTCCTTCAGGGCCAGTGTCCTGGTTTTTCTCTCCTCTGTTAATCTTCTAATTAAGCCCCCTTCTTCACCTCATTTTCAGGTTAATCACCTGGCAGTGACCTAGTTACCCACAGAATAACAGCTTAATCCTCTAAAGTCACGGAACCACCTAGGAACCAAAGACAAGCCCTCTCCACTATTCCCCTTAACAGTGGCTACCACGTCCCCAGTCTGCTTTGCTCCCTGCCCAGTCTTCATTGCCCGCTCAGCACTAGGCCATGTGGAGAAGCCAGAGTGCTTGAGAGGCTGAGAGCTGCAGCACAGATTGCGTTATTCCATCACAGATGCAGCTTAAACGCAGCTCTTCCTATGGCTCCATGACACTTTGGGCCAATGGGGACAATCGTAGAACCTCTTTCTGAGTCCTAGTGGGGATAATCAGATACTCTGCTTGTGGGGAGTTCCACACTGATATGGCAGGGCCACGCCCATGACCTTCATCTTCACCCTAGAGACTGGCTCCTCCTTCATCAGAGTCTAGAGAGTCAGATGGGCTGGGGATCCACAGCCAGGGCCTTGTGAATAGGATACACAGCAGTCCAACACCTGCTTGGGGAGGTCCAACTGTTAGGGATATGCTCAGGGGACTCTGGTCTTTTCTTCCTCGGCAGGAACTGGAGCGGCTGGAGGTGGAGAGGGTGGAAATGATCCGACAACATCTGTGCCAGTACACACAGCTGCGGCACGAGACGGACATGTTCAACCAAAGCGTGAGTTCCCTACCTTTGCACTAAGGCTAGCCCGACAGCCTTGGAGTGATTATCCCAGGGCCCATAATATCCTAGAGCAGGTTCTCCTGGGGGCTACATCCAAGCACAGGGGGAAGAAAGGCTGCACTGGCTTGGTTTGGTTTTAGACTGGATCTAGCTAGGCCTTGAACATGTGATCTTCCTGCCTGTTTCCCCAATACTTGGGATCACAGTTTACATTTCATCCTGCTCTGCAATGGTTAAAACAACTAAGTACATACATTTGTCTCCCACGTGAATCTGCTTTAGAAAACAAACTAAATACACACCTGCTAAAGTGAGGGTGGGTGCCCAAGGGCAGTTCTATTTGCCCATGGAAGACAGATGGAGGAAGGGGTCATCTGTAGGACAGCCCGCCCTCTTCTCCAGGCCAGGGATCTACAGACTAGCTCTGCCTCTCAGCATTCTACACACTCTCATTCTCACCCCACCTCCATGGAGCCCTGGAACCTTCTAGAAAGGGTGATCTGAGGTGGCTCTCCAACTGCAGCAGCATGGGACACAGGAGACATTCCAGCTCAGCCGCCACCTCTGACCATGACCCTCCCTCTGTGCCCCCTTGCAGACAGTCGAGCCTGTGGACCAACTGCTGCGAAAAGTGGACCCAGCCAAAGACAGAGAGCTATGGGTCAGAGAGCACAAAACAGGCAACATCCGCCCAGTGGACATGGAGATCTAGAAGTGACTGTATGGTCCGGGGGGTTCCTGCTGAGGAGAGGGGCTGAGGGTCCCATGGAGAAGGGGCTGTATCTGCCCTATTACCTGCTAACCTATACACTGAGAAGGAAGAAAGGAGCCAGTGATTCCAGGAGGAGGAGGGCCCGGCCAGGGACTCCCCAGTATTTCCAGGCCATAATGGTGGACCCACAGCCCTGACTTCACCTAGAAGACTGAAGCCTCCCCCTCCAACTCCCATGCTGTGCGTGTCCCTCTGAGAACCAACTGAGGCTAGAACCCTAGGGTCCCTGCTGAGTTCCACAGGGGTGGCCATCACACACCTGTATCCCTGGTATCTAAGGCCTGTCCTCTAGTGCGATTGTCATCTCCAGGACTATGAAAGAGGGAGGGTGGCGGTGTCTCTGTCTGCAAACAGTGTCAGGATCAGAATCAAGGACAGGAGGCAAAGTGAAGTTCACACCCAGCACCCACAACCTTTATCAGTCCTCCCGACTCCCCACCCTTTTGCATTCTGGGAGCCCACATCTATTTTTTACACCCCCCCCCACAAGAGGGGTGGAGTTTCTTCCCAACCCAAATCTGGAGAGGTCAGAATGGAACTACCTCAGTTGGCACAAACAGATCATGGCTCCTATCAGTCTCAGATTCCAGATCTAGCATTCCAGATCTGAATTTCAGATTCAGATCAGGCATTGGCTGTAAAGTCTACCACGAAGTCCCAATCTACCCTTCCCTCAACCTCTTTCTCAAGGAGGAAACTCCCCACCTCACCCTGACAACCCTTGATGTTTCCCAAAGTCTTTAGACAGCTGTGTGCATGTTCAAAGACTTCAGGGGTGGAGTCTCACAAAGTCTTGTTTGACACATGCCCCCCCCCCCGCCCCTCAACACTGTCGCACCCTTGACCAGCACTCCTCTGTGCTGACTTCAGGCCCTGTGTGACAACAGTAAGAGCTGGGTTTTGTTATTCTCTAGAATGGCTCCAGCTGTGGGTGTGCACAATGAGGGAGGAACTGCTTTCCCCCTTACTGTCATTGGTCAGTGGAGCAGATTCTCATGGCTGTAGGTAGTTGCTACACAGGAAGCGAAGGAACTTTGGGGAGTCACAAGGTGAGTGGGTAGGGGGGTGAAGAATTCTAGCTGGAAACTTGTACGGGGGTGAGGGGGGACATTTTTTCTCATCTTTCCCACAGATGACTCTGTATTTGACCTGTCTATCTTCTCCAAGGGCAAAAATCCTCTAAATGCCACTCACATCTTTCAGTCTCACAATGCACATCACGGATAGCTTACTAATCTTGGACCTTCTGGCAGCCCATCCACAGAACCATCTCTCATGGTTGTTAGCAAGATGCCTAACACACTCAAGCAAACTAAGCACTGTCACTTTCCTTTCTGAACCATCTCAGCCAAAAAGGCCACCATGAGGACATCTCACCAACCTGTGCTCAGCATGAACTGTGACATCAGCCTTTGATAGTAGGACATTATTTCTTGATTTCCTTATTAAAAGAAAAAAATGGGTGCTAGTGGTAATTTGCTTTGTGGCTTAGCAACCTAGTTTGTGAGTGATGGTCAAGCTCCAAGTCTTGTCATACACAGGGGGTTGGGTATCACAGTGTAGCTCATGACTTTGTTCCCTCACCCCACCCCCAATCCAAAAGGTTCAGAGTCCCCCGAGATGACACTTCCTCCAGCATAACCCCAGTTGGCTGACGTGAGCCTATTCCATCTGAGGCCATTCTCTCTTTGGTTCCTTTCTAATCTATCCACACATGCCTTTCCCTTCTTTGATCCCCTCCCTTCCATTGTTCATTCATGAAGAGTTTTGTTAGAGACAAGCAATCTGTAATCCCTCACCTGAAGACCGCAGACTGCAGCTCTGTCATGCGAGGAAGCGCTCAAGTGTCCTGTGCGAACCCCTCGCCTCTTCCTGAGATAGACTTGGCTCTCCCTCTTGGATACTCTGCCCATTGAGTTCTCGGTGGTACCAGCTACATGCCAGTTCCTGAGCATCCTTTATGTGCATTTGCATTCTCAGTGGTCCTGCCTGTATGCTGGTTCACATCCATCTTTTCATCTGCACACTCTTTTTCTCGGCGAATGCTTGGAACTGGGTGCTGAGTGCTGGAACTAGCCTTGTGTCTATGAGGGCACCCTTCAGCTCACTCCACCCCCCAGGTAGACAGGTGCATTTTGACCCTTCTGGACAGAAGAAACAATGTGTTTTCCACCCCACCCAATGGGATTGTTGAAGTATTAACTGTGCTAAGAGATCTTGACACAGCAGTAAGATTCCAGTCTCCTTATTACCAAACTCTCAACTCATACGCAGCTTCAATTTCCGAAATGGCTTCAAATAGGGAGGGTAAGAACATGGAGGAGGGGGGTGCCAGGAAATGATACCCAGAACTATGATCGTGATAGAGTCGAGTGTCCAACTACCTTCACAGCACCCAGTGATCAAGGTGATGACGGTTGAGAACCTGAAAGTGCATACTGAGTTGAGTGTTCAGGCTGCTGTCCTTGGTCTCTCTGCAGTTCTGGGGACCCAACCAAGAGTCACGTGTCTAGGCCAGTGCTTTACCACTTAGCTATACCCAGTCCTGTGTTACCTTGCTTTTGTGAACACGTCACTGCATAGGTTCTGAGAGGACCTGGCTGGGTTTATTTAAGAGTGGGAGAGCATCCATTGTCCAAACTGAGAGCAGCAACAGCCCTCTCTTCCTGCCCCCACCTAGGAGTGCCAATACACTTAAGCTTTGTCTGCAAAACCCTGATTTTTTTTTTAAATCTAAAATGAATGACTTTCAAAAATGGGTTGGTTACCATGGCAACCTCCAGGAAGAGATACTCGTTACCCTTCATTATTTTCTAGCACTTTTGAACAGTCCCACAGTGCACAGGCCATTTGAAGGATGTAGATGGCAGCCCTGGGCTGTCTCTGCTATGGGGTGACCTTTCTACCTCCACACAAGACCCTGTTGACTCAGGAGGATCTCCGCAATGGTTGATTAATAGCTGAAGCAAAGTATCCAAATTTGTGACAAGGGTTTGTGTGTATCCCCTCCGTGAAATCCAGCCAATTATCAGGGTAGAAGATGGGTGCATGAGAATCTTGGCTCAGCCAAAGCCCCTTCATGGAAATACAAGCCATAAAATTCAAAAGGTGTCAAAAGACCTTGGCTTGTTTGGGGGTTTGTTCCCATCCATGAGTAGAGTTGACAAGAAGAATTTAAACGGGAGTCTGAAGACCTGCTGTTACTAGAAAGTTAAGAAAGGCGCTTTACAGATATAAAGAAAGGGAACATGACAGCTGCCTGATGGCTTAGCCTGGAGACCTCCTCATTGCCAAAGTTGTTCCCATGCCACAAAGCATCTCTCCACCCCCTTTTCAAGGAATGCAGTTCTACAAACTGATCTCCTTAACCACAACCAAGATAGGCATGTCACCATGTCAATTCCCCTTTTCTTAGCAACCAGTTCAATGTTCTGCCCCTTCAATCTTACCTTTTCCTACAATGCCATGTAAGTGGGGTCAGCCATGATGTCATGTGTGTCAGTAGAGGGTCTCCTCTCCCTGCTGAGTAGTATTCTATCATATGGATGGGCCTCGGGATTTTCTTAGTTTTAAAACGAGTTGGTTTTTTTTTTTTTTTTTTTTTTTTTTTTTTTTTTTTTTTTTGCCCTGGAACTCATAGCCCCAAATCTCCAGTTTGTTTGTATAACTGCTTCCAACCCACTGCTTCTTATGTTGCTGGGGCTCCTTCCACGGACCCCAGCTGTGCCCTCAAGTTGGTGATTCTAGTTTGGGCTCAATGAAGGAAGCAGGAAGGGGCAGCAACTGAATGTCACTCTCCACTGCTGCAGCAGTAAATCTCTCAGTAAAAGAAGACCCTCTCCCTCAGGGGACTGTCACCTCAGTCCTCGGTAGTTCTGTAATTTATTGAACATTGGCCCTTGGGTATAGCTTGACCCTTCCCAGAATCTGTTTTGCCATCTGCCATTTGAGGGTGCTTGTTCTAAACAGCCTTTGAGGGTTTTACCCCCTGTGTCTCTTCCCTCCCCATTGCCTATTTGCACCCTATGCATGTGGTCATATGTAAGCTGGATCATCTCCACAGCTGTGACCAGAAATCCTCACGAAGGGCACATTTCTAGGTAGACCCAAATGGAACTAAATCATGTCACAAGCTGAGAGAATTACTGAGTTCCTCTCAGGACCCCTGAAGAAGCTATAAGTCAGTACCAGTAGCTTCAGGGTCTGTCGTAGGAGCGAGGACAACTGTAAACACAGGGTCCGCTGATCAAGTCCTTCTTGCTCATTGCAGTTTGATTTGCCAGCAGTCATACTGAGACTAGCTTGATCCTACACCTGTTAGACAGTGGCAGAGATAGGCCCAAGCTAAGTGGAGGCCAGGCCAGGCTGAGGGTGGGGCCCTCTGGGACCTAGTCCTCTAAGCTGTCTTTGTTAGATACTGCTGAGTGAAAGGTGGACCGAGAAGGCTCTTGTGAAGCTCCAGGTAGACGGGAATGTTCCTCGGTTCAGGTGAGAGCCAGATCTAGAGAGTCAGAACCCGGGGGTCTTGAGATAGGAGGCAAAGCAGCTATGGAAGGGCTTTTGCTGGTTAATCATTTCTGAGGTGAAAGACCTTCTTCTCAGGGGGCAGGCTCCACCAGGAATGGAGGATCAATCGCTGTAATATTCTAGTGTTGAGTGTAGCTCTTGGGGTCTGAACTATGGAGGCTTGGTTGGGGAATGTGGATGCCCTTAGATCCTTTTCTGGGTGATAATAGGGATGTGGGCCTTTTGTGTTTAAGGAGAGTTTCTAATAGGGCTGTGCTGGTAGAGTGTGAAGGGCCAGAGTCACAGTATGGCACCGAGGCAGAAGGGAAGAGCTGAGACTGGCCCTGCCCTGCTTCTCAGTCTGTTCCACATCCTAAGGTCACACCCTGTCAGGACTTCTTCGTACTCACCTGTCCCTTCCTGCAGCTTCCTTGACAGACAGGTTCTTGGACCCAGGCACCAACATTCCAAGGGACACCAGCCAACCTGGGTGAGGGCCCGACTCTGTATGTCTTCCCTTCCCTGGGGGGGGGGGGGGGCGGGAAGAGATGTCCGAAGCATTCCCTTGCAACCCGAGCACATCAGCGAACCCCACGAAAGTGGAATTTTCTAACAAAATAAACTTGCTCATTTGGTCCGTTTTCTGTAACTTTTGCTAAACACTTTATACATTTTTAATGTTGAAAAGCAGTGTCTCCTGCCAGAACTCCTCACCCAGGATGAATGTGTTTACTCCACGCTGTATATCTTTCCATGCTCCGGCTGCCTGGACCAGTAAATAAAATGGATGTAATATAAGTTGTAAGTAACGTTGTCAAAACTCTGATCCCGATGGAGGCTGCACGCCTCCCCCACCCCATGATAGCATCTGTGTGTATTAATTCTGAAGAATTAAATGTTTAAATTAGAGTTTAAATGTTGACGGCGTTTGCTATGTATAATTGCCCCTACACCGTTATAAAGTGTTTTCAGGAATTTCAGTGCCATCCTTCCTTTTTCCTCCCTCAGTTACGTGGACACTTGAGATGCTTATATTCATCCCACAAAAAATAAACTCTCCAGAGATGATGGGTCCCATAGGGACCCTCTTTCCTAGAAGGGCACCCACTTTTCCTTCCTACGAGAGGTCTCTACCTCCCTCCTGGGCTCTACACACCAGTGATGGGTTCAGTCCTGATGACAGCAGAAGGACAAAGGACACCAGGACATGAATGTCCACATGGACACAGTGCTAGTGGTCCCAGCCTTGTGTACCCCACCCCTGACTTCCTGCTTCTCTTCTACCTTCAGGGTTCCTGTTATTGTCTCTTTATTCTTTCACCCGTTGATGAATTCAACAACCACCAAATGTGCACTTCATTCCACTCTCCTCTCTGAGCGCAGGGAAAACATCAGAAAAGGCAGCTCTGCCTTGATGCTTTCTAGATAACAGGACCAGATAGAAAAAGCCCAGAGAGCTATTGGCATGGCTCTGAGCAGCTACAGAACAGGAAGTGTGGAGGGACCAGGGTGTCAAGGCTGGTTGTATCCAGGGTAATCGGAGTGGTTCTGGGGAGAAGGTCTCAATAGATTAGGCACAGACAGGGGATTAGGGTGAGGTAGGGGTGGGGGTCAGGGGCTGACAAGTCCCAGTGAAAAAAGTCTAGACCAAGAGGAAGCCATGCTAAATGTTTTGAGGCCAGTGTGGCAGGAGCAGAGAAAGCTAAGAGGATCCACTCAGGGGACTGGCTGCAGGATGGGACGGGGAAGGTCTACAGGGATGCACTCTCTGAGGATGTAAGCATCTCCACTCTTAAGTACCAACACTGCAGAGGGTGTTCGCACGGGGCGGGGGGAGGGGGTGGGGGTGGTAGATGAGTCAGGACCTGAGTGTTCCTTGGAAGTAGGGCTAAGGTCTTGGCAGGTGGAAATGGATTGTGGCAAGCGGCGAAGTTCTTAATTAACTGAGAATCTGGTCCAGGCAGGAGGGCCAGGCAGCCATTACCCACAGCAAGGGTGGCTATACTTAAGTTGAATCCTGGCTGTTTCCATTCCCTTCTCCCCTGCCAAAAAAAGACCATGTGAAGCTCTGACTCCAGGCCTGGGGTTGTCAAGGGTCACCTTCTCCTTGGCTCACAGCAGGGGATGCTGCGGAGGAATGTGGTGAGGGCTGGGGTCTGAGCCCATAAACAGCTAAGCTTTGCTTGAGGACAGCATGGCAGGGCTGGCCTCTGGGGAGCATAGGCTGCTTGGTCCAGGCACGACCAAGAGGAGTAACACAAATGGCCTTCTCCCCTCAAGGGACAGACATTGGCCTTCCTTTGGGGCACAGGGCAGGGTTATTGGCCCAACTCAGACTTAACAAATGGGCTCACGGTACATCATCTCCTGCAAATTTGTTTGGCAAAGAACATGCGTGCTCCCTCTGATAGAAGATGTTTATGCAGGTTTTTCAAACAAACCTCCAGGTCATGACCCCTCACTCTCAGCAGCATCAACACAGCTGCCTGTGGTCTTTTCTGGGATTCCCTCCTGCAAGGGTGTGGGTGTGGAGGTCCCTCCAGGGCACAGCAACCTGAAGAATAGAGACTGGACCAGCTGCATCCTACCTGCTTCCTCCTGGATAAAAAGGAGTCTCTGTCAGATCCTCCCACCCCAAACTGAAGTCATGTGACTTTTCACTGTCAGCTCTTCATTGCTATAGCAACTCCAGATCCTCACCCATGAAAACAGAGAGTCTGGCCTCTACAGTCAGCCTCTAAGAACAAGAGAATAAGCAGTAAGAAAGTGGAAGAAAACCAGTGAACTAGAAAGAGGAGGATGGGAGGGAGGGAGGGAGGGAGGGAGGGAGGGAGGGAGGGAGGGAGGGAGGGAGGGAGGGAGGGACAGGCAGGCTGCAGCTCTGTTATACAGAGCCCAGAAGGGGCAAACCTGGGCTCTGTTTCTGACTTTGGCATTCAGGAGCAGTATAAACCAGGACTGGAGACAGGTCTTTGGAGCCACTTTTTTTTACCAGTGACATGGTGGCCTTGCCTCATGTGCCAGCTTATAAATACCCATAAAGGTCTGACACCCTAAAGGTGCTTTAGGATAGATAGGTAGGTAGGTAGATAGATAGATGGATAGAGAGATAGATAGATAGATAGATAGATAGATAGATAGATAGTAGATGGATGATAGATAGATAGATAGATAGATAGATAGATAGATAGATGATAATATATATAGATAGATGATTGATAGATAGAAAGATATATAGATAGATAATATATATAGATAGATAGATGATAGATAGATAGTAGATAGATGATAATATATATAGATAGATGATTGATAGATAGAAAGATATATAGATAGATGATATATATATAGAGAGATAGATGATAGATAGATAGATAGATAGATAGATAGATAGATAGATAGATAGATAGATAGTAGATAGATGATAATATATAGATAGATGATTGATAGAAAGATATATAGATAGATGATATATATATAGATAGATTGATAGATAAAAGATAGATAGATAGATAGATAGATAGATAGATAGATAGATAGATAGATAGATGATATATAGATAGATGATTGATAGATAGAAAGATAGATAGATGATATATAGATAGATGATTAATAGAAAGATAAATAGATAGATAGATAGATAGATAGATAGATAGATAGATAGATAGATAGATAGATAGATAGGCAGGCAGGCAGGCAGGCAGATATTATTAGTGCATGAGTGTGTGGAAGTCAGAAGACAGCAGACTCTCCTTTTCTTGTATGGGTTTCATGGATCAAACTCATTTTCAGGCTCGCAGGGAAATGCTTTTACAGTGTGCTATGCCTGGTTCACTGGGATGTGCTTCTCACTGCCTCTCTGAACAAGGGCTGGAGGCAGCCAGTCTCCCTCTCCTCCCTTCCCCAAGGGAAGTGTTAGGCTATACTGCTATTGAATGGTTTCATGTGCTTCCAGCACAGTGCCTGGGGTGAGTGGGTGAATGGGTGAGTGGATGCTCACTGTGGCTAGCCCACTTCTAACCACACTTGAGAGCAAATGCCTCCTGCAAAGGCAGTGAGAATCCAGGAGGGAAAGTCTTCCTACTAAGAAATAGTATTCTCTCCTAAGCTGTGGGAAAAGAGAAGTTACACACACACACACACACACACACACACACACACACACACACACACCATAAATAAATGAATGTTTTAAGAAGTTGTATTGTCAGTGCTTGGGAGTGCTCTGCAGTTAAGAACAACTGCTGTACAATCAGAATCCACATAGAAAAGCAAGCAGGTGTGGTCATGCGTGAGCCCATAACCCCAGTGCTGTGAGTGAGCCAAGACAGGGGGGGCACTGGGATTGATGGACACCGACCTAGCTCCAGGTTCAGTAAAAGACCTCCCTCTTGAAGAGTAAGGCACAGTGACAGACCAGGGCACCTGCTTCACCCCTGACCTCTATGTGGATGCAAAGGCTCACATACGTACACATACATGCTCAAGACTGCACACATCACACACACACACACACACGCACACATGCACACACACACACCAAAACAATTCCTTAATGTACTATTTCAGCATTTGTTTTGAGGAGTTTAAAGATCTTGCAACATTAATCTGATCCTGGAGTGGGAAATCCACCTCCAACTCAGATTTTCCTCCTATGTGTTCACCCCACAAGTCACCTGTGATCCCAAATAGTGTGGGGCTTTTACACCCACAGCCCTTCAAGAAGCAGTTATTGTGTAGTGGTCCGCAGCTGGCTGCCATCCTAGTGCAAACAGCCCCGACAATGTGAATCTACAAAAAGCATCAAACCCTACTGGCTAAGGGCCCCCAAGTTAGCCCTCATTTCACACAACCAGCCCCAAGTCCCCACCTCCATAATAAAACAAGGTCCTTCTGCAATGAGCATTTTCTCACCCTCCACCCTATAGGGTAGGGCAATCCACTGACTACTTTCATGTCAACTTGACACAAGCTAGAGTTATCAGAGTGGCAAGCCTCAGTTGAGAAAATGTCTCTATAAGATCAGGCTGTAGGCCATCCTGTGGATTATTTTCTTAATTATTGATTGATGGGAGAGGACCCAGCTCGTTAAGGGTGATGTTGCCCTTCCTGGGCTGGTGGCCCTGGGTTCTATAAGAAAGCAGGCTGAGCCAAGCCATGCGGAGCAAGCCAGTAAGCAGCACTCCTCCATGGCCTCAGCATCAGGCTCCTGCCCTGCTTGAGTTCCTGTCCTGACTTCCTCCAGTGGTGAACAGTGCTGTGGATGTGCAAGCCAATCAAACCATTTTCCTCCTCAAGTTGCTTTTGCTCACGGTGCTCCACGGCAGCAATAGAAACCCTAACTAACACAAGCAGAGAACTAAGGCAGCCCATTCCTAGGCAGAAACGCAGGGGAAGATGGGAATACGTATGTAGTTCCTGGGGATGCCTTGAAAAAGAGAAATCCCAGTGTGTAAGGTCAGTATTGTATGGAGTACCAGGTAATAGGGTGGCATCAGAAGGAAGGGGTGGGGTTTGCTTTCTAAAACTTACTATACACCCCAACAGTCCTCTAGTCTCTAAGGAAATGGCAGGGGCAGCTATGAATAACACATAAACACAACACCAAAATGTATCTAAAATTACAACCCCTGAGACTACACTCAAATGACACATTCACCATTGCCAATGTGACAGGCCTCTCTGTCTCTTGCCACCTGCCTGGTCTGCCTGCTCACTCCTCCTAGGCAGCTTTATTCTACCTTTGTTACTTAGGAACAATAACACCAGGGCTTAACTTATAATAGAGACTCACAACGGACCCAGGTCCCCATGACCCAGTCTTGCCTTGAACACACCATAAGTAAACATGTATAGAGCGCATCCAACACACTGAACTTTGTAACTCAGGCTTACCCACCTCTGTCCGCTCAGAACACTCACGTTGGACAAAATCCCGGAGAAATAATCTCCTGTGGTTGTATAAGGCATGTTGTGGTACTGTGGTAAAGTCAAAACATTTAAACTGTGGTAGATTCAAAACATTTAGGTGAGCCTATAGTGAGTCTGGAGCCGTGTTTGTGTGTGTGTGTGTGTGTGTGTGTGTGTGTGTAAATGAATGTATATATGTGTATCTGTGTGTGCATGATGTAAATGTGTGTATGTAAATGTGTGTATATGTGTATATGTATGAATTTGTATGTACATGTGTATATGTGTGTATATGTGCATATGTATGTGTCAGTGTCTGTGTGTGCATGTATATGTGTGTATGTATATGTGAGTGTCTGTGTGAATGTACATGTGTATCTGTGTGCATGTAAATGTTTATATGTAAATGTGTGAATGTGTGTGTGTGTATATGTGTATATGTATGAATATATGTGTATGTACATGTGTGTGCATGTGTCTGTATGAATATGTGTTTATATGTGCATATGTATGTGTATGTTTCTGTGTGTGCATGTATATGTGTGTACATCTATGAATATGTGTGTGTGTGTCTGTGTGTCTGTGTGTCTGTGTGTGTCTGTGTGTGAATGTATATATATGTGTCTCTGTGTGTATGTAAATGTGTGTATGTGTGTATATGTGCATATGTATGAATGTGTGTATATGTGTGTATGAATAGGTGTATGTGTGTGAATGTGTCTGTGTGGGCATATATATGTATGTATGAATGTATGTATATATATATATATATATATATATATATATATATATATATATATATATTGTGTGTCTGTGTCTGTGTGTGCACGTGTGTGTGTGTGTGCACATGTGTGTGCACGTGTGTGTTCAGCACCTTTTCCAGCCAGTTTGAGCTATTTTGTACTGTTCTGGCAGTGGAGATAACAACCCACAGAACACAATCTTTCCCTATCTGGCACTTCCATTCTGGCAGACAGTTTGGGGTTTCCCAGCAGCGGTGAGGAAGGAGCCATCAGAGAGTGATGGATAAAAGGTCTTGCTGAGAAGGTGAAGTGTCTAGGCCCAAATGTGACTGGGGGAGGATTAGAAAAACTCCCATGCAGTGTAGGTTAAGTGGTAGGGCTGCCTTTAGACCCTAAGCTCCCAAACTCCTGCACTATAAGGTCCCATGGGTGCCCCTCAGATGGGGAAGACAAACAGCAAGCAGTGTGGCTCTTCGGGGGCTTAAATGCCGAGGATGCTTGGTTCAAGGGTCCCTCCTTGTTCCTTTCTTCTCAACAAGCACAGGAAAGGTAAGTGGCTGCTCTTGGCTCTTTATTTTAATCTCAGAAGGGTGCCCCTCCTCCCTCCAAGGACTGGGCAGACCTGGCCGCAAATCCCCCCTAATCCATCAGCACCTGGGTCTCCACCCCATAGCAGCACACAGCCTTGTTAGCCAGGCGACCACACTTGTCCCTCCCGCCCCCCGCGGCGCCTACTCTCCCTCACCATGGGGAACAGCAAGAGCGGTGCCCTGTCCAAGGAGATCCTAGAGGAGTTGCAACTGAACACCAAGTTCACAGAGGAGGAGCTGAGTGCCTGGTACCAGTCCTTCCTGAAGGAGTGCCCTAGCGGCCGCATCACGCGGCAGGAGTTCGAAAGTATCTATTCCAAGTTTTTCCCGGACTCCGACCCCAAGGCCTACGCGCAGCACGTGTTCCGCAGCTTCGATGCCAACAGCGATGGTACGCTGGACTTCAAGGAGTACGTGATTGCTCTGCACATGACCACGGCGGGCAAGCCCACGCAGAAGCTCGAGTGGGCCTTCTCGCTCTACGACGTAGACGGCAATGGGACCATCAGCAAAAATGAAGTGCTGGAGATCGTCATGGTCAGTGTGTCTCTATTCCTGCTGCCTGTGCGGGATGGGGAGGAGGCTTCAGGTGCCTTGTAGCCCAGTGGAGTGGGGACCAGCCAGGGCTAGGAGAGACAGGGTGGGGAGGGGCTCCAACATAATGAGAGGAATAGAGGGCAGGCACCTCCCTAGAGTGTCATCTGCTTCCCAAAGAACAATCTGGGGTTTTCTAGTAAATACTGTTTAAAATTCCCCTCTCTTCCTCCTTCCTTCCTTCCTTCCTTCCCTCCTTCCTTCCTTCCTTCCTTCCTCCCTTCCTTCCTTCCTCCCTCATTCACTCCCGCTCTGTACTCTGCCCTGCCTCCTTTGTTGTCTTTCTCCTTTGACCATCCTTCCCTCCTTCCCTCCTTCCCTCCTCTCTCTTGTTTTTTCCTCCCTCTGGTCTCCTCCCTTTCCTCCACATTTCTCCCTCCTTCCTCTCTTTCTATATCTTCTTCTCTTCCTTTCCTCTTTCTTCTCTCACACCTTTTCCCTTTTTTCATTAAAGTCTTCAATTTCTTTCAGCAACACACATTCAGATTCCATAATAGTAAAACGCATACCTTTCAATTAGAAAGCAGAGAGAGGCCACAGTGGGGCCACGGACTCTAGATCCCAGTCCTGCTTGTGTTCACTTTCTAATCCTGGTATGGTGGACCCTTGGGCAGGGCTTCCCAGACTCTCACCTCCCAGGCTTTACAGACGAGGCTTCTGCTTCCTCTCCTTTCTGTGCACAACAGTTCGGAGTGTTTTTGGTGTCTCAGAAATAGTTTTATCTTTAATCTAATATATAAATGGTCTGTGAAATTTAAAAGATGATGCAAAAGAAATGTGATGTTGCAGGCTAAAACTGAAGTTTGTAACCAATGTGCTTTCAGGACATTGCTCAGTGCCTTTTCAGTATTTTAAGACAAATCTGAAACCCTGGCATAGGAACATGTAATTTTTTTTCTCATGATTTTCCAGTTACTCTCTTATCGTGAATATTTTCTATACCATCACAAATTCTCCAGAAAATACTTTTTCTAGCAGCATAGCTCAGGCTGCCCTCAATTTCTCAGCCTTCTTGCCTCTGACTCCACAGTAGCTGGGATTACCGGTGTAAACTACCACAGCCAGGTTAAAAGTATATCTAAGAGCCCTTAAAATTCTACCCTATGGAAATTTTATAAGGTTGCTCAAGCCGTTCCCATAATTTTAGACATTAGAGAACTTCAATTCCCCACGCCCCACCTGCCCCATGATGCCACTTACAGCCACTGTTTCCTGATTCCTCCTGTCCCTGTCACTTGCTTTAGTTTTCGGATTCCATTCCTGTTGGAAGGAACATTATTCTTCATATCTCATCTAATTTTTGGTGCATTTGTAATCATGCTTTTACTTGCAGAATTCTTCCCCCCACCCTTATTAGGACAGATGACAAACATGGCAGCAAAGCCCGTAGCTGGGAGCAGATTAGGTCATCCCTGGAATAGGGGCCAACAAGTGGTACTCTCGCTGTCTGGGGGCAAAGTCTGTAGAGCAACCTCCTCTGGGATAGTTTTGGGGTCCCTGGGTGGCATGGGATGGGGACCAATTCAAAGCCACCTAAAGAAGGCTAGGTTGATGCTCTTCTAGAAATAAAAGGAAGGAAATGAGCAGGGAGAGGAGGCAGGGAGGAGAGAGGAGGCTGAGAAAAGTGTGTGAGGCCTCGCTAGTCACCAAGTCACAGGGTCATTGTGAGAGCATCAGTCTGGAAGTCAGAAATGATGAGTTCTTGTACCAACTCTGACACCAAGCCATTATGTGAGCGTGGGAAATGCACATAAACTCCCTGGGTCCAGGGTGAGGCTTTGATAGTTCCTACGGCCTTTCCCAGAACCCTGAAGGCTTGATTCCCTCCCACCCAGCCACCAACCAGCCCTCTGTTGGAAGAGAGGTGGAACAGACAGCCAATCACAGCCAATATTTAGCCATCATGCCTGGACACGGTGCCAGTGGATCAGGAAAGAGGAATTCTGGGAGTTATCTGTACTGCAGTTCATTTCATTTCTGGGGATGTGTGTGCTGTCTATAAAGCTGCTGCCCTGACCTACCAGGACTACTGTCCTTCTTGCCCTAGCACCAGTGGACAAGGGTGCCTCTTATGGCTGTTGACCTTCTGGAAATCCAAGCTAATTTCAAAGACATTGCTATGCTTTTCTAATGCCCTTGAGTCTCCAGGGAGCAGGACCCTTGATCAGAGACTGCAGCATCCTGGGACCTCATGTCAATGTACCTAACCACACCTTAGGATAAACAGCCTTAAGTGTCCTTGCTGAGTTTGACTGGACCTGGTGGCACTGAGCCAATAGAATCCAAGAAGCTTGGTTATCAGAAGGATAAGTAGGGGCCACCTTGTCCACTTCTCTGATTTCATAGACCAGGAGTATTTCCTTCTGGCTTTATTCTTGGTTGGAGAAAGAAGGGGCTGAGGGTGATCTATGAGTCCAAAGCTCAGCCTTTCTCTGGATTTCTCCATGAGATGAAGAGCACCTGAGAGACTTTCCATGTTCTGAATAGACTTCTGCACGTCCTGGTCACATCTCCCTTTCCCCTCCCCAGCCTAGTCTATGCTTTTCAGGATGTGATAAGCAACTTTGGGTATGATGCAAGGATTTAGGTTCTAGAACCGAGCTCTCTGGATTAGAATCTCTGCTGTCGTGGGTTAACTGTAAGCAAATTATATGTTTCTGGGTTGGTTTGTTGCCTGTAAAATGGGACCAATAATCTCCATTCTGTAAAGTTGCTTTTTTGGATTATTCTTTTAAAAAATGCTTTAAAAAAGTGGGAATGTTCAATAGACGTTAGCCTTTTTTGATCATAAGCCACCCACTGAAGAACTGAGCTAGCTCACAGACCTAGCCAATGCTGATGTTTGATGCTCTCAAGCCTGTGAGAGGCAGGGTCTGTGGTAGTAGCCCCAAACTCCAAACTCAGAGATACTGGTAACTATTGTTGGGAAATTTCTACTTCTTGGGGTTTTTTTTCTTTTTAAACAAAATTGTGTTGTCTACTCAGAAAATTCAAACATTACATGAAAATGAAATTTTTCTTCCACAATCACTTTCCCTTTCAAAGGTTTCAAAGGTGCTGATGATGCCAGGGCCCTGCCCCCAGAACTTTTGATTCAGCAGAACATGTGGGGCTCCAGTAGGCACCTGCACTGTAACCTTCTCGCCTTAGAGGGCACCTGATCCTGCAGGCTGCTTGGGCACCAAGAAAGAGAAAGCATAATATGGTAGCCCAACAATGACCGGGGGCTTCCTTTTCTACACATCTACACTAACGCTTGCCTATCGTCTTTGTGTTTGAGATGCGAGTGTTTGTAGTTGTGTAGAAGATCAAGGCTGGACTTCCTACAAGCTAGAGCTTTTAGCACTGAACCATAGCCCTAGCCACATCTGACAAGAGACACAGACAAAACAAGCTTTTTCAAGAGTATCTGTCCCAACAGGTGTGAGGGAATAACTCACCATGGATTTGATTTCCATTTCCCTAATGATTGATGAAAGTTGATCACTTTTCAGATATCCAATGGCCATTTCCCCTCCCCCCCTTTTTTTCATTTTAATTTCTTTTTAAAGAAATGTCTGTCCCATTCCCAGTTTTTAATTCAGTTACATATTGTTTTGTTTGCTTCTGTGTGTGCCTGGTTTTGTTGTTTGTTTATTTGAGACAGTCTCACTATGTAGTCCTGGCTGGCCTGACGCTCCCTGTGTAGACCAGGCTGCCTCTTGCATCCACGTGCTAGGATTAAAGGTGTGCGTCACCACCACGCTTCGGGTCATTTATCATTTTAGCATTGCGTTGTAGCTGTTCTTTAGATATGTTAGATACTAATCCCGTATTAAATTAATCCTTATCATCCTTGTAAATATTTTCTCCCATCCCAAGGTTATCTTGTTTTGTTGTCTCCTCTGCTGTGTAGAAGCTTCTTACATTTTAATATAATCCCAACAGCTCAAAAATCATTACCACGGCTGATGTCATGAGGCTTAGCTCCCTGTAAGAATGATATAGTCTGTGGCCGAAAATTGAGTGTTTAACCCATCTCTGGTAGATTTTTGTGTATTGTGTGAAACATGGATTTCTCAGGGCCACCAAGCCCTCACAGCTCCTTGTGATGAGGTCTTTCCCTTGCTCTGCTACAGGCTATCTTCAAAATGATCAAGCCTGAGGATGTGAAACTCCTCCCAGATGATGAAAACACCCCAGAAAAGCGGGCTGAGAAGATCTGGGCATTCTTTGGAAAGAAAGAGGATGGTGAGCTCCTCTGTCGTCATTATGTCATTGTTACCTCTGATTTTACAGCCTCTGCTATTTCCTAGAGACCCCAGAAGGATTCCCTTGTCTGGGTCACAGGGTCCAGGCAGAACTGGGGAACATGCTCTTGTCACCACACTTTGTCCTGGCTATCTTCAAAAGTTGGGAGCAAAGGTTGGCCAGGCACATCAGCAAGGTCTAGGTCTCCTACTACCCTCCAAGTGATGCTGGTGGTAGGGATATCAATAGACCTGTTACTCACAAAACTCACTCACTACATAGCATTTCACAAAAAAAAGGAAAACACTGCTTCCCAGGTTGGCAGTAATCTAGTGATCCTCCTGTCTCAGCATCATGAATATTATAGGGTGTCAGTTTGGGTAGCTTTTAACCCAGATTTGAGAACCACTAATGTAAAGTCTGCAGGCTCATTGACCATGTGTGGCAAGTTTGGGGGAATGCAACCATTTCTCTCCTCGGGATACTTGTTCTCCAGAGGCTCCCTGCACAGGGAGTACAAGAGAACACGGCACCTCACCCAGGAGAGACCTCATGACTATCTAGGAAATTAGTTTCAATGACCCAAAAACCTCACCCAGAAGGGATTCGATTCCATTACATTGCTAGAAATTTACTGGGAGAACAGACACCTCCAAGGGAGACTGGGGAGGGATCAAGGGGCTGGAAAAGTTCACGTCATGGGAACCTGGCTCCAATCAGGGAATCAGGATAAGAATAGAGAACAGAGAGGAAGGACTGGTAAGAGAGTCCTAGGCTGTGGCACGCTAAGACCATTGCTGGCAAGGTCCATGGGTATCTCATTGGGCCTCTCAGCATCCCTAGTCCACTTAGTAGCTGTCTGGAAGCAGTCTGTAGAACTTAAAAGAAGGATGAATTCTACAATGTGACAACTGGAATTGTTGGGTCCAACAC
This sequence comes from Mus musculus, assembly GCF_000001635.26. NCBI lineage: Eukaryota > Metazoa > Chordata > Mammalia > Rodentia > Muridae > Mus > Mus musculus. The sequence continues at coordinate 67,701,018 of NC_000077.6, forward strand.
ACACACACACACAAACACCACACACAAACACAAGCAACACACACACACACGAATACACAAGACACACACACACAGGGGAGAAGGCAGACAGACAGACAGACAGACAGACATGGAGACACAAAGACAGACTGACTTGGTTCCAGACAGGCCCTACAGATTCATAGGCACATGGAGCTAGGATCATAAACTTGAGTGGAATGGACATAGCTCCACCGGGAGACAAGAACTGGTAAACAGTCCAGAAGTGCTCTTGCATTTTTCCCTGTGGGAACATGGAGCTTATGGGTACTGTTATGCAATGTTCTTTTATTTCTTTAAGAGATGTCTGCATCGGAGTTATTTAAAACCCAAAATGTCTTGGTAAATACAACACAGCGTGGCTCAAGCACATCTGAGTGGCCAGTGCTAGCCCCTCGTGTGTCCTCTGAGGCACACTCAGGATGCAAAACAAAGATGGAGGTTAGCCATCCCTACTCCACAGTCAAATAATGACATCATCCCTAATCCACAGTCAAACAATGACATCAGAGGAAGTCCCTGGGGCAGGAAGGAGCAGGGTGAGACAATCAGACACCCTGAGGGACTGCAGGGTCCATAGAGTTCCTCGTCCTCAGAGCCAGCTGTGTCCTTGAACACCCTTAAAGGTGAAGAACTCCTTCCGAGTTGTACCTAGGCACTCTCCTCGCTCCATCCTGCACCCAGCCCTATTGACACCTCCACCCTGAACACTTGCTATCATGGATGCTGACTGTGTGAGATGGCTTCCTGACACTTCCCTTTTGAATCGCCTTCATTCCCTCTGGGTCAGTCCATGTATCAAGCTCTCTGCTACTTTTTGCTAATCTGATAAATGCTGCTGTTTGAAGGCTGGCTGTAACTTCTGCTGGAGTGAGGCTGGTGAGGCGGTTAGAACTTTGAATTCCAGATTCCACCATGCTGACTTAGGCACAGAAGTATCCTGGATCCAAACCCTAACCAAGGCTAGGGATGTCCGAAGGCTGATGGAAATGGGATCAACACTATGGCACTGTGTCCACACTGCGGGCTGAGAATCATGAGGGTGACCATGAACAAAGAGACTGTCTCATCCTAGACTTCTTTCTATGTGGAAATGTCTTCCCACAAGACCTGGAGTTTCCTGACAAGCTTTGTCTTGCTCTCTTTCTGCTATGCCCCTCCCTCTCCAATGTATCACATGTGCACAGTAACACACATGCACAGTATCACACTCACACACGCACATGCATACACTCTCGAACACTTCAATGGCTAGAGGCAGAGGCTCTCTCTCTCTCTCTCTCTCTCTCTCTCTCTCTCTCTCTCTCTCTCTCTCCATCCTCATCCCAAATGAAATATAAAAGATTGAGGAATGAGAGATTTCAAGCAGAGGAAGCAGTCACGGAGGACAGAGGCCTTGTCACCTGGTGTCACGAGGTTGCCTGGGTGCTGTGGTCACACAAGAGACTTTTCTGCAAGCCAGGATACCCATGGCATTGCCACTATCCCCTGCCCTCTCTTTGTTCCCTTGAGGACAGCTCCTACTGCTGCACTGGGACTGTGAGCCTGCCTATCTCATTCTAGGCTAGAGATATGGTGTAATTAGGAAAACATGTAAAAAGAAGTATTATAATCATTGATGATTTCAATGTGTGATGACCAGAAAAGCCAGAAACCTGCCCAAGCAGAAGACATGGAGTATACGAGTGGCTTCTGGTATCTGGGAGGGTAGTGTGGGTCCCTGGGAATGCTGTACATTCAGTATTTTTGAACAGTTTTACTGGGTGTGGAGGTTGGGTATCACCTTTTATTTTGCAGCTTGAGACAGTCAGTCCTGACTGATGCTTCTCCCCCACTACACAGATAAACTTACAGAGGAGGAATTCATCGAGGGGACCCTGGCCAATAAGGAAATTCTGCGACTGATCCAGTTTGAACCTCAAAAAGTGAAGGAGAGGATAAAGGAAAAGAAACAGTGATGGGCACCGTTTGGCTCTCCCCCCCCCCACCTCACCCCCACACAAACACCTGCAGTGTGAGCATTGCAAGCATCAGCCTGCGCACGCACACCCTGAGTCTGGAGAGGTGGGGAACCAAACCTCTCCCTGCCAACTGAAGGTCCTTAGCAGGACACAACTCCTGCTTCCTTTTGTCTTCAGTGTCCTCCCCATCCTTCACACTTTACCTGTCTCCTTCTCCTGCCCAGGTAGCCCTGTGATAATCCCAAGCTTAGGGCGTAGGAGTCCTAAATATCATTCCTGCTTAAGCTCCTTTGGGGATTGCTGGGTAAGCAGGTTCCAATAAATGCAAAAGGAGTTTGTTGTTGCGAGTGCAACTCTAAGCCAGCTGGGTGTGGACGGAGATGCATGTGGCCCCCGAGTCCAGCTCTCCTGGGAGCTAAAGGTCCAGAGGGCAGGTGATGGATCTTGCTTCTTTTGGTTTGGTTTTTCAAGAGAAAGTCTCACCCCAGAGCCTAAGCTGATCTTGAACTCAGGAAAATCTACCCGCTTAAGTCTTCCTTGAACTAGCATGACGAACATGAGCCTCTCCACCAGGCTGATGGAGCTTGATGCCAGGACCAAGGTTACCATGGTGGCACGCAGAGTCCTGAAGGAATATGTAAAACAAGAGGGATTGGCTTGTCAGAAACGGCCAGAAAAGATATTTCCAACGAAGTGATACATTCAGACCCACTCGTGGCAGACCGTAGCAGGAGATGGGTGGAAGGGAAAAGCTTCATCTCAGACAGAGTGACTGACAGAGACAGAGTGACTGACACAGCCCTGGAAGCAGGAAGGGACATCTCTGTTTCTAAAGAACTGTGATCCTGAAATGACACGCCTTTGCCAGTTGTTAGAAAAGGTCTGTTTTTATGAGCAAGCTTCTAGCATGATGGATATGATCCATGGACAAGACTTGGGGACAAGGAGGTGACAGTGATGGCCAGGGTTCAGAGGTGACAGGAATGAAAGGACAGCTTCAGGGGGTGGCATCTTGTGGCTGACACCACATGGGAAAGGAAAGGAACAGGATGCCAATGGGCATGTGGCTGGCTAGATAGCAGTACCAGCTACCGAGGTGGGAAACCCTGGGGGTGGCATTGATTTCAGAGGATTAACAAGAGCCCAGCCTGGTTGATGGAGCAGTGAAGAATGAAGCCATTGATGCTCCCAAGGCCCTCATGGTGAAGACAGGGAAACAGAAAACATAAAGTCATAAAAGCAGCTTTCCCAAGGACAGCCAGTTGATTAGCAGAGGCTGGGTCAGTGACATGTACCAGTATGCATGGCTTTCTTGTAGTGTCAGGGCTGGGAACAATTAAGAATGCCTCACATGGCTTCTCTAAGACCACAGACACATTGTGTAGAAAGCCTACTGATTCTCCAGCTTCAAGTTCTAAGATGAGGTCAGGGAAATATATGGATACTCTGACCCTGTACACTTGTATACAACAAGAGACTGGAGTATCTCCCTTTGCTGGTGTTTGGGGTGATCCTTTTCAGCTCCCACAATTTATCCACAGTGCTATCTCAACTACCACCTCAGAGAGAACAAGACAATGAGCACTTGGATGCTCTCTGTGTAAGTATTATTTTATGAACAGAAGTATTACTACAGCTGCAGTATAGGTGAGAATGGGACTTATGAGCTATATACTAGAGCCTCTCTGATGATGCCAGGGTGCTCCCAGAAGTTTTGGTCCTGGGGATGCCAGCATCATGAATACTGTAGTGAAATAGTGGCACAACACACAGCACCACTGCCTGGGTAGTTCAGGGATGAAGGAGTTATTGGGCAGACTTACCTGTTTAAGATATTTCTCTAGTGTAGAGTGGGCCACCTCAGAGCTAGTCCAGGGAGGAATGGGGCCATTTACCAACTCCATCCAGGCCTCTTTCCAACCCTTTCTTGATTAAGCCTCCTGGTGGAATATGAGATTGGGAGCTCCTTATTTCTATCTGAGGTCTGGGATATCACTGTCACTTGAGTCTAAAAGAACGGGCTGCCTAATCATAGAGTTTTTATGCCTCCCACAGATTCACCAATAAGGCCCTTAGTGCCTGCTGCCATTGCTTTCCCTGGGCACCAGATTTCCCACTACAGATATGGTTATAGGACTCTCCATGTGCTGCAAAGTCTTCTGTAGAAGGGTCTTTTTGACTAACTCCATGGTAGAAACGACATTTATCATGGGAAACAGCTTTTCTAGATTGGTCTATAACTTTGTTACACTCATAAGGATTAGACATTATCCATGGATCCAGGGGGTGATGGATACCTAGATATTCCCACTTTTGACCTCTGTGAAAAATGCTTCTATAGATGGAAGTAGATGCCTAGGTTCTTGCTTCCAGACTCGGGGTACTCATTCAGAATATCTGCAATCAGATTCAGCCATGCCTGGGTTTCTGCGTTTAAACACTGGGTATCCAATCAGAGTATATGGCATCAGATTCAGCTATTATTCTGTTTAAAAGGCTTCCATACAAGAAGTGGGAACACATGGTAGTACTCCCGACTCTCCGGAAGCTGAGGCAGAAGGATTGTAAGTTCAAGGCCACAGTGACTACATACTGAGTTTCAGTCCAGCCTTGGCTACATAGCAAGACTGTTTTTAAAAATTAAATTTGGGAATGTCGGGTAAGGGTTGGGGGTGGAGGTCGGAGGTACAGCATTTGCTTAGTATGTATACGGCCCAGTTTCATCACCTAGTGCCAGAAGGATTGTGAGCAGCAGCCTAGACCTACAGATAACAAGCACAGTGAGTGATTTAAGGGCTAGCTTGGAAAAATGACATCTGACCTATGCTTCTGGCCAGTTCAAAAGGACCACACACTTTCTTGCCACTTCTATTCAGAAACAGTACAAGAGATTCCCCAGGCAGGTGGGAGACTTCCAGCTCAATGAGAAACAGGGAATGGACAGCATGAAAGCAACTTAAATGAACTTGTATTAATCAGTAGCACAGCAAGAGGGGGCACTGTGGGAGGATGACTCCATCTGCAGGAGGAGGTGGAGGGAAGACATTTACAAATGCATTAGGAAAACCTTTCCCCATTCCTGGTGAGATCTCTGGTTCCTTGCTTGCTCTAGGCAACATCTGATGCTCCCCAGAGGCACTTTAACCCTGTCTCAGCCAATGTATCTGAAGCCACTTTTCCACACCAGCCCCAGCCTGGGCACATGCCAGGAAAGCAAGGTGAACTCATCATTCCTAGAGCCGCCTGCCCAATGACAGGGCAAGGACAGTTGCAAAAACGGAGGAGGGGGAAGGATATGTATTTTAATATAAATTCTGGAAATCTAGATACCCAAAACCCTTGATTCATTATGCACTTGCTTAATGTCTTTGCTTCTATTCCTGCCCAGCTGGGGATAGCATACAATGTAAAGAGACACCAAAAAGCTCCATAATTGGGATACGAAATACTTTAATGAATAATGTTTTAATGCAGTCGTTCAACACCAAAATCATTGATAAAAGGAACACATTATCAGCATTGCAGACAAGGGCATGGTTGAAATCTATGCCGGCATTCTGGGGCTTCATCTTCTGCACACTCTTCCCTGCCCTGGTGCCAACATCCTATCCTTAGAAGTAGCCTGTGGACTCTAGTTGCTTTTTAAATATTGTATTAAGTTACAACTTATTTTATCATTGAGATTATCAGAGGTGACTGACCACCGTCAGTGGCTCACCCTTGTCCTGGTGACTGACCACCATCAGTGGCTCACCTTAGTCCTGGCCTTGCTTTCAAGTCTCCTTATAAAGAAAACAGCCAGGTAAGACACAAAGTATGTATAATCAGAATCAAATTCCAGATGAAGTCTATTATGGGAAAAACTTGTATAAGGAGATTATCCATGGATACTGTCTAAGTTCACATATAATGGAATGTCTTAAGTTTCCTTTGCTGAGCTTGGCAGCTCTGTTTGAGAAGTCTCAAAGCAGTATTTCTGTCTACTGCAGCATACTTCACCATGGACACATACCCAACCCAGACAGCATACCCCACCATGGTCACATACCCAACCCAGACAACATACCCAACCATGGACACATATCTCAACCAGGCAGTATACCCAACCATGGACACATATCTCAACCAGGCAGTATACCCAGCCATGGACACACATACACCTTGCCCACTAAAAAAGCATCACTCCTTGCCAACTGCACAATGTTTCCACAAACAGTTCCTCCCTCAGTCACCTTGCTTCCTCTTGTCTTGTGACTTGTGTAACTGAGCCTGGCCTTGACTGGTTGTCCCTCTTCAGCCTCTGTAGGTCAGGTCAAATCCAGCTTATTTCCCATTGTCACAAAGGCCCAATGAGCCTGGCAGCTATAGAGCCTGGGGCTTCTTATGCCACCTTCAGCAAGTCCACACTCAGACAGGGCTTCCCTCACCTTATTCCCTCACCTGGGCTTTACTACTGATGTAGGATGAAGAATGGATTAGCCTCCTGGAGCAGGAAATCTGACCATCAAAGGGTCAGTGGTGAACTAAGTATGGAAGGGGAGTCCTAACCCTAGAATGGTAGAACAAGTGAACTGGTAGAAGCTGAGTTCATGAGAACAGGTGAAACCAGGGTGAGGAGAACAGGACTAATGACAACGTTCCAAAGGCTTCCAGCATCAGAGGCCAAAGAAGTAGCAGTATCGTGGTGGATCTTCACTGTCAGCTTGCCTGCTTTTAGAATCACCTAGGAGACACGCCTTTCATTGTGCCTTAGGACATTTGCAGAGAGGCTTACCTAAGCAACAGCATCTATCTGCTGCCTGACTTCCTGGTTTGCCCAGGTTTGCCACCAGCCTAATGGACAGCCTGGCTGCCTCCCCACCAGACCACAGCTTTTGATTCCAAGGAATACCTCCTCCCAGAAGATTCTGTTGCAATGACAATGCTCTCTTATCAAGTGGAATTGTCAGTCCCAGCTGACCAGAAACTATAGACTGGGGGGGAAAAACTCAAACGACCCAGAGAGTCTTTGCTTCCCTCTGAAAATCCACAAGCCAGCCCTCCATCAACTGTGTTTCCCTCAACACTAACTGTCCAGCTCTTGCAGTAAAGCCCACTAAGCTTTGAGCACTCGGTGGCTTTTCCAGCCTGAGGTTCCAAACACTTCTACAATCCTCCCCAAAACAGCATGGCCAGGCTTGTCCCAACAGTAGCCCACTCTCTACTACCAATTGCTGTCCTGGTCTCCTTTCTTTTGCCATGATAAACATCACGACTGAAAAACAAGTTGGGGAGGAAAGGGTTAATTTGGCTTACACTTCCATATCACATTCCAATCACTGAGTAAAGACAGAGTGTGAACTCCAGGAGGAGCAGAGGCAAGAACTATGGAGGAATGCTTTTTACTGGCTTGTTCATCATGGCTCACTCTATCTGCTTTCTTACATAACCCAGGACCACCTGCTAGTGGATGGCACCACCCACAGTGGGATGGACTCTTCCACATCAGCCATGAATCAAGAAAATGCTCCCACAGACCAGCCTACAGGACAACCTGATGGAGGACAGTCCTCAGTTTAGATCCTTCCTCCCAGAGATGTTTAGGTTTGTGTCAAGTTGACAAAAGCTTGCCCACATGCCCACAACACTAACATTGGCCTCATGAGCCACCTCATAGTCCTACCACCATGCCTTCCCGACCTTGATGGACTATGTTCTCAAGCTATGAGCCACATAGCAGTTGCTCCCTTAAATTGCTACTTGTTCAGCATTTGGACACAGCAATGAGGACAGAAAATAACACATAGAGTATCATGACATTCAAACTTCTGTCAACCCCAAACAGAGCTGAGATGGAGAAAGGGAGATGAGACTTGACAGAACAGGAAGAGAAGTGAGGAGGAGAGGGGTCTGGGGGACAACATGGGGTCACACCCTGTCCAAGGAGAGTGGTGTGCCCCAGATGAGCAGCAAATGCAGAGTAGCTGCTCCCTCCATCCTGCCTGGGTTTTACCAAGGGTGAGGAGTTTCCGCAAATGCTTGTCCAACTCTTTCAATTCTTGGTCCTCATCTCAGACTTTCTCTCTTAGAATATTTGCTGTGATTCCCCAGAACTTGATACTTTAAAGCTTCCTGTGGGGTTCCAGTGCACCCTACTTCCATCTCTAGAAGGAAGCCATACACCATGAACGGGAAGGAGATACAAACTGAACCCTATTTAATAAATGATTTTTCTTCATGGTGGGTTCCACTCACTTGAATTTAGGGCAAGGCCCCCAAAACCAACGGACATTCTGGAAAATATGCATGGTGGGGGTGGGGGGGGGGTAGGGTGACAAAGGCAGGAGGGACTGTGGGCATTATATAGACTCACTGATATGGAGCTTGATAACCCAGAAGAGACTTCACATCAAAATGGGGATAGTGAATGGAAAGAGGAGGACCCTGGGCTCAGCAACCTCTTTCCTAGGGATCCTCAGTTGCCAAGCTGTGGTGATGGACCCTGTCTTAGATCTCACTCTCTTCCAGAATCTCCTCCATGGTATTGGCCAGGGTGAAGTCTCCCTCGCTGCTCTCAGACAGGCTGCTTGCCCGGGGCCAAGCTCCACGGCCCCTGTGAGGCTGTGCCCCATGATCCCGCAGGTTCCCAGCGGTCAGGTGTGAGCTGACACCTGAAGATTGCAGCTTCTGGAGTGTCTCGGCACCATCTCCCTCCGACAGCTTCTTGGAACATTTCCCCAGGAACCGGAAGTTCTTCCCTAGGACACAGGCTCTGCAGCCCCAGTGGCGAGCTAATAAGAAGCGGCCCCAGGTCTTTCTCAGCTCTGCCTTCACCTGCCAGGTGAGACAAAGGTGGGGTCACTGTCTTGGAGTCATTGCTTACATAGCCACTTAGCAGATATTTATTGAGCGGCTACTGGGGGCTGTCTTACCTTTTAGATGGTAGAGCAGAACAAAGACAAGCAAGACACAGAGCACAACAGATACCTAAGGTACTATGAGACAAAAGCTGTAGGGCACTGGGCTAAAGGCTGTTAAATGAGCATTGGAGGAGGTCTAAGTTCCTGGGCTGAAAATCAAAATGGAGTCACCCATACTCAGGTTCTATTCTACCAAAACAAACTAAAGCATTACCAGCAAATTTCCCAAAGCTTACAGGGTAACGAAGGTCCCTCTACCTTAACCCTTCTACAAAAAGGTCACCTGGAGTAATCTCATGTTCACTGGGCACTTCTCTGCGTAAATCCCTGTGCCTGTCTGCGCTGGATAGTTTCATGTCAACTTGACACAAGCTAAAATTATCTGAGAGGCAAGAACCCTAATTAAGAAAATGTCTCCATAAGATCAGGCTACAGGTAAGCCTGTAGTGTATTTTCTTACTTAATGATTAAATAGGAGGACTTAGACCATAATAGGTGGGGCCATGCCTAGGCTGGTGCTTCTGGGTTCTGTAAGAAAGCAGGCTGAGCAAGCCATGAGGAGCAAGCCAGTATGCAGCACCATTCATAGCCTCTGCATCTGCTACTGCCTCCAGGTTCCTGCCCTGTTTAACTTGCTGTCCTGACTGGCTTTGATGATGTGGAAGTGTAAGATAAATAAACCGTTTCCTCCACAACTTGCTTTTTGGTCGTGGTTCATTGCAACAATAGAAACCCCAATCAGGACACTGACTTAAAAAAAAAACACTTGGAAACAATCACTTTTCTTCTTAATTTCTGTTTCTCTCATTCATTCTGTAGCTATAAAAACAACTCCCTATCCTTTGCTTATCAGAATATTTATTTCATAGAATGAAACATTGCTTAGCCCTAGATATAAAACCAGTTTAAAATCTTCCACCACCATTTTCCCTTCTGCCTTCTGATGGGAGCCTAGAACCTTGAGCTGAAGTGTGCAGAAGGGGCCTTTGCACTGCAGGGCTTTGGCTGAGATCTGCCTGGCAGACAAGGAGCTGCCACGTGGAGACACATTAACAGCAATGAGCAAAGCAGAAGTGGGGGTTTGCTGCTGACAGGGGTGTGTTCTACTGGAGGAGACAGCCCCGGGAGTGGAGGAGGAGAAGGAGGAAAGGGGGCTGGAAGCCACTGACTTCTGAAAACACCATCCCACTGGCCCCTTTACACCTTCCCCAGGTGTTATGCTTTGGATAAGGCTCTTGCACTGAAGGCTTTAGGTTCCAGCCCTTGGCCCTATGGGGAGGTGGTAGGACCTTTAAGACATGAGGCCTAATGGAAGGAAGTTACATTATTGAGGAGGAGCTATTCCTGCAGAGGATATTGAAATATGAGCTCACTCTCTCCCTCCTCCATCTCTCCCCCCTCCCTCCCTCCCTCCCTCCTTCCCTCCCTCCCTCCCTCCTCTTCTCTTCTCCTTCCCCCTTCTTTGCTCACTTCACTATGTGTTCTCTTCATTATAAATTGTCTTGTTAGGGGCTCTTAGAAACTGTCTTGAGAGTTAACAATTACCAGGTATTCCTTGTGACACCTGTGCCTTTGTACTTCCTTGTGACTCTTATCTGGTATTTTTGGTATTTTCCAACAATGCCCTTCCCACCTCCTTGAGTTGTGGTTTTTTTCCTTTAAATACCCCCTTACTCAGCTACTCGGGGCGCCACGGTCCTCTACCCCTGCGTGGTGTATGACCGTGGGCCCGAGAGCGCTCTTGAATAAAAATCCTCTTGCAATTTGCAGCAAATAAATAAATAAATAAATAAATAAATAAATAAATAAATTGTCTCACCACAGGCCTAAAGGCAACCAACCATTGACTGAAACCTCTGAACCTATGAGCCAAATAAGCCTTGCTGTCTTTGTAAGTTGATTATCTCGAGTGTTTGTTACAGAAGCAGAAAACGAAATAGCACGCAGAGAAAACAGAATGCAATAAAAGTTAAATTAAAAAATAATAAAAGCATAACTCCCCAGTGTTCAGTGTTTGCTTTGTGCTGAGCATCTGTTATTCACATTTTGCCATGAGAACACCGAAGCTAAATGACTAAACCACAGAGCTTCTAAGTAGTCAGTCAATGTTTGGGTGCAGACTGTGAGACCCTAAAGTCTATGCTTGTCTCTTCCATCACATTTGAATCCTACCTGTTTCCGACAGACCAAGGGCTGGGTTCTGAGATTCTCACATCATTCCTAACATCTTTTTCCATGCGTTTAATCTGCTTCCTGTTCTCTCTGATGGATGCTCACAACAAAAATCTATCCCAATACATGCCAATGGCAGTCATCCAATCACACAAACAAATACTGGTAGAGAGCATAGAACTGCAGTCTCCACCTCACCAGAAGCTAAATGGCAGCATGAAAACGTACCTCTCTACTGGCAAAGCCGTACTGCAAGGCCACCAGAAATCCCTAGAACAAAAGGAAAATATAGTGTCAGCGCCTACTTAGTAGAGGATGTGTCTGAGGATCCCTGAGAAGAGGTCTTCGTGTGGTGCTTACACAGGATGGAGTTAGTCATACTGGTTGGTCTCTCTTCTTATCTTGATACACACTATCCACATAGGTGACCTCCTGGGCACTGGTAGGTACACCTAAGTGCATAATAACTGGCCTCCCAAGACCCTTGGTCATTCATTCAATGGAACAAATACAGGGAAGACCATGGTTCCATTTTTTTTGTTTTGTTTTGTTTTGTTTTTTGAGACAAGGTTTCTCCATGTAGCCTTGGCTGTCCTGGAACTCACTTTGTAGACCAGGCTGGCCTCCAACTCAGAAATCTGCTTGCCTCTGCCTCCCAAGTGCTGGGATTAAAGGTGTGTGCTACCACACCCGGCTCCATTTTTAGTTTTCTATGATGGTCATTGACTAATTCATGTTTTCTCTTCTTCTCTTTCTTTGTTATAAGGTCTCACTATGTAGTCTTGGTTGGCCTTGAACTTGTAGATATCTGCCTGGCTCTGCCTCCCAGAGTGCTGTCAACTTGTATTCTTTCCCTACCTTATCCCCTGAGCCTCTGGCATAGCTGTCAATCACAAGGTCCTAGTGCTTTAGGATGACCATCACTGTAATAATTGGCCCAAACAGGCTCTGTGACACGGGCAAGGCCAATTAGAGTTCTTTTCACTAGAAACAAAGATTGTGCTCTCTCCCTCTGTGTCTGCCATAGTAATTAAAATTATGGATAGTGTAAACTCAGAGATAGTGCTGGCATCTTCTCATGAGCCAGAGAGAAAGGCCTCCTGGGCATGAAGCCAACCTCCAAGACTAGTGATGGCAAGAGACAGATTGCCCACGGATTGTTTGTAGACTAGCATCAAGTTATGGCTGGTCCTGAAATTTTCATTTATGCAACTTAATAAACAACCTTTGCACTTGTCCAACTATTTTTTTGAAATGACAGATTATTTCCCACCCGCGGTTTCTCATCTCACTTAGTACAAAATAAACTCTCCTAAGCATGGATGGTCTGAGGTGATCTGGGCTCTGGGCCTCTGTGGTGCCGACTGCATCTCATGACCCTTTTTCGCTCAGTCACTATATCCCAGCCATCTTGGTGATGCTAAGCCAGAATGTCCAATGAGAGACTGCCAGACCTTATTGCTTTGGTCACCAAATTGCACACAACAGTCACTTAACATATAGACTTGAAATGCTGGCTCTTATGTGCCTGGTAAGTTTGTTCTGGGAATTCTACCTGTATTGTTGTAGATCACATCTTTACATCATTACTTTTTAAAACATTTTAAAAGAAAGTATGGGGTGGAGTGTGTGTGTGTGTGTGTGTGTGTGTGTGTGTGTGTGTGTGTGTGTTGTATTTGAGCATGTGGTCAGATACCTGCAGAGGCTAGAAGAGGGTATTGGATCCCCAGAGGTGGAGTTACAGGCTATTCTGAGCCACATGATGTGGCAATCAGGGACTAAGCTCAGACCCTCTTAAAGGCAACTAACACTCCTTCCTAATTGCTGAGCTGTCTGTTCAGCTCTCATATTATTTGGAAATTTGGCCCACACCTCAGAATTTTCCTGATTTCATAATAAAACATAGTCACAGTCACAGAAACAAGGATCTTCTCTTCATGAAATAATGGTTATTTTTCAATTAATGTTCAAACAATCTTGCAGACTATGTCCCAGGCAAAGGTGTTTATGTCTCCATTCATGTTCAGATTCACTTAGCTTGAATGCAGTAGGTCCCAGTTCACAGTCCAGAAAGTTGCTCAAGAGACCTGACTTTGCCAAAGAGAGTGAGCCAGGCAGAAACTACTCCTTTCAATGACCTAGCCTCAGAAACCATACAGCATTTTTCTAGAAAATCATACACCATTGTTCTACACCTGGATAGATGCCATTCTATATGTTTAGGCAGGGGCCTGAACAAGGGTGTGCATACCACCCGCCATACCCACAGCTCACTTATTCCTTGAGCCCATTCACACTCTCTGCGTCCTGGGATGTTCTCTCCACAAATGTCTACCTACTTTGACTTCTTAAAATTCAGATATCAGTTTTAAAAATCACCACAAGGAGGCCTTTGCAGGCTGTCCAACTTTAAGCACTGCAGTTACATTATCTTTTATTGACTTGGCTATTATCAGCCCTTCTCTGTGATACTCACAATGAGGGCAGCATCCATAGCTAGACTTCACTACCAGATCCTCAGCCCCTAAAAATATGTGGCACATAATAGAAATGCATTATGTATTTATTGAATGTATGGTTGAATGAATGAATGAGTGAATGAGTTGGGCTTCTGCAATAAGAGTTTGGTCACATACAATGTCAAGCTACTTCTAAACTGTGATGACATGTCTTAGACTCTATTCCTTACATAGCTACTTAGAATATATTTCTTGGCTTTCCCTAACTGATGTAAAGATCTGTGGGGTATATACTGTGTGTTTGACATATTGGAACAGATATGTGTGGGCCCTGAGCGTTTGAGAGTTTAAAGGAAGATTCTCAACATGCCAGACCTCACAAGCAGGACACATCTCCAATTGAACGGTCACAATGAAAGACTTTCTCTCTCTCTCTCTCTCTCTCTCTCTCTCTCTCTCTCTCTCTCTCTCTCTCTCTCTCTCTGCCTATCTATCTATCTATCTATCTATCTATCTATCTATCTATCTATCTATCTATCTATCTATCTATCTATCCATCCATCTAAGATGTGGTCTCACAATGTAGTTCAGGTGATCCAAAACTCCTATTCCAGTATTTCACATCCTAAGATTACAGCTAGGCACAATGATGCCCCTCTTTCCTGTATCTTTTGTCCCTAATAGAATACAACCCTGGGAGAAAGTTGTCTCTGATCTTCTTTATACTCACCTTTGCCAACATGTCCCTTCTGAATAATGCCAGGAGCCTCCCAGCTCAGATTGTACCTACAAATGTAGGGTTCACCTTTCTTCTTGCGCCTGGAGAGTCTGTAGCTCAGCTGCTGAATGGTGGCTTGGTAATACACACCATATCCCTTTTACACATGCAGTTGAATCAGAGGTTCACAGCTTGTTGTGGGGTCCCAGGAACAATAATCATAACCTCTGAGCATACGCTATAAGAAGAGCTGGCTCTTGGCATGCCAGAATCCTCACAAAGCTAGCTAAAATAGGATTCACATGACAAGTATGTCTTCACTTCATGGGTTTCAGAACATCCTGCAGTCTGGCTCCTGCTCCAGATAAAGCAATTGTGAAGAGAGCAGATCCCACGGAACACATGGATCTAAGATGTCCCCAACTTGTCCAAAGACCTGATGAAAACAGGAGGCTCCTGAAGCTCTCCACGTAGTAAAGCTTTGAAGAGTGAAGGAGACTCCAAGGCAGCGAGGGAGACAGGAAGCTGTTGGGACTGACAACTGCTCTCACAGATTCCTTTCATAAAGCCACCAAGATGACCACGAATGCACCAAACGTGCCTCTCCACATCTGCAGTCATCCTGGTTCAGAGCATGTTGTCACATCTCTATGAATCCTCGAGTTCCTCATAAGTACAACCAGTTGGTCAGAGCTTCTGCTGGTGGCTGGACTACAGTGTGGCAGGCAGCTCTTCTCCAAAGAGAGTTACAGTGTTTCTCCTCATTAAATAGGCTAAAGCTGCCCCTCACATTAAAACTTGAGTTTCGTGTTCCCTCCTCTTGAGTCCAAGATGACCCTATGACTGTCTACCAGCATAACGTGGTGAAGCATCACTCCAGGTCAGTATTTACCTTTGAGCTTCTGCCTTTGAAAGATGGAGAGTCCTGCTTGCTCCCTCTTGGAACTTCTGCTCTCAGCGTGCTCCAGGAACCCAGCTGTTCTATTATGAGATGCCCAAGATGTACGGAAGAAATGAAGCTCACTGATCAATGGTTCTAGCTGAACTCCTGGCCAACAGGTCACATCAACATGTAGTCCTGTGAATGACCCACTGAGGACGGGCATTCCAGCCTGATGGAACCTTCAGATGTTTGCAGGTCCAGTCAAAATTACATGTATCAAAAAGACTAGGCCTATGAAGCCTCGACAGCCCAACCCACAGAATCATCATCAAAAAAAAAAAAAATAGTGATTACTTCTTTAAGCCAAGAAGTTTGTAAGTGATTTATTACATAAAAGGCCAGAGCACCCTCTAGGCCTAAGGAGTCTGGTAAGTGAAGTTTTCTCCTTGGACCTTTGGTCCCATGATCTCCACACGAGTGGTCCTCAGCTTGCCTTGGATATGTGCTACCATGTGATTTGGGGCTTATGTTAACCAGTATAACAAAAGGCCACCAAACAGCTGGAGGATTTGTTTTTGTTTTGCTGTTTTTTTCTTTTGAGATTACATTTTGCAGAAGATTAGAGCCAAGCAACACAGGAAAGTCAAATCACTAACTCTTAGCTTTTGAAATCCCCCCCAAAAGATTGAAATAAATTAAACATGTTTCAATGATGGAAAAAAATGTTACCAGTGGGTCTGGTGCCTCCGTTTAAAGGCACGGAGAATTTAGCTCCAATCGGAGGGAAAGAAAAGTGCTATTCTGTTGCTGTGCCGTGTCCCCGAGGCACTGGGGGAATCAAGGGGGCCAGCATGTTTTCTCTGCTCTCTGCTCAGGACTCAGTGCCTGTGACAGAGGCTTGAAGACTGTGGGAGAGGAAACTTGATGTCTCCTGGTTACAGTCTTTACAGGATGCCCTGGATGGCCACCATGTGCTATGTGACATACTGGGTGTGGCATGCTGGGTTAGAGGCAAGGGCTTAACTTCTAGGTAAAACTTCCATCTTTGGCTTTCTTAGCACATGCACACTCTCTATGCCTCAGCTTTCGTCTTTCAGATGGGTGTGATAACGCCTCTCTCCACAAGGGCATCTGAGACTGAAGGAGTGTCAAACAGACTTTTCAGCTAGTCAATTCAGTCTCTTGAGGATGTTTTTGGTACATTTTAGTTATTTGAATAGCTTAGGGACTACAGCATGCATCCTAACTTGCTACATTTTATTTTATATTAATAGTAATTCCATTCTGGTAAAATATAGAAATTTTAATATATTTCCATTTATTCATTCCTTTTTGTGCTATTATTGTGATATTTTTTATGTTACAAGCCCAATAACATAATGATTATTACATTGTACAATCATCCTGTGTCTTCTAAATCAGTTAAGAAAAAAATCAATGTACTGTGTTGTCTCTCCTATTTATATATACCTATATTTGGCAGTGTTTTAACTTCTTGTGAATTTGAGTTACTGTACATTGTCTTTTTTTTCCTCCAGACTGAAGGATTTCCTTTAAAACCACTTGTGGAACTGTCAGCAAATTTGCTCAGTCTTTATCTACCAGAGAACATATGTTACCTTCATGCTGAGACAGTTTCGCAAGCACTGGAGCTATTAATTGACATCTTGTTATTAGCCATCCTCATGCTCTGCCACACCTTTGCCTTCCTGCTCAGCTGGCTGGCACAGTTGTGTAAAGAGCCTCTAGTCTTTTGCCACATTAAAGAGTGTGTCTTGTTTGTGAGATAAGATCTTGGTCTCCTACCCAGGCTGGCCCTGAGTCTGTGATCCTCCTGCCTCAGCCGCCTAAGTGTTAGGATTGCCGGCTTACGACCATGGAGTTATGCCTTGTACCTCAGCGTTTTGACTTCAGGGTCTCTGGATATAAATAAGCCTTGTTTGGTGCTGCTTCCAGCCCATTGTGCACATGGATTCAATGTTTCATCCAGTCTGGGAAGTTTCTCAGCATCGCTTCTGCATATTTTCCCTCCCACTTCTTGTCTTGGCTTTCTCAGGACTCCCTATGCACACATATTGCTTCCCCAGGGCACCACATGGGTTATTGAAGCTCTGTCATTTCTTTACTGTTTTCTCTTTGTTAAGCCAATAAGCTCATCTCCACAGACCTGTCCTCATGTTCACTCTTTCCTTCTTCTGCCACCTTAGTTCTGAGAGGAGCCTGTTCTGTGGAACTCTCCATTCTAGTCATCATACTTTTCAGAAAATTGGCATTGATGTCATTTTTCCCTCAGTACCGGTCACACATTCCTGTTTCTTTGTCTGTCTCCTAACTTTAGATCCCCAAACTAATGCTGTTGTTGCCTCTGTGTTTCTTTTCCAAGAAGCGTAGATCAAACAAGGTATTGCCCTATACCTCAGGCTAGCCTGGAAAACCCTGTATAGAGCAGGCTAGCTCAAAACTCCTAACACTTCTCCTTCAGCCTGGGGAGAGCTAAGATTACCAGTGTGAGCCATGGCCCTCAGTAGGGTTTTAGATACTTTGTTATCTTACTCCCCTCCTCATCACTGAGTGGTCTGACTTTTGGTTTAGTAACTTTATTACTTCCATGATATCCATCTCCCTACATATACAGCCACTGGCATCTGTGCTCATTTTTTAAATGTAGGTTCTTGAGTTGGAGAGATGATGGCTTAAGTGGTTAAGTATGCCTACTGCTCTTGCAGAAGATTTGGGTTCAGTTCCTGGCACTTCCACCACGAAATGCACAACTGCCTGTAACTCCAGTTGCAGGGTATCTCGTATCTTCTGGCCTCTTAGACACCTGCACACATGGTGCATACATAGACTCATGTAGGCACGTATACACACATCATCATCATCTTTTTTAACCTCTTAGAAAAATTGGACTCTTACCTATAAGTCAAGTGTCCTGCCCCTGTTTATATTAGCTGAAAAGGGAGCCAGTGACTGGTCAGAAATTATGTTTACCACCTCGTGGTGTAAGGTCCCCATATACTTTGCCATCAGTCCTGTGTGTCCCTGGAGAATACATTCCAGGCTCAGCCAGTGAAGAGGGATCCCACAGCCTTTCTTTCCAGGTCCTGAGAATGTCTGCAAACTTGGGCATGTGTACAACTTTAGTCTTTCTGAGAGACAGAGGATAGCCCATCACAACAGCCTCTGCCTCTCATCTTCTGGCTAACCCACTAAATCTATTTTTAGCTCTGAATAGGTCTGCCCTACTTATGACTGTGATTGGACTCCCCTGCTCCTTTAAAAAAAAAATGGCCACCCAGGCCCATGAAGTTTCCTGCTCTAGATCACACAGGCCTCCTGCTGGAAAGTGGCTAACACTCACCTGGAGCTCCTCACTGATGGGCAGGACACAGCGATTAAAATGGTCACTGAAACAGTAATAGACTCCCACTGGCCCTCTTCTGCTTCGGGAATCTTTCTGAAACTGACCCTTGTCTTGGTAGATTTCTAGTGTCCTAAGATACTTAAGACTGACAGCTTTCCTGTCCAGTTCCATCAAGTTCAGTCCCTGCCCCCTTCTCTCTAGACCAGCATGGTGGCTTACTTTACACTGAAGTTATATTTTTGCTCGTTTGGTGAGGTTTGTCTTTCTCTTTTGAGATGATAATAGAATTACACCATTTCTCCATTCCATTTCCCTCTCTCCAAGCCCCCTCATACACCCCTCTTTGCTCTCTTCCAAAATAATAGTTCCTTTTTTCATTAATTGTCGTTACATGCATGTATGTGTGTGTTACTAAATACAACCTGCTCAGTCAGTATAATATTATTCATATTTATATCTTTAGGGATGGCCATTTGATAGTGAATAACCAGTTGGTGAGCCCTTCCCTTGGGAAGACTCACTCCCTCTCCTACTCTGGGCATTCCTTAGTTGCATGTAGTTCTTTGAGTAGGGTTGAGGCCTTCTGGGCTTTCCTCTGTCTATGTAGCATTTCTGTTGTTGTTGTTGTTGTTGTTGTTGTTGTTCTTGTTCTTGTTCTTGTCCTTGTTCTTGTCCTTGTTCGGATCATGTTAAGGCAGTCACACTGGTAAGATTTTACGGATGTAGCTTCTGACGTTACTAGGAGACATTTCTGTATTTTTTGAGGTACCATCGCATATAGCCCAGGCTGGCCTCGAACTCACTATGTAATGGAGAATGACCTTGACGTTCTGGTACCCTGCCCTACTTTCTGGCTGCTGGGAATATTTACTGAAGGTTACATTCAAGGTTACACAATGGTGTGGTACTGTGGGTTAAACCCAAGACTTTACACATACTGAGCCTGCTCTCTAATAACTGAGATACTTCCCAGTGCTTGAAGCTCTCTGGGGAGGAAATTTCACCAAGTCCTTTCTTCTCCATTCCAGAAGCCCCATTTGATGTCAACATCAAATGGTTAATTTGAAGTTGAAATTGGTTAATTCTTTTTTGGTTTGGTTGGTTTGGTTTGGGGTGGAGGTGGTCTTGTTTCTGTTTGGTTTGGTTTGGCTTTTGTTTTGGTTTGTTTTGGTTGGTTGGTTGTTGTTTTTTTCTGTTTAGTCGGTTTCTTGTTAGTTTTGTTTGTTTGTTTGTTTTGTTGTTTTTGTTTTGAGCCAAGGTTTCTTTCTGTTGCCTTGGCTGTCTTAGGACTCACCCTGGAGATGTAAGCCAGGCTGGCCCCGAACACATAAAAATCCACCTGCCTCTGCCTCCAGAGTGCTTGGATTAAGGCATGTACCACCACTGCCCAATTAAGTTGATTAATTCTAAGACTACTACTGAATGGAGACTTTGGCCATGCCTATACTATTGCCTGAGGTCTGTTGCTTTACTGGCCTTTGCCCCTAAGCCACGCCTCTCCACATCCTTACCCCTCCTCAGTCTCACCCTCCTTCGCTTTGGGCCAGAGCACTCTAGGCTTGCTTTAAACTGCAGAATGCAGTGAAGTCATCACGATGCCAGCTCCAGACCTCAGCATTAAAATGCCAGCAGCCCCCTTTTCCATGCTCTTGGGAGCCCTGAGCTGCCACCTAAAAAGCAGTCACTTTGTGGAGAGATCACAAGGAAAGAATTGTGGAAAGCCAGAGACCCTCAGACCAAGTGGAAGAAAGAGACATAGTTGATAGTGCAGAAAAAAGAACAAGCCAGAGGTCCTAGGAAGTCGAATCAAATGAAGCTAGCCCCAGCTCAGGCTGTTGTGAGTGTGTGAAGAAGCCATAGGGCCCCAGCAGACTTCATCACATCAAAGCTTAGCTACCTCCAACCCCATGTCCTATCTAGATGTCTAACTCCAACCAATGTCATGGTTGAAGGCCACACTAAGCTGTGAACGTTAGCAGTGGTGAAACAAAGCATCCAGGCCACCAAAACTGCTGTTTCTAGTTTTGGTGCATACACATCTGTTTGGATTAAGAGACTCTTGACCTGGACTCTCTTCTCCCTACCCTAGTAGTATTGTGTGCAGGGTTTACATGCCACAGGATGCATGGGCGTGGTCCTCTTTGTACGGTGCTCTGCAGATAACACAGCCAAAAATAGGCCCATAATAAAAGGCTTCAAGGTGACACCCACAGTTAATATGGTCATGAGTCACACCACCTACTACAGTCCAGGAACAAGACCGATTTTCTCTTCTGCATCACTGAATCATGCCGGCAAGATCTAGACAACACTTCCCCATCTGTACACCCTCGAATGTCACAGAGCCTCACCAATAGAGCCCACTGATACTAGAAGAGTGTGTTGGTCCCCAGCTCTGCTCAATTCTCTGTTTGGACCCTGTGTGTCTTTCTTCTCTGAGCCAAGGTATGAGTCAGACTACTTACATGGAAGGAGCTCAGGGTCAACTGGATGAAGAGACGAATAAGTCTTGAAAATCCTTGAACTTGGTCGTCGGTGAAGAAAGTGAAGAGGAACTCATGAACCCCCATCAAAAGAATGAGGAGCAGGGTTGATTTTGCCAGTCTGCAAATAATACCAAGAATTGGTCATGAGGGTCTCGCTGGGACTATGTAACAAGTCCTGCTGACTGTGTGCATCTGTAAGGCAAATCTCCCGCTCTTGGTGAACAGATAGTTTGTCTTTTGTGACCTTAGTTACTCTTGTATCCCTGTATGTAACAAATACTCAGGGAGCATTTATGGAATGAATGGAGGAACCATCCCCAGTAGGATATCACGCCTACAGATATTGATGTGTCTGATGGATGATACCCGTCTATGCAAGCAGCTGCCACCCTTAGGTACCACCCAAGTTTGACAAGTTTTCAAGTAGGTCCTGATACTGCTTTCTCTCCCCAGAAACTCAGCACTTCCAACATCAACCTCAGACAAGAAAGAAAATGAGTTGCCCAGGGCCACGGAGACACCAGTAAGTTATCCCCAGCCTGGAAGTGGGGCCTGCCCTTTGCTGTCCCTCAGTCCTGTGACAGACAGCAAGAGCCACAGGAAGTGGAAAACTGATCCTCCTCGTAAAGCACACTAGAGTACACAGTGTGGAGGTTGGCGGTTGTTTACAGTCTACACACACACAAAAAGACAAACATTCCTTTGTACCACCCACGAGCAAAGTACACAGCTGGGGACCAATTGCTCCAAACTGGTGAATCCCAAGCACGGCTGGCTATTGAAATTCCTTTCAAGACCTTGAAGAAATATACAGTGGGTCTTCAGAATGTGTAGGGTCTGCAATGAAAGATCCAACCAACTGTAGATTGACTGACATGATTTCTTCAATTGTGTCCATATTGAACTTACACAGATTTATCATTTATCTCTAGACATTGCAACACTGCAACTATTTACACAGTATTCACACTGCTTCGTGTACTAGATATAATCCAGAGATGATGTAAGGTATATAGTCATGGAGAAAAGATAGATCAGCAGTTAAGAATGCTTGCTCTTCTTCCAGGGGACCCAGGTCCCAGCATCCACATCAAGTAGCTCACAGTCACCTGTAACTCCAGCGCCAGGGAAACTGATGCCTTCTTCCAGTTTCCATGGATACCTGCACACATCTGACATGCACCCACATAGATGTATGCATGTAAAAATAAAACTTAAAAAATAAAGTATAATGAAAGGATGTCAGCACCTCAGGTGGGTTCTGGAATTGGTCTCCTGTGTCCTTTATTAAGGGACATCTTTCTAGGTCTCAGTGTGGACACCCTGAGGCCAAACTTAGGGAGGCTGTCCCCTGAGAGTGCGACGTTTTACAGAACTCCACAGTGGACTCTGGGGAGTGGTGGAGGCTGAGAAAGGCCTCACTTTACCACCGATCTGCTTCTTGATTTGAAGCTAACAGAATTAGCAAAGGTGACTCATGTTCAGGGAAAACAAACTAAACTGGTGTCTAATCCACACTAGAGGGGAAAAAACAGAGCTTAATTGTAATGTGTTTTAAACCCAAGTACTTAAAGAGCTAGAGTAGGAGGAAGCCCACCCCCAACACACACACACACACACACACACACACACACACACACACACACACACACACACACAGAGGAGTAAAGATACAGAAAGCTAGTGTCATTTTTCCAAAAGGCTAAACTCTGTTCTGTGTCTATGAAACCCATTCAAATGCAGAGCCACCCAAGCAGCAAAACATTTTGCTTCTTTATAGCCACCACTCAAAAGGGACTCTACCTGCCCACGTGGGCTGGACGTCCCCAGAGACTTGACAGTCAGGGGAACCCACGACTCGGGAGGTGAGTGACAGACCCTGGTTCTGTGCTTCTCCTGAAAAGAGCTCAGATCCACTTCTGCCCCCGCACACACCCACATGGGTGTCACTTAGAAAAGAGTATTTCCAGAGAGACTTTTTTTTCTTCTCCTTTTTTTGATTGCTAAGGATTGAGACCAGAGCTTCAGGTGTGCTGAGCACATGGCTTCTACCACCAAGCCCTGCCCTTAAGGATTATTTCCATGGTTTGAAAATACAGGAATGTTTTTAAGATCCCTTCGGCACAAAGGTTGCAAAATGACAAGCACGGGTTGGGATTTGCCCTGAAGACTACTTTTGTTTAGGACGTAGAGTTATTTTTACAGTAGGAGACATCTTTAGTAAGAAGATGTAAGCAAGGATGCTCGAATTTTAATCTTTTGGAAGCTAGAGCAAACTAGATGCCAAGGCTGCAAACTCCTGCTTAACAACTATGGCTAGCTGGTGATTCTTTTAGACTCTAATGTTTAAGGGACCCTGTGGTCTCCAACCTCCATATGGCCTGCACTCTTTGTGCTATTTGCTCTGCACTGACAAGAGCCTGAACTTGTGACTCTTACTCTGGATTATCTAGAGCAATAACACACATCAACATACTTATGTGCAGGCCCATGTCTCACCAGCAATTGATTTCTTGGGCTATATCATGGTGATTATGGGTTTTTAGGGGTTTTTAAAAGTGTGTGTGTGTGTGTGTGTGTGTGTGTGTGTGTGTGTGGTGTCTGAGTGTGAGTTTGCATGTGAGTGCAGGTGACCATGGGGCCAGAAGCATCTGATGCCCCACATGAAGATGGGTGTGAACCATATTGACAAGGGTTCTAGGAACCAAACTCAGGTCCTCTGCAACTGTAATATGCACTCTTAAACACTGAGCCATATCTCTGGCCCAATTATGGATTGTGAAAGTGTGTGTTAACTGTGGAATGATGTTAGTTCTACAGAACGGTATCAAGGAAATCACAGAGGGCTTCCTTCCATTTCCCTAGTATTCACAGATAGTATGGCCATAGTCTACCTGTCAACACCAAGAAGCCAGCATTGGGAGCAGACCAGAAATATATTTCAGATGGGGTTGGATTTTATCTGTTTTCCATTTTCATCCTGTCCACATGCCACGTGGCACATCACATCTCTAAGGGCATATTGGGTTACTTCTGCCACTCCCACTTCTCCGGGTAGATGAAGGCTGGACCTCCCCACTACTCAAGCCCTTCTAACATCTCCTTAGACAAAAGTACAATTTGTGTCTCAGCCCAGATGAAAGCCATAAATAGTCGCAGACATTTACTCTTATGGACTATGTGTATACTGCTTTCTCATCCGTAGCCAACTGTTTATTTAAGTAGTACAGTTTGTTGCAGTCCTTTGAGGATTCAACAAATATTTATTAAACATTTGCTTGGTACATGAGCGGGTACCGAGGAGTAGAAAGCTCAAACCTAGGGCAGTAGGACACAGGGACAGTACCAGGGTGTGGGTTCAAATAGAAACATCACCGACCACTCAGTGTGACCTTGGGCAAATTCTTCAACCTCTTTGTCCATTTGTTTCCTCATTTATAGAAAGAAGATTATAGGAGAATAGCATCTACCTGGCAAGGCCCTCAAAAGGATCAGGCAAATAATGCAGGGGGTGGGGAAGCAAGGGTGGGAGTGAGAGTGGAGGAGTAGGGTGCGCGTGCGTGCAAACGTTGACATCCAATGTTTCCCTCATTTGCTTTCCACCTAGTATGTTGAGACACAGTCTCTCATCGAGTCTGGAGCTCACGGATTCAGCAAGAGAGGTGGCTAGTGACCCCTGCGCATCCTACTGTCTCTTCCTCTCCAGCACTGAGCTCATAGCTGCTCATCTTTTACACATGTGCTGGGCATCCAAACTTGAGGTCACATGATTATACAGCAAGCACTTTACTGACTAAACAGTCCCCCAGGCCCCCTTTTACTTCAAATTTTGATAAAGGGTCTCAGGAAGTTGTTCAGCCATACTCTGAAGCTCAGGTTAGCCTTGGACTTGCAATCCTTCTGCCTCAGCCTCCCTCAGAGCTATGATTCCAGTCCTGTGCCACCAGCCTCAGTGACTGTCATTTTAAAAGGATTCCTGCCTGTAAATGGCTGTGTTTCATCATGGTGACAGACACATTTGGCAAACAAAGGAGCAGAGACTTGTTTGGGGTCAGGCTTAATCCATGCTCCCTTGACCTCCTTGAGGGAGAGGGAGGGCTGGGTGAAGATACCACAGCACATGGAGCACTAGGCTGCACACCTCATGATGGCTGGCAGGCAAGAAGTAAGAGGAAGATGCCAGCCCCCAAATATCCCATCCCAGAGACCAATTTTATTATATGAGGATCCACCTCCTTAACGATCTACACCCTGTCCCCAAGAGGTCACAGACTAGAGGCCAAGCCTTCAATACACATACTCCCAGGAGATACATAAGACCCTTGCATAGCATGTGCTATAATTCCAATGATGCTTGTCAGTTTACCATCCATTTGGATATGACTGGTCTGTGGTGGATGGGGTTTAGATATAGCACCCAAATGTGGTACCTGGTGGGTGAAGTGGGATAAGCTGAAGGAATTTGATAAAGTTTCAGAAGCCAGAAGATCATTGTGGGTTCGACTCCTTCTTCTGCAGCAGTTCATGTAACCTAAGAAGGATTTTCTGAGCTTTCCCTGAAGCATATCCCTAGACCCTCCTTTGAAAGGTGACTTCCCTATTCCCACAGGAAAGGAGCATCCTTATTGTTGAAGATGTCAAACCACAGGGAAGGAAGAACCTGGACTCACAGTTCTTGCTACATCTCCCAGTTCATTACCATCAGGCCATGCCTCATGTATCCAGCAGTATCTCCCCATGGCTGTCCATCTGTTATCAAACCTAGCACAAACGGTACACACTTAATCACTGAGTCTTCATTGCCTTGAGGAGGTTCCCAGGACACACAAAACTTCTAAATTTGCATGCTTTTATTCCATTAATCATCTAATCTATACAATTTTCTGACTCAAGCCAAGGTCTCTATGAGTTAAAGCAAAAGCTTTTGGCTCTTGTGCTGTTTACCACAAACTCAGAAAAGATAATGGGATGGGTGTGTGTGCAGAAATTATTCTTCTCTATAAATTCACCAGGAGCTCAGGCTAAACACATCACATGGAGAGCAAAGCCATTAATAAAGGGGAAGAGAGCAATCTCCCTGCTGGGAGCTACTGAGAATGGTGAAGCAGGAAGAGGCTGAGGGTCATTTAGCCTCTGAGTGTGTGCCCTTTATCCTTGCCTCAACCTACCCTCTCCAACTCAGATAGTAGATCTAGTTACTGTTTCTTTTACCTAATGGCAGAGGCCCATGTGGAAAGCTAAGAAGACAGAGTGTTCTCTTGCTCCTAGAAACTTGCCTCTTGGGTGAAGTCCACATGTGTTTAATTTAAACCTTCCTAAAATAGACTCCTGGACAGGGACCAAAGCTTAAGCATTGCACTCTAAAGGCGCCCCAAATCTGAGAGCTGGAGGCAGCCTCGTGTCTCGTGCACCGACACCATGTTCCTCTCTTTATCCCACTGAGGGCTTTCATGAAAAACTAACGTGGGGTGCATAAAGAGGGCATTGAGGGGCAGGCATGGCGATGTCCTCTGAGGTGACAGCCAGCATGGCCTCTCAAGAGAAAAATGGGCAAACCAGCTCACAGATTCTGCAAGGTATCTTCAGCTCAGAGGGCCTAGTGAGAGAGCATGTCTGTGTCTTCAGGGATAAGTCCCACATTCTACAAACTGGTAGGATCATGCCACTCAACTGGGTCATGCTCTCTCTGGGAAACGTGAGTTAGTAGAAAAGACATGGCCAACCAAAATGTCAGAGAAAAGCACGAAAGGGGGACATTTTCAGAATGTATCCCACCTGATTCCGTGGAAGCCAGCTGGGGAAATGGATCACCTGAAGTGGCTGGGGCTAGGGGCTGGGGCTGGGTTCTTTGTCACCCATTAATGTCACTACTCTGCTTTGACAGAGTGCCCACCAAGTACTACTCAGGTGATCTCTGGGTTTGTGAGTCTGGTTAAGAGTGGAAAACCTTGTGAAGCACATGAGAACTTAGAGAAGAACACTCCCCACTTACCTCCGACTTCCACAGACTTCAAAAATACACAACTGTCTAACTAACGACCCAAGGAGAGGCCTCACCCCTAGGGAAGCCTTTGGGAAGACTCATTACCAAGGTTCTTTTTCTTAAGCACTTTCTCTGAACAAGAGTGGAAAGAGGAAAAGGCAGATTACAGACAGATTGCATATGTCGGCCAATTATTCTTTCTCCTCCCTGAAAGCATTCAGCTTTGATCATTGCCCAGCCACGTGATTTCCCCCAGTGTCTTAACCTACCCTTCCCTAGATCAATGTCACTCACTGAGACTCTACAGAAGCTCATTCACCATGGGCCAAGAAGGACTAAGGAACCTCAATTGAGAATATACCGCTACCAGATTGGCCCACAGAAAAGGCATCTTTTTTTCTTTCCTTTTTTTTTTTTTAAGATTGATCATTGATGTGGGAGGGACCAACTCACTGTGGGAGGTGCTGAGCTGGTCATTCTGGATGCTACAATAGAGAGCAAGCCACGAGGAATAAGCCAATGGGAAGCCTTCCTCCATGGCCTCTGCCTCAGTTCTTGACTCCAGATACCTGCCTTGAGTTTCTGGGTCTGACCTCTGCCCTGACTTTCCCAGATGATATATATATATATATTTGCATACACACACAGACACACACACACACGCACACACAATTTCCTGAATAGGGTAAACTTACTCTTCTAGATCTGTTGGAAGATCTTGGGAAGACGAGCTTAGGGTCTGGGTCTAGGGCAAGCACTACCCTCCATATCTGATCAAATTGGCTGCCCATAGTCAATGTCCTTCAGTTGCCACAATTCATAGGAGATGGGTCTGTCACAACACTCCCATTTCACACACCAGAAAATAGGCCACAGGGGCCAAGCTTATTTAAGGTCAGTGAGGGAGCTGGGGTGTGGCCAGCCCCCTCCCTCCTGTTTGCTCCATATCAATGTCACAGTCATTGCTGAAGTAGCACACACACTGCTAAAGCATGGTATGGGACCCAGGTCACACCCACCTTATGTTCAAGTATACTGGCAGCATCCAGTGAATGTTTGCCTAGTAAATGGGGGAGATCTAACTTTTCATCACCAAAGTCAGTCTTAGGAATAATGAATGACATGGCTGGAAGTGTCTCCACTGCCACCCTCTGCTTATGGTCTGCCGTGTGGACTAAAATCCTGAACTCATAGCTATTTTAAGATTCAAATGCACATACACTCCCTTCCAGCCCTAGTAAAGTTGGCCTGCCACCTGGAAGAATGACTAGAAATGGAGGGAGAGGCCCTTGCCTGCCATTCACTCCTCATTCATTCATTCAGTCAGTCAGTCAGTCAGTCATTATTTTTACAGCAGTACTGATCTCAATAAAAGCCTGGCATGTGACTTATTTTGAATGGAGACTGTTGTCACTATAGGGAACCAAAGGTAAGACACCACAAGGATGAGTCACAAAAGAAAGGGAACTGTGTAACAACTGTAGTTCTATGGATTCTAAACATTTCTTTCCTTAAATCATTCCACAAGGGACGCAAACTGCCCTGCATACAAGACTTTCTAGCTTCCTAGACCATGGTGGTGGTTTAACTGAGAATGGCCCCCCTAGGCTCATCTGTCTGACTACTTGGTCTTCTGCTGGTGGAATGTTTGGGAAGGATTAGGAGATATGGCCTTGTTGGAGGAGGTGTGGCCTTGATGGAGGAGGTGTGGCCTTGGTGGAAGAGGTATGTCACTAGGGGTAGGCTTTTAGGTTTCCAAAGCCCATGCCATTCCCAGTGTCTTACTTTCTTCCTCATGCTTGTAGATCACAAGGCAAGCTCTCAGCTACTGCTACAATGCCATGCCTGCCTGCCTACCTGCCTGCCTGCCTGCCTGCCTGCCTGCCTGCCTGCCTGCCTGCCTGCCTGCTGCCAGGCTTCCTGCCCTGATAGTGATAAGCTTTAAGTCTTTGAAACTGTAAGCCCCCCAATAAACTCTTTCTTCTACATGTTACCTTGGTCACAGTAATTTATCACAGCAATAAAATGGTAACTAAGACAGCCATTTGTTTTCACAGTCTCCTGACAGGGCATTAATATGTCCTTGACTTCTCAGCACTTATATCATTGTCATGAGGTTAGAAGGGCTCAATCACTGGCAAAAGCTCACATGCACCCCAACACCTCTTCATAAGGGCCCTCCTCTATCACCTCACCTTAAGAGACAAATACATAACAGTCGGTATGCTATGCTTTGAAGATGAAATGTCTTCTATAGGTTCATCTGTTTAAATATTTGCTCTCCAGCTGGTACTGTTCCTTTAGAAGCTTGTAGAACCATTTTAGTCATGTGGCCTACTTGGCAGACATAGGGATATAGAGACAGGTAGTTGAGCTCATTCCTGGGAGAACTCTGCTTCCTGATTTACTGAGACGTGATGAAGAGCCCCAAGCAGTGACCACCAAGGATGCGAGCTGCTTGCACTGTTGGGCCTTCCTGGCTGTGAAGGACTGTACTCTCTCAAACCAGGAGCCAACATAAGTCTTTCATTAGGCTGCTTCTTGTCCAGTATTTGGTCACAAGAATGAAAATAATAAGGGCTACATTGTTCCTCCCTTTCCAAGACTTGGGTGACACCAAGGAGAGTCAAGATAACCTGAGGTTGCCAAGCTCTGACCTCTGGCTACTCACCTATATTTGTAGTCTCTGAAGCACATCTGATGAGCTCTGAACTTAGAAATGAGAAGCTTGAGAATCTTGAGGAAGATGAAGAAATTAACCTGGAAAACAAAAGGCAGATGCAGGAAAGTAAGGGATAGATGCCACACACTGTGGATATCAAGGTTACCCTCCACAGGCCTGTCAGCTCCCCATCCATGGGAACCACAGGCAAGTTGACAGTTAGCATGTCACATAGGAAATGGCTATGGTTGTCCCCATTGTCCCAAAGTCACTTTGAACTGAAAGTCAGGGAAAGAACTTGGAGTGTCATTTAGTTTATTCTGTCTAGCTGAGGTCTAGGACTCAGTACTCTGAGAAGACCAACAAGTGTTATTATTAAGTAACACTTACTGATTGCTTACCACTCAGCCTTTGGGCTGAGAACGTTACACATACATTTTCATTTATTCTTCAAAGCAACCCTCTGC
This sequence comes from Mus musculus, assembly GCF_000001635.26. Lineage (NCBI taxonomy): Eukaryota > Metazoa > Chordata > Mammalia > Rodentia > Muridae > Mus > Mus musculus. The sequence goes on from NC_000077.6 coordinate 67,731,090, forward strand.
AGTTGTCACTGTGTGTGTGTGTGTGTGTGTGTGTGTGTGTGTGTGTGTGTGTGTGTGCGTCCGTAAAACAACAAGGAATCACAGCATAGAGATTAGTGTAGTACTGAAGCTGGCATAGCTAGGCAGTAACTGAGCTGAGCAGGTGTTCATGACCAGAATTAGCATCACTTAAACAGCACAGTGTGCTGGCTCTTCTCAGTAGGGAGCTATGGCTCTCCTGCTGTGTGACTTGAGGTCCACAGTGGGACTCACTGGGCAGTATGTGTCCTCCACTCTCTATGACATTTCCCACAACTATCACAGGTGGGACAAATCTAGACTTCACTGCCAGCTTTGACAGTAACTATAAAATATGTCTGAAATTCTTTGGTACTTCTTTTAAAAAGGAGACCCTCGTCTCCTTCCCTGACTCTCACCCTGTGTGTGTATTGCATTTAATCACGATCAGCTAATGAAAAGAACATGATCAATGATATCACATGATTTCTGAGTAGAGACTTCAAAAGGAAGTTCTTATATTCCCTCATTCCCTCTCTCCCTTTCTCTCACTCTTTTCCCCTCCCTCTCTCCTCCCTCTCCCTCTTCTTCTCTCCATCTGGATGGGATTGTTGAGTCTTAGGGTAGCTAACCACTATGTTGTGAGAAGAGTGCCACGTAGGAGAACCAAGTCTTCTACCAGTGGCCTGCAGGTCTCCACAGCTGTGTGTGAAGTGGTTGAGTGTAAGCTACACTTGTTGGGTGTAGGCTAAGTGTGAACTTGAACACTGAGAGCATGATTTATGAGGAGATTGGGATGTCAGAGACAACCAGCAAGAGGTTTCTATGGTTACATGGTCATGCTAAAGGGCTTGGGATTTCTCAGGAAGGTAATAGAGAACCAGGGATAAATTCTAAGCAGGCATATGACCTGATGAGATTGGAATCTCTGCTTTTCAGTAAGACCATTTTTAGCAATGGTGATGGGGAATGGGTTGGCCAAGGGTAAGTCTGGAGGTGGGGAGCAGTAGGGAGTTCTTAGGAAAGATGATAGACAGGCAATTTCAGACAGCTGCCCTGGAGTTTCAGTGAAAAGGAAGAAGGACTCATTTAAAACAATCAAGTGTGGGTCAAATGACTTTTGTTACTGGTTGGATGTGAGACCAAAGATGAGATGACATTTCATGGTAGCCCTCTACTGTGTGGCAGTGCCATTCACCCAGAGAGGGGCCATATGTAGAGGAAGAGCTCTGGTGAGGCTGGGAGGAAGGTGTGTCTAAAAGCTTCAAACAGAAGAGATGCCTTAAGGCAGATAGATGTCCATGCCTGAACCTCAGCAGAGAAGAAAGAAGCCATTAGAGTGCTGGCAGAGGCTTTGGTGGCAGATCTTTTCTAAGATAGAAAAGAGCTGACAGAAAAGGTGATCAGTACAAGTCACAGAATAAAATCTCTTCCAACATTGATCTAGGGCAATACCAATGTCCCCATGCAGAAGGAAAGCCCTACAGACTGAAATGTGTGCTATAGAATGCACCATAAATAGCCATATATACCTCTTGTGTGCTCCACTGGCCTCAGAAATTTAGCACTCACTGCTAAAAAGCTAGAGTTTCTAAAACATAAGTCAACAGGAACAAAGGTAGTATCCAGCCAGAGGATATTTAGTACCAGAAAATTTAAAAAATCTCAAACAAAATATAACCAAGTAATATATCCCTTTTAACGGGATATCTGCTTCTCATCACAACGAGAAAACACTGGGTGTTTGACTTAGTAACTTGTAGAACACGGGCATTTTTCTGACAAAGTAAGCTTAACAGGGAAGATACATCTTTCAGCCAATGGACTGCAGTTGGGACCGTCTCCTAGGAAATGAAGCGCCTGTGGATCTACTGTTCTCTGTGTCTCCCAGAGACCAGACAAGAGAAAATGAGAATCAACCAAGGGCCACATGAAGGAAGCATCTCTCCACAGTTCCAGTGGATTGTCAGCCCCAGTTACCATGGAGCCTGGACCCCTCTGGGTTTCCAGAGGTCTACAGTCAGTAGCCACATTTGGATGGTGGGTTCTTCACTTGTGTACTAGCTGAGAAGTTAATAGGTGAAGAATGTTTTCAAGAATGAAGCTATCTCCCCTAGGAATTTGTGACAAGATAGTAAACAGTCAGAACCTCAAATGTATGAAACTCTCTTCTAGGGCCTGGACCCTGCAGTTGCTTTTGCAGATGTTACCTCCTTGGTGACATGTGTTCGGCACCCTAGCATCTGTACACAGCTGTGAGCCTGCAGGATAGCAGTGTGGATTCCTACCGTGGCAGCCATGCTGGGTCTGGCTTCACCTTACCATCAATCTCTTCTACCTGTCAAGTCCTTCAGCCTGCTCAAGAGACAAAAATGCTTATACCTTTAAGGCTCCTCTTTTAGGCCAAAATACACCTTCCCCACCAATCCTGCTGAAATGCGTGTGCTTTGTATAAGGTAAGGAATGACTGAGAGAGCAAAGTGGGTAATCTCCTTTCTTTCATTCAAATGCATTCATTTTCCACAGCACTGAAGCCTTCAGTAAATGCCTGCTGTAGTGCTTTGAATGAGAAATGCCACCCCCCCCAAACACACACACACACACACACACACACACACACACACACACACACACACACACACACGAAAGATACTGTATGTGTATATGGTTCATGTCTTTGAATACTTGATTGTCAGCTTATGGCACTGTTTGAGAAGGACATGAAGCCTTGCTACAGAAAATACATCACTAGGGCCTCCCTTTGATGTTTTTTTTCAGCTTCACTTCCTCCTGTTGTTTCTCTCTGCTTTCCCAGCATGGATGAAATGATCAGACAACCTTTTGGCCTGCTGCCATGCTTTCCCTGCCTGCTGCCATGTCCCTGTCATGATGGAATCTCTTGTATTTTATCACAGCAACAGAAAGGTGACTAATACACCTATGATCTGATTTATTTTCACAGTCAAAAGCAGAAGCTGAGATGAGTGAAGGTAAACACAATATGACAGAATTTAGCAACAAAAGTCTCCCTAATAGTTCTGTGGCACAGAGGGGAGACCAAAGCCCAAGTGTGATGCATTGTGAGGCACAAAACAGGAGTGGACAAAGGGTGTGCAAAAGTGATGTTGCCACACTTCATTTTGTAGACATGGAAGAGGGTTTTGGTGGCAGATGATGGAATGGTTAGGGAGACTGCCACCCTTTGACTCTTCAGTAGAGAACAGTATAGAAGGGAATTGATGTCTAGGAAGACTTAGAGCTTTAGGAAGCTCCTAGCTTCTAGTGAGACAGAGGACCTAAAGACAGACAAGGGAAAATGAGAAGTAATTTTGCCCGTTTTTTTCAACATTGTCGCATTCTTAAGCTGTCAGAGGAGTCAATGAGAATAAATAATGGTTTGACTTTGTGACATCATCAAGTCAACAGATAGTCCATTCAACTGATTGACTAAACAACCCACTCAACTGGCTGTTCAATATGGTCAGATGATTAGCTCCAGGGAGCAGAATAATGATTCAATGACCTTTCTCAATATAATTAGTTAATGAGACTACATTCAAACAAATGGAGGAATCAAGGCTTTAAAATTTTGCTAGCAGGTGGTGGTGACTAAGATGTAAGAACACACCACCTTCTGGTATGACTCAACTTCAACAGGACAGTCAAGTGTGAGAGGCTAATTTAAGAGCAGCACAGTTTTACAAAAAGACATGCAGGAAGACGAAGGTGGAAGTTCTCTTTCTTTTTCTGGTGAACATCTGGATTTCCCCACTCGTCACAGCATGGTAATTTCTGAAACACAAGAATCATAACACTAGCAGCAGCAGATGAAGTCAGTCGACATGCCTGAGTGTCCAGAATGATATATTTCTTCAAGCCAGACATTGTTGAGCAAATACAAAAGTTGGGAAGCAGTGATGATGGGGGATGCTAACAAGGGATCCTGAACCTAGAGTAAGAGGCTCCCTTTGGTCCCAGTGATCTCTTTACCACACATACATGTGACCTTTCCTCTGAAAGTATACACCTTGCTCCAGGTCAGATATGGCAAGTGTAAAGAAAAATTGTTAAGTAGCTGGAATCTGAAATAATGAGTACTGATCAATTTTGATTGGCATGTTTTTGTTGTTTTAGAACAGTGGTTATCAACCTGTAAGTTGCAACCCCTTCAGGGTCGAACAACCCTTTCATAGGCATTGCCTAAGACAATCTATATATAAGATATTTACATTGCAATTCATAATGGTAGAAAAATTATAGTTAAGAAGTAGCAACAAAAATAATTTTATGGTTGGGGGTCACCATAACATGAGTAACTGTGTTAAGGGTCATAACATTAGGAAGGTTGAGAACCACTGTTTTAGAATTTCCATTGAATAGAATATATGTAGAGGTCAAGGAATTTTTTTTCTTAGCACAGTATTTTCTTTTGCTATGTCACAATCTAGTGCATTGTGAGGATCTCGATTCCATGCAGTCATTTGGAGACCCAAGGTTCTTTCCATGTTCTCAATTAATCATCATCTAGATTGGGATTATGGCAATTCAGACTAGTTGACAGTGGCAATGTATGGTCATATGATCAACTATAAAAGCCATGGTCCATGTCTTTTAGGGCAAATAGTCTTTTTATTTTTTTAATCAATGGATCATTCTATTCTAGGTCAATTCCTCTTGGTCAAATCCCTACAGACACAGACAATAGTAATTAAACAGCATCTTCCCTAAGACCTTTCTAGAAATGGTCTTTTCCAGGCATGTCTGATGACGTTTACTAGTTGATGGAATGGAAAGTTCAGTTAAAATATTAACTTCCAAGGAGGGATATGGAGTCATCAGGTGGTCATGTAAAGAAACAGAACATCCGAACTCTGAGTTTTTCCATATAGGTAAAATACAAGGTGATTGTGGTCAGGGAAGATGAGCAACACTTCTCACATTAAAGTGTCTGGGATGAGTCTTGAGTGATAGGTTGACTCACTGAAGAGTCTCAGGCAGAGGAAGATGTAATTGGAGTTTTCTCCGAAGCAGTTTTTCTGATTGCAGTATGGAGGCTTAATTGCCAGGGATAAGAAGGAGGGGAATCAACCAAGAGTCACTTGCAGAGGACTGCACAGGAGGGTTGAGTGAGTGTAGGAAATGTAGAACTGAGAAGGAGATGACTTGGAAGGACCTTCAAGAAATAATGCCAACTTGAAATCCCAGTCGATATTCCAAGAAGTAAACAGATAGGATCTGTAAGGATGCCAAATAGTGTGGCTTCAGTGTCTGGTGATGGGTGATGGAGTCACTTACTGGGTAGAAAAGGCAAGAGGAAGGGGGTGGATAAAAAGATTGGGAGCCCATTGGGAGCTACTGTGAATATGGATCTGATTATAACTGGAGTTATAGAAACAGCAGCAACTGAAGATCATTTTATCCAAACTGGGAAGACAAAGAAAACATGCTCTTGTCTGGCTAGGGAAAAATGCTACTCCAGAGACTAGGAAAGAGCAGCAGAAACTAGCAGACTGGTCAGCCCATTGTAGAGGCAGAAGCAACAAGGTGGATGGTTCCTGGCTATGCACAAGGGTCACTTGAGAGCTTCTATTGTGACTGGTCTCTGGCATCATAGCATTTCTAATTTGCAGTCCATTTTGAGAACCACATTTGTTGACAGCTTCATCTATTTTAATATAAGTCTAAATCCTGTCAGGATACAGATTCTGATTCCATACTTCCAGTCAAGGGTGACAAGAATCTGAGTTGATAATAAGCACATTAGAATCTGCTGCTAATGCCATTGGTCCAAGGACTATTCTTAGAAGAGCAAGGGTATAGCCAGTTGCTTTTCAACCCCAGCTACAAACTAGATTGCCCAGGCCTTTGTGAGACCAATGAAACCTAAGTGTTACAGTGGGACTCAAGCCACAAGGAATTTTAAAGACATCCAGGAGACTCCAAGAGCAACTAGAAAATTATAGTATAAATTTCAGCAGTTTAATCAGACAAAGCCTGGACTCATAATTAACAGAGAATTGTTTGTTTCTCTTCTGATTTACTATGCCTGGTTAGCAAGCACCTCTCAGGGCTCAGAGTGTAGATTCCAATCACCTACTGAATGTGTTTACCAAGGGGCCACCATGTACTTACGCTGGCTGCTTGGATGAATAGAACGTGGTTTACAATGGCAGCAAGCAGACCTTAAACAAATACTTGAAATGTATTGGAGCTGGAGTAGAAGTCAGGAAATATGGAACCCAGAAATGTGGGGGTAAATGTCCTGACACAGTGGCAGAGAGAAGTTGACCAAGGTGCTTGACCCAAGACCTGAAAGATGAACACTGGGGTCCCCCAGCGGATAAGATGGCAGGGAAAGCAGCTGGGACCCAGGGTGTCTGAGACTATAGACTAACGTCTGAAAGAGCCGTAAGCATCCCAGGCACAGGCCTGGAGGAAATAAGTAAGTTTCAAAGAGCAATAGGCAGAACTGTCCCTCAGCCATCCAACTTACCTTGGTCTATGAAGTTATTGAGGCAAATAACTTCCTAGCCTCTCAGTGTTTTTACCGAAACATTAATACCAAAGCGCTCCAACTTGTAGGCTCATTGAGAAGATTAATTGAGCTCATATAGTCAAAGCACTTAAAAGTTGGCATTGGTTGGAAATACTCAGTAAATATTACCGGGCAGCAGTACTTGTGCCTGGGCAGGCAGTGGGTGCTGGGACCCTGATGGGACAGTGTGCCCAGAGAGAAGAGAATGGTGGGAAACTGAATGATTGGGGAAGTGAGGGCTCAGAGACCTGTGAGTAGGACATGTGTGGTCAACTTCTACTCTGGACATTTTCAGCCAAGTGACTAGTAACAGAGGGATGATAGCAATAGTGCATGTCACTTGCCCTTCCCCCATACCCTTGATTCTCTTACCATTTCTATGTACATTTTCCCTCTAGATCACAGCAAGATCCAAGCAAAGAATTTCCTTGAGTTGTTGACAGAGACTAACAATCTACTACAAATGTTTGTTTGTTTGTTTTATTTCAAGATTTTATGCTATCTACATAAAAGAGCCCAAATAGGCCACCCAGCTACCCCTTAGCAAGGGCATGGAACACAATGCTAGATATCCGGTGGGTACTCAGACATGGGCAGGAAGATCTGCCCAACCGTCAGCGAAACTTGTCAGTCTACTCTTAGTTAGCCCCCTGCACCTCCCCTCCAGCCTCTTGAACAAAGTTCATCCTCACAGATCATCCTCTAAATCCCAGCTTCCTAAACTTTATAAGGGGTCACATCACCCAGTGTAGGAGGTCACAAAACATTAGTGATTATAAAGGGTTTCAGAACATGCAACAACCAAAAACGTAATTCAAAATTCAATGCATGCGACCAGTGTGCTTCCGGTGGTGTTTGCCCATGTTGCAGCATGAAACTTGAAGCAACTTTACTTCTGAAGACCAAACATGCTCACTTTCCCTGCACGTGCCAGTGACCACTGTCTGAAACGCCTCAGCTTAGCTTCAGGATGCTTGTGTGTTGTGAATTGCAGTGTTTTTACTCTACATACGATGTTTTCTTCTCTTAAAAAAGGATAATGATTTCATTACAGAAAAGAGACTTTTTCACATCTCTCTATCATCATTCTATAGCATTGTAAATATTCAATTCATTTATCTATGGGTTGGATGGTTAGAACATTTGATTTTTAAAATTGTGGTTTGGAGGAATGGGAAGGTGACTCAGCAGTTAGGAATGTTTACTGCTCCTCCAGGTTCAATCCCCTGCACCCACATTAGGTGGCTCACAACTGCCTGTAACTCCAGCTCCAGGGGATCTAACACCCTCTTCTAGCTCCAAGGGCACCTACACTTACACATGCATGAGCAAGTGCCCGCACACACACACTCATTAAAAAAAAAAAAATTAAAAAAAAAACCTTTCTAAAAATTGCTGTTTCAGTTCTAATTTCAGTTTTATTTTAGAAATTTCTATGTGAATTTTTAGCATGGGATGGGGCAGAGTCTTCAGTAATTTCTAAAATAGCCCTGAACATACTTCTGCTATTTTGAACTACATATTTATATCTTTATATAAAGTGTGACATCCTTAACATTAACAAATATCAACTCTGAAAAACATTGAAAATGCACTGTCAACTTATTCAGTCAGGACTTACATCTTTATGTAAAAACAGGCAAACACATTGAGCTCACTAATGTGCAAACTTGCTTTTGTCAAGTTGCCAGATCGTGTGTATGCCAAGGATCTTCTTTTAAAGTAAATTAAAATTCATTATACATAGACTCTTGATTTATAGCCATAATATATGTGTCTGTATACTCGGGGCCCCGTAAAAGTTGCTTCGGCCAACAGAGATCCCAAGGACTCAGAGCTGTGCTTTCAGTGGGTCCTCCAGGCCAGTCACCCCTTTGCCCTGCAAGTTTCTGCACCACGACTAAACCAGTAACATCTCTTCCATTGCCCATGATCCCTTTGTAGCAACACTGACTCTTCCTTGTTTCTCCTCTGAAGGTAGTTTCTTCGGCTTCCTCCCCCCACTTGCTGATGACATTAAGATAAAAGCTTAGCAGGGCATGGTACCACACATTTATAATCCAAACAATGGGCAGGCTGAGGCAGGAGGGCTGACAGGAGGTAGATAGTCAGCGCCACCTTGTAGCAAGACCCTGTCTCAAACAATCCAAGGATACACATTGGTCCTTCCATAGTTTCTGGAACCTTTAAGGCCACGGGCAGCCCTTTCCCTATCAGTCCTTTGATGAAGGATCATAGAGATTACTTCAAATCCCCATTTAAAGATCTAAGGGCATGAGGGGGGGCTCACAATGTGACCCTGAATTTGGATCCTGAACCAGATGACATTTCTAATTTCTCACCCAGGAGAAACTGCTTAAAATGTCATATTTATCCTCTCATGGACCAGAGGTTTAAGGAGTTTGGAGGAAATTGAGAATAGAGAGATGCCCCCTGGAGCTCCAGAACTTAGAGAAGAAAGGGGTAGATGGCATGGTGGTCCTTACTGTTACACAAAGCAGAATGGGTCCTCTGATGATCCACCAGATTTTCTTATTCTCATTTACTGCCCAGCACCTAAGAACAAGATCAGGAGTAGGAGACACATAAGATGAGAATAAAAGTCCAAGTTTCATGGCCTGTAGAAGAAGGATGCTTGCCTGTCTTGAAGATTAACTGTCTACTAGTTCATCTCCCAAGAGGAGGGATTGGGGGGGGGGTGACCATTCCCTTCTTACTATGGCATTGTTCTTTATCATTAGGTGTGTACTGCATAGACCCTTCCACACTTTCCTCCATGTGCACACAAGCAAAAGCCTCAGGTTATAGACCCTTAGTTCTTTACTCCATAGTTTGTTTTCCTTATCTCACATATTTACACACTTAGAAATACATGTATACACCCATATGTAAATATGAAGGTTGGCTGGTGTTTATCTGAAGGGGACATGAATCACACAGTACACATTATTTGGAAGCAGGCTTAAAACATTTGCTGAGATTCATTTCCTACACGTTAGGAGATTCAGAACTAACTTGTGTCTCTTGATGTGTTTTAGCCTTTGCATTGTATTTCACAATATAACAGTTCCACGCTGTGTGTAATGATTCTTCCCTCAGTGTACATCAAAGTTGCTGGTTTCTCCCATATGAACAAAGCTATAGAAACCATTCTGTGCTTCTGTCCTTACACACCCAGCACTACAGCTGGCCCAGACAACATCTTTTAATAATTGTCATGTGTAACTAACAGGTTTGTATACGGCCTTCAGCTGCTTATCTACACTCCTGCACTCCTGTTGTGCTCTAGAAGGACAAAGTAGGAGAATTTGGAGAGTCTCTATGGAAAGGTGATGTCATTTCCTTGATTTGGGCATATCTGGGAATTGCTGGTCCATGGGAAACTGACACCAGGTGAATTACCTACCCTGTATTCTCCAGGCTTGCTCGGACAAAAATCCAGGGAATAACAAACAGCATGGGGAAGGCTGTGTAGAAAACAAAGAAGTAGTTAGAAGTTGCTTGTTCAAAACCGCCTGCTCCCACCCCAGCCTGATAGGGCCCAGCATGACAGGACCAAAGGGTTAAAAAATAAAGAAAAAAGAAAAAACATAGAATCAGAGACTGTGAGAACTGGTAAGGCTCATTGTATGGCTTAGTGTATGCCAAGACCAGCCACAGCTCTACTGTAAGAGAAGCTGGGCCCTAGAAGAAAGGGCTTGCCACCTGTAGCAAGTAGTTCGGAATAAATTCATGGGCTTCAATTTTCCATGAGGAATATCATGGCTCCAATTATTTTGTCTGAGTCCTGTAGCCTCTAGTTGACCAAGGGCTTGTGGAAACCAGAGTTCAAGATCAGAATACCCTGCTCATATTTTTTAAATAATAGTAATTATTATTATTATTATTATTATTATTATTATAAAGCAACTTTTGTTTTCTCTAATACTGGCTGTTATAGACTGATGTATTTTGTCATCTCAAAATTCCTGTGCAGAAGACCTGTCACCCCTCTGGTAGGTTTTTTTTATAATGGAGAATATGGAGTAACTAGCTTTAGAAGATGTTCTGAGTTAGGGTTCTCATGATGGAATTAGTGTCCTTGTGAAAAGACATTGGAGATTTCATTTTCTCCCTCTCTCCTCCATGAGAGGATACAGCCCCAAGAGGGCAGTCTTGTGCACACCAAGAAGAGTTTTGCATTCACTGGAACACAAGTACATTGGGCTCAGAGCCTCCATAAGCAAAAAAACCAGTGTTTGTTGTTCAAGTCACACAGATATTTTATGGCACAGTGAGCAGGGTAATGTAGTTGGAAAGAGGTCTAGAAGGATGTCATCTGGTTATACCAAAGATTTATCCATTTTTGCATGTATGCATTGGGCATATAGCACCTATGCTTGTGAATAGATCTAAGTGTATATGCACATGCATGTGCACGCACGCACGCACACCCCCATTTTCTTTGGAGAACCTTGTCATTGAGAAATTATCTTCTCTAGGTGTCATCCTCTAGTTGGGATGTCTAGCTCCATCCAAAGGCTCTGATGGATGCCCACCCTTGGAAGAGAAGAATGGGTGTCATGTCACTCACCCCAACCCACCACCAGGTACTTGGGCCACAGCCGCCTTTCAGGAAGCACTGTTGGCTCCAGCAGAGCATGGAGGTAAAGTCCTTCAACCAGCAACCACAAGTGATTGGTGCCCACAAAGTAGTGCAGGAGGACCTGGACAGAGCGGCAGGAGGCAGAAATCTGCAGAGGCAGAACCTGGGTGAGTCCTGGCACTCTCAGCACATGATGAGCAGGGAGTCCCCCAGTATGCTCATGCCCACACGTGTCCTCCCCTCCTTCCTGGGCCCTTGCGAACTACCTCAAAGAGGCTGGAAAGAAAGGTTTGTGGAGCCTTCACAGAGACTTCAAAATCAGTCTCTTCCTTAACACTCTAGGCCAATGGTCCTAAATCTGTGGGTCACAGCCCTTGTGTCAATCAAATGACCCTTTCACAGGGGTCAACTAAGACTATCGGAAAACATAGATATTTGCATTATGATTTATAACAGTAGCAAATTTCAGTTATGTAATAGCAATGAAAATCATTTTATGGTGGGGGAGAGTCACCACAACATGAGGAACTGTATGAAAGAGTTTCCACAAGAAGAAGGGTGGGAACCACTGTTCTAGGCTCTTTTATTCATTCATTCATTCATTTATTCATTCATTCATTCATTGTGTGTGTGTGTGTGTGTGTGTGTGTGTGTGTGTGTGTGTGTGTGTGAGACGTATCCCAGGCTGGGCTTAAACTCGTTATACATCAAGAATGATCCTGAACTTCTGCTCCTCCTGCCTCCTGCTTCCTAAGTGCTGGGTCTACAGGTATGAGCTATAGCTTCTTGTTTCTGTTGTTCTAGAGAATCCAGGACTTCACTTACACAAAGGAAGCAACATATTTAGACTTAAAGGAAGAGAGAGAGAGAGAGAGACAGAGAGAGAGAGAGAGAGAGAGGTCTAGCTGGATGGCTTGGTGGTTAAGAGCACTTATTGTTCTTACAAAGGACCTGAATTGTTTTGAAGCACCTACACAGTGGCTCACAACAGTCTTTGTAAATCCAGCTCCATGGGATCTGACACCTTCTACTAGCCTTTTGGGGCTTCTTCATGCACATAGTGTACATACACATGCATACAAAATTACATGAATGAATGAATGAATGAATGAATGAATAGATGGATGGATGGATGAGTGAGTGAATGAATGAATGAAAGTAAGAGAAACCAAAATCAGAGAGAGTTTAATCATCAGCCACAGCCCAAACAAAAGCTCGGAAAGGTCTGTTCTCCAGCCTCAGTTCAGCTAGGCTAGGAACCACAGTAACTAAATAAATCTCCTATATACATGGACTTTCGTCAAATAACAAAAGAGAAGTGTTTCCTGAACTGAATGAAACAAACAAACAAACACCACTGTGTCAAATTTTGTAATATGCAACAAGTATCAAGCCTGGAGCTGGAGTGAGACTTCTACCCTTAAGTTCAACCATCTAAAAAGGAAAGAGTTGAAGAGCCAGTACTGTAAGCTCCCATGGGAAAAGTTAGTTAAAACAATAGCCGTCAACCCAAAGAAACTCCATGGAAGGAAATAATAAAAGGAGAAATGAATGCAAATGAGACTATAAACCCAAAGGTCTCAATAATGCTGAGAGTTTGTTCTTGGAAAAGCCCAATAAGATTGAGAAACTTCTAGTGACAGTTACCAAGGTGTGAAAGTAAAATAGCCAAGATAAATAATTGATACAGGAAATGAAAATGAAGTTTGTAAGTACAGACCGGGCAGACTTGAAGGAAATCCAGAGAGAAGGACACGAACAATATTTTGCCAAGAACCTTGAAAGGTTACCTGAAATGTATAGACAAATTCCTAGAAATATTACTACAGACACTAGAAGAAAAAAATTTTTTTGAATATGAGATTCATGATTAAGGGCCCAGTGAGCTGGCTTCGCAGGTTAAGGTGCTTGTCACTAATCCTGACGACCCGAACCCGGGAACCCACATGGTGGGAAGAAAAGACTCAACTCCTTGAGCTGTGCTCTACTCTGACCTCCACATACACTCCTGCACACACAAATAAATGTAAAAAGATTCATGATCAACCCATAACTCAAACCTTCTTTACATGTGTAGATTGTGCATGCATGCACCCACGCACAAGTTTTCACATGTGTGGATGCATGTATATATAAGGGTGCATGCCTGTGCATCTAGAGGCTGACGTGAGCTATCGTCTTTGATTATGCTATATTTTGTACACTACATCAGAGTCTCTCACTTGAACCTAGAGCTTCCTAACTTGGCTAGCCTAGCTAGCTAGCTTGTTCCAGTTCTCACACCTACATGCCAAGTGTTTGACCCATTGCGCCATCCCTGCAAACCCATAACTTAAAACCCACTAATATAGGGGCATGGCACCACCCATACGCTATTCCAGTACTCTGGAAGCAGAAGCAAGAGGATCATAAGTTCCAGCCTGGGTTACACAGTGAGAGCCTGGCTCAACAAAAAGTTCATCTAGTCTTTTGCTTGCAGTCGAGGAGTCACTCAGAGTAAACCCATCTGCCTCAGGATCCCTTTACCCGGCCCATTCTTAAAAGGTTGGGTTTGTAAGTAAGTCCACTGTCTGTCTATCAGATCTTTATCATTCTGTTCCCCCTCCCCAGCCCATCTCCCTCCCCACTCTGCCCCATCATGTGGGAAGGGATTACCTCTGACAGATATGACATCCATCCACTCTCACTGTCAGGCCTCCTGGAGTAAGAGTTGTAGAAGACCATGTCCTTCACAAGGACAACCAGAGCTCTCAGGATGAACGAAGCGAACAGGTTCATGTGGATGTAATTGCGTGTGCAGTGCAGTTTTCTGCACAAAAAGAACACAGTGTCTTCCCTCGGGAAGAGGGTGCTGGGAGCACAGTACTGATCTCCTGTGCGTCTGTCACTAGAGACGGAGGTGCACAGTACAGACTGCTGTTCTAGGTGTTCTTGCTTCTCTGTGCCTTACCCATCCCATCTGGGAAATGGGGCAAGAAGTTGCTCCCTAGATAAGTGTGTGGCATGACAGGCCTGCGTACAGGGACCTATGGAACCTTCACTTCTTGCTGCCACTGGAGGAGTGGGCCCTTTTGTAACCTTGATTTTGTAAATGTCAGAAATTCCTAGGCAGTGAGTGGTGGAGCTGAGATTCCGGCCTAGAAATGCTGAGGACTGGATCTGGCTCTCCAAGGCTCAGCTGTCTCTGAGAATTAGAACATTTCTCTCAGAGGCCAGGGAAAGATCACATCCATTAACTCATATAAAATGCAACACAATAGGTGTTCAGAAACACTGTCAGCTTTAATCATTTCTACCCGGGGTCTGCCGCTACCTCCATTACTGTTATAACTGTGTGTCCTCAGTCTATCTTTCCACCTCTGAGCTTTCCATGCAGCTCCTATCCCACCCCACTTGCTTTGCTTCTATTATTACCTTGGAACTTTCAAATGGAGGTGGACTCTTGCATTTTATGATGTATAGGTGCTTCTTCCCTGCTAGAGCAGGAGGCTCAAGTGAAACAGACACTTGGCCAAGCCAAGCCCTGATGACTTGACCTCCTGCTGGAGCAGGCAGTGATTTCCTGCTGCAATGGGCTTGGGAATTTAAGTGCATGCAGAAAGGGGTTAGCGTATCATCAGTGGGTACTGGAGGTGGAACTTGCAAAAATCTGCAGTGTGCTCTAGTAAGATGTCATGCTCCTGGAGCCATGGAAGGTCAAGATAAATAAGGCCATGTCTAGGTTCAGGTGAGCCCAAGTGGGGCACTCCACCCTTCATTATCTCCAGGGTCTTCATATGGGCTGCTAAACCAGTACTGAATGTCCATTCAGCTATATTATACTCACTAGTGCCTCTGAATGAGGAACCTCTGGTTTCCTCATGGGTTCATCATTGTCTCGCTTAGGAGACACCTAAAGTGGTTTAGCTAGGTGCACTAGGGCTTTGGATTTTAAAACAGTGCAACAGGCTGATTGGCTGTGACCCTAGCTCTGTCACCCAGCAGCCGTGTGTCCTACGAAAGTCATTTTACCTTTCCATAACAACTAACGGTAACCTTCTAGAATTAGAATTAATCTTAATTCAGATTAGGAGAATTACAGTGGCTGACAGCTGACCAGGGTCCACAGGCCTCATTAAATTCTAGGCCTACCATGACTTTTGAGGGGGACGGGATTCTTGTGTATAAACAATGTCCCTGGTGGGACGGTGGTTTGCTGGTGTTATGGTGGTAAAGGGCGTGATCAGGAACTTATGCACAAAGGCCAAGTCTGGAGTCCTGCTTCAAGTCCTATTTTTGTATCCAACTGCCCCTCCCACCAGTAAGGACTCAATGCCTCTCACTTGGAACTTTCTGTGCTCTCATTTACAAAATGGAATGGATGTATTCAAGAATCTCAAGCTTCCTGCTCTGAAGATCCATGACATCATCCAGCAGATGATGCTCTTCTGATCCTTCTCGTGATGACCACCAGACAAATTACAGGACACTCGCATGACCACATGTTGTGGTTGTACTCACCGAAGGAACAAGAAGAGTGTAAGAGCCAAGAAGAGGGAGATGAGAGACAGGGAGTAGCCCACAGTGTACATCAGCTGCAAGGTGGACAACAAGGTATGGTGATAGTGATCCACCTGGACACAGAAAGAGAAGACATGACTACCAGGTTAAATTCTGCACCCCCACCCTGGCCCCAGCTCCATGCCCAAAGTTACCATGGGCTAGGCATGTTCTGGCCTCCCAGCCTGTCTTTAGACCTTTCCTTCCCAACTTCGTTGATACCCAAATAGGCAGCCCAAACTGCCTGTGGCACAGTTCAGAAATCACAATATCCCCATGAGTATGAGCCCATCTGAGTCTCACCCCATGGCTGGACATGAGCCCAGCACTCATTCACCAGGAGTCACGGCATCAGAAAGTACTGAATCCTAAACAAAGATGCCATGGTCAATTGAGGCAAAGACCTTTTGTGGTCTGTTAACATGACAAATTATGTTTGCTCTTAGATGTTAAGCCAATGGTTTAATTGCAATTGGTCATGACCCTTCTTCCTTCTGGCATATTGTTCAGTTGAATTTGGTAAAATTTTGTCTATGCCCATCAAGAGCATTTTGTCTTTGTCGGGTCTGGAGACTTCTGTGGGATGGTATCTAATAGACTGATTTAACATGTGCTTCCTTTTCAAAATTCTGGGAAGTTTTTGTAGAGTTCATGAGCTTTGAGAGCCTGTCAACAGAGTGTAGTAGAGGTAGTAGTAGTAGTTGTTGTTGTTGTTGTTTTTGTTTTTGTTGTTATTGCTTATTCATGTATCCTCCTGATGAACTTACCTCCTCACTACTATGGTATTTATTTGTTTGTTTGTTTGTTTGTTTGTTTATATTCAGAGACAGGGTATCGCTATGAGACCAGGTTTCCCTTGAACTCACAGAAGTCCACCTTCCAAGTGTTGGGATGTTTGCCACTACACCACTTGACATGGTACTCCATATCCTGATAATAGTCATTGATCTTAAGGCTGTGTTTCTGATATCAGTATAGAAGTCCCTCTTCCTTCTAATTAGTATTTATTTTCAGTTATAATGGCTTGAGAAAATGGTTCTCACTGACTCGCATGTTCGAGTACATAGTCCAGTTGGTGTAACTATTTGAGAAGGACTAGGAAGTGTGACTTTGTTGAAGAGGTGTGTCTCTGGGGGCAGACTTTAAGGTTCCAAAGGACTCTTGCTATCCCCAGTCTCTGTCTCTCTCTACCTACTTGCCAATGCAGATGTGATCTCTCCACTGTCCCTGCCACCATGCCCTTGCTCCACAATCATGGACTCTAACCCTCTGACTACATAAGCCGCAAATGAAATGCTATCTTTTGTAAGTTGCCTTGGTCATAGTGCCTTATAACCTCAATTTAAAAAGTAAGACAATAACTGGGTTTTTTAAATCTTTTATGTTTTCACCCTAACAATTAGTATTTGAAGTGATTGTCATACTGATAGCATATTGTGGACTTCTGCATTTTCTTAAAACACACTGGAATCTACCGGCTTGTGATATTTAGATCATTTATATTTAATGCTGCTATTTAAGGCTGGGTTCAAATCCATTGGTCTTTCCCTTTGTCTCATATTATCCTCTTTTCTTCTTTTTCTGTCTTATTTTAAATTGGCTGTATCTTTATTCTCTTTCTCTTTCTATGATTAGTATGCCTTCATTTTCAGGGTCTGCTTTGAGATTTATAGTAAACATTTTTAAATTACTGTGCTTTTTCATAAGCTAATAACTTATGATTTGATGCATAATTTAAAAACTTCATCATTGTATACTCACACATCCTTCATCCCGGCCATTTTGCTATTAATACCATCCATCCATTTATACAGCACATCCCATAGGCTCCTGATATATCTTTATTACTTTTTGCCTTAGCTATCACCCTGCCTTTCAAGGACATTTTAAAATATGGTAAGAAAGTTGTTTCTTGTATATGATATTTTCTAGTGATCTTTATTCTGTTGTATAAATCAAAATATCCACATGGCACGTTTCTCTTTGTGTTAAGAGTTTGTTTGGGGTTTTTTTGGTGTTGTTTTTGTTTTGTTTTGTTTTGTTTTTACTATTTCTAACAGTTGTAGTCTAGATGTAAAACATTTGAGCTTTAAAAATAACCCCAATCACATTTTTAATCCAGAATAATTTTCTGTGGACATCATTAAAACCCCTATATCCCATGGGTCCTCCAGCTGCTGTTGTTTGACTTCTCATCTAATATCAGCTTCTTATAGGAAGTCTTTGGGACTGAAGCTCAGCAGTTAAGTGAGCAGCCTGCCCTTGCAAAGGGACCTGAGTTCAGTTCTTAGTACCCACATCAGGTGGCTAGAACCACTTGTAGCTCCAGCTCGGGGTGGGAGGGATCTGATGCCTCTAGCCTCCTACAGACACACAAATATACACACAACTCTCTGAAGTCCTCCCCAAGCACATCTCTGCTATTGACCACCCTTATCATTGCAGCACTTGGGACTGTATCACAATTGTACATCGATTGTTTCACCGTTATTATTATTATTGCTACTTTTTATTTTATTCTATTCTGTACATGTATGTGCATATATGTGTGTATATGCGTGTGTGTAAGTGTGTGTGTGTGTGTGTGTGTGTGTGTGTGTGTGTGTATGTGTGTGTGTGTGAGAGAGAGAGACATAAACTAAAGTACACTCCAAGGCACCTGTGGAAGCCTGCTGCTGATGTTAGATGTCTTCCTCAAACACTCTCTGGTTTATTTTCTAAAGCACGGTTAATCTCTCACAGAGGCTAGAACTACCCATTGGCTAAGCTGGCTGATCAGTGAGTCAAAAGAAAAATAAGCTGAAAACAAGTGGTTACCTAATGTATTCCTGAATACACTAGGCACTGAGGTTACAAGTGTATATCCTCAAATTCATTTTTTTTAAAGACAGGATCTCACTGTATTGCCCTTGCTAGCCTGTAACTCACTATACAGATCATATGCCCTTGAACTCATGGAGGTCGTCTGCCTCTGCCTCCTGAGTGATGGGGTTAAAGGCACGTATCACTGTGCCTTTTTACATGACTGTTGAGAATCAGAACCCAGGACCTCATGCAAGCACTTTACCCACTAAGCCTTCCCCAGCCCTCAGCTATATTGCTCATTGATGCTTTGCTCACATGCTTCTCCATATGCATTTCTACAAAGAGTGTTGAAGACTGACAGCACATGGAGACTTTACTGGGTCATCTTAGCATGTTACTGGAGATATTAAATGGGTAATTCTACCAAATAACAGAATTACTTATCCCTAGATTACTTCTAAAAACATAGATATATATGTTTGATACTTTCAGAAATACATTAGGCAACCACTTGTTTTCAGTTCGTCTCTAAAACACAGGTCCTGAGACAAAGATCAGAATGCAATCATCACTTTGTTGGGAAATTAAAAAAAAAAAAAAAAAAAAAACCAACCTCTCCATCCATTGGAGAAAGGAGGACTCAGATGGGACACACAAAAGAGACACCATCAAGACAGTTGTCACAGTGGAGCAGCTCCCTAGGGATACTCTGAAGGCCCCAGAGTCGGCATGTAGACACGAGAACCAGGCTATTGTGCAATCATCCACTAAGGGCCACCCCCAGAAAGCATGGGGTCCCTGGAGGTTCTGCCCTGCATTTTACCAGAAACCCAGCAAAGACGGGGAGGTGAGAAGTTAGGGTTTGTGACGAAATGGATATGGGCAGAGCACCAGCAGCATATGCTACAATATGTCACTTAGGTCACTACCACATTCTGGCTACTTCTTGAATGACCTAAAACATCTGGTCTTCAGCTCACACTTAGTACCAAAAGGTGACTGTTCGGTCGTTTGCATACTTATAAAATGCCACTTGTAACGCTCATCCAGCATGGAGATGGACCTTCGTGCATTGCTGAAGGAACAAGAAAATGGCCTAACTTCTACAGAGGGAATGTTAGCAATACTTATACCTTTAAGCTGGTGATCTCATTTCTAAGACTCTTACAAAAGACACTGAACCAAATCTGAACCAACATGGATATACAGGTTATTCACAGTAGCCTTTGAAGTAATAAAGCTTTGGAACTAGCCGAAATGCCCAAAGTCAGTGCTAAACAAAGTATGGTAGATACATCCAGCTATAAGATATATCTATTATACAATTATATTATGCTATACTATATACATATATTTCTAGGAACTGCTATAGAATGATTTGTAGGATATGTTGTTATATGAAAAAAAAAAACACTGCTTTCCATGAAAGAAAAGGGAAGAGTAACAGTTACATGTTTGCTTAGTTTTTCAAAAAGGAATGCAAAACAAAATTCAATTAACAAAAGAATTGGGCATGTAGAACTTGAGAGGCTAAGTTCACAATTCTGGGGCTAGTCTGGGCAATATAACTAGACCCTGTATTGGAGAGAAAGAAAGAGAGAAAGAGAGAAAGAGAGAAAGAGAGAAAGAGAGAGAGAGAGAGAGAGAGAGAGAGAGAGAGAGAGAGAGAGAGAGAGAGAGAGAGAGAGAAAGGAAGGAAGGAAGGAAGGAAGGAAGGAAGGAAGGAAGGAAGGAAGGAAGGAAGGGAAGAGGGAGGAAGAGAGAGGAAGGTGAAGAAGACAGAGAAGGAAGAAGAGAGAAGAAGGGGGATGGATGGATGAAGAAAGGAGGGAGGGAAGGAGGGAGAATGAGCAGGAAGATAAAAGTAACTGTCAATAGGGTTGTTGGAAGGGGAGTAAAGGAAACAGTAACAAAGACTAAATATCTTTTTTTACACCAAATTGGCTTCCAAATCCTGCCAATACCTCACATGTTAAAAGACAAAATGAAAAGGGAAAGAGTGGATAAGACTAACACTAACAAAGCCAGCGAAGCCAAACTGCACATGCCGCTAATCAGACCACTATGTAGAGAAGATGGTTCATTGAAATGTGGCGCTCTCTGCTCAAGATACAGCCTAGGAGAAGAAAAGATCCGCAAAGACACCTGAAATTTTACCAAATTAGGTTTGTAGTGTCAACCACAATATTACTACCTTAATTTTGAAGCTAATCCCAGGAACTAGGTAAATATGATATCATAAGAAGTAATAAAAGAGTAAAAGAAATAAATGTAAACTAAAGAGGGTAAACAAAATTTCTAAATGTTAAATATAAATCATAGTTTTTAATATGAAGCCTTGATTGTATGTGATTATCTGAGGATGTGTGTGTGTGCACATGTGTATATATTCATGTGAAAAAAGAAAAAGAATTTTAATCAGTGGAGCTGAAGAGATGGTTCAGTGGGTAGACATATTTCCCATGTAAGTGTAATACGCAGATCTGAGTTGAACCCGCATAAAAACTGGACAAATAATGCCAGTGTTGGCAGTCCCAGCAGCCTACAGGGAGGTTGGAGGAGAAGGGAGTGTGTCTGGTGCATGTGTGGAAGTCGGAAGAGACCTGGATGCCACCATTCACCTTGTCTTTGTTGCTTATCTGCTGCATATGCCAGGCTGCCGCTGGAGCAGCCGTGGATCTTGCTTGGTTGGAATCATGGCAGTGTTTCCATGTGAAATAACTCCCTTCATATTGGGTGGTGTCTGATGAATAGTCAGTCACTGTGTCTGAAAGGCATTTTCCAGCATTTCAGAAAGATAGTGAAAGCAGTTATGAGCTCTGTAAATATAGTGTAACTATATTTGAATCTAGGTAGTGGATATGTTATTATTCCTTTAATAACTGTAGATGTTTAAATGTTTCCAAATAAAATGCTGGGAGGATTGTTAAGTGCGAAGTTACATTAATAATTCAAATTTATCACTGCAATGAAACGTCCTTCTTTTAGAGTTTGTTGTCGTTGTGGCAGAATGTTGTGACAGAATAAACAACTGGAAGGAGGAATGACAACATCTTAACTCATGGCAGGGAGGTGTGAGCGGGTGGGAGCAGATCACATCATGACAGCTGGAAGACCAAGCCAGCAAGTCCTACAGGGGCTAGCTCTCTCCTCTTCCCTTTCCTCCCCATTTTTAAATTTTTATTTATTATTATTATTATTATTATTATTATTATTATTATTATTATTATTAGTTTTTGTTTTTTCGAGACAGAGTTTCTCTGTGTACCCTGGCTGTCCTGGAACTCACTTTGTAGACCAGGCTGGCCTCGAACTCAGAAATCTGCCTGTCTCTGCCTCCCAAGTGCTGGGATTAAAGGCGTGCACCACCACACCTGGCTCCTTCCCACTTTTACCCCACCCAAACAGACTCCCAACCTATGGGGTGTCAGAACCGGAACTCAGGTCATGTCTTTCTCATTTTGTTAGTTCATATCAGACATACACAGAGGTATGTTTTTCTAGTCTATTAGGTGATCTCCATCCACTCAAGTGACAACCAGCCTTTGTTATCACAACTGCATATTAAAATTACACCCTAGGGTCGGGAAGATGGTTCAGCATTAAAAGGCACTTGCTTCCTTGTCCGGTCTCAGGGACTGACACAGGGGAACAGAGCACTGACTCTTACAAGTTGTCCTCTGCTTTCCACACAAGTATACGCTGTGATGTACATCACACACACCATAAATTTTAAAATATTTTAAACTATGTTGTATATTTATAACTGATAAATGTATGGCAATTAAATTCTGTATTTGTAAATAGAAATCATTCTATATAAGAGTAAAGAAAACAGTCTAAAGTAAGATGAACTAAGAACTGGCCCCCATATTACTAAATAGAAATCCACACACAGACGGCTCTGAACAAAAGTGTCTGTGTTTATGCACAGACACTACACACACAGAGCCAAGAAATGCACTTAACATACATAAGGCTTCCCAGTGTGTTGTTGGCTGAACATAACATAGTTTGCTTGCCAAAACTCTGAAGGGCAAAGGTTTACTAACACTGCCCTTTTTTGGGCATAATGTCAACCCACTATGTGAAACACAGGTAAACAAGGCCAGAAGCTTTTTGGTTTTAAGTATGTGAATTCTTGGAGATACAATAACTTGCAGAGGGAGAGAGGTGATGCCCTTCCTCCCCACCTCCTCTCTCTGCAGAGGAATATTATTTTTGAGATGGGGTCTGGCTGTGTAGCCAGGTGAGAGTAACTTCAAGTTCAAGATCTCCCTGCTTAAGACTTCCAAGAGCTGCAGTCATGGGCACCCCCACGCACACCAGTCAGTTTGCTCATCTTTCTAGAGAGAAATCTTTATTCCTATCTCTCTACTCACTGACTTGAGGATGCTGCCAGAAGAGATCAAGGGGGGGCGCTTACATCTGCCAATAAACGGCATACAAGAATTACCTGGGGAAAATATTGAGACCCAGGCTCCACCGAAGACCCATTGATTCAGAATTCATAGTCTTTGATTCAGCATGTGTTAAGTGACCACTATACATAAAGTCTATTTTGCATACCTATTTTGCATAGGCTAGGGCTTAAGAGTGGTGTCTAATAGGATGGTGACAGTTTGTTCTCAATCAATTTACAAATGTAAGATTGATGATAAGATAGACACTGTGGGCTTCATTCAAAGTATGCAGTTAGCATAGCTTTGGCATTTTAGCATAAACCAGGTAGACTTGAGATAAACCACATGTGTCACTTTGAGCCCTTTAAGAAATGGGACCTGTCACACAGTAAAATTGTATAGGGAACACAGAGTTCTGCCAACTCAAGCAGGAAATAAGGCTTTAAAGGGGGCTCCTAGATGCGGAGAGTCCATTGTAAGGCCCGTTGTGCCCAACAGGAACCAGCAGACTCAAGACAGCCAAACGCATGCCAGTTCCCCAGCTGTAAAGAAAGTGAGTCACAGCCAGAGTGAGAGATGCAGATTCTAGTGAGATGAAACCAAACAATTCATTAAGGACTCTCTTGTACCTGGGGGGGGGGGGGGGGACTCTGAGAGCTAGAACATGGAACGCAGTGACAAAAGTCAAATACATTGCCATGGTAGACTGGCATGGATGTCTCCATAGCACTCATACCCCACACACATCACACACACACACACACACACACACACACACACACACACACACAATTACTTCTTGGAAGGAATTTCAAATTCCAACTAAATAATGAAAAAAGTTAGCCACAACTGAATGGGTGGAGGAGAAGGGTGTTTTTCTGGCTCAAGTTAAGATGACAAAGGATTCAGTAGAGAAACAACTAGAAGCCAGGAGAAATCAAAAGGCAAGGCCTCTTCTCGTGCCCAATCTCACATCTCATAAGTCAAAGCCAGAAACCAGAGACTTTGGTACCCTTTGATCTGCACTTTCACATCAGCAGATCGTTTCCTTGACAACCTGCATCCCATCTTCCCTCTTCTCTTAAATACATCCTCTTGACACCAGAGGCAGTTGCTAAGATAGTTCCTGGCTCATCTCTCTCTTCCTCCCTCCAGCCTAGCCAGCCCTAGCCTTCTCCAATCTGCCACAGACGTCCTACCAATGCCTGTTCTGAGTTATGACCCTCTGTGCTTCAACCTACAATGCATAAATCTTTCAAGCAGTAAAGGTGGACTCTCCTCTCTAGGGGTCTACAGACCCATGTGTGTTTTCTTCCTCTCTACATTGAAACACTCCAAGTCACCTCTTAAAAGGAACCATGGAGGTGAACAGTGATGGCGTGGGATAGCCAGCCACAGGAGAGCAGTGGACGGCATCCCAGGCAAGGGCAATGCTGAATTTCCCATCTCTCCCCAGAAGTGGAAGCCTACCAGCTCTTTGACCCTGAGTTTATGTTCTTCCTTCTGCCAAGAACATTCTTGCTCTCTATCTCAGCTTGGGCAGCCTTCTGTGCCCCGAAAATACAGCAGTGCCCTCCTTGTGGCTCCTAGCATCTTATACTTTTGTTCCATCAGTTAGTCACGCTGCTTGTGTACCCCACATGACTCCAAACTCCCTAAAATCTGTATCTGTGTCTAAGGTGCTTCATTACTGAGTATGGCATGACTGAAAATGGAAAAAAAAAAAAAAGATATTCCCTGTGCATCAAATTCCCCTACACTTCCTCCTCTCTCCTATGCTTCCCTTTACACTTGACCTTGAACATGGGTAAGCAGACTTTTGGACAAGTAGGTGGCTTTAGGGAGACAATGAGAAAGTAGAGAAAATATGTTCCCAAAGGGTTGCAGAATCCAGTCTTGTATGTATTAGCAGTGAGGACACCGAGACATAGCTCCACACTGTCACCCCCATTAGCCTGGGGAGTTCCCCAAAGCTTCTAGGGACCAGTCTACCAGGATTCAGGGCTTTGATGATGAAAGGAATGTCAGGAATTGCCAGTACAGTGACACACAATTGGGGGTTTTATTATATATTTTAATATAGGTTTAAGCACAAGGGTTAACACAGAGGGGTGCTCAGAGGATGCCAAACCCAAGGGTGGGCACCAGCTCTCAAGAGAGAGCAAGCACTTAGTTGTCTGAACATTAGCTATATGCACCCTTTCAGTGACTCCCAAGCTGCATCTCAAAAGGTTGCTAAAGAAACCTTTTATCCTCCCCCTCTTTTATGAGAGGGGTCCAGAGACACCCTCCCTGGAATTATGGACTGATCAAATAAAATCAGAAGCTACTGGGGTTATAGAAGAAGTTTAGTACCTGCTCTTTCCCTCTATGTGGGGTTTCCAGTGAGAGTTTTAGAAAATTGCAGATTCATGCTTAGCAAAGAAGAAATGTTAATTGTGTTGGAATTCTGGTTCCTGCTGCTGCCAATGCATTCTACTAGATCATGTCCCCAAGAATCATCCACCCACACCCACCCCCACCCCTTTCTATCCTGCCTTGGAAAGAAAATTTGTGGAACTGGGCATACATAGAAAGAGGGGGGAGGGAGAGGGAGGGAGGGAGGGAGAGAGAGAGCGCTCTGTAGAAGTCAGGAGGCTGAAGCAGAAAGATCCCCAGTTTGAAGTCTACTAGACCCTGTCATGGAGACAAGATGGGAAGGGAGAGAGAGAGGAAGGGAAAGAAGAAGAAAATGTGTGGAGGAAGTCTGCAGGGTGAGTTGGTTTTACTCTGCTTTTGCTGAGCTGCTGGGATGAGTAACTGAGCAGTGTCTTCTCTGGATCCTGGTGATAGAACATAACTCCTAATTAGAGTCTGCTCACTACACGCCAAGACTTTCCTACAAAACGTACGTCTCTTGACTTCCCCAAGCTTCGTGATGATCCCATGCAGCAGATATGATCCCCTTGGGATGCGGAAGGAAGCACAGGCACCAAGAGTGAAATAACAAGTGCAAGTTCACAGCCAGTAGAGGAAGACTTTGGATACGTGACCAAGTCTGGCCCCAGAACCTTGTCTTCCTACATCCTTCAGTCTCACAAGTCTCCAGCTGCCACTGGATGTGCGTTTTGGAGACAGGGCTAGATAAGGAACAAGCATCCAGGAATATCAGATAGAGATAGAGAGGCAGGCGCAATAGGGGAATTGGATGAGGTAAGTGGTAGAAGTTGCCACTGGGCCACTTTGAACAAGTCTCACTTGCTAGGAGACAACTGAACTGAATCGGAATGTTAGGTTGTTTGGGGAAGTTGTTCCAGACATGGAACACAGCAGGTGCCAAGACTGAGATACCATATACGCTTTCTTGTTTCTTCTCACAGAGGACTCAATTTCCTGGCCACCAATGGGAGTTGCTGTTCTGGTGGTTGGGGACCTTTCCTAGTAGAATCTGGAGCAGAAGTGCTGGTGGAAGGTCTCGTGTCCCCCTAAAGCCAGCCATCCCCTGAGGTGCCCCAAGTTCCAGCCCTAGGTGCTTTATCAGAAAGCTGGTAGACTCACGTTTTGTTTGAAGCTGTGGTTCTCTGAGCATTCTGACTCATCCTGCCAAGTATCTGTGGAGTTCTCTTGCTTCTGCCAAGTCCCCTGAGCCAAGCAGTGTCTGTAGGCCCTTCCTGGGCTCTCTGAAAGTAAACAAGGCTCTAGAAGAAAGGTCAAAACACACAGCCAGTTCCCTGAGCACGCTGGAAGGTCCTCACCCTCAGCTAAAAAGCTGTGGAAAATCCCAGGGAAAGAGGGTTTCGTTTCTCCGTTTGGGAGCTCATTAGCATCCCTACTGTTTATTTGGGATGGGAAGAAACCACGAAACCTCTAGATGTTGTAACTAACCATGATCCTTTAATGTCTGTAGTGTTTACATGTGTCTCCAAAGTTAAACGTTCCCAGTGATTCAGAGATTAGCCCTGTAAGGTAGTCTACTGGGAGATGCTCATCTGGGCATGCTCAGTGAAGCACCTCTCGCTAATGGCCAAGAGGTGGCGCCATGAAGAAGAGAACACAAGGGGTGGCAAAGCACACTGACTCGATATGATAAACCAACTTCGGAGCTGGTGTCCTGGATCCAGCTTTACATTCTCTGAGTCTTAATGGATTTCGTCATCGGGAACTGGGTCCGTTAACTGCTGCCTGTCTTCTGTGATGTGAGAGAAGACTGAGTGAGAGTGTCCGTGTGTGCAGATGATGGGCCAGTCACTTAAATTGCAGGTTTAATTGGTCAGTACCTACAATACACATGAAGTACATCCACTTGCCCAACTGACATCTCAGACAATAGGCTCCAGGCAAACTCTGGCTTCTCCAAATCTGCCCCATCCTGACACACACACACACACACACACACACACACACACACACACACACACACAGAGAGAGAGCCTTAGAACTATTTCTGCTCTCTCGTTTTGCCTCTAGCCTGATCCACAAGCAAGCCATACTTAACTTCACATAGATCCTGGATCCGACCCTACTTTCTACCTTCCACCTCCTTCCTAGTTAGAACTCTTTTATCTTCCTTGGTTTATTGCTAACTTTGCTGATGGTATTTCCCTCACATCTATGGATAGCCCAGTTGTCATGTTTCTGCTTGAAATCTTTTAAGGGCTTTCTAAGGTTTAGTGAGAGTCCTTCTGTGGCCATGCACAAAGGTTGTAGAGAGTGGGTTCCCAGTCTCTGCGCTCACCTCATGTTGCTCCCGTTCCCCCTTCACTCCATCTGTGTTTACCATCTCCCCTTCTTGGAGGCATGCTACTCTCCAATAGCATGGCACAGCTTGTTCTGTGCTCTCTCCTGAACATGGCCCCCTCTTGGTTCAAATACCTAGTCTAGACTAAGTATCACTTTGCCATTGCATAGTCCTTCAGCTGCCCATTGCCCTGACTCTTATCCTCCCATTCCATCTCCAGTTTCATCATGTCTACAGTATATCACATCTATACATAACAGAGGCTGCCTATGACTCTTGTCTGTCCTCACTACAATGTGAGCCCTAGAAGGATTTTAATCTGGTTTGGTCAATAATGTTTTCCAGTGTTTGGCACCCAGTGGGTACTTATTAAATATTGATTCAATAAGAAAATGACAATAATAACGATGATGATGATGATGACACTTGGCATTTGGGCTGTCCATGCCACTCGCAATGCTCTGCTGAGTGCACAGCTCAAAGCTGAGCTAGGAGAGTGCACATGAAAGGTCATAAACTGTCATAAATGCTAAGAGAGGCCTCAGAAAGACAAGGCTCCATCAGCTTCAGGGGAGAAGCTGGAGGAATTTTCTAGAAGGATGGGAAATACAGATGGAGAATTTGTAGTAAGAAAATATTAAAAATCCCCACCCAGGGTTCTATCCAACTTTTGGCTGTTGAGTTCCCGGAATAAGGAAAAACTCACAGCCTTTATATTTACAAATGACTTAAGCAGCATAACAGTTGGGCAGCTGCCTACCCTTCATGCTGTTAGAATTTACTTCTTATCGATAATCTCAAGTTACTACTTATTATTTTTTATGTTTAATATGGGCTGCTCTTAACTCTAGTTGGGTAGCCCTCGGGGCCATGTTTTTATGTCTTAGCTAATTTATGGTGGCTTGTCTTTTTTTTTTCTTATACATTCCTCCAATATTCCATGGTGGCTTCATTCTCCTCCTTCTCTCCTTTTGGTCTTCTTTTTTCAAATCCATGAAACCTCAACCCCACCTATGTCTCTTCTGCCCAACTACTGGCTGTTGGCATCTTTATTTATCAATCACAATTAACTGAGGGCTGGGTTAGACTTATAGGCAGAGCCTTAAGGAGGAATCCTGCAGAGAAGAGTGAACTCAGGCCTAAGCTAGGAACAGTGCAGTCATCATGAGATGCAGCCATAATTAGAGGAAGACAGTGTATCCATCCATCCATTGTGGTAAGAGGACGATGTAGCCATGATCCCATGCTGAAAGAATGGGTTGGAGTCTGGTGGGAAAGAAAGAGATGCTCATGTCTCTCCTTTGGGCCATGAGGTTAACACCTCTTTTCACTTGCAAAATTGGTGTCTTTAACAGGTATATAGGAACCCAAACTTGAAAGTGCCCTCCAAAGAAAGGTGCGAAAGACCTTGTACTTCGCAAAGGGATGGGCCAAGAGGCAAACTACTCTGCTAGGGCTGGAGCAGGTGAGAAGTGCACATCCACCATCCCACAAGAGCCTTCAGATTTTTCAATAGTAGGCTATTTTTAAGGTATGATGTCTACCTTACTTTCTTTAGACCTGAGTTGAATACAAATTAACTCAACTGATGGACTGTAACAGAACAGAGATGATGGAAGGGAACCTGGAGCTGACTCACCTTCCTCCAAGAATGGATGGTTGACCTGCCTTAGGTAGATGAATGTATCTTCTGGATATTGTCTCTACAAGTTGTAAGTCACCACAGTCATGACGGTAAGAACATTGGACTCTTCCTGACACTACGAGCTAGGCCAACTCATAAATCAACAATTTTCATTTGATAATTTCTGTTTCCTCACTTCTTTTAGAATACAGGGAAGCTGAGGCAGTGGGGTAAGGACCTAAGTGTCTGCTAACAACAGCTAGATAGATGGATCTAGAGGAGCTGAGGAGCTACTCATTTTGTCTGAGGGGAAGAAGAGAAGGCAGGAAGGATGCCAGACTGGTCAGCAGGGCCAAGTTGCAGAAGGTCACAGATGCCAATCATGGTTCTTGACATGGGGAGCCAACACAGTGGCTGGGAGTTTAGAAAGCTCTATGGAGGTTGCTGCAGGGGATGAGGTCTGAGGCTGTGGCAATAAGGACACCAGGAAGCAGCCAGATAAGAAGAGGCTGATGGGCTAGCACTACCATGGCACCATGGGAAATGAAGAGGAAGAAAAGCCGGGTACCACCCAGATGACAATGAGTTAACACTGGGTCAGGTGAAACATAAGGCTGTGCTGATTGGGGGTCAGGGAATCGAAGGTGCCCACATTTGTTTTTAATAATCTATTTCCTGCTTTCTGTCCTTCAATTTCTGTTCCATCTGATCTATGTATTCTACCCCCAGTATTTTCTTTAACCTTTTCCTTCTTGTCCAACTTCTGACTCTGCCTGGATCTAAACCAATGCCACCATTTCTTTGTGGACCAATCTGGAAGCTCCCAGACTCTCCATCATAATCTCCCTGAATCTCTCCATTCAAGATCCCATACTGTAAATGATGGCTTCCCAAACCATCTTTCTCTGCCCCTTTCATGCCTTGACACCTTCTGTGCCTCTGTATCATTCTTCTCTACAGAGTGACAGTACAGAACAATTTTCTTCACAATCAGCACCCAGCCTCACTGGTCAGTTCTAGATCCCAGACAACCCATGTGTCCACCATCTGACTTCCTCTGTGTCACATAAACACACTCCTGTAATCGCATCTCAAAGAATTCATCTGCACCTCTTGATATTTAGGAGGCTCTTTTCCAAACCCTTCCATTGTCTCCGTGTTCTCATTGGATTTTAGAAATCCATGTGGATTTTAAAACTTAAAGCAAAAAAAAAAATGTCAAATGAGAGAGTCAGTTCCCATATTTTACAAATCAAATTACATTTAGTACACATTAGAAACCGGGACCCTAATTTTATAAAGTATCTATAACTCAACTTCTTGGTAGTCTTGGGTTCAGAATCACATTTTTTTTTCTTTATGTTGAGAGATCTGTACGTTTTAGCTACTCGGAAGGAACAGGAAGATGGTAGAGTTGGAGGTCCTGTCTGTCCATACACCTTAGAGGACCTCATACTACATGGGAAGCACCCAAATGATCCAAAGGCATGAAGGATTTTAACCTTGGAAGCCCTCCACATTAGCACTCACCTCTGGACTGCCTACTAGGTTCAGGCTCTGTCATTCCTCAAAATGATCTTAAGACTCAATTCACTTTACAGACACTCTTTGGCTCCCAAGCTCCTGATTTCACAACTAATGATCTTATCTCTCTTTGAGCTGATTCCCATGAATACTGTCTGCGTGAACCTTCTAGACCTCTCTGAGTACAGAACACTCTTTAGTACCATCCCATGGAATCAGGAGTCCAGAAATCAGACTCAGTCCCTATATTCTACACTTCGAGATTTGGGAGGCTCTTCCTGGAACCTCCTAGGCTATGGTCTCCCTGTCTGGAAAGTTATTGAATGCTCCATCTAAGTTCCATTTTTGAACAACTCAAATTTAATAATACTCCTTTCAAAGCTGATGTGAAAAAAGTCTTTACATTATTTCTCTCTGTACAAGAAGCTGTCTGTTGTACAGATAAGATCATTCAGATCTTTCTCACGTCCCTTTTCTCCCAGTGACCAAGGTTGAAGCCCTTGCATTCTTCCTACAACAGTGAGGTTCTGTGGGAGCTGAATCTGGACTCTAGTCTACATTAGGCCAAAAGTATTCTGTAAGCAGAGGAGACGGAATCCTACAAATTACATAATGACAAGGGAGGAAGAAGGATACAGTTCATGATCGAACACTTGTCTAGCATGTGTGAGACCCTAGGTTTACTCCCAGTACTTAGAAAGGATAGGGGCAATGAAATAAGATATAATGCTGAAATCGTGCAAGTATACCTTTATGAGGCGTGAGGACTTAGGAGAAATGTTTGGCTAGAGTCCTGCCTAACTTCCCACTGGCTGCTCTACCAGGAGGCTCTGTCCTTCAAATGGACGTCTGAAGTGGGTAAGATGAGACTCATTACCTTTATTCCACCAAGGTAAGTATGAAGGACAGGGGACAGAGACATTTCCAGGAAAAGAATGAGGCCAGCACACGTACTTATCAAATGTTCCATTACAAAATACACCTGTGGGGAAAAGAGAAGGCAGAAAAAAAATATCAATATTCTCACATAGGTTCTTCTGATAGGAATAAATTTAGAAGTTTGGAGCCTAGTTTCCAATCTTTGAAAGCTGGTATAGCCATCACATAGATCAACACAGATATTCTTCTCTGTAGAATAGTCAAGGGTGAAGAGTGACCCAGGAACACAGGACTGCTGAGTGTAGCCCCTGACACTGCCTTTGTCTACCCAGTTTGGCCTCCAGTCACTGTATATGCCATGCCGCTTTTGCTTTGTTTTCTATGAACTGAGCTCTCACAGAAACTCGGTGTCGGTGGAAGATGCTTGGAGGTCCAGCCAGTGACTTGTGTGCCACAATTAAATGGTCGTCAAGGGTTCACCAGTGTGAATACAGAACGCAATTACTGTAGAATAATGGATGGATCTATGGAGTTAAGGCTCTCGGACACATATCTCTACTACTATTCCAGCTACGTATAACTTTCCATTTGAGTATTGATTCAATGATTATTATAGGAGTTTGGGTCATCTCAAGTTCAGGGAGTGGTTGATATATCAACCAGTTCTTGGTATCTAGAAGGCACAAACTTAGAACATAGCCTGAGAGACCTCCTATGATGCAATAAAGGCATTTCATACTGTAAGCTCCAAATCTTCTCAGATGCCAAGCACCACCCATCCGCACCTTCTTCTTACTAGAGTAGAACCCAGCTTCCTGAGGTAAATAAACAGGTTCCTGGCACTAAAACCCTACAAATCTGCTCCAGGTTTGCCCAGTTAATAGCTACCTCGGGACACTAGCAATGTGGTTACCAGGTAACAACACTGCTCTGCCATTCAGCTCCCAGTCTGGCTCCATATAAAGAAGACCGGCCCTACTTTGACCTCAGAAGTAGCATTCCCTCGCAATGAAAGTTGGATTTTGTAGATGACATCAAGTCTGGACAAAGGGAGTCTTCAGAAAGAGCTAGTAAGGACTTTTTTGAAGGCTGTTGTGAGCTTTGGGTCAAGTAAGCAGGGAAACAGAGTGGCTCCTATCACTGCTGGGCAACTGAATAGAATGATTGACAGGTGTCCAGAGAAAGAAGGATAGCTTTCATCTGTGGTCCCTGAAGCTTAGAACAGTAAGTCAAGGCATGTTATGGTTTTATTTTCATTTTGGTTTGGTTTGGATTGGATTTAAAAAAAAATGTATGTGGTACATGTGTCCCTACCCTGTTTGTCAACATATGGACAGGTAAGGCTGTGGACAGGGTAACCAACAACACGTTTGCTCGAATGCTCTACACAAACTGGAGACTATAAGAGAGAGATGATGTTGTTGTTCAGATCCAACTAACACCCCAGGACATGGGGAACCCCACCTAAATAGCTTCTGAGGCCAGCCTACAGCGGTCACTTATGTCAGATGGCAAGGCAGTATGTGTGCCAAGACAGATTACTTTAATCAGAGAGGCCTCAGCTAGACACAGACCATCTTAGCATCTTGCCATGAGAAGTGAACCTATACTTCTTCCTCTTTGAGCCTGGTTGGACTTTATAACTGTCCCATGCAGCTGAATGAGGAAGAAATGACATGGGACTGAAAGGCCTGTTCACAGAGGGAATATGGCTGCTGGTCAGGCTAGCCTGTATGAAGCAAGCCAGATGGTAAAGGAAGCTGTGTCTCTACAGAGAGGCCAGGTAAAGGCATTATGACCCCCAGTCACTACTTTACTCTAAGAACTAGTCATCCAGCAGATATGGATATGAAGGTGCCTTTGGTGATTTCAGCTCCCAGCCTTTGAATCTCCCAGCTATATCCCAGATCTTGCAGTGTAGAAGGAGGTCATGTGCACTGTGCCCTGAATCCTTGTCCCATGGGAACTGTGAGAAATAGTAGATGATGATCATTGCTTTAAGCCACCACAATGGAGGGCAGCTTGTTACCCAGCTATAGGTAAGTAAGGTACGTACTTACCAGAAGGTTTCTCGAGCAAGTCTTTCAGACACGTCTCCTTATACTGAGCCCACTTCTGAACTGTCTCCTCAAGGAGAGATCCTGTAGTAACCTGAACACAGAAAAACATGGTCACAGCCAGGCATGGTGATGCACAGCTGGAATCCCAGCATTCAAGCGGCTCGGGCAGGACCATCATGAGTTCTAGGCCAGCCTGAGCTACGTGGTGAGACTCTGTAGTCTCACTCTGCAGATTCCCCAAAGAGAAGCATCTCAGTGTGCGGAGCCCAACAGTGTGACTAAGAAAGGGTGGGTGTGATTGGAACTGGTGCCACTGAGAGGACACATGCCTGCCTGAGGCCCTGGGATGTTTTTCTTTCTGACATTGACTGTCCTGTACATAGAACCTTGGAAATACTGCTCACACTTGGGGGCTTTCCAATAATTGAGTGTGTCTACTGGCCTCACTCTGTGAACCTAGACCTTTCCTTCCATTTACAAAGAGCCTTTCTCTTTGGCTGTTCAGTGGAGGCGTCTGCTGAAGCTCACTTTGTGTGTCAGGCTTTGTGCTGAGGGGGAAAGAGGGATGCGAAGATAAGCAGTGTGTCTCTAGCCAGTAAAAGGGATTCGTGACATGTTAAAGATATGACAGATGCAGCAGAAAGGGATGAGGAACCTCTGGAAAACTGGGGTGGGGTGGGGCATCCCCTTTAACACCATTTAAATTTAACTAAGCAAACGTAACCAGCCACTATCCCAAAAATAGTGACTCCCATCTGGAACCAATGGGGGGCGCTGTTTTGACCACCAAGTAGTTAAACTCATCTGCCCTCTCCCCTTCTCTGTTCAATGCCACCTCCCTCAACACCTTGGCAATCATAGCGAGGTCTGTGAGTTTCTTGTATGATTAGCCTAGAGCATCAACACACACATGCCCACAGATCTCTCTCTGTCTCTGTCTCTCTCTCTCTGACTCTGTCTCTGTCTCTGTCTCTCTCTCTGACTCTCTCTCTGTCTCTCTGTGTGTATGTCTCTCTCTCTGTGTCTCTCTGTGTGTCTCTCTCGGTCTCCTCTCTCACATACACACTCACACACACATCACACACACACACACACACATCTCACACACATATCATACACATACATCACATACATACACTCTCACACACACACATACATATCACTCTCATATACACATCTTACATATCTCCTCTCTCTCTCTCTCTCTCTCTCTCTCTCTCTCTCTCTCTAAAAGAGCTTGTGCCCATCACTAATGGTCCATAGGTTTCCAAAATGTCTCAATTCGTGGCACCTTTAACTATCTCAGTAATTTTCCAAGGCACTCCCAGACACCCCCACCCCCCAAAAAAAACCTAAGGTCCTGTTTATTAAGTAGATACGTCCAAACAGTTTGTAAATATTTATATCTTAACAACTTTGAATCTATCGGGCATTGCACAACTTCGAAAACTTTAGGATGGGATTAGACATCCCCACCTTCACTTCCTGTTCCGTTTTGTTCTGTTTGGTACTGGCTTTCTACGGAAGAACCTGTGGACAAACCACCAAGTTTTTCACAATGTAATAGTGAATTTAAGCAGACACAATGAGATGGAGCACAGCTATGAGGCTGGCCCTTGGGAGCGGGAGGCAGGGGATTCAAATGTTCAAGTCCAACATTAGCAACACTGTAAGTTCAAGGCCGGCCTGGGCTACATGAAACCCTGTCAATTAATTAAATTCAGGTCTTGGGACATAGTTCATCCTCACACTTGCCTGACATATGCAGGGCCCTGGTTCCATCCCAGCATTACAAAAACAGAATGAGACATAGATATCTTGAGCTAAGAATTTGCATGGTGTCTGGAAAGTGCCACAATCATTATACTTTCCTCCAAAAATTAATGT
This sequence comes from Mus musculus, assembly GCF_000001635.26. NCBI lineage: Eukaryota > Metazoa > Chordata > Mammalia > Rodentia > Muridae > Mus > Mus musculus. The sequence continues at coordinate 67,766,645 of NC_000077.6, forward strand.
ATCCCATAGCACCCGCTGAATTCACAGTGGTATACCTTGCACCTTGACACACAGTCTGGAGACTATGATATTAGCCAATAAGAAGGAAGCAAGAGGATACAGTAGCCAGCACTTATCTCTTCACTTCATCTTGCAATGAGCTTTGAATTTCTGCTAATAATGATCCCTTCTGAATTGGAACCCAGGAGGCATCAAGTAAGCTTACTAAGAGATTGTTTAATAAACAACAGGCTAATTGGTGCTTAAGTGACTCATTGTCTTTTTTTAAAAAAATAGCAGATAAACTAATAGCTAATCAATAAGTTTCCCAAATCCTCAAAGCTGTGATACTCTCCCTTGCATAAAGGGCTGTTTGTGCCCTGAGGGGGCCTTACTCAGTCCAGCCTAAAGAAGAGACTGAAATCAGTCTCTGAATTAAATTTCTAGCTCTCTTGTTCTTTACCAGGACTAATGATACTGGTGAAAGTTAAAAAGCAAACAAGCAAAACAAAATAGAACAAAACACCCAGTATCTGGAGTTGATAAAGAGCTTTGCAACACAAGCAGGAAGGCCTGAACTTGCACTCCCAAGACCCATGTAAAAAGCCAGGCATGGGGTACATGCCTGCAATCCCAGAATTAGGGCGGGGCACATGCCTATAATCCCAGAGTTAGGGAGGAGGAGTCAAGAGAAGCCCCATCCTCCAGCCCAGCTAGTATGAATCAGTGAGAGCCTGGACCAGTGAGAGACCCTGTCTCAAAAAACAAGATGGAGAACAACTGGAGAGGACACCGACATTGACCTCTGGCCTGAGCATGTGCACACACACGTGCACAAACACATACACAATAAACACATACAGTAGAAAACAAACTAGAGCCAAAAACTATTGAATTTGCTCGGCCCAGAGAAGCTAGAGAAATGCAGGCAGTCTTTCCAGGTACTTAGTTTAAAGACATCAGAAAGATGGGAGCCGAGTCTAAAGCCGGTCACAGCTGAGTTGCCAGTGTAATGGGGAGAGGGGATTCGTGGACAGGTCCAGCTTGACCTTCAATCCTCTTTCCCTTGCATAGGCAGCCTGGATCTGTGACCAACCTGACTGAGAAGAGATTAAGGTGGGAGGTGGGGAAGAGAGCCTTTATTGCTTCACTTACACAAATCTATCTTTCTTTGTTAGACCATGAATACACTGCAGAAAAAAGAAAGGGAAATTCAAGTAACCAAAACCAGGGGAAAGGGGGATCACAACCTTCATCCTCAGGGAGCACCTTCCCTTCCCTTCCCTTTCCTTCCCTTCCCTTCCCTTCCCTTCCCTTCCCTTCCCTCCCCTCCCCTCCCCTCCCCTCCCCTTCCCTTCCCTCCCTTCCCTTCCCTTCCCTTCCCTTCCCTTCCCTTCCCTTCCCTTCCCTTCCCTTCCCTTCCCTTCCCTTCCCTTCTCTTCTTTTCCCTTCCCTTCCAGACCCTTCCCTTCCCTTCCAGACCCTTCCCTTCCCTTCCAGACCCTTCTCTCCGCACATGCCTCATCTTACTTCTTTTCCTGTTCTGTTTTATTCTAGACCAAAAAAGGAAGCCATATTGTTCTTCAACCTTTATTTTTCCACCTAGAAGATGCATCCATTTCAAAATGTACTTAAAATTGCTTTATGGTTGCTTTAATTCAACACCCCTTTAACTGCTACACATAAGGCAGTGAACGAATGTGGTAGAATTTAATTTGTAAATCCTCCAGCATGGAACATCTAAGTTACATCCAAATGCTGCTAATAGGATATTGTGATGAAAATCCTCCAACCTCTGGGGCTGGGGTGGGGGCATGGGGGGGATGATGGGGGCAGGGTGGGGATGGGGTGAATCACAGTTGCTAGGTCAGGGAGTACACACATTTTTAAAGGTTTTTGACAATGCACTGCCAAGCTGTTTATCCTTGTCAATGAAAACAAAATTTAAGCCACGTACCCTTTCATACACCAACCAGCAATGCCTAAAATCAGCTTCTCCTAGAGCCTATAATAGTTTGTATTTCATGCAGAATAACATACATGGGTGAGGTATGGGTGTGAGCTAGCACCATTAGCCACTTGCGTTTAGAAACTAAAGTATCTCTGAGAATTTCTCATTAAGTGAATTTTATGAAGACTTCCTGCCAGCAACACACACGCCACAGTCATTTATATCCCCAGGCAGGGAACTCATGTCTGAGTGAACTTCATGAATGTCTACGAAAAGCCCAGCAATGTATAAACATCTAAAGACTCTGAGGTTAAAGTTGGATAATCAAAGGGAGATTCATCAGATTCACAGCCACATGCTGCAGAACAGACAGTGCCAGCATCTCTGTACACAGTCCAGGCGACAAGGGGCAAGGAGACCTCTCCCCCAACTGCATTATTGATATGGAAACACTAGAGTATAAGGGCCAAGTTAGGATTTGGTTGGCATTGTCAGCCAGCCTGAAGTACTGCAGATGCTCCTGGTATTATATATAAATATTCATATGTCAACGGCTCCCAAGAGGGTTAGAGAAGACAGAAGACAGGGCCACAGCCCGCTGAGTAGACAAGGTGGCTCCCAGCTCATGAGTTTACTTGAGAAGAGGCAATCATGGAACTCTCTGGAGCTTTTTGCCCATCTCTGAAATGGGTTCAGTAGCAATGTTCTTCTCGTGCTCTGACTGGGAGCATCCTACAGGATGATGTGTGGGGAGGCATCTTACAGTGAAATGGCCAGGGCTGAAGCTGGGCATTTTGTGTGTTGTGTGCTGGACAGTTGGACACATATGGCTAGACAGTGAACCAGGTGTAACAGTTAGCTGGACATGTTGGGTTTTTATAAGGATACCCAGAGACTGCAAGCAAAGGATGGACATTCTGCCAACTCTCCCTACAGTGGAACCGCCAGTATCAGTGGAAACGGCACACTGAGGTCACCTGCTCCTTGGGGAGCAGTTCCTCAAAAGAGTCTGCCACCACAGCCATATCCCCCAACACCACCAATTGTCCCCAAGTTGACAGTGCAGCCTGAGGGAGAATTTGGACTTGGAAGGTCAGCACCAATGTTTTCGGCCTGTCTAGTCTCTGGCAGAAAGGCTGGGAACAGGGACATTTATGAGATCTGACACCTCTGCCCTCCCTAGATGCAGAAAGGCAGGATTTTTTTTAAATTCTGAAGATGCAAATGAGGACTGAGAAGTGAAGGGGAATAATGACCATTTACCGAGATGAGTGACACTAGGGTCCTTCCCCACCACAACCCCGAAGAAATGAGACCCTGGAAAGGAAAGGAGTAGGCAAACGTGTAAACTTCTTGGATAAAAAGAAAGCAAGCTACTGAAAACCCTAACACAGAGGCATCACTTAAACACAGTTACACACATGTTACTACATCCAGAAAGCTCTCCCCTATCCTACAGTAGGACACACTGATGGATGTAGAGTAGTGTTAGTTAACCTGCATGGGCTCAGTTTCCTCCTCCATAAAATGGGGTTAACAAAGAACCTCCCTTGCAGGGCTGCTGGGAGCATAGAATGAGATCCTAGAAGCAGGGATGCATGATATCAAACTTAGAGCTACGTGGCTATTGGTGTGTTCGAGCTATTTATGTGCTTTAAAGTAGATTGCAAAATATCTGTAGTGTGAATATTCACTCTTTTAACTTGTATGTTAAGGTGAGGAAGTATCGGATGTGTAGCCCCAAATGTGAGTGAGGGTGAGCTCCAGCTGATGGACTCACTATAATTTGTAGCTTATGTTGATGTGCCTTTGGATCTGGTATCTTCCAATATTAGAGACTACAGAACACTATAAGAAAGTTTTTAAGTATTTGCAACAGGAACCTTGGAAAAGAGAAAAGAAAAAAGAAAGACAGAAATGTGTGGCTCAGAAATGCTGATATGGGAAGACGCTTCTAGAAGGATATAAAAGGAAGACCAGGACACGAATAATGTGTGCTTCATCATTTCGGCTGTGTAAAATAATGCACAGAAAAGAGAATTTTTTTAAAAATCAGCCAAAATATGAACAGTGAGCAGAATGCTACTGGGGTTGTGGTTGAGCCTCATTTTCTTAATATGGTTTTATTCTTCCCAAATTGCCTACACGGGGCCTAAATTGCTTCTACACTCAGAAAACATGCACAACTGATAATATTAACAAGACGAATGAGGAATAAAAATCTGTTCTTACTTGCTTGATGGAAACCAGCAGAAGCAGGGCGAGGAAGGGCGTCCCAGGGCCCCAGAGCCGACGCATCCCGTGGGAGTGGAGAGACTCAGGCCCCTGGGCCGCAGGGATGCCCACTGGCTGCGCCCGGGGCAGGGACGCCTCTCTGCATCTACTGGGCACTGCCGGGCTTGGTTGGGGCCTCGTCCTTCTGGCGCCCTTTCACAAGTGCAGGCACATCCCTCCAACACTCCAAGATGTACTGCAGGCGGTGGCCTCCTGCATTCCTCCTTGTCCAGAGAGGAAGTGTTTGCACAAGTCCTCTTCAGGCCGCCGACTGTCTGAGTTGCTCTACAGCGATCTACCGAATCTCCAAGTTTCTCATCCCCCGCCTGCCCCTCCTAAAATCTTGGGAGATTTTTCCCAGACCTACCCCCAAGACGTCTACGCTGCCTGGGACTTCCTCAGCAAGCCCAGAAGAAAAAGCAAGACATGGTTACCATTCCGAGGATTCTATTCTTACGCACACGACCAGATTGAGATTCGGATGGCTGGAGAGGATGGGCCCCCATGCCAGGTAGGCTTCTTTTAAGCCACGATTTCTTTCTAAAGCATCAAACTTTTCTAAACGGCACCAGCTCAGGGCTATCTCAGAGCTCCGTGGTTACTACTATGCCATAGTAACAAGATGAGTTTTCCTGTCTCAGAGACAACACCTCCAGACCCCAGGTCTGCAGCAAAAGCCTGTTCAGTGCCGAGAGTTGAGTTGCGTTTACACGGTAACAAAACAACGGGTAGGAAGCACGGAGGTTGGTGCCTTTCAATTGTCCACGTGTTCTGAGTGGGCCGTTGTGTTCTGAACACAGTGATGCTCTGGCCACCTGACAGATATTTTTATGGTATTCATGGCTACTTACTAACCAACACCCCACTTCAGTTTATGGTTACAAAACCTTCCACCCTCTGCCCTAGTTCACTTGAACCCATCAGTATCCTCCAAGGTACCATTACTTCTTCATCTGAGGGCTGAGAAATAGTGGGGTTCAAAGAGGCCAGGGTGTTTGTTCAAGGCTGCACAGCAAGCAAAAAGACAAAGCCAGGCCTTCCAGCCGAGTCACGTGACCACAGCTACCTGGTTAGGAACTATTCCTGTTAGCACTAGGGGTCTCAAAGAAAGCTCATGATCTCTAGCAGGCTCTTCTCTGTCTCTAAGGCTCTGCTTGCTGCCCACCCCCCCACACACACACACACACACTCCTCCTATCCCTGGCTGGCTCCCAGCTTTCTATCCAGTCTTTCCATTGAAGAACCAAGTGGAAGGTGAGAGACAAAATGTTAGAGTAGCAGTAGGCATAAAAGGCAGTTTTCCCTTCCCCTCTTTCTCCCTCCCTCCTTTTCCCCCTTCTTTTTTTTCCTTTCACATTTAAGTCAAACCATAGATCATTTCCATTAGCTGACCAAGCCCAGTGAATTCTGAACATTCACAGGGAAGCAGGTGAGTGCCGCTAGATAAAAATCCCTAAAAACCTTAAAACCCACACGTGGCAAGAATTCAAACCTTAATGATAAAAAGATCAGTCTGGAAATGGCTCCCAGATGGGCTTTTATGGTGGTGTGATTTCTACAGTCAATATGGTCATCTCTTTGGGACCACAGAGAATGGGAGGAAGTGGAGGGAGGGAAGAAAACATGTGTGTGTGTGTGTGTGTGTGTGTGTGTGTGTGTGTGTGTGTGTGTGTGTGTTTTGAATGTGGCTGTAAAGCTATTCTGTCCATATCAGTGGGGAGCTCCCGGGTCGCATGGTGGGGGAGAAAGCACCTGTTTTGTACAAATATTCCATCTTGCTTCTTGAAATGCTTCTAAAATTTTTTTTTTTTTCCTGATTTTCTTCCCCCTGAAAGGACTTGCCTTGGTCAGCTTCACGACCTGCTACCCGTTGGACGGATGCCATCTAGTGTCAAAATGCGGTAAACCTGTTTGTGAGAGCTGTATGTGGAGTACAGAACACAGGTCCTCCAGCCTCGCCAGCAGGGAAGAACAGATGGAGAGAGACAAACACAAATGTCACTGCATGCTTACATCTGGCCACCTCCAGGACTGCTCAGCACTTAATGAGGAGCCCGTGATCGGCTGGGGCCACATAGACTCTTTCCTCTCTCTGCTCCTTCCTGGCTTCAGGGTTATTGAATTTCTTATGTAAATTTTGACTTTTCCTGGAGTCTCTAATTGCCTTTTCTTTCCCCATCCTAAAAACAGTTTAGTTTTTGGTTTATTCCTGGAGACTAAATAAACAAAAGATAAATAAAAGATGAATTTCTTGGGAGGTTTCACACTCCTTCCCGACCCTACTCTAGACTTGGCTACCAAGGGGTGGAGCTTAGCCTTCTTCTCCCTAAAGGGTCTTCGACATTGCTACTCCTGCATAGGACCCATTCAGTGAGGATGTGGGTGATGGTCCAAGGGCTTTGACTGTCCTAGATGGTGCTAATTTCCACAGCCAATTGGGCACATGTCCCTTCCCACTCTGCACAATACATAGGCTTTGAAGCAAACTGCCCGAGTCTTGCTTCTCTCGGTCTCTGGGCTAAGCAACAGACCCAGAAATTTCCCCAAGCTTCCATGTTTCTTGTATCTTCAGTCTCATAGGCGGATCCCAACTTCTAACATTTACGTGTGCAGATAAAGGTTAGTGAGAGCACACATGGGCTACCCAACTGGATGGCGGGCTACGAGAGGACACAAGAGGCATTAGGAGAGTGGAGGGAAAGTACAGAAGAGCACGTGTGTCATGAAAGTCAAAAGGGGGTGCCTGGGGGTGGGAGAGAAGAAGGGGGTAGATGGGAAAGAAGCTGGGGGTGGGAAGGCAGAAGGAGGGGGAATGGGGAAGAAGAGGAGAGAGAAACAACACAGTACATTACATTTAAAATACCATTATGAAACCTAGTTATTTGTAAGCTAATAGTTTGTTTTTTTTTTTTAGAAAGCGAGCATTTCATGCTTCTGGAACCTACCACCAAGGGATCATCTTAGTTCCAAAAGAAAGAGTAGAGTTGGTGGGGGCCGGGGAGGCAGCATCAAGACACCAAGATAGTCTTGGCCTTCACTCAAAACCAACATCCTTCTCTACAATTGTCAAAGGAAGCAACCCAGGCATCAAGGGATAAGCAGAGAACCAAGGTGTACTGTCATAAACACAGGGGAATACTATTCCTCCTTGCAAAGAGTCAAGAGTTTTTGGCATATACCAAAGCAGGATGAGGTTTGAGGACATCTGTACTATGGAAAATAAAGTGGACGCTTAAGCACAAATAATGCAGTGTTGCTTTCCTATGAGGTTTCTTGTAGAATTCCAAGACAATAAGGACAGTGGAGGCTTCCAGGGCCTGGGAGGACAGGGAGTGGAGAGTTGTTTAATGGTGACAGAGCTTTGACTTTGCAAGCTGAAAGGAGTTTTGGAGATGGAGGTGAATGTTTCCAAGCAATGTGACCATGTCTACTGCCACTGAACCATACACTGGATGGTTACAGCGGTAAATGTTATGGTATACCTCTTTTACCACTGGCTTCTAAAATGGACCAATGTCCCCTGCACATACTCATCCCAGAGTGGATGGAAAGGCCCACTCCGAACCTCTTCCTAGGAGAATAGCTCTGGCCATGGTACTTACACAGATGCTATATGCTGGAATATACACAGGTTCCCGCCAGGGGACCAGGAAGAAGCTGTGTCAGGATGCCAGATGGCAGGGCTGGGGGTGGATACCGTGATACAGTAGAGAGGAGGGGGCCCCTCGCTCACGCTGGCACTGGGAGCTTCATTCTGCCATGGACAGGGCGAGGTGGCAGCGGATGCTGACCCTCCTCCCCATCTGCCTGGCCCTTGCCTTCTCCCTCACAGCCATGGGCAGCAGCCACTGGTGCGAGGGGATCCGACGAATGACAAAACCTCTATGCCAGGATCTCCTCGGGGGCTTGAACTGCATTCACTTCAGCCGGTCCAGCAGCAGCACGGGCAGTAAGCACGATGACAGCCAGGCTGTCCAGTACATCTGGGAGACAGGGGACGACAAGTTTATCCAACGCAGGTTCCATGCGGGGCTTTGGCAGTCCTGTGAGGAAAGCCTCAACAGCACAGGTGAGTGAGTCTGTGTGTCCCTGGGCCAACAGGAGCAGGATGGCCCTGAGAAGGGGCTCCAAGTCAGACTGCTTGGATCTGAATCTTGGGTCTGCCACGGACTGTCTATGTAATCTTAAGCAAGTCCTTTACCTCTGAGTCTCAATCTTCTCATCTATAAAATGGGAGCCATGGAGGTGCTTATGGAGAATGTGCCTGACGTACTCTTTATTAAGTACAAGTGTTCACCCACTTGCCGCTTGTCTCAGTTCCTCAAGAATCAAAGGTGGCCACTATCCTCCTCTAAGCTTCATCCCTAAGATTCCTTTCTCACTCTAAAAGTTGCTGTTGTTATTGTTGTTGTTGTTGTTGTTGTTGTTACTTGGGACGGGGTCTAACTTTGTAGCCTTGGCTGGCCTGGAATGTAGATCAGGCTGATCCCAAACTCACAAAGATAAATCTGCCTTCCAATGCTGGGATTAAAGGTGTGTGCCGCCATACACTGCTTTAAGTTTTTAATGTGTGTGTTTATGTACCTTAATTTTCAAAGTGCATGAGATTGTGTGTCTGTATGTGTGTCTCTGTACGCACAGAGACCAGAAGAAGGCATCAGATCCCCAGCATCTAGAGTTGCAGGCAGTTGTGAGACCCCTGACTTGTTCTGGAAACCAAAGCTAATGCCTATACAAGAAAGAGCAGCAAACTCTCTTCAACACTGAGCCATTACCCCAGTTCCTCCAATGCTGAGTCTCTCTTGTGCTTTTAATGCCTCTTGAAACAGAGGATTCTATTTCAAACAAACAAACAAACAAAAAAAGCAAACACACACACACACACACACACACACACACACACACAGCCCTTAGCATCATTAGATCACCTCCAGATCTGTCACAATCATGGCCCATAACAAGTTGCAGCCCTTATCTCAGTCTGTCCTTGAAACAGCCCTGTATGGTAGATGTCCTTCCCTCAGCTCTGAAGCAGGAGACTGGGACACGGAGAATTTGCACAGCAAGAAGCCTTGTCTTGAGTCAGTCAGCCCCAATTCATTAACATCTTCCAGACTTTGTTGATAGATGGTGGGGGCTTATAAAGTAAAAGGTGAGGGAAGAAGAGAGAGAAGATGGGGAGGTGGTACATAGAGCAGAGTTACCTCACAAAGAATAGAAGGCAGGAGTGCCAGCCCGTGCTGTTAGACAGGCTGGCTGAGCTCTATGCTCAGGGCTAGTGAGCTCCTCTGTTTTCACAGCAAAGGCCCCAAAGTGAAAAGGGGTGGCACCCCACTTACATCCTCAGACTTACATTTCTCATTCAGATGTTTATTTTACCACCCTTGTAGCATCTGAAAAATTGTTCTTGCAGCCTAAGTAAACTGCAATAAAACTCTGAGATATAGTATGACTACCTCCAACCCCATCCAAGCAGGCTCCTGAGAGCAAACGCATGCTCTACCTTAGCCTTTGCACTAAGAGTGATTCAGACACATCACTAATGCTAGGAAAGGGACCTCTCGAATTCTCTTCACTCTAGAGTACTAGTGTATAAAATACACTCTCTTGATACCCCCAACACCTTCCACCCACCCACAGTGACATTTGGCTTCTGATCCTGCCTCTTCTAGGATCGCCAAGATAGGCCCATATTTTCTGTTTGGGAACTGTAGGCACCACATCCATAAGCGAATAATGGCTTAAGAATGTCTGTTCTTTTTCCAAATCTGTTCCCCCAGCATCTGAGGTGGCTTCATCTATGTCCACAACTGAGCATAATGGCAGGGATTGGAATCACCTTGGAAGTTTGTAAGCCTTCAGGCACCAAGCCCCAGAGGCTCTAACTCAATAGATGTAGACTAGAGTCTAGAAACCTGCTCTTTGTTTATTTGGTTGGTTGGTTGGAATTTTTGTTATTGTTTTGTTTTGCAGTTTAGCTAAGGTAATATTTACATAGAGATAAGAGTCACACATTCTGAAAGGCTTAGAGATAAAACCACCATTCTCTGTCCCTTCCTTCAGGGGAAACTTTCAATATGAAGGACAAACACAGATATCTTCATTTTAGACATTAACTATTGACTTTGTATTATAATTAATAAAACATATCACTCTGTGACAATACCCAAATAATGCCTGCCATCTTCTTGTCCAGCAATATCACTGCTGTATTTAGTAAGCCACTAATTTCGACTAGATGTTGCTCATTCTGGCAACATACAGGGTGTTCTCAGTATATTTATTGTTTGTGCAGATTTTCCTCTCCCTGGAGTTCTAATTGCTGCTTCTGTTCCCATCCTCAGAGTGTTGGCATTTCTTTTCCACTCAACTCTGTTCTCTCTAGAGTATGTATCTGTGTTTCTAATTTCCTTCCCTGGTGATTATGGCAGACATCACAGCTAAAGAAACACACCCCAGGACACAGAAAAGCCCTCCAGATAGAAGAGAGTTGGAGGTATCATGGAGTATATTCACTAATGAGCATTTCCTTGCTGGTCATGAGGCTAGGGGGACCAGGGTTTAACAGAGAGGGAGCCCTAGTGCTGAGAGCTAAAAGCCACTGGAAAATATCTACTATAAAGGTAAAACAAGGAAGGGTGTGGTGGTGGATAAGACAGAAGCTCATCCATCCATGTTAGTGGACGAAGGAGATGCTACTTAGGTCTAGAGTCTTCATAAAGCAGGTGGCCATTGTATCAAGCCACCACATGTGCCTTAGTTTTAAATGTGTCTGTGTTTGTTATGGGCATGTTGAAGGGGTCTATGTGTGTCTGCGTATATGTGGAGACCAGAGGACAACCTCAGATGCCATCCTTGAGAATGACACCTGTTTTAAGTCAGGGTCTCTCATTGGCCCTGACCTCACTAATTAAGCAAAAATGGCTGGCCAGCAATCCACCCCAGGGTTCTCCAATCTCCACTCCCCCACCATTGGGACTGCAAGCTAACACCACCATGCCCATCTTTTAACTTGGGTTCTGAGGCTCGAACTCATGCTTTATCTGGGATTTTAACAGATGGAGATCAGGAGTCAGGATGCTCCAGGCAGACAGAAATGAGTTGACCTTGTCTGAAGCGGCCAAATCAGTCTTTGCCACTAGAACACAGGGCAAGGAACAGGAGAAAGCCTCGAGCTCGAGTGGCCATTTCCTGTCACTGGGGCAGCTGCTTCCCCCTTTTATGGGGGTTGGGGGGCAGTCTAACTGGAGAGCTCGGGCACTGCACTGGCATTGGCGTGCTATTTGTGATGTCTGAGTGGGGAGGGCCTTCAGTGGCGGCTGAGTTTGAGGATAGGATCAGGAAATTAGAGAGATGCAAGTTGCTTTCCCTCTGGAAAACATGGCCTCAGCTGGACTTAAGGAAAGGGAAGAGCTGGACTTTAAGGAGGCACAAAAGCAGGAATCAGCTGGCCATCTGCATGAGGTGTGTGTCCCTTAGTCACGGCAACACGAGGCTGGTACCTGGTACAAATTGTCCCTACGACTTAAGATAAAGTCGTTAGTCAGCTTATGTGCACGTAGTGGGGATGTCCTCATCCTAAAACAGGATCTGGGGGCAACATTAAGAGACTGCGTGAAGCTCTTTTGAACTCCTTCCTCTAGCACGGCGTTCTCAGCCTTCCCAGTGCTGCAACCCTTTAATACAGTTCCTCATGTTGCGTTGACCCCAACCATAAAATGATCTTCATTGCTCATCCATAACTGTAGTTTTGCTACTGTTGTGAATCACAATGTAGATACTTTTGGAGATAGTGGTTGAGAACCACTTTAGAGGCTTTATGGGACGCCCTCTTGACATTCCCGTCAACCCAGGGAACACACACACACACACACACACACACACCACACACACACACCACTTCCACTTGGATGGTACTAGAGGGCCTTTCCTACATCAGCTGGCGCACACTCTAAATTTTCAAGAAGACTAGTGTTCTTGGCAATTCACACACAGTCTTGAGTAGAAATTAAGGATGTGTTTCTTGGTTCCTTCCCAACTTTCACACTTCTGGTCTTGAGTTCAGGCTGGGAAGGACCTTTAACAAGGACCTCACTAGATGGCTCTAAACTCACTCCACAGGCATGTTCTCTAAAGAAAATAAACAATGAGAGTTTAAGAATGGAAATTATTGCATATTATATTTTTTTCTTAGAAACTCACAGTGTCTATTAGCATGTAAAATATCTCTGCCAAGTTCCACACACTCCCCCCCCCAAAAAAATTGATTAATATGACACATCTCAATGTTTCCCAAAATTCATTAGAGGTTTCTACATTCACATTTATTTATATTATTTATATGACAATTACAGAGAGAAACTGTTTTGTAGAAGTGCATGTACACCGTTGAAGGCTGTGTAGCTAGAGCCTGATGAACTTGGGCTTCTCCTGTCACCCTATAATCTAATAGCCATTGTGAGTGCTTTCTGCCCGTTTGTCTAAAGTTCCTCTGCTCACATCGCCCATACTTCTTGGTATAAGAAAGTTAAGGTTTCTAAATGTTACCACATTGCCATTGTTTTAAGACAGAAGGAAGAAATCCTCTCAGAAAAGAATCCACCTTCCCAGAACACATTATCCTCTCCATGTTTTGCAGGATGTACCAAAAGCAAAATTTTAGTGTTCAGTTTTTACTTGATATTAGAATTAATTAATACTTAACATATTAGAGGTTAAGTAAAAGCTAGATAATAGGAGTTACCAATTCCCTGCAACTTCATGGTGGCTCACGACCATCTGTAAGATGAGATGAGATGCCTTCTTCACACAGGTGCACATGCAGACAGAGAGCTCATACATTACAGGTAATAATCATGGACTGGAGAGATGGCTCAGCGGTTAAGAGCACAGACTGCTCTTCCAGAGGTCCTGAGTTCAATTCCCAGCAACCACATGGTGGCTCACAACCATCTGTAATGGGATCCGATGCCCTCTTCTGGTGTGTCTGAAGACAGCTACAGTGTACTCATCATATATATAAAATAAATAAATAAAGTCTTTTAAAAATAATAATCATAATAAATAAAAGCTATAAACGCAAAGAGCTCACAGGAGGTGGTAACAGGCATCTATGAATTTGGGATTGCCAGTGACCTTGAACTTCATGCCTTGGCCAAGGAGTCATCTCTTTGATTTCAACTCAGCATTGAGGTCAGGTCCTCTTGGGAGCTCAATATAGACAGATCCTTTGCTTTTACAAAGGGAGAGATTTGGATTTTTCAATCTCCCAGTTGAAAAATCTGTTTCGAGCTTTACAAAGGCCCCCAAAGGCCTGTTTGCGATAAGATACGGAACATCACACTGAATCACTGACTGCATCACAAACACCCAGGATTCAGGGCAGAAGAAAGGAAGGGTCCGAACAGAAATGAAGGAGAAGTGGTACAAACAGTGGAGAGGGTGTTCACGGGGAGGAATGGGCTCGGTGTCACTGGCAAAAGAAAAAAGACTCTGGTCTCAGAAAGATGTTCCTAACCAAGTGCAGGATTTAAGGGTGGGTCAGCACCTCAGTTCTGTGGCACCGGACCTGACTGAGATAAGACTCCCCATCTAAATCAGCTCGTCTCCCTGCAAGTGGGCCCTGCAGTGCTTTAAAAGGGAGACTACATCTCTCTTTTCTCATTCTGAAATAAATGTTTGCAGTAAAGCTCCTGAAGAGAGCCTTGGCTCTCGTCTTCTTTTCCGTGGGCAAATCTGAGTCAACGATATGTGTTTGAGTAGGCCCTGAGCTGTTGTGCTGAACTCAGGGCATTCAGACAGGGGAAACTGGGTAGCCCTGGGGCCTTGATTCTGGGGAAGGACTCTGGGACAGAATCTGAGCACCCAGGCCTTGTATGCAGTCTCCTACGGCTGGCTTGATGTGCCTCTTGGCTGCCCAGGCCCTGCCAAGCTATGTAACACCCGCCTCTCTGGCTTCATGGGATTTGTAAAGATTTTTCTTCTTAATCCTGCTGGCTTTGTTCAGAAGGAACACCGTTTCTGGGGATTCACATTAATCAAGGGGTCACTCAGGTCTAGCTCTCCAGGCCCAGCTAATCTTGTCCTTCTAAGCTATTGGGAATTCTCTTAATCTGTGCAGCTGGCCTTCTGGTGCTCTGTGCCCTGTCCCTGGTATGCTCCTGGATTCTGCTGTCCCTGCCCCTGCCCCTGCCCCTGCCCCTGCCCCTGCCCCTGCCCCTGCCCCTGCCCCTGCCCCTGCCCCTGCCCCTGCCCCTGCCCCTGCCCCTGCCCCTGCCCCTGCCCCTGCCCCTGCCCCTGCCCCTGCCCCTGCCCCTGCCCCTACCCTGATCATGGTTTCCCCTGCCCCTGCCCCACCCCTGCCCCGCCCTTACCCTACCCCTGGCTTCTCCTGCATTACTGCTGAGAGAGACCGCTCTCCTCAGAATAAGGACACTCACTTCTTTCATGTGTTTGGGATGCGATTTGAGGATGTCCCCCAAAGGTTCAAGTACTGAGCCTGGTTCAGTGTGGTAGTTAAGGCAGTAGAAATTTTTTTCAGAGGTGGAAGCTAGTGAAAGATGATTAGGTCATTGGCTGCTACCCTCTTTCTCCTGAGAGCCTGGTTAGTTCCTGAATTGGTAAATCCCTGTGCCTCCAGTCACACAGTGGCTGCTCTCACCTCTTGTGCCTACTCCCACCGGGACAGCATCTGCCATGTGTAATTTAGATAGAACTCCAGGTCCTCATCAGAGCCAAGCTGAAGCCAGGCTCTTGCTCTTATAGGTCCATAATTGTAAGCTAAAAATCTACTCATTTTCTTTGTAAAGTATCCAGACTTGAGTATTATGCTATAGTAGAAAACAGACTAATATACATCTCCAAGCATTAGGTAGAGAGATAGCAGGTAGTGATGTAGAGAAATGTGCCAATGCTCAGGTATGAAAGCCCCAATTTTTCCTTCCTTTCTTCCTCCTTTCCTTCCTTCCTTTCTTTCTTCCTTTCCAGTACTAGGAATTAAACCTAGGGCTTTTCTAATGTTAGGCAAATACCCTACTGAGCCACACCCACAACCCTGAAAACCCCACTTTCAATCTCTCTATCAACATGTATCTTGTTTGGAGCCTGGCTTTCAAATCTGCAAGATAGAGAGCCTCATACTGGCCTCTATCAACAATTAGGCACAAAAATGCTCGAAGCAATCTATCACAATTTCAAAAACTACCTTCCTACACACACACACACACACACACACACACACACACACACACTGTCTTCTGCCACTGCCTGCCTCCCTTTTCCTCCACTCCCTCTGCCGGCCCCCCTTCCTCGCTCTACCTTCTCTCCACCCCTTCACTCTATTTCCACCCTCCCACCATCAGAGCCTCTTTTTACCCCAGCCATGAAGGATCTTTTCTAGCTTCTGCTTTTACTAATGTTTACTTCCACCTGGATGTGCATGCTTAAGGGTAACATGCTAGACTATGCCTGGGAAAATGTATGATATCTGTCTTTCTGGGCCTGGGTTACCCACTCATAAAAGAATGTTTTCTAGTCCCATGCAACATTCTATAAATTCATTTTTCTTCACGGCTGAGTAGAATTGTACATACACAGCATGTTTTCATTATCTGTTTACTGTCGGTAGAACAGGGCTTGACTGTGTTCTTATCTTCTAGGTGAGCGGTGCAGGTGCTTCCTGGGGATAGTACCCGCCGAGGGACAAGGTAAGCATCATGCTTACATCCAGGGTCTCTCACAATTTGACTGGTTCCAATTGTTTTCTTGGGAATGGAGAAAATGATGAAATGGTTGGTTATGGTTTTCCTGTGAAGACAACAGAGGCTTCATTCATGTGCCTTATAGCCCTGATGGGCTGGAAGATGGCAGTCAGCTTCACAAGGTGACAAGAAACTAGTGGAGTCTGCAGCTTCCTGAATCATAAATATTTCAATTGTGGCCAGTCTCATGCTCTGTGGGTAAGAAAGAGGCCGAGTTGGAATACCACGGCCTTGTTTGTGCTTTCTTCTCTCCATCACCCATTCAGTTCGTGCTTGATATCTTGAGGTCTGCTCTTTCAGCAAGAATAGAGGCTTTATGAAACTGCAGAGACAACTGTGCTAATCTTAGGCATTTCTCCGTCCCACCAGCTGTCTTGCCTGGTTGGTAGTAAAACTTTTACAAACTTCTACTTCCCTTCCATCCCCTCTTTCCATTCTGCTCCACCCCACATCCAACACAGCTCCAGTTGTGTTCCCAGCAAGGGTGCACAAACAGCTTGCATAAGAACAAGGGATGCTGGTGGAACTGGAGCCCACCCAAAGCTCCTAATGCTCAAATCCTTCTGCCCTCATATTTAATGTTATGTTTCTTCTTTTATAGATTGGGGAGGGGGTGAATCTGCACACCTGTTTGCAGGTGTCTGTAGAGACCAGAAGAGGTATGGGATTCCCCTGAAGCTGGAGTTACAGGTGGTTGTCTCACCAGACTTGGATGCTGGTAACTGAATGCTGGTCCCCTTCAAGAGTAGCAAGTGTAGGGCTGGAGAGCTAGCGCAGCAGTTAAGAGCTTAAGAGCACTGACTGCTCTTCTAGAGGTCATGAGTTCAAATTCCAGCAACCACTTGGTGGCTCACAATCATCTGTAATAGAATCTGATTCCCTCTTCTGGTGAGTCTAAAAACAGCTACAGTGTAATTATAAATAAAATAAATAATTCCTCTTTTTTTAAAAGAGAGAAAGTAGCAAGTGCTCTTAGCCATAGAGCCATCTCACCAGCCCCTGTGCATCTTCTGTAAAAGATAGAGACAATGTCTCCTCTTGAATCAAAATAATATGCTGACTCTTTTTTTTCTTATTTAAAACTATTTTTTATTTTATTTTATTAGATATTTTCTTTATTTACATCTCAAATGCTATCCCGAAAGTTCCCTATACCCTCTCCCTGCCCTGCTCCTCTACCCACCCACTCCCACTTCTTGGCCCTGGCGTTCCTCTGTACTGGGGCATATAAAGTTTGCAAGACCTAGGGGCCTCTCTTCCCAATGATGGCCAACTAGGCCATCTTCTGCTACATATGCAGCTAAGACACGAGCTCTGGGGGTGCTGGTTAGTTCACATTGTTGTTCCACCTATAGGGTTGCAGACCCCTTCAGCTCCTTGGGTGCTTTCTCTAGCTTCTCCATTGGGGGCCCTGTGTTCCATCTTATAGACTGTGAGCATCCACTTCTGTATTTGCCAGGCACTGGCATAGCCTCACACTAGACAGCTATATCAGGGTCCCTTCAGCAAAATCTTGCTGGCATATGCAATAGTGTCTGGGTTTGGTGGCAGATTATGGGATGGATCCCCTGGTGGGGTAGTCTCTGTAAGGCCCATCCTTTCATCTTAACTCCAAACTTTGTCTCTGTAACTCCTTCCATGGGAATTTTGTTCCCTATTCTAAGGAGGAATGAAGTATCCACACGTTGGTCTTCCTTCTTCTTCTTGATTTTCTTGTGTTTATGTGCTGACTCTTAAGCTGGAGAGTGGACATTCCCAGAATCTCTTGCAATCCTATGCCAGGGTGTTGCTTATGTTTTCCCTCCGACCTGTGGGAAGTATTTGTACCCCTCTCCTTGAGACTCTAGGATTCCCTTGACCCACCAAGTTCCTAAGACTCAACAAAGGTACCTTTGGTCTTCACATTGAAAGCTTGTAGTATCAAGGTGTCTCACATCACTACCTCTTCTTACATGAGTCCACAGGAAGTACTTATGCTGGAAGCTTGGTCCCCAGGGCAGAGTAACTGAAAGATGATGGGGGAACCTTTTGAGGTGGAGACCATGGGAGGTTTAAGATCATTGGGGGTGCTGCTCAGAAGGAATCGATGTAATTCCCTTGCACTAACCCTGAGTTACTTCCCATGAAAGAGGAGGAGGAGGAGGAGGAGGAGGAGGAGGAGGAGGAGGAGGAGGAGGAGAAGGAGAAGGAGAAGGAGAAGGAGAAGGAGAAGGAGAAGGAGAAGGAGAAGGAGAAGGAGAAGGAGAAGGAGAAGGAGAAGGAGAAGGAGAAGGAGAAGGAGAAGGAGAAGGAGAAGGAGAAGGAGAAGGAGACCTGTGGCTTCATGTTAGCTTGGTATATATGATTCCATGCCCACAGTGTAATAAGATAACTAAGGCAGTTTAGCAAGAACCTGGCCCATGCTGTTTGGACTTTACAGCATCCAAAACAGCTAACTTAATAGACCTTTTGTCTACAATATATCTAGCCTCCAGTCTTTTGTTATAAGAACAGAAACCAAAGGATCAAACCTTCCAGTTATAGATTCTGAATGCTCACCGTATCTGTCCTTTCTGTTTATAGGAGTTTTATGGCTCTCCATTGGGGCTGAAGTCTTGGATATCTTCCTGATACTGACAGGTGTCATCCTCCTGGGCTTCAGCATGAGTTGTTACAGTTCCGGATGCAGCTGGCTCAACGTGGACGCCTCAGTGGCTATCCTCATGGTGCTTGCAGGTATTTCCTAGCAGGAGCAGTTTCTCCCAGACCACTCCAGGGAGGACATGGTGCTTCAAGCCACGGAATAGGCTGGCTGGCTCCATCCAGTCACTGGCCAGCTCAATAAAATGGCCGGTCTTCTGGATAAGTCACTGGACTGATTCCACTGGGCGGAAGTAGTATTGAAAAGGAAGAAGCTGGGCACAGGTGGAGAGAAACGCTTACCAGTTCATGTCACAGTCAGGAAAGAGGCTGCGCGGGTGTTGGGAATAGCAATGAGCTCACATAGCAGAGAGGTTAGGCTTGCGTGCACAGAGGAGCCCTGAGACCAAGCCTCTGTTACAAGAATATTATACCGTGTGTGTGTGTGTGTGTGTGTGTGTGTGTGTGTGTGTGTGTGTGTGTGTATACTTGCTTATATGCAAGCATATATTAAGTAACACTAGGAGAATTACTTAACTACTACTATAAGTTAAGTATTATAGCTAGGCTCTGGTAAAGACAAAATAAGAGTGTACCTACTATATAGATTTCGGTATCTTAAAAATTATCACCAACATTTGGTATAAATGTTCCACAAAGAACTCTTTATTATTTTTTTAACACTACCTCTGCTCTCCGAGCAGCTTAGCTTGGCCTTCTAAGGTCCTTAAGTTTATTTCCACCAAGATAGAATCCTAAACAAGCGGCTTCCTTCCAGCCTCCAGACGGACACACTAGGTTCTGTTAATGTGTATCATCCAATTTGTTCATCACTCCTGTGTCTGATGAACCTAACACATCTTGCCCAGGTCACAGCTATGATAAGTAGAAAGGTAAAATCCAACCACTACATCTTCCATAGCAGAGAGCAGAGCCACAGACACGTGGAAATTCCTGCTCAGGTCCTGGTATCTACTATGTTCTCTTGGTTATGATCAGGCCTGTTTATGTGTGTTTCTTCAGTTTCTACTGTGAGGGTGAGATATCAATCAGATGGACTCGTTAAGGATGCAAACGTGCACATACTGCCTAAGGATCTGTAGTGCTAGAGCATCCAGCACGTGCAGGGTAGAGAAACTGGTCCACTGTGCTGTGTTCTTAGGTGTGACTCATGAAGCTTTGCTTACACAGGACTCCTGGGCATGGTGGCTCACATGATGTACACAACTAGTTTTCAAATCACCGTGAACCTAGGACCAGAAGATTGGCGGCCTCAGACATGGGACTATGGCTGGTCCTATTGGTAAGTTTCTTGGTTACAAGCACTGATGAACCAGAAAAGATGAACATAGATTTTTGCAGGTAAATAGACATTGTGATAGAGCTGATACCTGCTACTCTTGTGACTCTTGCTTAAGGTTTTTTTCATAACTTAGTTTCTTATTTAAAATTTTAATGCAAGATGTTTTTTGATCACATTCTTTCTCTGCCACCAGCTATTCTCAGATCCTCTCTGCCTCCCAACCTATGCAATATCGCCCCCGTCAAAAAATCAAAATCAAGACAAAGAAAGAAAGAAAACACAGTAATACAAAAAATACCAAAACAAAACAAACCAGAGAGAGAGAGAAAGAGAGAGAGAGAGAGAGAGAGAGAGAGAGACTTCATTTTTTTGTTGCCCAAATACTCCATACTCCTGAGTATAGAGCCTACCCAGAAATGTTGATTGACACTCACTAGGAGAAAACAGATTTTCCCTTTCCCAGAAAGTATCAATTGCAAACATGCTCTTGGTTAGAGGTAAGAGCTCATGTCTGCTTAGCCTGCTCAGTACTGAGATTTTTGAACCTGTGGAGATCTTATGCATGCAGTCAGAGTCTCTGTGAGTTCATAGGTGAATCAGTCTTACTGTGTCTGGACAACGCCGTTCTCATCCATCACCTCTGACTCTTACGGTCTTCCTGCCTCCTCTTCCCCATAGATCTCTGAACCTCCAGGGGAGAGATTAATTTAAAACACCTCTTTTGGAGCTGAGTGCTCCGAAGTCTTTCACTCTCTGCCCAATTGTGGGTCTCTGTGTTAATTACCATCTGCTGCAAGAAGACGCTTCTCTGATGAGGGCTGATTGATATTCTGTTCTATGAGTATAGTAGTATGTCATTAAAAGTCATTTTATTCTTGTATCACTTTATAGAAGGATAGTAGTAGGTTTTTCCCTAGGGTTCATGACCTAACTAACTAACCTAACTCAGATTCTCAGATATTTTAACAGTGTTAGGTATGGATTCCATCTTATGGAGTGGGACCTAAGTCCAATCAAAAAGTGGTTGGTTACTCCGATAATGTCTGTAATGCTGTTGCACAGTAGATCTTGCAGGTGACTGTTGCAGGTCGCAGAGTTTGTAGCTGTGTGACACTGGTGATAACCTCTCTCCTCTGTTAGCATACAGAGTACCTTCTAGTACCATGAACACGAGTCAGTAGGAGTGAAACTTCTAGCTGGGCATCAGCTTGATCCCTCCATCTTTAATGATGAATATAAGCTGTGTCTTCAGCAGTAAGGCGTCAGCTTGGAGAGAGTAAAGATGTTATATTTACAAACTACTTGGCAGATGGCAAAGTCTAGATTTTTAAACACAGATTGGAGTTTTTTTTTTCCTGAGCTAGACCCTTTTAGACCTAGCTTCTATTTCTACCAGAAAGACATGACACACAAGGTCTATCTCTAATCGAAAGACGCCATCATGCTATACAAGACCCCCATGGGGATTTCTGTGTAACTTCTTGTTTTTGCAGTGCTGGAGATCAAACCAAGGCACTCACGCATGCTGTGCTTTCCCACTGGTCTGCTTCAGCAGCCCCAAATATATCGTATCTTAAAAATCAGTGCGTGTGTGCTCACATTGTCATCCCACACAGTAACCTCTAATGCTGAGAGAAAGCCACCACCTTCAAAATGGAGGCATTGGTGTCAAAACCTGACAAAATAGAATCAAAGAAAGTCAGATGCTGAGAGCGTTCACTCATAATTGTCCTGATGCCTGGAGCTTTTTAAAAGTTAAAAAACAAAATGCTAGGCAGAAATTTACTGTGGGTTACACTAAGACAACTCGAGGCATAAGGAGAGTCAGTCACTTAAATAGGAAGCCCAGCATGCTCTGTGTAGCACAAGCTTGACCCGCAAACCCCTAGGGTCAGTTGTACCACCAAAATTACAAGCCTTACCTAGCAACTATGCACAACAGCCAATCACAGCTTCCCAGCTCCCGAAGGACACAAGACAACTTATCCACTTTTCTTTTTCAGAAACCAACTTTTCTCTCTGTTCTCCAGAAATGCCAGAGGCTACCCACCCCTGTCAGCCCAGGTGTTCTAGATTGCACTTTTCTTCACTATTTGTGCCAAATAAAGTCTTTGCTTGAAGAACTATCTTTATAGCTTCATTTGGTCCTGACAGTTATTTTCCTGTCTGTAAAACTCACTTTTGGCAATCACTCCCTCATTCTGCTATTAAGCTTCATGCTGCACCTGCTTCTAAACCCTTCTCAGCTTTGGTCTCCCCAGTCTGAAGATGTTAACATTTATTTATAACTGGGACTCTGTACACTGTGCCTTCCACCTGGGTCACTGGAGTGCCTTCCTTCTTAACTTGTTTGTGGTATACAAAACATCTGAGGGCCAGCCAATCATCCATACTCAGACTTTGGCTGATGTCCTGCTCTCTCTCTCTCTCTCTCTCTCTCTCTCTCTGTGTGTGTGTGTGTGTGTGTGTGTGTGTGTGTGTGTGTGTGTGTGTGTGTGTGTGTAAGGACTCAGTGGGACTATGCAATAGACTTCTTTCTTATCTTCTGGAAATCCTATATCCTAAGTACTGTGTGTTGCTCATTCTTATAAACCCTGCAGTCCCTTCCTTTATCATTTTCCAGGAAGTGCAGAACTTTATAATCTCCTTCAACAGAAAATCTACCTGCGAAAGGAAACCTCCCATCCTTATCCTAAGACACACCTAAAGGCACAAAGCAGCATTCCCTGTGGGTAACAGCAATGTCTCTACCTCCAAGTGGGTGGCTGCCCCCTCCCCCAGAGCAGCCCTGGAATTCCACTCTAGGTCTTTTCTAACTGTGCCTTCTATTGCAGTCTTGCCTGGGGATCTTTTGCTCTCTGTATGGCTGTTTCAGTGGCGACCATGAGCAGATACACCACAGCCCAAGCAGAGGTGCCAAGGGCACAGAAAGGTGGTCCATACCCTCAGCACAACACCCCACAGCCTGGACCTTCACGGAAGGTTTGGCAAACAGGAGCGACTCCCCATCCTGTGGGACACATCTTCACGAATGTTCCTGGGCACCCGCCCCCAGGTACAGGAGGCAAAGTGTCCATGTGCTAGCCAGTGCTGCATGTGTGGATGAGCCGGGCATTTATTACCACAATGAACACCCCTGGAGTGGAGTTCAGAAGACCACAGTATAGGTAAACTTTCCACTACCCCTCTCTGGACTTAGCCTCTCATGTCTCCTACAATTCCTGTGTCTTTAAAGGAAATAATGTCTACAGAAGATATCAACTATTAACACCCCACTATAAAGGAACATTGTCGTTTCTCTGACTCTGAGTTTAATCAATATCCCAAAGAAAGTGGGATCATGAAAGTATTAAGGGCAACAATGATGAAGGAAAGGACTCCCCATCCTTTACAGCAGAAGCAAAATATGTCACCCACACACATTCACGGACAGTCAAACCTGGAATATTTCTTTCTAGTTGATGCAGGAAATATGAGGCCATACTGTACATTCTAATTTTCAGTAAGAAGACAGAAATTTTAAAGTCAATTATGTTGCCTAAAGATATCCTTGACCAGGCTTGGAGACACAGGTCTTTAATCTCACAACTCAGGAGGCAGAGGCAGTTGGATTTTTGTGAGTTTAAAACCAGTCAGTTCCAAGACAGCAGAGCTCCATAATAGAGGAACTGGATCTCAAAGTGAATTCCTAGTGTCTACTCGCAATGAAGCCAGTTTGGAAGGACTGCGAAGTGAGAGGCAGCAATGCCATGACATCTTATCACAGGGAAAGGCAGCGAATGCTTGGATTGTGCTGCTTGAGTTAAACCACAAGGCATTCGTGCATCTAAAAATAAACCCTGCCAAGCGTGCAGGCCTTGTGGGAGGTGGCACTGTGCTCGGGACTTCCTGGTGCACTCAGTTAGGACACTGCATGAGGCTATCCCCTGGCTTAAACCGGCGTGAGATTAAGCCACAGGTTAGCAGGCATGTGGAGCATTTTGGAAAGGAATAGAGACCGCAAATCCCGAGAACCTTAAACACGTCCTAGCCCAGAGGGATTTAAAAGAATGTACATTTACTTGTTCGTGTGTCTATTTTGTGTGTGTTCATGGGTGGAAGCCAGAGGACAACTTGCAGAGCTGAGTCTCTCCTTCTACTGTGTGGATCCTAGGGATCGAACTCAGGTCCTCAAATTTGGTGGCAAACTCTTTTCCCGATGAACCATCTCACCAGCCCCTCAGAATCATTTTTTTGTGCTGCATTTATGTAGTTAATAAATATATTTCTGAAAAAAGCTAGATGTCTACAGTAAAACAGTAATGTGTTTGTGCGTGCTGAAATTAAGTTATACTATCAAAGAGTAATGGGGAAACTTTCAACTAGTTTCTTCATGTTTAAGATTCAGGTTGAACATCTGTCTGGTAATTGTTGGTCCCGTGTGTTTTGTTGTACAGTGGTTTAAACCCAGCTTCTCTCATCTCAGAGACGAGTGTCAGTGTCCCCTGGGCCCTTAGCCCTCCCAGAAGAGAAGGACTGATACCCAATAACCTCTGCCCTTTGTGTAGCATGTGGCTTCTTCCATAGGGCTCATCACCCTGCATGTGTATGCAAGGAGAGCCTGGGTGACGTCCTAGTGTCCAGTCTCATCTGGTCCCAGAGAAGAGGAAATCCTTAGAAATGTTCCCCAGAGATACTTGACTGTTGGATGAAAATGAGAAGCCTACCGCTGACGATGCCACGGAAGAAGTGAACCTTCTGGAGTCACTCGAACAAAACCGTTGTCAAAGGAGCCGGCAGCTGACGTGGATGTCGGGGTGAAGCTCGAGTCAAGACAGGTTCTTGAGCTCCAAAGACATTTGCTCTCTTTTAAAATCTTAAAAATATTGATTGCGTACCAGGTTGTGAATGCCTATAATCCTAGCACTGAGACAGGAGGATGATGAGTTTGAGGCCAGTCCAAAATACACAATGAGGCCATTTCTAACATGGACAAATGTAGTGTGGTGTTGAAGCATAGCACACAAACAGATGGGTATCTAAGTTACATGTGTGCAGCGTTTTCAAAAAGGGAACATTTGCCCCAGTGTGACCGTATTGCTGGTCAAGAAACAAAGATGCATCGTCTGTGTCTGCCAGAACACATGCACTGCCATATTCTAATTCTTCAGTATATTAAAATGTTTTCTTTACATTTCTGTTCCCTCACACAGGCCATAAATTTATTTTATGAGACTATATAAACATTTCTCCTTTTATCTCCAACATCTTAATTAATGTTTGATGTGTGTATGTGTTGATCCTTCACACACACACACCCCAGATAGTCTTCTAAAAAAATCATTTCCTGGGAAATAATATGGCTATGACTATCAACAGGAATTCTACAGCCAGATAATCTGCCTGTTTTGGTTTGGATATAAAAGGAACCATTTTTCATTTTTTGTTAAAGAGTTGGTCCCCACCTAGGGGTGTGATTGAAAATGCATGGATCATGCGGGCACTAACTTCATCAATAGACTAATTGATGAGTTCATAGTTGGATGGGTTATTAGAGGCTGGGTTCTTGTATGATTAAAAAAAATGACTTGGGGTATATATGACTTTGAATAGGAGCAAAGATCTCAGTGGCCCTGTCTCAGAGACAGCCAAGATCAAGGGATGAAAACCCACCGGCCATTTTAATCTGACAGCTCTCTGTCCTTGGTTAACCCATCAGTGAATTTTATCAGGTGTCTACAATGCCACAGGCACCACGCCATCTCTCCTGCTTGGAAGAATGTAGAACTCTGGCTGGGGCCAGTGCTGGAAGAACTGTTCAATGAGGCTAGAATAGGATTTGCTCATAAAGCATGTTGATTCCTGAAACACAGACAAGGAATGTGTAGAGAGAGCCCTGGATGCGTGACACAGGTGGGATTGAGACTCACTTGTCTCTAGTGACCAGTCACAGAAAAACTTCAGTCTTGTCTGCCAAGAAAGGGCAGATTGGAAAATTGTCCAATTTTCTGAAGATTTAAGGACACGCCAATGACCCGCTCACAGGATTTATTGCTCTCTTAGTAACATTGCCTAGGAAGGAGGAGCATGAAGAGCCAGAGTGATTATGGGTTGTTCCATGCAGCAAGGGAATAAGGTATTCTTCCCTAAAATGTGGAAGAAAAAAGGATGGCAAATTAAAAACAAGAGACTTGGGGAGGACAGGCTGCAAAAATTCTGAGAGAATGCACATGATTCGCTTTCTTCACTGGTTTGCTTTATTTCATTTTAATATTTTTAACGATAAAATTAGTTTGCTGTAAGCTACATGAAATAACAGGACAGATGCACGTGTTCTCATCAATCAGCTTCAACACAAGTGCTTCCTATGGCTGCCACTCCTCTCCCTTTATGAGAAAAGAAATGAATAAAATATAAGATAAACAGCTAGAACCTCTCTCTGACACACACACACACACACACACACGCCTTGCTCTCTCCCGACACCCACTCAGTACCTGGGAACCACAGGCACTACTCCTTCACATGACTGAACATGTTTGTCCCCTGTAGCTGTTTCCATAACCACACAAACCCTGTCTCAAGAAAAAAAAAAAATCACAGGAATGAAACCAACTAATTCTATTGTCTCTCAAAGGAGGTCAGATCATTTCCTTTCCACTTTTTTATTGGGTGGTTAAAATATATGACATAATTTTCCCTTCCTGCCCATCTCAGTGTTGTCAAGGACATTTGCATAGAAGTGTAGCCATCTCCACTGTCTGCCCCAGAATGCCTTCCTCTCCCCAGGTGGAGCCATGTACCCACTAAACACGCGCTGACCTCTTTCCTTAGGTCCTGGCAATCATTGTCTCTTCTGCCAACAGGAATCTGGCCACTCTGGGATCCTCACAAGCATGAAACCATGCAGGATTTGTCTCTTTGCAACTGGGATAATTCACATCAGAGAACGTCCTGGGGCACATGTATGGTGTGTGGGTCACAACGTTTTTTTTTTTTAAAGGATGAATAATATTTCATACAATTACTTGTGTCAGACACCAGTCTGCCCTAATAACCCACAGTAAGTCCAACAATCCCTGGCCTATCCAACCTTGTTTCTCCCTACCTACCAGCCATCCCCCCATGCATGAAGGCCTCTATCCAGAGGGCACCCATTGCAAGGGATCTGTTAGAGCCACTTTACATAACAAACTAAATCTTACTTCAAGCCAGAAGGAAACTAGCAAGCAAACTAACCCTGTATATCAGCCTGGAGACCTTGCATGTGAGGCAAAGGGTAACACTGTTTAGAAAAGCAGATACACACACACACACACACACACACACACACACTCACACACATTCAGCACCATCATCCTCACCTGTGACCTTCAAGATGTCACCATAGCTCAAAGACCTGCAGAAGATGTCATTTCCTATGTTCATAAAGACAGCTCCCATCCTTCTGCCTAACATGCCTAATGGTTAGGCTCAGGAATGGTTTGGCTGCCCACTGAGGGAAGACATGGAAAAGAACTAACATCAACAAGAAGAGGGCATTTCTCAACTTGGGGGTCAAATTGACCTTGCACAGGGGTCACCTAAGACTATCAGAGAACACAGACATTTACATTAAGATTCATAGCAGTAGCAAAATTACAGTTATGATGTAGCAACTAAAATAATTTTATGGTTGGGGGTCACCACAACATGAGGGACTGAATAAAAGGGTTACAGCATTAGGAAGGTTGAGAATCGATGAAATAGAGAAAGACCTGTCAGGAAGGAGAGACTGGAACAGCCGTAATGGTGGACCAGACCCTGTCAAAGTGCTAAACACACACCAGGTCTTACACCCTGATTTTCCACAATGGTGCAGTATAGAATATGGAGTATCCCTTATCTAAGACACTTGGGAGCGGGGCTGCTTCTGGTTGGTTTGGTGTTTTTTTTTTGTTTTGTTTTGTTTTGTTTGTTTGATTATTCATTTATGTGCTTGTTTAAATATTTACACATATAAAATAAGGTATCTTGGGAAAGGGACCTAAGCCAAATAAATCCATGTGTTTCACGTCCCTCTTTCGACACACAGTCTGAGAATGAGTTTATGCCATAATTTAAATCATTTCACGACATAGAGCATCACAGATGAATATCTCCACTTGTGGTGTCATATCAACACAAAAAGTTTGGGAGCTGCGTCATCAGATCTCTGGATTAGGACAGCCCAACTTATGTTGACCACTCTGCACTGTGTCAATATCCCCACTGAAGAAAGACCTGAAATTTGGAAGGCTGAAGTCTGGGCCCTAGCAGACCACCTTCCATCCCCACCCCTCATCACCATCTCCAGGTGGAGCTGGTATCATGCAATACTTGGTTTTCTACATAGATGAGTGCAGGGGTTAGGGGGTCTGGAAGGATGGTGCCAAGAGAGCGAGTACTATGTCTGATTCAGTGATGAACTGTGTGTGCCAAAGCTTCTTGGTCGGCAGTTTGGAGCTGGGTGTGACTTCTGCTTGGGAAAAAGGAGAAAGTGGGTAATATCAGTCCCAAATTAGATGGTACTTCTCCCACCCCAGGCTTTTCAGGATGGTTCCAAGCATCCATGTATCTAAACTGATGTATCCTTGATGCTCCGATTGGAACATGCTATGATTTCAGAGCTTGTGCGTAGCTCAGAGGTAGATGGCTCATCAAGCATGCTCAAGACCCTAGGCTCCACACCAGCACAGCAAAAATAACATTTAAAAAATTAGAAACCTACAATTTCAAAGACAGATGAACTATCTGTCTTCTTCCTCAAGAAGGGCAGCGAAGCAAATCCTTGAAGGAGTCCTCACTGAAGAGTGCATAGTGGTTAGGAAACTCCTCGTCTGCCCTCGGGTGATTAAGTTAAAGAAAGGAAGCCCTCCTGACAAGCAGTGGACTGACATTGTCACTAGTACAACTAAAGGTGTCCTGGGAACACCAGCTATGGCTGCATATAGCTCCACACCAGGACACCCGTGTTCTTGTCCTTCCTAACAGGGCCATGAGCCGATGTGGAAGGGGCCTAGTATATTTCAGTTACTTGATTAAGGACTTGCAGGCTGTACTGGGACCATCTTTCAAGATTGTAACCATTTCCCTCCAAATATTAAGCTATTCGGAAGATGGGTTTCAAAGCCTAAGGTCTAGGGAGTGTGGGTGAGTCGGGAAGCACCAGGCCGTGCCAGTGCATTGCAGAACTACTGACAGTACGTCCACTGCAGAGCCGAACATGCAAGGTGCCCTTGACCTGAGAGACTCCTTTCAGTCACTGCTAAAAGCACAGTCACTTCTCAGGCCCTGGCTTCACTTGGCCAAGCAGCAATTTCCAACACAGATAATCAGCTGTTTGAAGAAAAAAAAATATTCAGCAAATTAACTAAATTAACCTTAGCAGGGTTTATTTGACCGAAGAATGATTCATGAATTGGGCAAGACTCATAACTCAGCAGTTCCAGCCACTCGAGCAGCAGGCTGCGACCGGAGACCCTGGAAGGCACATAGAGAAAGCACTGGGTCCGCTCCAGTGAGTAAATTGGGCCTTTGGGGGCATGGGCTAGTCAGTTGTCTGCAATCGGCTAGGTTGTTTGTGACTGGGTAAAACTTGGTTATTTGCCTCTAAAACAGAATAACCCGTAACCTCCTAAATTCAATCCCAGTTTGCTACCAAGGAACACATAGCACACAGCAGCCTCAGGTCTGTGGCTTGCTGATTTTTTAATTCAGCAGTCTCCCCAAGACAGCCTTCATACGCTCCCAAAACACTTACGCTCCTTGGTCTCTGCCAGAACACTGGCCACTCCTCTGATTCATCCTCCAGTCCCCACCCTTTAAACATCCAAGTCCCCAAGAGCTCAGCCTGGAGATATATGTATGTTCCTTCAAAGGTCTAGCTCAGATCGCATGGCTGTCCTACCTACCTGTGATAGCTCCCAAATAGATATCCTTGCCTAAACCTTCCCAGATATGTTCCAGACTGACAGACCCAACTGTGCTCTCAACCCCTTGTCTTAGACTCTGTTTGAGGACCTTCCTAACCCCAGCTGTCACCCATCCCTCATCACATCTCCATTGCAGTGCAATGCCTTTTCGTTGTCTCATAAGAAACATACAAAGCATACCTGCCCCAGGGTGCCTGCCCATGCCCACTCTCAGAAGAACAAACTGGAAACATGAGATGGGCACACAGGATAAATACCAATGGGTTCCTATTGTCTACGGCGGTGTAGATGGATCCCACAAATGTGATGCTGAGCAGGAGTGTCAACTCTGCAGTTCTATTTAAATAGAGTCTAGAAAGGAAAAGACACACAGAGACACAGAGACACAGAGACAAACTAATACACTCATTTAAAGATTGTAAAGTAGTTGCAGCTCGGAAGGAGACACAACAGAGCGATGTTTATACGATGCTTGTTGGTGTGGGTGCTGGTCACACGAATGTGATCAGTTTGTCATGGCGGGCGTCATCAGCGCTATGCATTCCTAATGCAGACACTAAATGCCAGTGCAGCGAGCGATGAGGTCTGTAATACTCCCGGATGTTCCTGGTTTCTAAGAAATGCAGTTTCTGCTGCTCTCCTCCTCCACCCACCACCTACCCAATCCTTACTCCCACCCCAGCCTCACTTTCTGGACAGCTCTATTTTCTTTACAGTATAAATGTCGTGTGGCTGGAGAAAATGGTTCAGCACATAAGAGTTCTTGCTGCTCTTATAGAGGACCCAAGTTTGGTTCCCGGCGTCTGGGTCAGATAACTCACAACCACCTGTGACCACAACCCCAGCTCTAGGGGATCTAACACACTACACAGGCACCCACAAATGTGGTATATACTCACATAAGCACCCACATATATAAATAAATAATAAGTACATAACAAACAGGATGCTGGACACACGTGCTGGGGTTGTGATAGTTTTAGTCATATTGAGTTCCTCATATAATTAAATTATTTAACATCTTGAATTATTTAATTACAAAAGAGAGCAATAGTTACCTCCTTGACTCTCAGAATCTATGCCAGGTTCAAGATAGGCAAGATCTTCTTTGGTGCCCCGACATATCTACAAAATAAAACTATCATCCCCATTTTAGAGACAAGAAACATATAACTCACAAAAGCAAGAAGCATGCTCGAAACCAGTGGTTCTCAACCTGTGGGTTGTAACCCCTCTGGGAGACAAATGACTCTTTCACAGGGGTGGCCTAAGACCATGGGAAGCCATAGATAGTTACCTGATGATTCATAACAGTAGCAAAATTAAAGTTATGAAGTAGCAATGAAAATAATTTAATGGTTGGAGGGGTCACTACACTGTGAGGGGCTGTATTAAAGGGCCGCAGTATTAGGAAGGTTGAGAACCACTGCTCTAAACAGTTCTCTTTAATGCCATGGCTGGTTTTTTGTAGCTTCCATCCCTCAGACCAGCTTTCCTTGCTTCTCTTCCACATCCCCACTCAGGAAGGGAAAGCCAGATGGCTCAGTGACCACCTAGGACCGAACCACCTGCAGGGACCCCTCACAGGAAAGAAAGGCACAGGCATTTGTGCGGACAATCCCAGGAGTTCCTGGCATCGACTCCCGGCCCAAGCCGGAGAGGAAACTCTAATAGTCCCACCAGCCAGCAGAGCTTTAAAAGTCCTGGCAAGAACCCTGAAATCAGACCCGGCCAGCATGTGTCCCTGGATATCAGAATAGACACTATATTTACCCTGAAAAGCCCTTTAGTACAACTGAGAGCTATAAATAACCATTAGAGCCCAAGCGAGTGGCCTTAACACATGGATTTTCCTTCCAAAAATGCAGACCCATTTTAATTAAATTTGTAATTACCCTTAGGGGAGAGCAGGACCCCTGGACTCCTTCAGTGTGAAGACGTGGTGAGTAATTTCTATTTGTTGAGCATTTGGGGACTCGCATGCTCCTTGCCACTCAGCTGGGAAGGACCTCCCCGGAGCCTGCAGAACCCAACTCCCTGGAGGAGAGACTCTGAGCTTGGAGGGAATGGATGCTGTTGGCTTAAACCTCCCCCTGCCCTGGGGGTTGCAACCAGGGTCTCTGCAAAGCCAATCCTTTGTCATCCCGCTGTCCTGCAGAGCAAGATGGGGCTCATGGCTGTCCTGATGCTACCCCTGCTGCTGCTGGGAATCAGCGGCCTCCTCTTCATTTACCAGGAGGCATCCAGGCTGTGGTCGAAGTCTGCCGTGCAGAACAAAGTGGTGGTCATCACAGATGCCATCTCAGGACTGGGAAAGGGTAAGCTGGCTTTCCCGGGGAACCTGTAACCATCTCTGCCCTCAGGGGACCTGGAGGCAGGATGGGATGGGGCATATCCGTTGGTAGAGAGGAGTCAACTTCTGTTTAGGAGTCTGAAGCTTTCTTGCCAGGTGAACGGCAGGGTTAGAATGGCAGGGGTTGCCAACTCACAGTTTGATGTTAGAAAATATTGGGTTTGACTGCTTAGGAATTTCCAGAAATTTTGAAATGCTAAGCCCTTAGTTGATGCTGTGTACTGTATATGAGACCAGAGTAGGATGCTGGATTCCAGTTCTGGTTCCAATGCTTAACTAGCAGGTGTCTTCAGCTATAGGAGTTGACTGTCCCAGGGGATAGATGGAGGATGACGGCAGCCTCCACTTTGGAATGCAGTTGTGAGCAACAAAGAAATCTGCACAAGGGTGGGAGTCGGAGTAGCAGTGGCCACCATTCTCATGTTGTTAGAGATGGTCAGGTTGAACACGATTTTTTTTCAGAGTTCACCCAGCTCATCTCCATGTGTCACACTCTCCATCACACTCAGTCACTGCTTCCCACCATCTCACCTACTAGTCTTGAAAGCATTTTCATTCACAATCTCTAAGTTAGACAGTCTTCCGGGCCCTTCCTGTTGCATCTGTGACTGGGCTGCCCTTTGGGTTTAGCGGGATTTTGTTATTCCTAACAACGGCACCTTAACCCTATTATATAAATTCATGACACTTTCTGCTCTAGGTTTTGTTACTTAATCCAGCATAGACCACACCCAGCCACTAGTCACTCAATTGACACTCGGGTGTCAATAGGTCCACACGGGTTCTAGAGTCTTGGAGGTGGGAGCACTTCCTCCCGTGGCTTGGCCATTGGAAGAGCCTTTATGCCCTGTCTCTGCGGTTTCTCCCTGAGACTGCTGCTTCTTCTCTTGGAAGTCATCAGAGCGAGCTTGTCTTCCAGCTGACAGGCGGGGTGAGGTCTCAGTGAGTGTCTGCTTTGGGTCAGCCTTGGCAGGTGAAGACATTAAGCATAGTGGGTGTGTCCTCTGAAGTTATTTCCTAAGAGACTATCCTGACTTGTTAGGGTTGGCTTTAAAGAGATGAACAGATTCACAAACCCAAAACTTAGCCTTCTCGAGGGCCAGCCAGGACGCTCTAGTTTGCCCATCAGACCAGTCGCAAGACCACAGTGCTGTTGGAAAAGAGATGAGAGCAGCCCACCGGAAGCTGTTTATTCATAGGACAGACTTTCTACAAGTTGTTTGTCTAGATGCAGGCCTGGTCCCTGGAGCCTTCCCTGACACCTTATCTGTTCTGTCCCTTCAGGTGCCCCCCCCCCCCGTGCCGAGACCTGCCTTCTCACAACCTAAGGCTGGTGTCCTTCACCCTGATACCCCACACCCACCTCAATGTTTCTCTTCTAGTAAACACTCAAAAGGTTTCTTTAATTTTGTTCTGAATCTGTAAGGACCCCTCACAGACTCATGCTTTGAATGCTATTTTGGAAGCTGTGGGGTCTCTAGAGTTATGTCACAGTGTTTCTCAATCTGTGGGTCACAGCCTCCCCAGAGACCATTGCAAAACACAGATATTTACATCATGATTTGTAACAGCAGGAAAATTACAGTTATGAAGTAGCAACAAAAATAATTTTGTGGTTGGGGTAGTCACCACAACAGAGAACTGTAATAAAGGGTGGTAGCATTAAGAAGTTTGAGAACCACTGGTCTAGAGGAAGGGCCTAACTGGCAGAAGAAGGTCATGAGGTACAAGTGTGTAGAGGTTATAGCTTCTAGACTCCCCTCCCCCACACTTGACCCCACCTTCCCCATAGCTTCTTGTCCTCTCCCACTTCCATCACCACAGACCCAGCTGTTGTCCTGTGCCTTCCTGGTCCAAATGGATCCTCCCAAAGCTGGACCAAACCATAAATTGCTCCTGACAGGATTTGTTCACAATAATGATAAACTCACCAGTGTGTTTAAGGACCAGCCTTTGGAAGCCATTTAATCAGGGAAAGCACCCAGTTAAGTATGTTTGTGAATATTGCTTTAATTGATTGTCACTTTGGTTCCAATTTGGTCAGGAACTCTGCACGATTCAGTTCACTGGCTGTGGTCTGTTATGCTGTCTGTTCCTCGGGATGGGAGGCAGAGGTTGGGGGGGAGAGGGAAAGAATGTGCCCATTGCTGTGGTTGGGTAGATGGTCTTACAAATATTAGCTGCACCTTGTCATTGAAGATGCTGTTCGGATCCTCTGTCCTTGTAATGTACTGTTACTACATGGAACCTCTATTCTCTCTTTGGTAAGAGCCCCGTGTATTTATTTCAAAAATCTCATTTATTACTTTTTTAAGATCATCGGGTTATAGTCACATGGAAGTCAGGACCCCAGGAAATGCACCACGGGGTGTCCGCAGAAGAACGAAGCCTGAACTGTCAAGGTTCTGATCACTGTTGTCTTTTATTGCCACTCCCTGACAGCGTGTACCTCCCACCTTCCCCAGCCCTGTCCCCAGAAATGCAAAGCAGAAAGGAATAAAGTCCAAGTCTTTATAAGTAACATGAGAAGCTGGGTGTGTGTGACTTTAAATAAATGCCTGCTTTCTGTGTGGTGCTGATGACAGCAATCCCAGGCACCAGCTGCTCCGCTTCAGCTTCAAGACGAGAAAAAAGTAAGGGGCACAGAATGGTTCCACGTAGCCCATATTGTGCCCAGGTACCCTAGAGCCCGAATTAACCCTGCTGGTAGAACTAAAGTGGTGGTTCTCAACCTGTGGGTCCAGACCTCTTGGCTCAGATATTTACATTATGATTCACACAGTAGCCAAATTACAGTTATGAAGTAGCAATGAAAATAATCTTATGGTTGGGGGGATCACCACAGCATGAGGAACTATATTAAAGGGTCTCAGCATTAGGGAGGTTGAGAACCACTGCACGTTCCATGTCCAGACATCTAGCCCTAGCTCCAAACCATCACCAGTCAATCAAGTCAAGTGCTGTGTTACCTTGTACCCACTGGGTCTGCAACAGAAGTAACCATCAAAATACCTGGCCTTCAGGGAGAGCTGACTGGATACTATCGCTGCCTGTGTTCCCACAGCTCCTAAGACTCTTTAACACTGCTGAAACAGGACCATACGCAAGAGCATCTCAGAGCCCCCACAGCAGCCTTCCACAACAGGACCTCTGGAATCAGAAATCACTTCACACTCCTTGGCATCTTAGAACTGAGGAAATCCGTAAGGACGTGCCCAAGTTGTGTTTATTAGTTGAGAAAGGCACAGCCAGGGCTGAAATGCTTGACAGGAGGTAAATGTTGAGCTGAACTGATAACAAAACTAAAACTGGATGTGGTCACCAGTAACTATCGGGAGGAGGCAGGAGGATCAGGAACTCAAGGTCACCCTCGGCTACATAGAGGGCTTTTTTGAGACCAGCCTGGGCTACCTGAGATATTGTGTCCAACCAACCAACCAATCAATCAATCAATCAATCAATGGATAGAAATGTGGATACGCTGCCACAAAAGACCCAGCCGGTTGGATTTGGTTTCTTGTGACAGAGAGGACAAGGGAGAAGAGCTAAGTTCAGATCATCACCTAGGAGAAAGTGGAGACAAGGAATGAAGGTACTCTAGTGGCTTCCCCCATTTCTTCACTGCAAACCTCTGGCCCATGGGGTGCTGCCACACTCGTTGCTGGTGACGGTCGCCCTCAGCTATCCCTCTCATGAACACCCGAAGAAACACACCTAGAGATGTGCCTCAGTCTCCTAGATGATTCCAAATCTAGTCAAACTGACAAGAAGATTAACCATCGACCCCATGATCTCAGCACTCAGGAGACTAAAGCAGGAGGATCACTCAGTTGGGAGTCAACCTAGGCTAAGCAGCAAGACTCGGACAAAAACAAAATGAGAATAAAAATAAGAATTTCAAAGTGGGCCTGTTGACCTAGATCTGTAAGCCCAGCTACTCTGGAGGCTGATGCAGGAGGGCTGCAAGTTCAAGATCAGCCTGGACAAGTTGTGAGACCTTGTGGATATGTCCCACTATTAGAGAGTGGATGAGCCGAGAAGGGGCAGTGAGGCCCAGCCTGTTCCCCTCTCAGCAGTGCGGATTGGCCAAATGCAGCCTCGTGTGGAGAATGACATCCCCAGACCTGGACATCAGACTTCTTGAGTCACATCTTCATTCCTCCCACCCCACAGCAGAGATGGGAATGTGGGAAACTCTTCAAACCCTTTGAACCCCCTTGCGATGATGTGAAAAATGTAGCCATCATGGCTGCCTCACCCCCTCCAGCCAGTCACAGCCACAGCTGGGCCCTCTCCCTCCAAACCAGGTGACAAAAATTCCACAATTGTCAAGACCGTAATTATGAAAAATGAGTGAATTTTTAAGTAATAAAACATAAAACACACATACAACTGCTTCACTGAGAAGCATCCTGTGCGGATGTTTGGCTTCGTTTCCTCTCTGCTCCTTGGTGAGGTTGACCGCTCAGTCACTGCTGTGGAAGGGGACCAAGAGTACAGTGGAACAGTTCAGTCCTGTTCAATTCAGTCCAGAGGGGAAACTGAGGGAGGGGAGAAAAGGCCAGGCTGTCTTCAGACTTTCTGATTAGAGACGTTATACACAATCCTTCGGTTGTGGCAAGTCCCCAATAGGCCTGATTCATAACCAATATGCCCGTTTTCTTTGTTTTTTTTTTTCCATACCCCCATTCTCCTTGGCCTGAGCTTTCAATCATGTCTGACCTTTCTAGGGAAAAGCAAGCAGAAAGGGAGACATAGAACAGAACAAGAGACATGCTTACCTGAGGGACACATTATAAGATGGCTCTAGACTACATGAGCGGGGCACATGACTGGTGGTATAGTTCAGTGAGAATGTATTTGCTTAGCACATAGGTCTCGGGCTTCAACCCCAGCACTGGGGCAAGGTAGGCATCTGGGTGTTTTCTTTCTATTATGGCACCTTTATGTCCCTCAGAGGCTTCCGTTGAAGCCTCCAGCTGCACATCTGGAAAGTGGAGCATGTAGACTTCTCCCATGGTGTTACTTCCCTTGAGCCCTGCTTTGGTGGTTGGCAATACCATAGAGACCCTTCTGGTCTGGGTTCCCACAGGCAGTGAACTCTTAGCAAGCCACTCAAAGGACTTGTAGCTGCCTTTTCTCCTGGAGATGATGGGAGGAAGCCTATCCCAACCCTGGCCCGTGAGCAAAAGCTCGTACTGACCTCTCCTGAGAAACCCGCATCCCAAGCCCCCCTCTTCCTTCCCTCCTCCTCCTCCTCCCTCTTTACCTCATCCTTTTTAATCTATTGTGTCTTATTTTAGGACAAAAGGAATGACTTCATAAAGCAGTTATTTCCTTTGGAAACATGCATCTTGGACTAGCAACTAACTCTGAGATTTTATATCTATTTTATCTTAGTGCCTCTGAAATTACCAACTTAATGCCCTAGTAACAGTGTATACACGCAGTGCTCCCTTGCTTTAAAATCAAACATACATATTCAAATTGTAGCTTTGATTCAGCTACAATTTTAAAACAAGATTTATTTATGTGTATTCATGAGGGAGGGGTGTGCCTGCACGTGAGTACAGATATCCAAGGAGGCCAGAATAGGGTATCAGATTCCCCTAAGGCTGGAGGTTCAGGCACTTATAAGTGCCCCCAAAGTGGGTGCTTGGAACTGAAGCTCAAGTCCACTGTAAGAGCAGTAAGTACCACTGAGCCTCTCTCCAGCCCCTGACAAGCTGTTTCTAAAACTCTTATGTTTTAAACATACTTTAATATGAATTTCATACCAACAGATTCATTTTTGTGAAATCAGGTTTTTTTATTGGATATTTTATTTATTTACATTTCAAATGTTATCCCCTTTCTTGGTTTCCCCTCCACAAACTCCCTAACCCATCCTCCTCCCCCTGCTTTTATAAGGGTGCTCCCCCACCCACCCATGCACTTCCTCCTCACCCTCCCTAGCATTCCCCTACACTGAGGCATTGAGCCTTCACAGGACCAAGGGCCTCCCCTCCCATTGATGCCAGATAAGGCCATCCTCTACTATATATGCAGCTGGAGCCATGGGTCCCTCCATGTGTACTCTTTGGTTGGTGGTTTAGTCCCTGGGAGCTCAGGGGGGGAGGGTCTGTTTTAACGGCTTGTAACTTAACCAACCTCCTATTATATGGGACATTTGCAAATATTTCCAGGATCTTACTGTTGGCCATGGCACTGGGATAAGCAATCCTACAGCTGTGTCTACACAGACATTCTTAATGATTGCTTTAGGAGAAATATCCGTAAATAAAGTTGCTAAATCAAAGCCCTTCTCAGGATACAGTCAACATTTTCTCCCCCAAACCTTTAGCAATTCATGCAGATACTAGAGTGAATGTGAGCTAAGCCACTGCTCACACCTTGCTAAGACTAAGACCAGTTTTGTCCTTTGTCATCTGATGGATCAAACTTAGTGTGTGGCTTAAGTTGCATCTCTTTATCATGTCATGGGTATTGACTCTTAATCTTCTGTTCGTAAATTGCATTTTTTCCAGTTGGTCCTTCTTATTTGTAAAGTCTTTTGCATATTGAATAAATTAGCTCTTTGCTGACATATAAATTATAAGTACTTTTTATGTCTTTTATGTAAAAAAAAAGAATTAAAAATCAATAAATTAGTTCTGATACAATTTGTTTCTTTGGGACATGGTCTAAAGATCTCCCCCAATAAGAGACCAGATTCACCTCTCTAGCTCTTTTGTGGTTCCCTTTTTACATCTATCAACTTAGTATATTATAAAATAATGCAACTAGCTTTTTCCCTCCCAAGTAGGCATTCAAATACTATTTTTTAAAGATTCATTTTATTTTAGTTATGTGTATGTGGGGGGTGGGGGGGGGGGTATGTGCAAGTGAGTGCAATGCCTGTGGAGGCCAGCAGAGGGCATGAGATCCTCTGGAGCTAGACTTAGAGGTGAGCTGGCTGACACAGGTATTGAGAACTCAGGTCCTCTGCAAGAGTGGTGTCTTCTTCTAACTAAGCCATCTCACCAACCGAGCCCTGCTCTCAAATATTTTTTAAGTAACATATTCTTTTCTCACCTATTTAATAAATGAACTTGATCATACAGGAAGTGAATTCTCATCATTTTTATCGATAGTTCTTACTTATGCTGGAACTATTAACATTTTGCTTTAGCTTTGGCAGTTTTATATTTTATTTTAGTAACTGACATTTTTCAAGATAGTTGTCTTAGATAGGGCTTTTATTGTTATGAAGAGACACCACGACCAAGGCAACTCTTATAAAGGCAGACATTTAATTGGGGCTGGCTTACAGTTTCAGAGGTTCAGTTCATTATCATCATAGCAGGAAGCATGCAGCATGCAGGCCAACATGGTACTGGACAAGGAGATGAGAGTTCTGCATCTTGATTCAAAGGCAACCAGGAGAGACTGGCTTCCAGGGAGCTAGGAGGAGGTCTCAAAATGCATCCCCACAGTGACACACTTCCTCCAAATAGGCCACACCTCCTAATAGTGCCACTTCAGATCCCCATAATAGTCTTCACTTTTCTTCACATTTCTGATTAAAGTGTGTGAGTCATTCCGCATAGACTTTAGAATCACTCTGTCACTTTCTAAGACCTACTGGGGTCTTCGCTTCCTGCATCAAATTGACACAGAGAATAAGTAATATCTTTTAAATGTTCTGTCACTAACATTCATCCCAGATGTCTCCTTTTCTCTTCTATTTTTATCCTTAATTTTTAATGCTGTATATGGGGAGGTGCACACATGAGTGTAGGTGTCCCGGGCAGTCTGGAGGAGGGAGTCAGATCCCCCGTGGCTGGAATTTCAGGTGGTGGAAAGCCGCCTGACATGGGTGATGGAAATCACACTTGGGTTCAAACACAGGTCCTTTGCAAGAGCAGTTATGTGCCCTTGACTACTGAGCCATCTCTTCAGCCCCAACTTCCTTTCTTAATAAAACACCTAAACTGAGAGGAAACCATCTCTCCCTGAAGACCTGACAATTCTTGGTGACATTGGTATGCAGTAGGCTCTTGGTTCAGATTTCCCTCAGTGAGGAGCTACTGTTTCCTCCTTCCCACTCCCTCGGTTATTCTCAGAGCACCTGTCTTAAGCTCATTTTTTTTTTGCAGTGCTGGGATCAACCTCTGGTCTTCCCACATAGTAACTAGGCAAGTGCTCTGCCACTGAGCCACCCTCCTGGCCAGTGCACCTGTTTTTGTTCCCATTGAGATCCAAGGACAGTGCAATCTCCCTTTCTTCCCCAGCAACCCTTTGACCTTTGTGCCTGCTTGTCCTTGCATCATCCGGCATCCCGGTTCTCTCCAGTATCACAAAGCCCCTGTTCATGATGCCCACGTAGAAAACCCCAGGATCTGTCCTGTCCAGCTGACCTCCTCCTCTCTGCCTGAATCAAACTTCTAAGTCTACAGGAGCAAATTCCCACAAGGTCACACAAGGTCACTGAGAGCTGCTGTGCTTAAGGTAGAAGAGCTCAAAAGAAGTTAATAAAGTGATTTGCGATGATATTCTGCTGTACTCGTAGACCAGTGCCTGGCCCAGTTGTCAGCAGAGAGGCGTCACCCAGCAACTGATGGGAGCAGATGCAGACACCCGCAGCCAAACACTAGGCAGCTCCCGGGAACCCTGCAAAAGAAGAGGGGGAAGGATTGTAAGAGCCAGAGGGGTGAAGGACACCGTGAGAACGTGGCCCACAGAGTCAACTAAACAGTGCACATAGGGTTCACAGAGACTGAAGCAATAAACACAGTCCTTGAATGGGTCTTGACTAGGTCTTCTGCATATACCTGATGGTTGTATAACTTGGTGTTGTTGTGGGACTCTTAACAGTGGGAGTGGGAGTGGAGGGTGTCTCTGACTCATTTGCCAGCACCTGGGACCCTTCTCCTCCTACTTGGTTGCCTCCTTTCAGCCTTGATATGAAGGGTGTGCCTGGTCTTACTGCAACTTGTTGAGCCATGTTTGACTGATATTCCCGGGAAGCCTGTTCTTTTCTTTTCTTTTCTTTTTTTTTCTTTTTTTTTTCTTTTTTTTTAAAGGTAATTGGAGAAGTGGATATGGGAGAAAGAGGAGGTAGGAGGAGAGACTGAAAGGAGTGGAGGGAGGGGAAACTGTTGGCAGGATGTAATATATAAGAGAATAATTTAAATAACAATACACAGCCTCTGGTGAACACCCATTTTACTGGGCTGTCCTTTTAAGTGTCTGCAATCAACTGAGGTCCACAACTTCCTGGTACAAAGTGAGACAAAACTAGATATTACGCTCGAGTGAGTGCTTTCAGAGCCTCTGTCAGAGATAGTGCTTGGTGCACTCCTCTATGTTCATCCATCCTTCCGGTACTGTGAATGTTGGCTGCTAAGTCTCTGAGACTTATCCTGTGCCAGTGAATGCCACCTTATGGAGAAGTGCTGCCATCTAGGCACTTCCCTGAGCGGACAATGCATGCAGCTGATGGCTGATGGTGTGCAAAGGCTGCTCCTCTCACACAGGTGAGAAAGCTCTGCCATGGTTTGGACTCCATTCCAGCCACTGCTTTAGAAGACCCAGCCTAGGCAAGACCCTCCCCTGGATGACCAGAATAAGGATTAGCGGAGCAAATGCATAGATGTCTCTCTCAATCATCCCTAGAACAAATAAACTGTCTGAACATAGGAGGTTTTACTGCTGTAAAGTATCAAGCTATTTTTACATGTGAATGTCCTGTATCTACCCGGTGTTGCCCTAGAGACAGCTCAGGAGATAAAGGTGCTTGCCACCAAGTCTGGTGACTTAAGTTCAGTCCCTGAGATCTGTGTGGTGGAAGGAGATAACAGACTCCCTCGAGTTGTCCTCTGACCTCCACATATGTACCTTGGCATGCACATGACAATGCATACAAACTTGTATACAAAATAAATGAAAATAAATGTTTTTAAAAATTAAGGAAAGGCCTATATCAAATTAATCAAGAATTAGTTCAGAGTGGAGCATAAAACAACATCACCTATTTTTTTCTTTTTGTTTATTTTTG
Organism: Mus musculus; assembly: GCF_000001635.26. NCBI lineage: Eukaryota > Metazoa > Chordata > Mammalia > Rodentia > Muridae > Mus > Mus musculus. The sequence goes on from NC_000077.6 coordinate 67,808,854, forward strand.
CAATTGTAACTTCATTACATTTCTCCCTCTCCTCATTCCAAACTCTCCCATATGTCCCTCCCACTCTCTTTTGAATTCATGGTCTCTTCTTTCATTAACTGTTATTGTAAACATATGTGTATTTTGTATATTCATGAATATGAATATAAATATAAACCTTTTGAGACTGGAGAGATGGCTTGGCAGTTAAGAGAACTGACTACTCTTCCAGAGGTCCTGAGTTCAATTCCCAGCAACATGGTGGCTCACAACCATCTGTAATGGGATCCGATGCCTTCTTCTCATGTGTCTGAAGACAGCTCTGGTGTAGTTATTTTATATATATAGGAAAGTCACCTGAGGAAAGTCACCTGTCCTGCTCCTAGCTTGACTTAGTTGCCTGCAGTTCTTCGTGTAGAAGGGTCTTGTAAGCAAAGACCCTTGACTAGAGTCTCTATCCACAGAGGAATATGGAGGTCTGGGTGGTACTTGGTCTGAACTAACATGGTAGCTCTTACCAATACCTATAGGTTGAGGTGTTCCTAAGACTGTGGTCTCAAAGGCTAGTGACAGAGTCATCTTCCCATTCCATAAGAAATTTTCATCATCAGAACTACCCAGCAAAGCAGAGACTTGTTGCTCTCTGCTGCAAGCTTCCCTCCACAGAAGCCACCAAGCTGAGGCTAGAAACGCAGCACAGCACACAACCAAACCATCCTAGCCTAGGCTACAGCTCAGTGCTGGAGCACTCGAGTAACACAAGCAAGGTAGGGGTTCTATCCTCAGCACCCCTAAAACATCTAGCCTGAGGAGGGGATCAAATGAAATGACTCCTCTAGGAGGAGAGGCTCATGGTGATAGATGTGACATCAGGAGTCCCTAAGACAGGAACTCCTTTCTACAGCTCCATTCACAAGGTAAACCCTGCCTCCCTTCTCTCTCCTCCACAGAGTGTGCTCGGGTGTTCCATGCAGGTGGGGCAAGGCTGGTGCTGTGTGGAAAGAACTGGGAGGGACTGGAGAGCCTCTATGCCACCTTGACCAGTGTGGCTGACCCCAGCAAGGTAAGACTCTCTCCAGACAGCCTGAGGAACCTCTGGATACCCTGATCCTCGTCATTGTTAGGGACAGTTACAGGGAAATGTGACAGTGGCTTTGGAGAAATCAGAGGTGACGGTGATGGCACAGACCCTGACAGAGGCCTGTTTGCCCAGCAAAAGGCTTGTTTTGATCACTTGTCAGGGTGAAGCTTGGGCACTGATCCCCCACGTCTGTGTTAGCCAGACTTATAAATAACACAGATAGTGGTGTCCCAGAAGTGGGTTGAGACTACAAGTAGAGGTGACATTAAGACAAACAAACGCCGGGCGTGGTGGCGCATGCCTTTAATCCCAGCGCTCGGGAGGCAGAAGCAGGCGGATTTCTGACTTTGAGGCCAGCCTGGTCTACAAAGTGAGTTCCAGGTCAGCCAGGGCTATGCAGAGAAACCCTGTCTTGGAAAACAAAACAAAACAAAACAAAACAAAACAAAACAAAACAAAACAAAACAAAGATAAAGACAAAGACAAGGAAAAAGACAAACAAACAACACAAGGCATAATTGCAAGGAAGAAGTCAAGGAAGCCCCTCGTAAGCTATCCAGGTTAGAGGAGTTGCCTTCAGCGCTCTTTGGGATTTAAATTGGAAAGAAAAGAAATTCCTTGCTCCTGAGATTGAAGTTGGTGTTTGCAAACAGCTCAAAAGAATTCAGAGTCAACCCTGGCACATGAGGAGACAGATTAACCACAAACACACAGAATACTACATGGAGCCTTTCTTGGGATGTTATTAGGTTTGGGGTAAAAACCAAGTTGTGTGGGAAATGCTGGCTTCCAGTCCAGCTTGTCTCAGTTTCTTTACTGCTGGACTGTTCAGAGCCTTTGATATGCTAGTATGTATTTCCCCCAAAGAACTTAAAAATCGATGACTATTTCCCAAACATATGTGACCCTCAGTGGGAACCTTCTCTTCGAGGGTGTATATCAGAACTAGCATTTGCCACAAGTTGCCTTGACTCCAGGATACTACCAAGCCCTGCCCCCATCCTTACTTCTAAACCAGTAACACCTTGAGGACAGCACGTGTCCAGAGCTGAGTACAGCTCCCAGTACATAATTGATGCTTCAGAAGCGCTCTATGGAATACACGATTTTGATCCAAAACAAAGGATGCCTGCCAACGGCCGTGCTGGATTTTCTTGTTGCCTTATTATAAAACAAATTGGTAAGCAATTTCCAAAAGAAACCAGTAGTACTCAGAGTTATGATGCCAGTACTAGAATCAGTTCGTAGTCTCCAAAGAGTCACCTAGTTGTCAAGAATGGTCTTATCGGCTGAGGAGTCCTGGCTGCAAGTTCAAACAACTGTATATTCACCCTTAATTGCTGGCCTGGTCTCCAAACCAAGATTCTCCAGCCATCTCCTTCAACTCAGAGTTGTTTTACATCTTCCCGGTTGTCTTGGTTTGTTTTTCTACTTATTCGATGACTTTGAATTCTCAGCAGGGTAGCTGTTTGATTGAGGTCCCCCAACATCGCCAAGGATGTAATCCCAAACATGTCTTGACTCTCTCCTTGCTCCAACAGACATTCACCCCCAAGCTGGTCCTCCTGGATCTCTCAGACATTAGCTGTGTTCAAGATGTGGCCAAAGAGGTCCTGGACTGCTACGGCTGTGTGGACATCCTCATCAACAATGCCAGCGTGAAAGTGAAGGGGCCTGCCCACAAGATTTCCCTGGAGCTTGACAAAAAGATCATGGATGCCAACTACTTCGGACCCATCACTTTAACCAAAGGTCCTGTGAGTTTCATTTTTCCTCCGGGTCTGTGAACCACTAGATTCTATGGGAAGACCTGTGGTGCCACCACGTGGCCATCTGGTTCTGGACAGACCCAAGAAAGCTCTTAATTCGAGTACTGAAAGCTTTCAGGTCCCCACTGTAAATGTTGGTCACAAAAGGAAGTGTCTTACTGCTATATTCTCACTTTATTATGAAACTCTGCTCTTCACCCACACTCCACCCAATACTTTTCTCTTTGTACCCAGTCCACAGCTCCCTGGTCAATCTGTCTCTCTGGACCACTGGCTTCAGCTTTTGCCTGTGCTTTACTACATAAGCCTTCGAGCTGTTCTTCTGTAAGCATGATAATCAGCCAAAGGTTCTGTCTTCAGAAATGAAGAAGACGGGGCTGGGAGACAGATAAAGTGCTGGTCCTCTGAAAGCAAGAGGACCAGATTCCCAGCACCACGTAAAAGCTGAGTACGGTGACACATGACTGTAAGCTCAGCTCTAAGGCAGATCAGAGGATCCCAGGAGCTTGTTGGCTAGCCAGTCTAGTGGAAATGGCAAGATTCAGGTTCAATGATGGATCAGACCCTGACTCAAACAATAAAAAGAGTCAATGACACCTGAAGTCAACCTCTGGCCTCCATCGTGAGTGCACAAGTAAACACACACAGGTACACACACACATACACAGAGAGAGAGAGAGAGAGAGAGAGAGAGAGAGAGAGAAAGAGAAAGAGAGAGAGAGAGCTTACCTACTATCAAATTCTGTATCACTTATCAAGTGGCTTATTTTAAACTACCCAGCAATGTGCCAGCCAATTGGTCTCTCTTGGAAACACTGGATCAAATGACTTCCTGGGACCACCTCTGTCTCTGTCCCTTGCAGTCTAATAGGTGATGACGACAAGGTAGCAGAACCATGGGTAACAGTGGGGGTGGGGTGGGGATCTGCCTCTATGGCCTGCCAATCTCAGATTTCTCTCTGGGACTCTTTGTATTTTCCAGTTCTGCTTCCCAACATGATCTCCAGGAGAACAGGCCAGATTGTGTTAGTGAACAACATCCAAGCGAAGTTTGGAATCCCGTTCCGCACAGCTTGTAAGTCGCTAAGACAAAAAAAGAAAAAAAAAGTGTCCTTGCTGTATGTTTTGTGTCAGGCAAGCACTGTTAAGTCTAGACTATGCCAGGGACCACATGAAGTAAATGGTGTCTCATCCAACGAAGAGATGGGTTTGGTGGGGGTTCTTTCATGTCTCAGTTCCCTGGGAGACTTGGAGATATAATAGACAAAATTCTTTTCTCCCAAAGTACACTGCCACAGGTGGAAAGACATGTGTAGCATCAATGTAATATTGTAGGTGACATGATAGTCACACTCTTACATACATGTATAGCCCTAGCTCAAATACTTCTTCTTCTATGAAGTGGTTCCCAAAGATCAGAACTGGGGACAAGAAGGACACACATCACAAAACAGGAGGAAAAGGAACTTTCTCTAAGGAAAAGGGAGAAAAGAAAAGGAGAAGAACCCAGGGGTGGAGCTTTGTGTAATAGCAATGTCATAGCCAAAGAGGTTTATCCAAGACACACTTATCGCCACCAAGAATCCCAGGAATTGGGAAGCCCCAAAAGGGGGATGCGTGTGGAGGACACTGTAAGGGTGTATTCCCAGAATCTGTTGGGTGTCACTGTGGAACCAGTCCCACCTTTTTAATATCCCTTTTGTGTTTATTTTTCCTGGGAGAGATGAACAAATAGCTACTCACTCCGATAAAGAGCCAAGGATAGACACAAGAAATAGTTCTGCCCAAGTCTAGCTTGACGAACCAAAGCGTTTCATTGGCGCTGGAGACAGGAGACAGAGGATGAGCTACCTTATAGGAACATGGATAACTCACAAGTGGTTACAGCACTGCAGACAATGTCTTCGTCAGACAGAGGTGGGCCTTTTGAACACCTCCCCGTTGCAGACCATTACTGGCTCTTGTAGATGTTTGTTATTTGTAGCGCAGTATTGTAGCATACATCCACATTTCTTTCAATTGATGGCAAATTCTGCATCGCTTGAATGTACCACGTTATTTATCTATCCATCTATTGACAGCTATCTAGCGATTCCACTTTGGAATTATGAGTAATGTTTCTATGAACATGCATGAATCCTTTCTGTGAGAACATGGCTTCATTTCTCCCAGGTGCAAACCTAGAAGAGGGATTATATTTTAATGTTTAAGAAACTCCTGGGCTACTTCCAAAACAGACACACCATTTACATTCCCACCAGCATGCCATAAGGGTTCTAATCTCTCCTCTACTCAACAATACTTGTGATGGTCCATCTAGATTTCAGCCCTCTTAGTAGTGTGAAGAAATGCCCTTGCTTTAAACTTCCCTCTGTTCATGAAAGTAGAATTGGGTGTTCCCTGAGCTCTGAGGGTGGTCCTACTATGAGCTCTGAGGGTGGTCCTACTGCAAGCTCTGATGGTGATCCTACTGTGTAAGCTCTAAGAGTGGTCCTACTGTGTGAGCTCTAAGGGTGGTCCTACATGTGTGAGCTCTGAGGGTGATCTTACTATGTGAGCCCTGAGGGTGGTCTGACTGTGTGAGCCCTGAAAGTTGTCCTACTGTGAGATCTGAGGGTGATCCTACTGTGAGCTCTGAGGGTGTTTCTACTGAGGCATAGGAGATGGAAGGCCAGGATCTTACTGAGGCAAAGGAGATAGGAGGCCAAAATCCTACAGAGGCATAGGAGACAGGAGGCCGGGATTCTAGTTGATGCTTTTTCTCCTTTGGCTGTGGAACCTAATGTCATCACATGAACTCTCAGCTTCTCCTTTCCTCTTCATAGAGTGGACACAATGGCTCCTTTGTCTTTTCTCTCAGTATATAATGGTCTCTCAGCATGCAAGCACAGTGGTTCTAGCCCCCAGCCATCCCCCTCAGCGCGCTATTTGCTTCCTGCATGCATCCATCATCTCTGGATTGTGAAAACTCTCTAACACAGCTATGGAGAAGCTGCTAGAGTGTCCTGTCTAGGGAACGAGGATAAGAAGAAAGTCTGTGTGTGTTTAGTAGACATACAATTATTTTTCAGAGTATTTTAGTCCATGGTTGAGGAACCTATGCCTCTTGAGGGAGACAGCAAGTCACACAACAGGGGCAGAGATCCAGTGAGATAGTGGATGAATAAGATGCAACAGCCTAACCCAGGGAGTTTGCTGGTCCCTTTCAGCTCTGAGCTGAGAGGAAGATGCAAGTCTTGTCTACAGTACTGTCTCGGGGAAGCAGGGTGGCATCCTTCCTGTACACATCTCTGGCCGGTCTTTTTTTCCAGATGCAGCTTCTAAGCATGCCGTCATGGGCTTCTTTGACTGCCTCCGAGCCGAGGTTGAGGAATACGATGTTGTGGTCAGCACCGTGAGCCCAACTTTCATCCGCTCCTACCGTGCTTCCCCTGAGCAAAGAAACTGGGAGACATCCATTTGTAAATGTAAGAGTTCAGAGGAGAACCCCGAGTCTGGGGCTGAAGAAACGAAATCTTTAGGTCTGTAGTACCATGTAGACAGCACCCCAAAGAGGCAGCTCTAAATGGAGGCTAAGCTTCTCCAGCCAGGACAGCATGTATCTCAGCTCAGAGACAAGCCCTTCATGGAGCTGGCCCCATTTCCCCTTTAGAAAACCGAGAAGAAGGTTATAGCCCACAGAGAAGGCTAATTATTCTAGAGTACTCTAATGAACGAGGCTGCTCCTTACCCAAAGCTTGAGGTCTGCATTAAGACACCAAAATAACTGGGCTGGAGGACAGAGCAAGGAATGCCAGCGGGTCTGGGCAAGCGCAGCTTCGCCAGCACAAATGACAGGCCTTCCTTTGCTTCCTTGTTGCCCTACCCTGTCCCCATCCCTGTCACTGTGAAGGTACCGAGGAGTAAAGGAGGCAGCAGACCAAGCAGCAACAGTTGCGGGGTGAAGTGTCACCCCCAGGGTTGAGACCAGAGGTTGGCAGACTGTTGGTTCACCTAATGCTAAATATGCATGCAAGCGTCTTTGTAGTCAGGGGATTTGAACGTCATGGCCTGTGTTTCCAGTCTTCTGCAGGAAGCTAGCCTATGGCGTGCACCCGGTGGAGGTGGCTGAGGAAGTGATGCGCACAGTACGGAGGAAGAAGCAAGAGGTGTTCATGGCCAACCCGGTCCCCAAGGCTGCCGTGTTCATCCGCACCTTCTTCCCTGAGTTCTTCTTCGCTGTGGTGGCCTGTGGGGTGAAGGAGAAGCTCAATGTCCCAGAAGAGGGTTAACCTCGTGGCCAAAGGGGTCACTCAAGGGGAATAAAGGCTTTCCTAGAGAGTGCTGGCTCGTCTGTCCTCTCCCTCCAGTGAGATCCCTTTTAAGTCATAGGCCCTAACCTGCTAGATCTCCTGCTCTGAACCTCCCACTGAGGGTGGAGGACCCACCCCAGAGTTGAGGGGTGAGGGTGGGGAGGGAGTGTGAAGCGTGCTTCCAGAATCTTCTCTGCATTGTTGGATGACAAGTGATCAAGTGTGCAGAAGCCATAATACATCAAGCCCTCACATTATCTAAGCATGCCACGGCCTCTGGTCTGCCCAGAAAACCACCCCATTGCTTACAGAGGGATAGGCCAAGTCAGCCTCCAACAGCCAGAGGGCACTGGGCAAACTTTAGGGCTGCATTTCTCAGTCTAACTTCCTATAAGATGGAAATAACCTTTGAACTGTACCAGCCAATAGAGCAGGCACCAGTCATGTGTTAGAAATTGAATTTTATGGGGGTGGGTGGGTAAGGGGGACTTTTGGTATAGCATTGGAAATGTAAATGAGCTAAATACCTAATAAAAAATGGAAAAAAAAAAAAAAAGAAATTGAATTTTAAATTTTAATCAAGAATAATTTAGACATTAATATTATTTAAGCATATTATAGAAACGGTCATATACTGACTATTATTGCCAATCATGTTAACATTTTATATGTTACATAAATATATCACATAACACATAAATATATAAAGCTAAATTATGCCCATAATAATGATTAATGTTAATATAATTATTGATGTTAGTATTCAATATGGTATATTATATGATATAATATATTATATATACGCATTACACATATATGTACATATATTGTGAACACATATATAATAATATGTTTATGTTATACATAATGCTAATTATAATGTACTTCTTATTAAGATTAACTAACAACACCCTTCATTGGAAGCACAGTTCAGCCCTTCCCCAGTTGGGATGCAGGCACAAACGGCCAGTTTCTTCGATCCTCTGTGGCTGCTAAGATCCTCAATCCTAGGCATCTTCTAAAGTATCACCCTCGCTTTGCTTATAGAGACGGTAAATGATTCTTAGACTCTTGGGAAATATGGGCACATGGTTTTGTACTAATATTGTAACCACAGATTCAAGCTTTCTAATGTTTATAGATAAAAGACCACGATGCTATATTCCCAAACCTGTCACTTACAAAATTAGCATATAGACATCTGTATACATACATGTATGTAAATTGTCACTGAAAAGTAAAATCAAGGGCTAAGGAGATGGCTCAGGGACTAAGAGCACTGGCTGTTCTTCCAGAGGACTGGAGTTCAATTCCCAACACTCACAACCATCCACAACTCCAGTTCCAGGGGACCCAATAAACTCATTGGTCTTCTACAGGCACCAGAAAGTATACATACATGTACACAGGCAAAACACCCTGTACTGGCTGGTTTTGTATGTCAACTTGACACTGGCTGGAGTTATCACAGAGAAAGGAGCTTCAGTTGGGGAAATGCCTCCGTGAGATCCAGCTGTGGGGCATTTTCTCAATTAGTGATCAAGGGGGGAGGGCCCCTTGTGGGTGGGACCATCTCTGGGCTGGTAGTCTTGGGTTCTATAAGAAAGCAAGCTGAGCAAGCCAGGGGAAGCAAGCCAGTAAAGAACATCCCTCCATGGCCTCTGCATCATCTCCTGCTTCCTGACCTGCTTGAGTTCTAGTCCTGACTTCCTTGGTGATGAACAGCAGTATGGAAGTGTAAGCCGAAAGAAACCCTTTCCTCCCCAACTCGCTTCTTGGTCATGATGTTTTGTCCAGGAATAGAAACCCTGACTAAGACTCACTCATACACAGAAAATAAAATAAATCTTTTAAAAAGTAAAAAATGTGGGATAGAGAGAGAGAGTCAAGAATGCTTACCACTCTTGCAAAGGACTTGATTCCCAGGACTCATGCTGGGCAGCTCACAAGAGCCTGTAACTCCAGCTCTGTAGGGTCTGACTCCTCTGGCTCTACAGGCACCTGCACTCACATACACATACCAACATGCAGACAGGAATAGCCACATAATAAAATAAAATTAAAATAGGTCTTTAAAAAGCAATAAGCTATCTAACCTTTTGTGATCACCCAGGAGTCCCAAAACCTGGGATGGTCAAGTCCTCCAGCCTCACAGAAGGGATAATGTGGGGTTTGAATTTAGGAACGTATCAGCAAGTTAACTTTATTTTTGTGGGTTTGATTGTCAAAAGCACTGTGGGAGGTTGGGGAGAGGCCACAGCAGTGGCAGTCAGAATATGAGTGTGGCAGCATGAGGACAGGGAGGATCAGAGACAGAGATAGAGACAGAGACAGAGACAGAGACAGAGACAGAGACAGAGCCTCGGGGCCTATTCAGAGCTTGGCCAGAGTCCCTACCTGTTCCCTTACAGGCTCTGCTTTGTAAACTCCAGGCCAACAGTGTGTTATTATGGCAAGAGAGTCCCAACAGACGATGCTGTCACCTGATCAAATCGAATCAAAGTGAGGAGCAGTGAAGGACGGAGAAAGGAGGTACTACAAGGTGGTTGTGGTATGAAGAACAGAACAATGGTTGGTAAACCCACATCCATCTAGCTTTAGGATATCGATGTGCGCTTTAGATTTAAACTGAGGGTGAGTGAAGCAGAAGGGCAGAGGTTTGCATAACTAAAGAGTCCTGGCTAGGTGTGTCTGGTTGATCATTGTATCTGTTCTGTTTCTGGGGGGGGGGGCGGGTGAAAGAAGCCTTTCTTGCTTAAGGGGACATGCCAGCTCCCATAAAGTTCCTGCTTGAGGGTAATCTCATGATAAGGTGTCTTACCCATAAGGCTCTACTCTTCCTGTGATCCATGGTGACTTGCAAGTTTGGCCAATGTTGAGAGAGACCTGTGAATACCATTTAGGGTCTGGAATAGGACATTATGAGAGCTGACTGCTGGGTAAACTAACATCTGTGCCTTCTGTCTTGAAGAGGGGTGAGACTGGTTAGGTGTCACCAGTTTTTATATGGACATTCCTTGAGGGACTGACATGCCTGCACACTGAGTTAACCCGAAGTCTGACCCGAAGTTTTCAAACAAAGGAGATGGATGTGAAAGCAAGGCATAGATGCCAGGTGTCTGTCCTGCTTTTGTTATCTTGCAAGCCTGAGTGAGGAGTCAACTAGGACCTGCTGTAATGGGGACAAAGGCCCAGCCTTTGGGTGACTGAGGAAGGAAAGGCTGTCACTAGAAGCATGCATGTGGTCACTGAGGGTTGCATTCTGGCAAAGCAAGGACTCTGGAGTAGGGAAAGGCCACTAGGATTCCACTAAAACAAGCCAGGGAGATCAGCTCTAAGGAAAAAGGACCCTTCTGTGTATGTGAGTTTGCTCTACCATCCCCTGCTAGCTGGCCAAGGGTTTTCTTAAATTGAGGGATCCCAGAGCCTTGGGGGGGGGGGTGGACCTAATAGAAATGATAGGTGGATATCCCAAGCAACCCATAAGTCAAATTTGCCGTCTCCCTCAGGATGCAACGTGTGGCTCTGGGATGTCACTCTGCCACCCTGCCATGGTGGGGCATCTCACTAGCATAGTAAATGAAAGTCTCCAACCTTTATATTGATACACAGAATGAAACAAATAAATGAAATGTTAACAAGGTAGAAACAAAGAGGGGGGGGTGGAAACAGATATGCTATGCAATAAGAGTGGTGACCACCAAGTGGCACTGTTGCTCCAAACACATTTTGCCAACACCTTCCTAGAAATTCCACAAAGCAGCAAGAGTCCATGCACCGTATTCACAATGTCTTGTACAATCGTAAGAAGGATCCCATGAAGGTCTCCTCTCTGCTAGGCTCCCTGGAAAGACTTGCATTCCGTGTCACAGATGGGAAAAGTGAGGGTGTCCATGCTCTGCTGCCTGCTGCTGCTGCTGCTGCTGTGCTGCTCAGGGGAAAACGAGGGTGGCCTGGAGTGACTTAACCCCGAGGACACAGAGTGACTGGATGGTATAAAGGACCTAGGTAGCAGTAGCTGTCCCAGATCCCAGACTGGTTATTCTAAGACGCAGAAGAGATTAAAACACCTCTCAGCTCCATGCTGTGAAAGACAAAGGTGATTAGTTTCTTGTCTTTGCTTCCTGCCCCAAAATTGAAAAGAAAAAAAATCTTTTAAAGTGGACTAAGTAGAAAAGCATAAAGAAACAGATAAATCTATCACAATTCCCAACCATTTTTAGCACATGTGCCCTTCCCTGGGAAGATTAGAACCCTCACTGAGGCACCACCTAAACCCCCAGGTTCCTGCTCCAGGACAGGGCTGTGAGGGGACCTCACAAATTCACGATGGCCAGGCTCAAACAGTCGCTATTTGCCTTACCAGATCCTTTGTTGGCTGCATCTCAGTGTCCCCAGGAGATGGCAGCAGTGGGCTCCCCTGGCTATTGACTATTGATGGGGCTCTGCCTCTGGAGATTGCCTGGCAGGAGAAAATGAGGCCAGGGCTCTTAACTTCCTCAGACTTCCATCGGGTTGCTGTGGTTGCCTGGACAGGTGGGCAGCAGATGTACCCTTAGGCTATACTATGGCTAGACAACTCCTCCCCTCATCCCTGGAGTTCAGGGAGGTTAACGGGTCTTGCTGTTGTTAACCCCAAGGGTGTTTCATAGCCCCTTGCCGGTTTCTGTTAACTCTAGCCACACTGCTTGACTAGTTTCTGCCTTATAATTTCCTAGGTTACCTCATTGCCTCAGAAACAGACCTCTGGCAATGTCTATGAGGATGTCTCTAGAGACTCTAGGGAAGACCCACCCTGAATATGAGTAGCACCATTCCATGGGCTAGGGTCCCAGAAGGGGAGAGTGAGCAGAGCACCAGCAGTCTCCTCTCTGTCCCCACAGCATGGTGAGCCAGATCTGCATAGGAGGAGGGGCTCCCAGGACGTCAGCACCAGCAAAGTGTATAATGCCCAGTCAAGGCTGCCCACTGCCAGCTCTGCCTGGGACTACAGTCAAGATGGTCTTTAACTCAGGATCTCTCACAGGAGTGAATCAAAGGTTGTTGAAGATATACCATGAGCCAATCTGAGTAGACCTTGGGCCATCCTGGTTGTCCATGGCTTCTTGCAGTCACTGTCATTCTGCATGCTGAGACAACTGTGTGAATGCTTAGGAAGTCAATTGTGACTTGGGCAGAGGGAGGGACATGACAGGCAGCAAGAACCCAACCTAGACATTTATTTCCTCAAGTAACTCAAAAGTTTTGTTTTGGGGCTGGAGAGATGGCTCAGTGTTTAAGAGCACTGGCTGTTGTTCCAGAGGTCCTAAGTTCAATTCCTAGAAACTACATGGTGGCTCACAACCATCTGTAACGGGATCTGATACCCTCTTCTGGTGTGTCTGAAGACAGCTACAATTTACTCATGTACATAAAATAAATAAATATTTTTTTAGGAAAGTTTTATTTTAAGCATTTAGATTTAGTGTATCAAATATCCCTCTACCCCACTATCACCCAGGTGGCATGCTTCATTGCCACCCTCGTCCCGTTGTTGGGATAAGAGGACAGCAGTGGCACCAGGGCTATTATGTCCTATCTGCTTAGAAGTAGGGTTGGTCAGCCATCTGATGGCTAATGGCTTAAGCCTGGTCCACATGCCATCTGTAGGCCAGGAGTTACGGGACAGCACTGTCTAAACAGGAACAGAGCAGTGTAGCATCCTTCCCCCAGAGCAAGCCATCTCCTACACTAGCCACACTCTCAGCTTCAGCAATGGCAGATGGCTCGCATGCATGCCAAGAGCATTCAAACTCACTTCGCCAGCCTCACACCGTTGTTGTATCTCTTCAGCCTTTGCAGCCAGAATTGCAAGAGAGGCTACGTGCCTGGAGGAATCCCTCTGCCAACAGGGGGGCAGATTGGCAGGCAGTGCCCCACCCTCTTATGCTTTGAAGACACATGCCCTATAACTACGATGCTTTCCTAAAGAAATGGATAGCTTTCGCCTTCCAGACACAGCAATTCTTTTTTATACATGTGTTGTTCCCTAGAGGAGCCAAAGAACGAGCACATAGGAAAGATTAAAGATTCATTTCCTGCCCGACTTGAATCTTCATCACCTCATGCAACGTTCTCAAGTCTCCAAATCACCTATTGGTTCTATTGTTACAAGAAACACACATACACACACTATGTGTATGTACATATATATCATCAAGGAGGGTAGGTAGCTTAGGCAAAGTTGTGTAGCTGATCAATTGAAAAGCCTGCTGAATGGAGATGACCAGATGGATCATTCAAGTTCCAAGAGCAATAATATATGCTAGAAGTGGTTGAGACTTCTAGTTGCAGTATCAGGCCAGCCATCCTTTTCCCAGTGTGTCTACAATAGTACTTGGGAAGCCATGGGGTGCAAAGGTAAGGAATGTCCCTTAGGAAGCTATGGCTGAGAGTCTCTTTGACTAGCCAGTGATCTATAGACATAAAGGAGGCCTTTCTAAAAGTTATCTTTTTACTTTTAAAAACTATTTTATTTTATGTGTTGGGGTGTTTTACCTGCATATATGTCTGTGCACCATGAGCGTGCTTAGTGTCCACAGAGACCAGAAGGGACATTGGAGCTCCTGGAACTGGAGTTATAGACAATTTTGAGCTGCCATCTGGGTGCTGGGAATGTACCAGGGACCTCTGGAAGAGCAGCCATCTCTCCAGATAAAGGGGAACGTTTGATGCAGTTGAGGCTCTCACACATGCCAACTGCATTCCCTCTCACCTTGCCAGTACCCACTTTACTGCCTGGGACTCTCTCTAGAACAAGGAAGTTCTTTCTGCCATTGCAGGTATGGTCCAAAACTCTAAGTATTCATGTCCCTGGGAGACAAGCCAGGAATCTGTGGGCAGGGCCCCAACCTTTTACACCTCAGAGGCTTACTCTATAGTTTCTCATGGAGTCTGCAACAGGTTTGAGCACGGTTTAATAGCGCTCCTGATTGGCTTCTTTTCTTACTTCTCTCTCACTCTCAGGTGCCTGCTTGCTTCAGGCCACCATCCTGATAGCCACCACTTCTGGTCCTTGTCCCAAGCTCTGCCTTCAAGGAAACTCCAACTAAGACTAAAGATGTTTTGGATGGCAGCACCATCAAAGGTGGGTCAATAAAGATACTGGGGTATAATAGCAGAAAATTGGCTCAAACTCACTCATGGGAAAAAATGGAAATTTACTGAAAAAGAAAGATACACAAAGCACTGGATTCTTGGAGGGGAATCTTTCCAGGGTGCTTCCCGTTCTTGCTCTCTCACACAGTCCCTGTAGTCTCTTGGTAACCGCCTTCCTCTGTGTTTTAAGAGATTTATTTTGTCACATGGTTTCAGAAAATTCAGGACACTGTGGTGGTAGGACTGTGTGGCGGGGAAGGGTTAAGTCATGTCATTTCAATTGAGAGTGGGTGGGATGGGGTATCAGCGACCATCCACTACTTTGAAACGGCCATCCCTAGTGGCCTACTTCTTCCAACTGGGCCCCGTCTTCTCAAGTTTTTATACTCTCTGAAAATAGCACAACCACCTGGGATCAAGCCTTCAAACACATGAGCCTGTGAGGCGCATTTTATACCCCAGTCATACCACTGCTTTCACGGCACTTGCTCTGGCTTGCACACAGCCTTGCCTGGCCTAGCGAGGTCTGGTACTAAACTGCTGAAAGCCACAGCTCGACTCTTCAGAGCAAGCCTGCTCAGCTCTCAGATGCCCCCTTCTTACAAACATCTGGGTCTACCCCTGATTCAGTTTACTCTGGCTTCTTCCAACTGTATATGAAGTTTCCAAGAGAAGGGTGTGGGTGAGAAGACAAAACAGGGAGGGGCAGAGATATGCTTCTGAAACATTCATGTGGATTTTATGTAAGAGCCAATCAGAATGGCAGCGGGTGGAAATGAATCAGGAGATGAATCCAGATGATTGATAATGACAGCCGGGGACGCGGGAGGGGGGGGGGGAGGGCGCGGGCGGGGGGAGGGGGCAGCATTCAGGACAGACAGATCGGTGTGGTGCGGGGTATCTGTAACTAGCAAGACTTGACAACTAGTTAGAAGTAACAGTAAGGAAGAGATGAGGTTACAAATGGCAGTGAGGCATCACGAGGCGTGTGTGAGAGAGATGCTGAAGGGAACTGAACCGGAAGCCAGCTGTCAGTGTTCTCTGCTCCCCTCATCATCCTCGGGTAATGCTTTTGTTCTGCATAGTGAAGCATGGTTGTTGATGAAGGATTAACTTCTGAAGCTGAGGTGATCTCAACCCGAGTTTGTATAATCACCTGTGGAGCAAGGTGTTAGACTGCAAGATGAGAAAAGATAATTCAGTGAAGACGGAAGATGGTGCTGGGAGATGGTGGCGCTCGCTCTTAATCCCAGCACTTGGGAAACAGACACGAGCAGATCTCCATGAGTTCGAGGGCAGCCTGGTCTACAGGGTGAGTTTCAGCACAGCCAAGGCTACACAGTGAGACCCTATCTCAAAAAAAAAAAAAAAAAAAAAAAGCAATAACAACAAAAGAAAACAGACGATCATGTCTAGTTTAAATATAGGACAAGTTAATGGCCATAAACTTGTATAGATGGCCCTAAATTAAAATTTTCAAATTTAAATAGGACAAATTTTGAGTATTTAAAATTCAGAAGTATACCAGGCAGTGGTGGTACACGCCTTTAATCCCAGTACTCAGGAGGCAGAGGCAGGTGAACCTCTATGAGTTTGAGGCCAGCCTGGTCTTCAGAGTAAGTTCCAGGACAGATGAGGCTACACAAAGAAACTCCGTCTCAAAAAAATGACAATAATAATAATAATAATAATAATAATAATAATAATATTCAGAGATAAGCAAGTTGAATGAATGTACTATTTAAGCAGAACCCTGCGCAGGGTGAAGCCCTAAGGAAAAGCAGGTGTAGGGTACATAGCAATCAGGATGGATCAGGGTGGACATCTGACCTAGGAGAGGTATGGTGGTTTCAGAGATGCTGGCAAGGTTGGTATTTCTTAAGCTTAGCAATGGGTTCGTGAGTGAAGTTTACCCATGCTTTTAAACCATTTGTGTGTATGGCTTATACTTTTATGCTTACCAACTATTTTATTAACATTTACAAAATGAAAGATGCCAACAGCTCTCCTTATGGCTTACAGATAAGCTTCCGAGCTCACAGTCCCAGCCTACAGCAGGTGCACCTCCATAAACACTAAGGGAACAGACGACCTTGGAGCCCTTTGATGGGCTGGAATCTAAGAGAAGCTAAGAGTCATCACAAAGGCAACAGCAATGAATCAGAGGCTAAGACCTGTTCTTCCAGAGGACCTAGGTTCAATTCCAGTACCCACATGTTAGCTCATAAGTGTCTATAACTCTACTCCTAAGGGATCCAACCCTCTCTCTGGCTTCTGTGTGCAGCAGGCTCACACATGGTGCAGACAGTCACAAACACACACATACACACATACACACACGCTGGGGAAACAATCAAATGCATAAAATAAAATACAAAAATAATTTTTAAAAAAATCCTCTTGAGTCCGAAGTCTCTGGTTTTTGCCTTCAGCTTCTAAGGTCTAGGTGGTAGTGGTCAGAACTGCAAAGAGCTATGTCTCCGAAAGGGAGGGAATGTTGATAGGGGTGGGAACAACGCTAGCACTTATTTCTCGCATTGTTTGGAGGACAAATGGAATGTTTTGTGCAGACGGTGATACAGGGCTCTCAAAGGGTAAGGGCTCAGCCTCCAGGCCTTCTTATCTGTCATTCCTTTACCATCCTGTAAACTGGAAGCCTCTCCTGAATGCACCTCCCAGGAGCTCTGCAGATAAGGATGGGAAGGAAGTGCTCTAAGCAAATAGACCAATGATGGCCCCAGGCTCCCTTGCCCTCAGTGTCCCGCTGATTTCCACCCCTGGCCCTGCTATCTTGTTAAATCAGATTCTGCAGGGAATGAGTCCCAGTGGGTTATCAGAAAGGCCTAAAGGAAAAGAGAAAGACATGAGCCAAAACTTGAAACTTCCCTAATTTCCTGAATTACATAGCCATTTCATTCTAAATAGCACTGGGGGAGGGAGGGGGAGGGGGAAGGGAGGAATGGAGGGAGGGAGGGAAGGAGGGATGGAGGGAGGGAGGGAGGGAGGGAGGGAGGGAGGGAGCACCAGTGATCTCAGAGGCATCCCAAAGAGCATGGCTGCCTTCACATCTCCGCGAGACCATCTTAATTTTACTGTTATGTTATAATCAACATCCAATGTCTCTTTTGCTCCTTTTAATTATCAAAGTCGTGCAGTTTGTTTTCGTCTTAGCTTCAGGAGTGTATTGTTTTGTTTGAAACTATCTCACTATGTAGCCCAGGCTGGCCTGGAACTCATGATCTTCTTATCTTTGCCACAGATGCTGGGATTATGGGAATGGGCTACTTTGATTATTATTAAAGGTCCCATAAAGCAAACAATATTAAAGAGGAGATCCCAACCATCGGTTGGTTTCCCGTTCTTTTTTCTAAGCTTCATACTACAGCAGACTGCTTCACAACCTGTTTGTTTGTCTTAAGAACACTTTTTATCATCATCTTCCTTGTGTGCACACAAACCCATCTACCTCTTTCTTCTGGATTAGCTGACATGCTAAAAGAAAAATCCTTAAAAAAGTGTTTAAAGATACACATCAAAATGAAGGGAAATAACAAAGTTTCAAGTTGAAAGGGATATGGGCCATTCTTTAATCTCACAGTCCCAGCCCCTAAAGCTAGCTACGGTTTTTGGTAAATGTTTGCACACATGTGGAAAAGTGCACAGATCATGTTCCACCAGTTTCCATTAGTTGCTTTTAGAAAATGAAATTTGCTGTTAAACAAATTTGAAAGTAAAACAAAGTATAAAATGACAACGTGTCACTAACTCAAAGCATGAGTGACATCCACCCAACCCCAGCTATACCCTTGCCTGCTTCCCTGACTCTCAGGTCTCAGAGGTATTGGCTCTCGACTCTCAGAGGGTCCTTAGACCTTTGATTCTCATTCATTACTGTGCAGACCCAGGCCATATCTACACTTTGCATTGTGTGAATATGCTAGATGTCATTTCTCAAATAGTATCTGTTTAAAAAACAAAGTGAACCACTTATTGTCAGTAAGACAGTGCAACCTTAGTGAAAAGGAGACACGAGGATAAAACAGAAGACAGAGTCTAAAAATGGACTCCATACAGTGGATAATTCACTTTGAGAAAGAGGCAATGGAGAAAGGGTGGTCTCTATCAAAAAACTGCCAAAATATTTGAGCTCAACATGGGTAGGGGAGAGGCTGGGGAAGAACCTGTCTAAAATTACATCATACAGCATTAGTCTAAGGGGATTTGTCTTAGTTAGCTTTGTGTTGTTGTAACAAGCACCATTACCAAAAGCAACTTAGGGGGGAAACACATTTATTCAGCTAATAGTCCATCGTCTAAGTAAGTCAGGGCAGAAGCTGGAGGCAGGAGCTGCTGCAGAAGCCATGGTGTCATGCTGCTTACTGGCTTGCTCCTCCCGGCTTACTCTAGTTTGGTTTCTTATACAACTCAGGACCACCAGCTTAGGTCTGGTGGGAGATCTGGGTCCTCTCACGTCAATTGCCAGTCAAGAAAATGTTCCCAGGCTCGTCCACAGCCCAATCTGGTGGGGTCATTTCCTCAACCCAGACTCCCTGTCCCCAGATGACTCTAGTTTGCATCAAGTTGACAGAAAACCAGAAAGCACAAAGATTATAGGATGTGTAAAAACTATAAAATGTTGAGTTTGGAGAAAACACAGGAGAAAATTGGTGGCACCTCCTGATCAGACACACACAAAGAAAAGAGCTATATACATGCTTTTGTTGTCTTGTTTTATTTATTCATTTTAGGATAAATCAGAGTTTATCAAAACCCAAAACATTTGCTCTCGGAATGGCATTTCAAGGAAATAAAATGATAATTAATTAGGCTGAGCAGAAGTATTTATAAATCACACATCTCACAAAGCAGCAGAACAATAAGGAGCCCTCAGAGCTCAGTGATGGGCTAGAGATATGGCTAAGAGGTTCAGAGCACTGCTTTTCCACAGGACCTGCATTTGATTGCTGGAGCTGGAGTTACATTCAGGTTGCTATAAGCTACCTAATGTGGATCCTCTGGCCTCCCAGAGGCAACAGCACTCCCATGCATAAACACACAGACACACACACACACACACAGACACACACACACAACAGGCATACACACACAGAGAGAGACACGTACAGAGAAAGAGAGAGAGAGAGAGTTAGAAGTAAAAATACATCTTTAAAAAGTTTTAACAACTCAATAGTAAGGAAAATTAAGCCAATTTAACTGGACCCAACAGCTATTTCTTTTTCAGAGTACAAACAGAAGCAAATGACAAAGAAACTTGCTCGTAGTCATTGGTTACTACAGAAATGAAAATGGAAGTTATAATAAATGTGTCACACATCTACAAGAATGTCTAGAGTAAACAATGCTGTGAAAACCAAGTGCTGGCGGGGACTCAAGCAACTGTGACTCTCAGATGTTAACGACAGGAAACAAACTGATCATTGTTCTGGAAAACGGCTCACCAACTTCAGGGAAAGGAGAACCATGCCTATACCATGTGGTCTGGCAAGCTCTCACACGGGATTCTTACTCTAAAGAATAAAACCTCAGGTTTCTAAAGCCTGTACACAGACGTTTAACGGCAGTGTGAGTTAGAATTACCAGTCCAAACTTCCCTGACAGGTAAATGATTGAATCGTAGTTTATTGGCACAATGGTGTGCTGCCCAGCAACGAAAAGGAACTTGCTACTGGCACATGGCAGAAGCCTGAGTGATTCCCAAAGGTGACACACTGAGTGAAAAAGTCAACCTTCAAAAGTCACAATCTGTAGGACCCTGCTTAAGTGATGACGTCATCCAAAACAGTGGAAAAGTCTCGGAGAGTGCCAGAGGCTGGGGGCATGGAGGAGAGGGGGAGACTATGCCGGAGGAGCCTAAGAAAGATTTAGGGTAGTGGAGTTGATTATGCAAATCCTTACACTCCATTGAAGTTCACATGCACACACACACACACACACACACACACACACACACACACACGCTGGCACGCAAACACGAAAGCATGCACGCACAAGTTAATTTTGCTACACAATATATTTTATTTTGAAACAGAGTTTCTTTTGTGTAGCCCTGGCTGTCCTGGAACTATCACTGTAGACCAGGCTGGTGTCTCACAGAGAGCCACCTGTCTCTGCCTCCCTATTGCTGAGATTAAAGGTGTGTGCTACCACCTCACTGAACAATAATTCTTAAATGTGAAAAATGAATCCAAAGTCATGGGGTGCAGCTCTGGTGTAGAATACTTGCCTATCATGTGCAGGATCTGGCGTTTAATCACCACCACCACTGGAAAAATTGTGAACCGAGGCTTGCTTTCCTCATAAAGGCTTATCCTAAGCAACACCAATGTGGTCCAGATTTTACATGACTCAACTATTACATCAAATTTGAGACTTTAAAGATGTCTCAGGGGGAAAATACCTAGTTTGCTAGAATACCCTGTTAAGGGGCTATATTAGCTACTTTTCTGTTGCTGTGATAAAACACCGTGACCAAGGCAACTTATAAAAGGAATACTTTGTTCCAGCTTAAGGTTCCAGAGGGCGGAGTTCATCATTATCATGGCGGGGAAGTACGGCAGCAAGCAGGCCTGGCGTCAGAAACAGCTGAGGGCTCACATCTGGAACAGGAAGCAGGGAGAGTAAACTGGAAGTGGTATGTGGCTTTGAAACTTCAAGCCACCCTAGTGGCATAGTCTCTCTAGCAAAGCCACACCTCATAACCTTTCCAAACAGAGTCATCAACCATCTGAGCATATATGAAGATTCTCATTCAAACCACCTCATGCACCATCAATCGTAAAACACATCCTAACTCCAGAGATGCTCAAGTCCAGCAGGGTACATGCCTAGAATTAAGGAACATGTCGTTTCCTTTAAGGAATACCACTGAACACAGTCTCCTATGGAGAAGTGCCATCCCTTGAATTTCCTTCTACAACTACATCGCTTTCCTGTATTGTTCACAATGAACAAGACCATCTTGAACAAAGTCTCGGGTCAGTAGAAATGATTTTACTTAAAACTTCTTTTCTGGGATGAAGACGTGGCTTGGTGGTTAAAGGGCTTGCTTTGCAAGCTGGAGGTCCCCAGAACCCACATAAGTGTCATCTGGGCATGGTGAGCCAGCCTGCCTGTAATCCCAGCAGATGACAGAGACGGGGTTCCCAGAGCAAGGCTAGCCATATGGGGGATTTGGTAGAGAAAGCCTGCCTCAGTGAATAAACTAAAAAGACATTTGATGACTCATGACACCAGGTTTCCACATGTACCACATGTGCAAAAACATGCAAACACACATACAAAGATGGAAGAAAAGAGCATCCTTTCCCTTAGATATACAAGTAGCATCCTTACATATAACGAATCTTACAGATATAGGTTAGTCACTCACTTTTCTCTTGTTTATGACTCTGGTTACCCACTTCTTAGACAAGAACCAGAGAAGGCAGTCAGAGCTCACCCTGTCTGAAAGCACAGCCAAGTAGAGGACTGGTATCTACTCAGGCTCCCCAGGGGAGCCTGGCTAACCTAGCGATAAGGGAAAACATCTGTTTTGGACATGGAGAATTCCTAGGTACATAGCAATCCCGGGCAAGCCTCCTTGTACCCTAAGCCCCTACCCTCTCATACATAAAATGAGGATAATGGTAGTTCTTGCTCATTTGGTAGTGATATAAGAATCAATAGATAATGGATACTAAGTACAACAAATGGAGACCACTAGATCAGATTAAAGGAAGGTGCTTGTTCTATGAAATTCTTTCCAGAAGTGTCAGGATTTCCCGGCTAGTTTTATGTCATCTGGACACAAGCTAGAGGCATTTGGGAAGAAGAAGCCTCAATTGAGAAAATGCCCCCACCAGACTAGCCTGTGATCCGTGGTGCTTTCTCGTGATTGACAGGCAAAGGTCCAGCTCACTGTGAGGAATTTCATCAGACCTGCGTGTTGGTCCTGGGTGTTATTAAAAAAAAAAAAAAAAAGAAGCAGGCTAAATAAACTATGGCAAGCACAGCATCAGACAGGAGCATGCCTCTATGGCTTCTCCATCAGTTTCTGCCTCCAGGTTCCTGCTTTGTGTTCCCGTGCTGACTTCTTTTGGTGATACTCTGTCCCATGGAAGGAGCAGTGAAATAAACCCTTCCCTCTCAAATTGCTTCTGCTCATTGTGTTTTATAGAGCTGGTGCCAGGTCACAGGGTGTTGTGACAGACCTGACCATGTGTGTTGGGGAGGACCATGGAAGACCTTCAGAACCTTAGGCTGCAAAGATCTTTTGAGTGTTCACAGTTTAATGAACTGTTCTGTGGGAGCTTGGAAGGTAAGGACATTGAAAGAAATGCAGATGATGGAGGACTGGCTTTTGAAGTTTTAGAGGGAAGTTTGAGAGTTATTTAAAGACACCATTGGTACTTACAGCTTTAAGAATCTCTGCTTATGGTCAGCTGGGGCTGAGGGGTTGGCTGTGATGAAGAAGAGCCCAGTATCACTGAAGTAAAATCTTCTGGAAAGGTCTCCTCAGGATAAGCACACAGAAGCTATGGCTCAGAGTGGGTTACAGCTGCACCTCATGCTGGCAGCCAAACTTGATGATGTGTATCAGTTATCCAGGTGATACTGGTTTTTGAAGACATGAGGGTGTCATGGAGAGAGGCTGAGGTTTGGCACTGTGTGTCAGGACTGGAGTCCCCGAAGAGAGGCTGGAAGAAAAATATTGATGAAGTTGTAGTCTCAGTTGCAGTGAAAAAAATCTTAAGATTGGAAGTCATGGGAGGAGCTGAGGCTTGGTATCATGTCGCTGAGTTAGACTCAGAGATCAGAGAGAGCCAGAAGAGGCTATTGGTGAAAGTGCAGCTCAGTTGCAGTGTTTTGGAGATGCCAGTACCATAGGACAGCAGCTATGGCGTGGAGCCAGCCTGCGTTAGGAGACAAGCTGCCTGTGCTGTGGATTGCTGTCCAAACCCTTTGGAGGAGCCTAGAAGTAGAGAATGCATCCCAGAAGCCTGACATGGGACTTTCAACTGCTGAACTTTGGGTGTTTCTTTGATTTAATCGTGACTGTGTCCTGGCTCATACCACTTGGAATAAGATCGTTTTTAACTTACTTTTTGTTTTACTGTGAGAGAATATTTCAGAAGAACTCTGGATATTTTAGAGAAGCTTGAGCTTTGGAAGAGATTTGGGATATTTTAAAGAGCTTAGACTTTTAACATGTTTGGATCTTTAAGGCTATGAAACTTTTAAAAGTTAGAATGTTTCATATTGTGAAATTAGTATTAACATGCTGTCTTGGGGACAAATAAGAGAGTAAAGATTCTAGTTTAATAGATATTTGTGTGTCAAGTTGACAAGGGGCGAATCATGCTGTCTAGTTTAATGTCAACTTGACACAAGCCTTCACCAGACTGGGCTGTGAGCAAGGCTGTAATGCATTCTCTTTATTGATGTTAGAGGACCTGGTACATTGTCGGCAGCGCTACCCCTGGGCTGGTAGTCCTGGGTTCTATAAGAAAACAGGCTGAACGAGCTCTGACAAGGATGTTGGTAAGCATCACTCCTCCATGGCCCTTTGCATCAGTTCCTGCCTCCAGGTTCTGCCATGAGTTTCTGCCTTTACTCCCTTCAATGATGAGCTGTGATGTGGAAACATAAGAGAAATAAACCCTTTCCCCTCCCCTCCAAGTTGCTTTGGTCACTGTGCTGTATGACAGTGATACAAACCCTGACTAAGACATGGGGAGTCAGTTTTACATGTCAGCTTGGTTAGTCTGTGGTGTCCAGATATTTAGTCTGGATGTTTCTGGGAGTGTAAATTTTGGTGAGAATTGCATTGAATCTGTAGATTATATGTAAAGTAGATAGATTATCCATAAAGTGGATAGACCTCATCCAGTCATCTAATGGGCTAACGAGAACAAAACGCTGACCTCTAACAAGGGGGTATTCTTCAGCAGATGTCTTTGGACTGGCAGCCGGGTATGATGGCACATGCCTGCAGTCCCAGGACTTGAGGGGTAAAGGCAGGAGGATCAGGAGTTCGAATTCTTAACAAAGTGCATGTTGTTATAAGTACTCACTTATTTACATATGATTACTAGAATTCCAAAAGGCTGTAAAATAAATTCCCTCTGACCTCCTCTTCCAGAATCCCACATGCCTCTCCCCTCTTCTCTCCTCTCCCCTCCCCTCCCCTCCTCTCCCTCCTCTCCTCCCCTTCCCTCCCCGCTCTCCTCCCCCCTCTTCTCTTCTCCTTCTTTCTTCTCTCCTCATCTCTTGTTGGGCCCTTCCTGTGTACCTCTCCAGGCAGATTCAGTACACAAACATATTTATATTTCAATAAGCACGATACAGCCTATCCTGTCATTGTTATTTACCCAAGCAAAGCAGAAGTCTCATAAAGAGGACCAACAAGGATATACACTCTAAAAGAAGAAAATGCCCAAAAGTGCTAGACCTGGGACCCTCAGGAATCATCTCCCAGTCTTTGGAATATCACCCTGCTTCTTTTTCTTCCCAGCACACATCCCAATAAGAAAGTATTTGCTTGTTTTTCCTTATTTACTGTCTGTCTCCCTAAACAAAATGTAGACTTCATGAGAACACACCATGATCAGCAGAATATCTCATATCCTAGAATAGTATCTAGCTCAGGGCATGGGGTCAATAAATATCGATTGGGTAGGTGGGTGAGTGGAAGTATGGATGGATGGATATGGATAAAGATGTAAGTAGATCAATGAGTGAATGGACACATGGTTAGATATGGGTGAATGAGTGAGCAGATCAATGAATGAATAGACACATGGATAAATGGATAGACAGATGGACAGACAGGCAGATGGACGGACAGACAGACTGAATGTGGATGAATGGGTAGATGGAACAACGAGTGGAAAAATCTCACAAAGCTTTCAGCTATGGCCTAACTCCTAATTAAGCTGAGTTTTCAGTGTTTACCCAAAGGGCAAGCCTGGCCTTTTCATCTTCTATTCCACAGCCTCCTCACTAGCAAACAGGAAGGCAGAGTCTCAGAATGGTTCCTTCTCTTTCCATCAGTCACGAAACCTCACAATAAGAAGCTACTTTGTCAGATCTGAAAAATTATTTAAACCTGAAGTTTTTTAGAGGGCGGAACTTAGGCCCAGATCATGCTGACTCTGTGGGCTGTGAGATGGGGCCCTGGCAGGGGAAAGGTCTCAGACGTCTCCTGTCTTCCTGGCTCAGAAATGAGAAAACTATGAACATCCCTAGGAATGCTGTCCAACAGAAGGTGAGGTAGACAAGTGTGGGAGACAGTTTAGTGGCTTGAGACTCCATTTGGTTTTGGGTTATGCACACAGAAGCCCCTCTTATATTAAAGATCTTGGCAACCAAGTTCTATTACCTATACATACTATGCACGCGCACGCACGCACGCGCACGCACACACCCCACCCCTCTTCAAACAGTGAACCTAGTAAGCTCTGAACCCTCTAGATGCCCCCATCTGCGTTGGGTTACATGTATTCCCATCTCTGATCCCCTTCCATAAGATACAGTTTCTATTCAGGTGTCTTCTCAACATATCTGTGGGTATGATGAAGAGAGGGCTGATCTGGCCTGGACTAATTTTGGGTACATGCTCAGTAAGACAAAATTGTGTCCTCCAATAACTTTCAAAGGGTAACCCCCTATTTACCATCTTATGCATATGAATAATTAGTCACACATATGACTAAAACCAGATGCATTATGGGGAGGGACATGGGCAACCAAGAAATGATTATATAACCTATCAACCGAAACAGAGACTAATTGGGCTGGAGAGATGGCGTGGCTGTTCAGAGCAGTTTGATCTTCCAGAAGATAACAGCTCGGTTCCCAGCACCTACATGGCAATCACAACATCTGTAACTCCAGTTCCAGGGAATTCAATGCCCTTTTCTGGCCTCCATGGGCACCAGGAATGCACATAATGTACAGACATATGTGCAGGAAAAACACCCACATACATAAAATACAATAAAAACATAAATAAGAGAATCTTCTAAACTATTCCCCCTATTAACCAGCACCTCCTTCTCTTAAACCCTTCAAAAGAAACCACAAACTATAATGGCAGTCCTTGAGGATCCTCGCTCCTGTGTTCAACTGTCAATCAAGACTGAGAATGGTACATCCTTCTTTAAATACTATCTCTTTGCTCCAAATAAAGTGACCTTGCTTTCTTTGTGAAAACCATGTGAGCCTCTGCTTTCAATTCTCTGGATCATTCTTACCTGGAAACACTAGATCCAGGCTCCTACCACTGCTAACAAAGGGGCTCCAGTCTCTCTTGTCGCCCATGTAGTCGTTGAGGACATGACCATTTTAGATGACAACTACTTCAGGGCTTACATAATGAAGAATTCGGAGTATGCATAAATGCCCTTCATCTTCATGTTGACAGTGTGAACCATTTGAAAGCACCAGGCGCATTAAATATCCCTGTTTAACTGAGAGTGCTTTAAATAGAGCTACACTTTTGGGCTGGTCTCCAACAACTGAAAGGGCCAGGATATGCACTCGCGCGCGTGCGCGCACACACACACACACACACACACACACACACACACACACACACACACACACATTTTCTTTGAAGATCCTTGTTACTGAGAAGTTATCTGCTCCAGATGTCAACCTCTATTGAGGCAAAGGCTGGTGGCCTGTGCTTCACATCCTAAGTGTGTGTGTATGATGTCAGTGGGTTAATTTGTACTTGGAGGAGAGGCTGAGAGGACAACCAGGGTCCTGGAGGAGTGGTCAGTGAAGGTAGACCATGGAATGTGGAGTGGCCCCTGCTGACTTCCTCCACACTTGGGGTAAGGGCTCTTCAAAGGAGACTTGAGTTTCCTCACCTCTAAGGACAGCAGCAGCTTATGGTAGAATCTCAGCAGCTTCCTGAACATCTTCAGTCCAGGTTCCTCCCTCCTTAACAGACTTTCCAGCAACTTGGAAGTCACTGACAACCCAGGGGGCCCTCCTTCCAACACAAGAAAGATGACTCAGGAACTAGATGGCCAGGGAGTTCTCGTTGATATATTTTTATTTAAGTTATTTATTATTCCTAACAGAAGAAGCAGCCTAAGTGTGCACTCAATGAAACTGTACATACATATAAAATGTTGAGTGTTTTAGGAATGTATTATGTGCCTGTGTGTGCATGTATGTATACTGTATATGTGTGTATGTGTACATGCATACATGTATCATGTGTATGTTTGTGTGTGTATATAAGTATGTATGATATTCCCTTGAGAGCATTATACAAATCAAGTTACAAAACATCTATGTTACTCCATAATATTTTCTCACACCCAGTTCACACCTGCTCCTCAGAACTCGGTGTCATTTGAGGTTCTTCACACAAATCGATATTTATTCTTGAATTTCCCATAAGTAGGTGAGCAGAGCGTGTCTGTTTTACGTCTCCCTTTCTCTCGAGTGATTTCTTTGCCAGTCATTTTGGCTGTACAGGTCAGTAACTTGTGTTTTTGTTCATTTCCCTTTTACTGTATGATATTCTGTGACAGAAATACTCTGAAGTGTTCAGGCTATGGGTAGTGTCACTGATTTATTGCTATTGCTTGAATCTGAATGTCCCCCAAAGACCCATGTGTGAAAATCATGATGCCCAGGTTGATACTGTCAGGATCTACAGGGAAGGCCCTTAGGTTTGGGGGAGTATGTCCTCAAAGAGCAGTAGGCAGAACACCCCATTCTTTCTCTCTTTGTTTCTTGGCCTACAAAGAGGTATTGAGCAGCATGGATGATCGGCCATGAACTAGAACTTCTGGAATACAATTAGCCTTTCTCTTTTACATGTTGATTGCCTCGGGTAGTTTGTTACAGTGATGGAAAGCTGAGTAGCACAGCCATGGATGCTCTGTTTACATTATCTTCCACCGTTTAGCCTGTCTACTAAAGTCTTAATTGGGGGTATCATGGTTTTTTGTTTGTTTGTTTGTTTCGTTTTTAAAATTCTCATATGCCCAGTTTTTAAAGGACCACTCTTTCTTCTATTAAAAAATACTTACTTTTATGTATGTATATGGGACCTGTGTCTGGGTACCCTGGGAAGCCAGAAGAGGGTGTCAAAGACACTAGAACTAGAGTTACAGGCAGCTATGAGCCTGAGGTGGGTGCTGGGAACCAAACTCCGGTCCTCAGGAAGAGCAGGAAGCACTCTTAATTACTGAGCCATCCCCCCAGGTTCTTTTTTTCTTTTATTTCTTGAATTAGTTATTTCAAAGACCTTATCAGTTCATCCTAATACCTTAGTGGAATTTTACACATTAATTATTTGTTGCCCTGTAACTTCAAATTCAAATAAAATTTAAATGTGAAGCTCTTGAGTGTCATAGAAGAACTGAGAAGAAATCCAAGGGATCTCTCAGGTATCTTTACAAACTGACCTACGTGCTCCTTTGGAGACTAAATGACTCACAGAGATCCTTATACAAACCAGTGTATGCCGAGTTAATGTGGTCAATGTGTCTGAGAACTTTCCAACAGGTCTTCCCAGGGCACCCAGGAAGCTGTTTCAAAAGAAAATTGACCATGGTGTTATGGCAGCAGGTATAAACCATCAAAGTCACAGTACTCCATGCTTCCTGTGACCGCCATAACACCTGTGACCACCTCCTCCTTTCAGTCCACCATCTTCACCCAGTGCTGTAACTGCAGACTCTTCCGTCATTTTTAGCCAGGGCTTGCAGTGATCCTGACAACACCTTTCAATCTGCTATGGATGTGACTCATTGAGCTTGGCTTTCCAAACTGGGTAGCAGTAATCGTTAATTTGTAACAAAGGAATATTTCAAAAGGAGACTTTTGCCCTGTTACTGGCAAAAGTGTTACCTGTCTTTTTTTGGCTTTTCTGAACTAGAACCTCAAGCTGGCTACAAACTCACTATGTAGATAAAGATGGCCTTGAACTGATTCCTCACCTTCTGACAAATTCTGGGATTAAAGCATGGGCCACCAAACACAGCTACCCTGTCACTTTCTTACTCTGAGAGTGCTAGCACATTATGTAATTCCAGCACAGAGGGAGAAAACTGGGCAAGAAGGAATTTTATGACTTCAAGACTACCTTGGGCCACAGTGTGAAACCTTATCTCAAAACAAACAAAAGGAGCTTGAGAGATGACTCATCAGTTAAGAGCACTGGCTGCTCTTCCAGAGGTCCTGAGTTCCATTCCCAGCAACCACATGGTGGCTCACAACCATCTGTAATGGGATCCGATGCCCTCTTCTGGTGCATCTGAAGACAGCTACAGTATACTCATACACATAATATGAATAAATCTTTTTTTAAGGGCCATTTGAGTTACGTGAGCTTCTAAGCTTCCATCCACCTGCTTCCTCCTTAGAAAGTATATCTTTTTATCTAATAAACTATCCTTACTGCTACATCCACACATCTGTCTAATTCCTTGTTCTGGACCACAAGAACCTAGAAATCCCAGTAATTGGCCACCAAACCTGTTCTCAGCTGGCCGGGGGGGGGGGGTGTGTGTGTGTGTGTGTAATATGCCAATGTTTCTAACCTCTCACACTTTCTACTGCATATGTGCTAGAGAAAAGCCACACCAAACTGCAGACACAGGTGGGAGGAGAAAGAGGAGACGAGGGTTGGGGGTTGGGGGGAGGAGAAGGAGGGAGAGAATGAGTAGGAGAAGGAGAAGGAAGGGGAGGAGGAGAAGAAGGAGAAGGAAAACGAGGGGGAAGAGAAAGAGGAGGAGGAGGAGGAGGAGGAGGAGGAGGAGGAGGAGGAGGAGGAGGAGGAGGAGGAGGAAGAAGAAGAAGAAGAAGAAGAAGAAGAAGAAGAAGAAGAAGAAGAAGAAGAAGAAGAAGAAGAAGAAGAAGAAGAAGAGAAATAATTATTAACTGGAGGACCTGAATATAGATCACAGCATCAATATTAAAGCTGTGCATGGCGGCCCTACCCATGCCTGCAACCCCAGCATTTAGGGATGCAGAAATAGGAGAATAGTGAGGGCTTGCTGGTTGCCAACCTAGCTGAAAAATGTCTCTGAGGCACAAGGTAAAGTATGATAGAGGTATCCTGGTGTCCTCCTCTGGCCTCAGTATGAGTCTGGACACACAAGGGAAATCAGGTATTGATTTTACTTCTTCTATATGAACAATTGAATACTTTGACAGTCTGAGATCCTTAGTTGTATCTGTATACCTTGCCTTCTCTCTGTGTACTTATTCTGCATAATGTTAATCACCAAAGATATGAGGCAAAGCAATACATAAGCAAGATTCATGTTTCTGATAACTGTTACTACTATGGTGGTGGTAATACCAGTCAAACACTTTTAGGAGAACAAGTCGAAGGGACTCACTTAAAGTAATTTGCATAGGAGAGGAAGACCTTCTATGCAGGAATAAGTATGTAGTGGCAAAGCAGATATGCACATGAGTATCTAAGAGGCCCATCCTGCATACAGACTCTCAGAAATGTGGGAAAGGCACATTGTAGAAATCTGCAATGAGAGCCTTGGGGGGGGGGGGGGGGTTAGGACATTTTCAATAATACTGTACTTGTATCCCAGGTCAGTAAAGCCTTAGGAAACTGAAGTTACCCTACAGCTCTATTGCTTTGATGAGGTACCACAACCAAGGCTACTTATAGAAGAAAGTTTAATTGGGGTCTTACTTACAGTTTTAGGGGCTACTTCATGATCATCATGGTGGGAAGCAACAGGCTTGGCACTGGAGCAGTAGTTAAAAGCTTTACAACCTGATGTGCAAGACAGACAGGCAGACAGACAGAGACATAGACAGAGAGACACAGACAGAGAGAGACTGGGCCTAACATGGGCTTTTGAAACCTCAACGCCCACTCCCAGTGACACACTTCCTCCAACAAGGCCACATTTCCTAATTGCTCCCCAAACAGTAGCACTCCCTGGTGACTAAGCATTGAAATATATGAGTCTATAAGGGCCATTCTCCTCCAAGCCACCAAATCCTAGCAATTCATTTTTACTTCTACTGCAGTGGAGTGGTGTTGCCCATGCATTTAATTTATATGCATACAATTATGATAAATCAATTATCAGAGATTAGCAGATAAATATTCTAAAAGAACTGATGGGTGTCTCTACTTCAGTTCCTGCCTCCTGACTTTCTTCGATGACGATCTGTGACAAGGAAACCTGTGTAAGCAAAGTAGATCCTTTCCTGCCCAAAGCTTTCAGTCGTGCTGTCCATCATGGCAATGGAAACCCTGACTAACACAGTCCTGATCATTGTTTTGCCGCGTGCATTAAGAACTTAAGGAGGTCATCTCAGAAAGCCAAGTTAGTCACGGCAACTACAAAGACATCCTTAAAGGAAAAGACACTAAATGTCACTAAGAAGTCTGAATCGAGGGAGGGCTAGAAGAACCAATAGGGCACTGTCTTCAGGATTCTGTAGTTATGTAAAAGTGGGTACTCTGACATTAAAGTGTAACATAGCTGACATCAAGGCCAATTCTGTCTTCCCAACATGTTCCCCACATAAGATGCAATGCCACTATACAGACACTAAAGAAACAAAATCTTCCCAGGATGCTATACACGTATTTTCAAGGTAGACTATTTCAATTTGAACAAGTCCTGTGTGAGATGCAGCACAATTTCCTGATGGAGTGGCGAGACTTACTGGAAATCTTTTTGAACCAGGATTCCTGGTGTCCCTGACTCAGCAACTTTCTAGAGAAAATGAGCACTAAGTCTGCCTTCTACTCAAATCCTTCATTTTAATGGTATCTTTATGACTGGGCCGTCTGACCATAAATGTTAAAGATGACCCAGAACCTTGGACTTCTCCTAAAAATTGCACGCTAAGTCCTTGCTTGTATGCTCATCTCTACTCATTGCTACTCTAAGATTTGACCAAAATGAGAAATTTGACCTCTAAGGATCAGCATTGCTGTTTTAATGTACGCCGAAATCTGGAAATTTAAGGCCCATCTGGCTCTCTGTTAAAGAGTCTGAGACTGCAATACTGTTGAGATTAGGTCCACTGGAGCCCAAAGCTGCAGATGCCATGACAACCCACTCATTCAGTCAACAGAGGATTTCTAAGTGCCTGCTCCACCTGGACTCTTGGAGACCTCTTGATCACAGACCACACTTACAAGGAGATAAGCAATGAAGAGAAGCCCAGAGAATAAAGAGTGGAGTTGTGAGCTCTACATCTGCAGATGCAACCAGCCATGGATGGAAGACACTTTAAAAATAAATATCCTTGCCATCATCCCCTCAGCAATTCGGTATAACAGGTACATTTTTTAAAAGATGTGTTGACTTTTGTGTGCATGGATGTTTTTGCCTGCATGTATGGATGTGTACTATGTGCATGCCTGGTGCTCAAGGAAGCCAGAGGAAGATGTCAGATCTCCAGGAGCTGTGGATGGTTGTGAACCATCCTGTGGATGCTGAGAACTATACCTGGATCCTTGGCAAGTGCTGATAACCACTCAGCAATCTCTCCAGCCCCTATTAGAAATATTTACATTGTAGCGAGTATTTGAGATGCAACTTGGGTTACCTGCCAGTAATTATAGACGCTGTTTATGAGGAATATGAGCGTCCTGGAACTTTGGTACCTGATGGAGTTCATAAAGCTGGTCTCTGATGGGTTCTGAGGGACAACTGAGCTCTGGGGAAATGGAAAGGGATTCAGCCCAGGTACTCAGGAGGCACTTTTATAAGCAGTGATGTGAGAATTTTCCCAGATGGTGGAGAAAAGTCAGTGCCATGAAGGAAAGGGAACCCAAGTATAGGAACAAAGGCCAGCATGGTAGAACCCCAAATATGTTATAGCATAGGAGATGTTTACTGGTCTTCACAGGCTATGAGAGGGGGGGGAATATAGAACAGAAGACGTGAGATCTGTCTAGGACAGACTTGATTCATGTAGACCAGAGCAACACTCACATTGATGGAGAATGCGGTTGACTCTTAGACATCCACATCTGGGCTAGAATGCATTTTACTCCCTTTTGCCCTTGGCTTTGAACACAGTGCTCACTGTGAATCTGTTTAGCTTACTGCAATGCCTCACTTTTTTTTTTTTTTGAGGACTTCCCATTTGTACATGGGTCATTTTGCTCAGGAGATGAGCTTATATTTCTTGTCTGGGTGCTCCTCACCCCTAATTAACACATTGCGTGTTCATAAAAATCAAAGACCTTTAGAAAATCAAAGGCTTTTAGAAATACCAACAGTGGCCAGGTTTGGTGGCACATGTCTACAACCCTTGCACTCTGGAGACAGAGGGGATAGGATCATGAATTGGAGGACAGCCCAGGTTACAAAGAAAGACACACACACACACACACACACACACACACACGCGCGCGCGCGCGCGCGCGCACGCACACAGAGACATCTCTAGCCTCACCGCAGGTCACAACTGCACACTGGGGACACAGTTCCCTTGCTATTCAAGTTGTCCAGCTGTGCTGACATATGCATAGTGCTGAGGACTGTGACTTGTGGCTCAGAGACCCCCACACACACACACACACACTGGGAAGAATATACCTGAAACTAGGATTTAGGCCAACATCAAAATGCCTTTGTGAGCACTGCCTTTCAGGTTTTTACAGAATTGCTAGTTAACTTGTCAAAGTTAACTAAAAAGTGCAAGGTAGGAAACACCTGGGTTCTCTGTGGACGAAAATAAATATAGCCATTAAATGAGCCGAAAAGCTGGCAGACGGAGTGACGGGGCCTCTAAAAATGGATCTCGTTGGTCCATTGCTCCTAAGTAGAAGAATAGACGTTTTTTTACATCTCCAGAATCAATCCTTTCTCCTCCAGCTCCCTGTGAGCACATCCTATATTAACTCTTTCTCTATGCCATTTGGACTGTATTCTCAAGGCCAAAACCAAGTCATCCCAAAGTCTGATTTTTCAGTTTTCATATTGTTACTGACTCGAATCCTTTGTGACCAGTGTGTCCCAGAGTCCTGCAATAGTGATTGATAACTGATATTTTCCGGTTAATTCATCGAATACACTTACCATGTGAGGGGGTTCTCTCATTAGCTCCACAGATGAGAGAAAGAGGCACAGAGAACTTAAACAACTTGCCCAAAGACAGACAGCTAGGCAACATGGAAGAATAGGCCTATCTGGCTCCTGCTACCTCCCGATTTAAAAGCTTGTAAGAACTGATAGGCCTCCAGAGAGGACCTGGTCCAGCATCGGCCATTGGAATAGGAAAACAAAGACCAGAGAGATAAGATTTCACTGAAACCATGCACCCACTCTGATGCTGCTCTGCATCATGTCCATGTCCCCACTTCAAGATGCTTCCCTGAGGGCGAGAGAATGAGGGATGTCATCAGGTCGGGTGGGAAAGGCCCCAAAGCGGCCAAAGAGATGCATCTGAGGCTAAGAGCACTGGCTGCTCTTCCAGGGGTACTGAGTTCAATTCCCTCCCAGCAACTACATGGTAGCGCATAACCAACTATAGTGAGATCTGGCGCCCTCTTCTGGTGTGGAGGCATACATGCAGGCAAAATGCTATTAAACAAATAAAAAATGGGAGGGGAGGAGGGAGGGAGGGAGGAAGGAAGGAAGGAAGGAAGGAAAGAAGGAAGAAAAGGCAACAAAAGCCAAGCCAGCTGGAGCTTTAGAAATTCTTCTCTCTGGCCCAAAGCTTAAGGAAAAGTCACCAATGACTATATCATATACAACTCCAATTTGGGCCCAACCCCAAACACCTCAAAAAGCAGTTTCGTGAGCATCCACCTGAACTTCCTGAGTGTGGCTGCTAAGGACTTGTCTGCCACATACACAGGTCTATTTCTCTCTTGAGCCTCCTAGACTCTTAAGCTTTTCCAGCAAGATTTCCTACACTACAGAAGATAATTCCCCCTGGTTTCCATTTTCTGTCTTGTGAAGTCACAGAGCCTCTGTCTTTGTCCTTGGTCACACCATCTACCTTGGTTCTGGTCCTTACTAAGAGATGCAAGGGTGCAGACATGTTCTGAACGACAACAGCTCATTGTGGGTCACTAGGCCATGCCTTTGGGAGTCACCCAACAAAGATCATGGAGATGAAAACGTAAGCCATATCTGGAAAGGGCATTGCAGGCAGAATTCAGATATAGAGAAACAAAAATGCCTAACTCACATGGAGATTTGTAATTTTCTCCTGCCTGAGTTTAAAACCAGCATAAAGGGATTGATGATCACCATCAGTATCCCTTGGGCCATTTTGGGCACACTTCACCTAGGTTAACCTAACGGGGACCCTCTTCTGCACAACTCAGAGGCCATGGTAGCATGCTCCACTTACCTGTTTTAGCCAGCAATGCAGGATTACATTTGCTTCTCAATTAGTTCAGGGCAAGATTCTAAAGACACTTTCCTTTCATGGTCCATTTAGCTAGATATTCTGGGGGGTGGGAGTTGAAGAAATGACATAGTTTGCAGAAGCCTACCAGGAAATATGTCAAACCTGCAAAGGCTGTCCAATTTACATCCATGACAGCTGCTAAAGTTACTCCTGCTTGTTGAAACTTTGTGAGCTGCCAGAAAGAAAAAAAGAAAAAGAAAAAGAAGACGGAAAAGAAACTAGAGCTTGTGGCACAGAACACCATTTTCTTAAGGGAAGAAGCATTTTAAGATTCACCCTGAATGTGAGGAACTGGAGGTCACTATATGGAGCCGAGCATGGCAGACTCACAAAGGCAGACTCACAAAGGCAAGAATCCAGGGATGGGAGGTGACATGAAAGTGCCTGTGGGCAAGCATTAGGGATGGGAAAGTAGGGGATGGGATAAGAAAAGGCAGAGGGATTAATATGATCAAAGTCCATTGTATGCACGCATGGAGTGCCATAACGAATCCCGAGGCTCTCTACAATTAACATGTGAGCATTTTCACAAAAAGATTCAAGTTCAAATTTTACCCGCTTTGCTGCTCTAGAGCAGCTCTGAGGGATGCGTGTGAAGTTGCTGGAGATGCTCTCACACCATGTGGGTAAAGCACCCAGGACCTCAGGGAACTCAGGAGCCAGGGGCTCTCTGGTACCTTTCACGCCCTTTCTCCCTTCTTATCTACCTCTTGTCTGCCAGTGGAGAGAGCCTGTTTACAGCCACATGGTTTTCCATCTCACGTTCCCACTACCACAGATGAACATAGAGTCGCTATTTTTTCCTTGAAGACTAAAAATATACTTCTGAATAATGCATGGATGAAAAAGGAAATTAAAGAGGAGTCAGATGGCATTTTATGTGATTAAAACACAGCATAGTAGAATCTGTCGGATGCACCGAGGCAGCTCTTCAGAGGCATTCATAACAGTAAATGTCTACAACAGAGGAGCAAAGGGATTTCTGATCCTTTAGTGGCTTCAGTGTTCACACTAGGAAATGAAAAAAAGGCTAGAGAGATAGCTCAATGGTTAAGAGCACTTGCTGCTCTTTCAGAAACCCAAGGAGTCCCAGAATCCACATGGTAGCTTAAAAGCAGCTGTAACTCCAATTTCAGGGGATCCAACACACTGTTCTGTCTTCCACAGGCATTGTACATATGTGTTATACATACACACATACAAACAAACACACACACATAAAAAATAGATAAATCTTTAAATTAAAAAACAAAACCCAGAATAGGGTACCTTAAATCCCAGCACTGGTGAGCTAAGTGGATCTCTGTGAGTTACAATGTAGCCAGAATTACACAGTGGCCCCCCTGACAAAAGGGCGGGGAGCACTAATTAGTGCTAAGAGAAGAAGAAGAATGGATATCCTGAAGGTAAGAATACAGAGTAATGAGATTCGATTGGAAAAAATACTAAGGAAAGTCAAGGAAACCAAAAGCTGGTTTTGCAAAGATCTATAGGCCTGGAGAGATGGCTCAGCGGTTAAGAGCACTGACTGCTCTTCCGAAGGTCCTGAGTTCAAATCCCAGCAACCACATGGTGGCTCACAACCATCTGTAACAGGATCTGTTGCTCTTTTCTGGTGTGTCTGAAGACAGCTACAGTGTACTCACATATAATAAATAAATACATCTTAAAGAAAAGATCTATAAAATTTAGCTTTCCTCATCAGAAAGAGATGACACCAGGTCTCAATACCAGGAATGAGAGGGAATGTCACTATAGGGTAAAAACATTTCAGAGAATAACACTGGGACATTGAGCAACTCAGGCAAACCATGTAAACCATGCTGCCAAAACTCATGGAAGTTGCGAGGTGGCCTCAATGAATGAGCAAATGAAGCAAACGGTTCTCAAGAGATAAAGTGTAAATGGCCAATAAAGAAGAAAGAAGGTTCAACCTCACTAGCTACCAAGTAAAAGCTGCATGAATTCCATCTTACCCCAGTCAGCATGAAAGCCTCCAACAAATGCTGCTGAGGATGTGGACAGAAAGAAACCCCTATCTATTAACACTGAGGACAGGAAGTAGTATAGCCACTACAGACCCAGCATGGAGGTTTTCTCAAAAGACTGATAGCATCATCAATTGTTTCGGGAAATGCATCACGCACTACCACTAGCTACTTTCTGGCCTCAATCTATTATTATTTTTTTATATGAATCAGCTATACCAATCCTGGTTATTTACCTGAAGAACTCCAAATCATCACATTACAGGTACACGTGTACATCAGTGTATACTGAAGCTCTATTCACAACTATTTCTCCCATTCTCTGTCTTCCTCAGTTGCCTCTAGGTCTTTGTCTAGGGTGGGGACCCTATGAGATTCGCCCCTTCTCTGTTAGCATGTTTATTGCTACTGTCCTTGTTCAGGTTTATTGATTAGGAAGCTGTATTGGTGGGATTTCATGAGTGTGTAGCTTCCTTGGCATCTCTAGGAGAGGCAGTCTCACAGCAGACTTTCTGTTCCCTTAGCTTTTAAAGAACTTTTTATGCCAGGCCAGGCGGTAATGGCACACGCCTTTAATCCCAGCCCTCAGGAGACAGAGGCAGCCTTCTCTCTGAGCTTGAGGCTAGCCTGGACTACAGAGTGAGTTGAAAAACAAAACCAAATGCACACAAAAAACTTCCCATGCTGTCTTCTGTGGTGATCCCTGACCCTGGGGTGCAGGAGTTGAGCTGTAAACTGATTCATCAGCTGGGACTGGACTCCACAGCGCTACGTTTTGATGAGTTGTGGTTTCCTATAATGGTCTCTGTGGCAAAGATAAGTTTCTTTGATGAAGGCTGAGAACTACACTTATTTGTGGGTATAAGGATATATATCTTTATGCTGGCTTACTAAAGTGATGCTTGTGAGTTCTCCAAAATCCAGTTGGCACTTATATATGTGTATATGTGGTATATATACATAGATGTATGTGTGTACACACACGCGCGCGCGCACACACACACACACACACACACACATATATATATATATATATATATATATATATAATTGATATATAAACAATTAGAGAAAAAGGCAATGAATTTTGGGGAGATCAGGGAAGAGATATATGGGAGAGGTTAGAGGAAGAAGTAAATGATATAATTATATTTTAATTTAAAATTATTAATAAAATAATTTTAATAAAACTATTGATAAAATTATTGATAAAGTAAAATGTTTAATATCGATAATATGTCATTTTCAGGAAATGGATGCAACTAGAGATAATCATATCAAGCAAATCAAGCCAGCCTCAGACAAATTTTGTGTGTTTTCTCTCATTTATGCTTCCTATATTTTGTGTAATATAAAAAAATCACATAAGTGGACATAAAAGTAGGAGTGAAATAGTCTAGAGGAACACAGAGGACTAAAGAAGGAGAGAAGAAAACGGAGAGAGTAGAGGGTACAGAGAGATTATACACTTGAATGAAAATGTTAAAGTAAAAATAAATCAGATAAAATAAGTCTTCCTTTGCTTTCTTAAAAAACAGTATTGATTTTGTAGCTAAAAACCTTAGCACAGAGAAAATTCTTGATGATATCACTGACAAACTCTACCAAACATTTATGGTATAGATAACAACAATTCTACCCTACTCTTCTAGAAAACTGAAGAAAATAAAGTATTTCCGAACTCATTCCATCAAGGTTCATTGCCCTAATAACAAAACCAGATGTTGGAAACAGAGAAACAGACCAGCAGTTTTTATGAGCTTAGATGCAAAAGGAATATCTAAATAAAAACTTAGACATCCAAACCCAGAAGAATAAAAAGAGAAAGTATGATGGCCAAGTGGAATTTATTCCCGGAATGTGAAGCTGGTTCAAAATTCAAAAATAAATCCTTATAACTCATAGTTATGATCATCTCAAAAGATGTAGAATAAGTGTCTGCCCAAATCTAAATCCATTTTTTAAAAAATAGCTCCCAGCAAAATAAAGCAGCTAAGGAAACTTCTCAACCTGATTTAGAATATCTACCAACAGTGTGACTAATTGTGTATAGTTAATGGAGGGTCTTTGGGAAAGAAGAAGTCAGAGGGAGCTATTTGCCCTTACTGGTACACAACACCATACTCAAGTTTCTGATGCAGCATGCCCAGTGCTTAAAATCAACACAAAATGACCGGGGGTAGAGGGTGGAGGGCAGGAGTAGATTGGAAGGAGAAATTGTCCCACCTTTAGTCTCGTGGGACAATTGTCTACATGGAAAGTACTTGAGGACTCACACAGAAGCTACTAAATGTCAGCAAGGTTGTAGGATACAAGGTGACAGACAAAATCCATTATTTCTACAGAGAATTAAGTTCCAGAAGTTAAAGAAGTTTGACGTTTCCCTTTACAGTACTATCAAACACAGGAACTTTTAAGGATGTTTGACACAAACTGTGTAAGGTACTCACACTAAAGGATTAAAACAAGACAAAAACCCCTGTACTTGGATACCTAGCCAAAAAGACCTATTTGAAGAGATATACCATGTCAATGGATTGGAATTCCACAGGTTATTAAAATGTTTTAATAAAAGAACTTAGTTTGACCACTGTCCTAAACATCTAACAGTCTCAAGTAAAATCTTGGGAAGTTGTTGTTGTTGTAGAAATCAGAAGCAGAGTTTTCTATTTTACCTGAAAATGCAAAGTACCTAAAAAAATGACCAAAATACCTTTTGAAAGATTAAAACTGCGAAACTCACAATACCCGACTTCAAAATGTTTGTAAAGTGAGATGATCAAGGGCTGACATTGATTTAAAGGCTGGCAGCCAGATCAGGGAGCAAGCATGATTTCTATCACTACATATAAGAAAACGAACTCAAACAAATCATAGCTAAAGTGTCTAGGAGAAAACGTAGTAGAGTTGGGCAAAACAGCACTCATCTTTAATCCCAGCACTGAGGAGACAGAGGTAGGAGGATCTCTGTGACTCTAAGGCCAGCCTGGTCTGCAGAGTGAGTTCCAGGACAGCCAAGGCTACACAGAGAAACCCTATCTCAGAAACAAAATAAAATTTAAAAAGAAGTAGAAGATACAAAAGAAGATTTTAAATTCAGACTCCCTGGGCTCTTCTCAGTCGTCCCCGTCCCCCCCCCCCCCCATGTGCTTTCTTGTCTGGTTTTGCTCTAGAGGAGAGGGCTGCTCATCTCCTTCATGCTTCATTTTACATTGTTGCTTCCTCAGCAATTGAGATCAGAACCCCATGCAGCCTTCAGGGAAAACAGGGTTGGATGGCAGGAGGCAAGTCGTGTTGAAGAATATCTAGAAAATTCCTTAAACACAGGCATTATATATATATATATATATATATATATATATATATATATATATATACACACACACATACATA
The DNA here is from genome assembly GCF_000001635.26 of Mus musculus. Taxonomy (NCBI): domain Eukaryota; kingdom Metazoa; phylum Chordata; class Mammalia; order Rodentia; family Muridae; genus Mus; species Mus musculus. Next base: position 67,849,886 of record NC_000077.6, read on the forward strand.
TACATATATATATATATACATATACACATATATATATACACACACACACATATATATATATACATACATACATACACACACACATATATATATAATATGTAAGTACACTGTAGCTGTCTTCAGGCACTCCAGAAGATGGCATCAGATTTCGTTACGGATGGTTGTGAGCCACCATGTGGTTGCTGGGATTTGAACTCAGGACCTTTGGAAGAGCAGTCGGCGCTCTTAACCGCTGAGCCATCTCACCAGGCCCCCCACAGGCAATTTTTGATCAGCTCATGTTTTAATTTTAGTCAGCCAAGAGGGATAAAATGTAACTTGAGATAGGACTGAACACACAATGTAGAGATGCATTTGCTAGTAAAACTGGTTCAAAGACCAGCCTGCTCTGGGTCAAAGAGCTTGCAGGTCTGGCTATCACAACCCAGACTTAGCTGTAGTCAAAAGAAATGGAACCATCTTTAGATTACGATAAACAGGCAGCCAATCAATGCTGAGAGACGGAGAATCCGTTTTCTCCCAGGGCTGAGCTTCCCACTAGGCTATCTAATCCCAAGTGATCATCCCTAAACATATATGCATATAAGCCACACTATATGAACTTAGTGTGTTTTCTATGTTGTAGCTTCAAGCTTTTCCATCCACACCCCAGTTCCCAAGTAATAACTCAGACGCTTATTTACAAGTAAGTGCCTAGGTCGTACACTTGGGCTTGCCCCCCTGACTAGCTCGTAACTTATATAACCCATTTAAACTATTCTATGTCTGCCACAAGGCTAGTTACCTCTCCTCGGTTTCATGCGTATGACTTCCTCAGAGTCTGGGTGGTGATTCTCCCAGTGCCTGACTAACTCCCAGAGTTCCAATTTCTCTACCTGAACACCCAAATTCTATTTCCAGCCTTTTGTTATTAGGCCATCAGGTTTTTATTGACAAATGATGCTTCCAAACAGTACACAAGAGACGTGTGTGTATAATAAATTTGTCATGACTTCAAGAGGAAGCATAGGGGAAACACAGGGAAGAGAAGAAGGTAGAAATGGTGCTAATACAGTACTTATGTATGAAGTTCTTAAAAATATATAAAATTTTAAATTAAAAAAAAGTAAAAGAAATGGAACTGAAAGATACAAAGGAAAAGGATAGCACTTGGAAAGGAAGGTGTGTCTCTCACATCGCTTCACACCCCCCCCCCCAGCCTTTCATCTTTGCCATGATTGACAGATGCACGGGGCCAGCAACCAGCAGTTAAAAGCAGTAAATGTAGTTTGTGGCTACACTCATTCAGGAACACTGCCACATAGGGCTGCTATTCACGTGAGTACCTGATCCTGCTGGCTTCAGGAGAAGCACCAAAGTGGCCAAGCAATTGACCATTTGCTTGACCACAATCATAGGCCAGGTTACAGACACACAGCCAACTCTCCCCCATGGTAGCCGCACACAGTGTGCATCAGGCTGGCACTCCAGAAATGAAGGCAGCAGGCAGCTTCTCTCCGGGGAGCAACTTCAAATCCCCAAATCTTTCCAGAGCTGGAAAAATAGAAACCTACTTGGCATTAAGGAGTGGTAGCTTTTTCTTCTGACTCCTTTATAGGCTAGGATGCTGCTGGGTGTGGTAGCCGATGCCTGTAACCCCAGTACCTGGGAGACGAGGCCGAAGGAGTTCTAAGCCATCTTTAATCACACGGTGAAATCTTGGCCAACCCTTTTAAAGCTGGGCATGGTGGCCCTGACCTTCTGCTCACTCATCCCAGCACTTAGCAGGGTAGAGACAGGGGTATTCCCTTGAGTTCCAGACCAGCCTAGTTGGCAGACCAAGTTCCAAAATCAATTAGCTATGAATCAATCAATCAATCAATCAATCAATCAATGACAAGCTGGCAGGAGCTATTGTATTCATCCACATCTCCTTCCCCCTTCCCCAGCCTTTCCCATAAGAAATCGTTTTTTTTTGCCTGGGCCACACTCACAGGAATTCAAGACCCTAGGAGGCTTTGTCAGCCAAGTGGCCCCAGTGGAAACTAGTTCTCTCCTGAGGCTATTTCAACATCCCGAGAAGTCATTTGGTCTCAGCGAGTGGCAGAATGCCACTCAATGCCAAGTGACCCACATATTTATACCATTAATACTTGAAGTTTGAAATTACCTTGGTTACATCCACTACATTGTCTTTTCCAACTACTACAGGTTGCTTAACGGCAGTAATTTGTGTATTTCATGTCCTATTATCCCGACAGAGCCTGAAGCAGTATTTACCACCCAGTGAGGCCTGGGGATGTTTACAGTCAATTATGGTAAGTTCGGGGACATCACTTAAGCAATCCTGCCAAAGATCTAAAGTGAACCAAAGCAAAATTGCATCTCTGGAAGAACAAAGTCAAGGCCACAGACACAGAAAACAACCTGCCACCTGCCCTATTCCTATCACGTCTGCACTCAGTCCCCCAATTTCGTGCACAAGTGAGATTTAGAGAATTTATCAAAACTTAATCAAATAGCAAGCCCAGTGACAAGGAGTTTTTCAGATGCCGACTTCTTGCTGGAATGAATACCCCTGAGACCTGGGCCCCTGGGGCAAGCTGTTGATTTTACCCCAGTGGAAAACAATTCACCATTCTGATGAGCAGGAAAGGCCAGAAGCAACCCATGGCTGGGGTCTGGGCCAGATGGTCCCAGGTTCCTTTAGTGGCTTCTTATTCAAAGGACTGGAATAAGGGCTTACACTTATTTGTGAAAGCAAGCAACTTAGTTCAAAGTGAAGCTCAGATTAGGCAGGAGTGCACTATCAAGATTAACAGCAGAACACAGGAGAGTACTTACAGGCCCTGCTTATTGCTTGAGGCTTCCTTTTATGGGGCTCAAAGGAAGAATATGGTTGCTAAAAGGCCCAATATGAATGGTTCTCTGTTTTGATTGGTAGATTATGTCATGATATCATTTTCCTAGTGGTGCATGTCTTTTCCCATAATGCACCTGATTCTAATCATATGCACCCCCAAGTAGGCACAGGTTAAGATGGTAGGAATTCTAACTTCACTTGAGGACAGTTTTGCTTCCATATGTTCTCAAGACCAGTTCAAACTGGATCAGCCTTTCCATTCTTTCCTGATAAATTGGGGATACATCTGAACAGAAACTGTTTATGTTCTATTGCTGTGAGAGTAGGAGAAACTTGTCCCATTGTGCAGAGATGGGTGTATGTGTAGCTCGGCTAGGTGGGGGTCTGAGGCTGTCAGGTACATAGCTCAAAAAGGGGTCTATGTACTTGGAAAGGAATTGAGCTGCCAATCAAATTGGTGAGTGCTGCTGCTGCTGGTGTATGTGTGTATAAACCAAACCAAGTCAAGTCTCAGGTTACTAAACCATCCCCAAGCGCTTGCCTGCCCTAATTTGGTTTGAACAGATTATTTTAGAGTGGGCAGTGAGCAAAAATCCTGGCTCTGGTAACTTAGTAGCTGTGTGACCTTAAGTGGATTAAACTCTGTGCCTCAGTTCCTTCTTCTGTAAAGCAGAGTTAACAGTACCTACCCCAGAGGATTATAATGAGGGCCAGAAGGATGCTCTGTGGGTAAAGGTGATTGCCACCAAGGCCTGATGACGTGGGTCTAGTCCCTGGGACACACATGGTGAAAGAACTGGCTCCCATAAAGTTGTCCTCTGATGTCCACATGTGCTCTGTGGCACAAAGGTGCCATTGTGTACACACACACACACACACACACACACACACACACACAATGTAACAGATCTTTTTTTCTTTTTTTCTTAAAACTGGGAGGCACTCATAATCTCAGAGTCTAGGTCATTACAAGAGAGAGGCCCGGGTGCAAGCCTGAGTTACGACTCAATTTTAGAGAACAAAGTGAGACTGAGCTTGGTGTCAGCCAGGAGCAAATGATCAGCCGCCACATCTTCCATATCACAATTTAAGAACTGAAGAAATGTGGGCTGATAGGGAACTTGTAGCCCCCCGGGGGTCTGATTGTTGGGTCTTCCAGCTTCTTGATTATGTTAGTTCTATCTTGCAACTGTTGCTTAGATGAAAGGCAAATTGTCTTTCTCACTGGGGAAAAGAAGGAATCCCATTCCTCCTGATTTAAAACAAAACAAAACAAAACAAAACAAAACAAAAAAAGCTGTAGAGACATGCAACAACGCACACGGTGGTCTGGGGGACGACTGCATTCCTGTGGCCAGCAGTCTTGAAGAAATATCCCGTGAGAAAGGAAACACCCTCCAGAGAATGTTTACCTGAGAGGCTGCCAATGAGCTGCTGCTGGCCCCAGTCCTGGGTCTAGGCTTTGCAATGTCTTTGTAGGAAACTCTAAGGTAATCCTAGACCAGGTCCTTAAGTGCAGGCAAATACATAGCAGCACACCAGCGATCACCAGGTCAGCCAGGCAGCCTCAGACTCATAGGTGCTGGCTCCTTCCAGAGAGAGAAAGAGGCCTTAGTCTCCTTCAGAAACAGCAAGTCAAAAGCTAGACACGGTGGCTCATGCCTGTCATCCTTCAGAAGGTTGAGGCCGGAGGATTGCCAAGAGTACAAGACTTGTATGGGCTACAGAGTGAGACTCTTGCCTCAAAAATATATACAAATTTAAAACATCTTTAAATGAAGGAAAGGAAAGGATGGATGGAGGCACAAATAATTTTAATTAAGAGCTTTTTTTTCCCTCTCAAGTTTCAGAAACAACACAGGCAACTGCATTCTGATAGATAGCAACAAGCTGTGACTGACTATGCAATGTAACAGGAATGAAGTGAGTCACTTTTCAAATTTCAGTAATTCAGTCCGCCATTTGCAAGTTTCACAAACACAATTTTTATTAAAATTGTGCATAGATCTCATATTTTTTTTAAAAAAACCTTCTTTATTCTGATATCAAAATAGTTATCTTTTTAAAATACCGTGAAAAGCTGTAATACAATTTTGTTGCTATATATTAAGTAATCTTCCTGAGATATCAGTCTCTTCTCTCCCATCTCTCGCCGCCACTGTCACGCTCCCATCTCTCACCGCCACTGCCACACTCTATCTCTTATTCTTTTCTTTTCTTGGCATCTTTGACACTTATCCAAGACAAGCATGAAAAGGAAAAGATCTTTCTTACAAGCCCTTTATTTTTAAAAAAATGAAAGGAAAGAATGGGAAAAAGGAGGGAGGGAGGGGAAGAGGGAGAGGAAGAAGGGAGAATAGAAGAAAAGAAGCAGGGCATGTAAGCTAGGGGCACACAAGCTGGTGAGAGTGAGTATCTGCCGTGACATCAGAGTCTTTTTAGTAGACTATGGCAGGCCCTGGACTTACATACACCAAACACTAATTTTAGCCTTGTCATGATAATTTGGGCTCAGCAGCACCGTCTAGTGGCCAGGCTGTATCAAAACCCAGCAATGGGAACCCAACCACTTTGACACCAGGTTATTGGAATATGACAAGAGTTACAGAGACCAAACTTTTCTTTTTTGGGGGGGTGGGGGGAGGCCACAAGTCAACTGGATTCTAGAAAATCCACTCTGGACACAAGAGCCTACAGATTCTCAGTGTACAGCCCCAGGGATGGCGGCTTCACACAACACTGAAATGTTTCCATCAGAAGCTGGACTCAGGTAAGGATTTCTTTCGACCTAAGGAAAGGGTGTGGTATTTCACTCTCTGCAGGGTGCCATAAGAAATCTGTTCCCCAGGAATGGTCCTTTGTGAGGTGCCAGCTGTACTGGCTCGAGGGGGCCTGCTGGCTTTTCGGGGGAGGTGGAGAGAGCTGGGCGCAGATCTGATGTCCCTCTCCATGTGGTTGCCCAGGCCCTTGGCTGGGCTCTCTCGAATCCTGAGGGCCTGCTCATTCATGGCAGCAGGGCTCAGCCGGTCACTCCCTAGGGAGATTGGGGGTGCTGGTGGTGAGCTCTCAGTCCTGACAGTCCTCTTGTGTTCTTTCTTCCAAAACACAGACTTCAAAAGAGTGAATGTCCCCTGTCCCCTGTCTTTGTCAGGGGCCCTTTCCTCCATGGCAGCCTTAGACTTCATCTTGGGTAAGGTACCTGGGCCACTGTCCTTAAAGTTTCTAAGCAAGCCAGTGGAGGGGGAAGGTGGGCTACTCTGGCTTCCCACCTGGCTACTTCCCTTCCAAGGTGTCATCTTCTGGCCCTCAGGGCGAGCTGGCTTTTCATCCCCCACTGAGGGCATCACAGTGAGGGGCAGGTCAAACTTTTTTGGGAGCCTGATATCCTGACTTACATTCCCCGTTCGTGTCCTGGCAGTGTGCAGACTGTCATCTAAAGACCCCAGGGCTGGATGGTGGTTGAGGTGGCATGAGGAAAGGGGCACCCCAGTTGTTCCTTGCCCAATGGCTCGACCGCTGTCTTCACTTTTAGCAGGAAGGGTGCCATCTGACCTCGGTGACGCTGAAGTCTCTTCCCCACCAGCAGCACGAGTCAAGAGCGGCACAATGGACTGGCTGGTAGAACGGGGTCTTCTTCTGGACTCTAGGTATTCCACCAGTTCAACGGATGCCCCGGGACGTTTCTCCCTGTGTCCAAATGACCACCTCAGGGGCATGGTCTTGAAGGGCCCATGCCTGGATCGGGAAGCAGGAGATGCCTTCATGCTGATACTTCGGCCACCAACACCCCGAACCAAAGGTCTGGTCTCAACTCCTCCTGAAAAAGACATGAAGACCATGAGCACCTGCTAAGGGATATATGCCCTGCCAGCCTTCAAGCAATGGTGTATCTGGGCAGATACATAATCAGGTCTGGGTACAGTGACCATAGCACAAGCGAGATACACAGGGGTCCTGCCTTTCAGGGCCACCAACAGTTTCATCCATGATCTCATAGAATTCATGTACACATTAAAAACCTACAGGGGAAGCCACAGGCCAAGAAGACAGCCTTTTTTGACATCCATAGGGGATTGCTCCTAGGATCTTCTGTGGGTGTGCAAGTCCCCTCTAATACAATAGCATGCGTAGTCTTCCATGGACTTTACGGGATTTCTAGATTATTTATGATACTGACACAAAGCAAATGCTATGTAAACAATTGTCATGCTATGTCCCTTAGGAAGTAATCACAAGAAAAAATATCTGTGCATTTTTAGTAGATATTCTTCACCCTCCCCAGACGTTGTCCCCGCCACCTCCTGAACCTGCCTGCAGTTGACTGAATCAGCAGATAAGAAAATGATGCTGAGGGCTGACTACATCCACGTGCCCTACAGCCAGACCACCGAGGGGTTCACTGAGTCAGCTGCCCTGAGGTCTAACATTATTATCATCTATCTTTAACTATGTCTAAGGACAGAATGTTTACCAAATGTCTCTTAAATTGGGTCAAAACTGGGTACTTCTACTTTAAAATGAAAGGATGTCTGTCACATATCCCATACTGAGCCCAAAAGAAAACAAAGTAACTGTAGGCTTCATTTTATCCAATTTACCAGTGCTGCCTTTGTGTCTTATTGTAGTTTGCAATTGCCTGTAAATAGCTGGGAAAGTGGTTTTGGTATATAGTCTTAAGTGAGTAGGTTAGAATCCTACAAGGCACTGTGATTCAACTTGCAGACACGCACACGCATGCACACAGACACAGACACACACAATGTACTATGCATGCATGTGAAGACGGACATACACAGCAGGTTAGAGAAACGGATTCTCAAAGTGATGAAATGGGGAGGGGCTGAGAGTGTTGCTACTTCATTACTTACTTTCCTAATTCTTTTCTACAGCTCGGCCCTTCTAAAAAGAACATACGGTGATCAGCATCCAGTGCCCTTCCCAAGTGGTGTTACCATCGCCACACTGCCGGGACTGCTTGGCGCCTGACATGCGCTGCCCCTACTCCATGTAGGCTGCGTGCTAGTCGGTCAAGTACATAAGCACGGTGCTGGCGACCACAGCTGGCTGCTGACCATAGGCTGCTCATGGAGTTTAGAGTGTTATCATCGGCCGAAGCTTACATCCCTCCCAGTCCTTAAGTCGAAACTCTAACCCCAAGGTCATAGCTTTAAAACAGTGTCCTTATCAGAAGAGGTAGGAAGAACCAGAGTTCTGACTGCATCAAAGAAGAGGACTCACCATAACCCAACCTAACTACCCCCCGATTCCATCCTGCAGAGCCATGAGGAATAAACTTCTGTCACTGGTAAGACCCCAGCGTATTTCTGTTACAACAGTCCCAGAGGTCTATGACAGACACTGACTTTAAAGATAGTCAAGGACTTTGGCCACAAAACACCCATGTGGGGATGTCCTGAGATTCTCAGGCACACAGGTGTGAGGTCAAGGAGAGCAAAAGTCACAGCGAATGCTGGGATAAGAATCTAAGTGCACAAGGACACTTAGTCTGCCCAGCAGCTGAGAAAGCAGCCCCCAGGGGGAGGGGAAAAGTACGGAACCAGCCTCAGGCAGATGGCAGAGAGGATTCATGGGGCTCTCGCCTGTCGGGGGTTTCACATGCCATTTTTGATATCTTTTTCTTTAGAGCTTTTCTTTAGACTGGCTAGGAATAGACCTAATTCCACCCAAAATACTTTGTCATTTCAGTTTGCATTGACCTTGTGGCTCCGCCATTCAATCCCCACACCTGGGGAAAGATAAAACACAGCTCTGGAGGCTGGGGTGTGTGTGAAGTTTTCTTGTTCCTCGTCCACCGCCCTGAGAAGGGCAGAGAGGGAAGCTTTGCATCAGGAGGACAAAGCTGTGGCTTCTCGCCCTTCACCAGGTGGAGTGGCCTGGAGCCCTGGCAGGGAGCGAGAGGACCTGGTTGCTGCCGTAAATAACTACTTTTCCCTTCTTCCTGGTGTGGAAGGGCCCTGGGCCAGGGCTGACAGCAACCCACAGGACACACACCCAAAGGACCCCTTCAGCTTGCCTCTTTTTGGACAAAAAGCACCCTTTATTTCTTTTCATCTATTTATCGCCCCGTAACAGGATCTGAGGGAGTGGGGACGGAGAACCTTAGATAAACTGAGAAGTAAATGGTATAAGCAGAGAGAAAAAGCAGCAGGTACCCTTACGGGCATTGCTCACTACCAAGCAGCCCGCCTCTTCTCCAGCCTTTCCTCTGGGAGATGGGTCATCTGGGAGCGTGGAAGGAGACTGGGATCCAGGGAGCCTGAGAGCCACAAAGGAGCTAGTCTTTTTTGTTTTTTTTTTTTTTTTTAAAAACATTTATTTATTTTTATTCTATGTGTGTCTGTCTCTACATATATGTGTACTGTGTGAGAGTCTGGTGCCTGCCTGCATAGGTCAGAGAAGGGTGTCAGTCCCTTGGAACTGGAGTTACAGATAGGTGTGAGCAGCCACGTCATTGCTGCGAACTGAACCCAGGTCCTTGGCAAGAACAAACATTCTTAACCACGGAGCCACCTCTTTCTCCAGCCCAAGGTGTACAGTCTTAAGCTGCATCTTCTTAGAGGTTGGAGACACCCTGCAAAAGACAGTCACCTTCTCAGGCCCTACAGGACCCCTCTGTGGTGGGTCCTTGGTCTGCTGAGGCATACAGCCTCCAACCAACCATAGGGCGGCTGCTCCAAGAGATGCCTCCTCTGTTCCCGTCTGCGTACAGACACCTTGATTCTCAAGTCACTTCTGTTCCTTGGGCCAGTGATGTGATCTCCAAATTGAGGTCACACCGTGCTGCTGGCAGGAGCCTTAGGGCCTCTTCTCCCCATCCTTAGTTCATCTTCAATGGGTCAAGTACTTTCAATATCCCTAAGGGTTTCCATCACATCTTAACATCCACCCATTAATTTATCCCAAAAATATTTAAGAAAAGCCTACTGTATGCTAAAGACTATTTTTTTTTCAGTGCTTGGGGAAAAATACAAATAGAATCCAAGATGGTGCACATGCCTTTAATCCCAGCAATCAATGAGACAGAGGCAAGCTAATCCCTGTGAGTTTGAGGTTAGCCTGGTCTACATAGTTTCAGCCCACCCAGGGCTATATAGGGAGACCCTGTATCATAACAATAACAAAAATGCAAGTAGAAAGTGACTGTGCCCTTGGGGTTTGACAAAAACCAAAACATAAGATATTGTGTAACACAGTGGGTGATAAAGGCTACAGTGAACAAGGTGGGATCAGGAAGAAGAGGAGGGTGGGGCACGAGGAATGAGCAATATCTGAGAGACCTAAGTGAAAGAGGAAGGGGGAAAGGAGGAAGGGAGGCAGGGGGAGATCTGAGGAAGATGAGTTCCAGACTTCAGGAGCAGCAGATGCAAAGACCCTGGGGTAGAAGTGAATTTGCTGTGTCAGGCGAGCATCAAAGACAACCAGAGCTGGAACCCAGGAGAGAAGCGCCCATGCTATGTGCACCCAGGACAGCTTCTGAACTCCAATCCATATTTGAAGATCTCTGCCACTGACTTTAAATATCAAAAACAATTCCAGCCCCTCTCTGCTCCTAGTTTAGTTGTCCCTTTTGCTCTCATGTCTCTTGACAGCCTGGCAGCTACTTCTGCCTGGACGGCAGAGGCAATCTAAAACAAACTTGACCCCAAATTTTCTGGTGGTGCCCGAGAAGCTCAGGCAATGTCTACAGACAGGCCAGGGCTACTCTTCTTCCTCTGAGACTGAGCCAGTTGGACAGAAGTGGGCAAGAGAAGGGCTGGATGTCAACCACCATCCCTTGGGAGCCAAAGTCACCGTCCCTTCTCTCACCCCAAGTGTCCCTTTGCTCTAGAGAGGGAAGAGCAAAGCCTTGTGGGCAGAAACAGAAAAAGCAACAACAGGGTCCATCATGGGTGTGGTTACTCACAACCTAGAATCCCATCACTCAGGAAGCTGAGAGACTGAGTTCCTGGCCAACCAGTGTTCCACAGTGAGAGTTGGCCCCAAAGTAGAAATGACAACAGAGAGGACCCAGAAACAGAATAACTCAAAACAAAACAAAGAGCAGCAGCCGCAACAACACAGAAGAGCAGTTCCTAAAGGCACAGAGCTGTGCAACCAATGACCCTGAGGGAGAGAGACAGCATCAGGGTGTGACCTAACCAGGCTTACAGGGTCACCGCTAAGATCCCATGAGTCAGTAAATAGATAAGAATTATCTCACATCCCAGTAGGTGTGTAACCAGGAGCCTGCACCTGTCCCAGGATAGTTATAAATATGACTCAGCATACTTGTAAGTGAAACCATCACATTAAAAGATTGGACGCCTCTGATCTTGGAGCAAAAGGGCAGTCATAAGACCACATGGGAAAACGGAGGAGAGTGAGGGGGTAGAACCAGGAGCCACAGCAAACAACTAGAGGAATCTGAAGGCAAAAGACAATAACTCAAGGGAAATACAAGACAAAGTCCCAAAGAAAGGCCTGAGTGTGCAGAAGGAAGGCATTTGGGTGCGGGGTGGGGCTGAACACCCAGGCATGTGCTAGAATTTCTGAACTCTGAGGTCAGAGAGAATCTTAAAAACTTCCAGCCTGGGAGAACAAGAGACACTCACGTGAAAAAGAACAGTCTGGGCTTCTCACCTGCAGCCCTGGGGCAAGGAGATCGTGGGAAACCAGCTACCGATGCAGAAAGCAAAGAATTGCAACCCCAGAGCCCCAGGCCAGCCAGGCTACCACCCACTGGGGTGAAGGAAATACTTCTGTCTGCTAAGGACTTAAGAGCTCAAGTGCCTGAAGGGCTCTGACAAACACTGGCAGAGCAGAGATCTCAGGGCAGAGGGCAGAGAAGACAAACACGAAACCACAGTGCATCCCACAGTGCATTCCACGAACAGTCTATCCTCCACAGGGAAGGCCAGGCAGCCTCGGAAGGTCAGCTCAAGCCAAGTCGGGTACACAGGATGAACTATTGCAGCACAATGGGGGGAAGAATCCCCAATGGGGCAGAGGGAGATGGAGGAAGGGTTTCAAACCTCTCCTTGTGGGAAGGATGTCAGGGGAGAGGGGAGGGAAGGGCGCGGCTCCAGCTCCAGGGTTACTGGAGAAGAGAGAAAAGGCGATGAGGAAGCAGAATGCCTGGCAGGAAACAGCTGGTTTCTTACCGACTTCTAATGGCAGGAAAACGTGATTGATTGTCAACACCGAGAAAGCACCCAGGAACAAGGTAGGAAGAAAAGCAGAACTTGCAAATTAATTAGGAAAGGAAACCAACAGCAACCAACAAGTTTTTTGTTTTTTGGTTTTTTGTTTGTTTGTTTGTTTTTGTTGTTGTTTTGTTTTTTGTTTTTGGTCTGAAGAACCTGAACCTCAAACAGAAGTCACTGTAAGGCTACATACATGAGGCATTTACAAAAGAGCCATGGATTAGGGATGAACAGCTTAGAGTCCAGTGCTTGGGGTGTACCTGAGAACCAGCTGTCTCCTATTGTACTCTCTGTATCCACTCAGCTGTGGTTTTTCAGCCCCACCAGGTCTTCCACTCTTTTTTTTTTTTTTCTTGCCAGCTACCTGTAGCTGTCAGTGACAGCACCCTGCAGGTCCCATTTGGCACTCTCCCAAAGCTCCTTGCTCCTCAGTCCTCACTGTGTCATTCCTGCCACATGCCAGCATGGTAGGAATTGTACATTCTAAAGAAACATACATATCTAAAGAGACATTCATATCCCTCCCTTTGGCTAAAGTCAAGTGAAACAGTGCATCCCATTCAATTAGAATTTCCCTGGAATCACAGCTGAAAAAAGTCTGATTCCTCAAGATGAGAACTTCACTGCTGAATACACGTTTAGTCATCGTCTGAATACTTTACAGGAGAGAATTGAGCTAAAAATCAGGAATACATTTACAGATGGGAAAATAGTTGTTATATCGATTGGTTATATTACTAAGTTGTGCATACAAAAACAAAACAATAACAAAAAGAGACATATTTAAAGTGACATGGGGGAAAGGACTAAAGCAACCAATCACCTAATATCATATATGACAGTAAGCGCTCAAGCCCTCAAAAAGGTACACAGAGCACTTATAAAATAACAAAACAGACTTTTCCATGAAAGAAGATAACATTTGAGACGCTCATTCTTGGACCATAATTCGCCAAATTGGAAACAAAGAATAAAAAAGACGACCGCACGGTCTTGAATACTTGAAATTCCCAGATACCATCACAAGGGGAATGAAAGCTGAAGTGACATACTATCTGGGAAGGAAGAAGACCTACTAAAACCTTTAACGCCCAAGAAAAGCCACAGAGGATGATTATCAGGCTAAGGATTTGTCCTAACAAGCTGGGGACACCTAAGTGCCGGGGCCCTCTATTCACAACGGTCTCTGGGAAGGTCCCCTTGGGATAGATCTATCTCTTCCTTCCTTTCGTCCTTTCCTTTTTTTTTTTTTTTTTTTAAACATAGTTACATCTTCCTGCAGTTGTAAAGGTAGGGTGCTTTTATATTCCTTTGGCTCTCCAGCACCTCCTTTTCATATTTGCCCCAATTCTATGAGTTTTAAGCCCCAATAAACTCTGTCTTAGTCAAGGTTACTATTGCTATGACCACACGCCATGACCAAAAGCAAGCTGGGGAGGGAAGGTTTATTTACTTTATACTTCCACATCCATAGCCCATCGTTGAGGGAAGTCAGGGCAGGAAACCTGGAGGCAGAGCTGATGCAGAGGCCATGGAGGGGTGCTGCTGACTCGCTTGCTCCTCATGGCTTTCTCAGCCTGCTTTCTTATAGCACTCGGCTCTACTAGTCCACATACAATGGGCTGCCCCCCCATATCAGTCATTAATTAAGAAATACTAGCGGGGAGGCTCCCTTGGAAAGCAGAGCTCTTCCAATATCCAAGCAGAAGAAATCTGAATGTTTTCATATTGTTGGCAGCTGAGAGCCTCAGAGGACAGTTGGAGGAGCCTGGAAGAAAGCTGCCATTCCTTGCCCTGGTCTGTCTGGCAGAAACAGATGCAGAGGCCACATCCCATTGTAGGTGGGGTGCCTATGTCTCTGCAGCATCCCCAGGGATGTACCTAACACTTCTCTGAAAACCCTATTGAAAACCTGGGCCATTCTTTGGAGATGCCTCTTAAAGGAAGGGTGTTCAAAACATTTCTCCATGGGAGAGAGGTGCCATGCCTTTTGACAGGGCTGAGATAAACCAATGACTTTCTCACAGGCAGTACTGACAGGAAGGAACAAGCTGGAACCCTTGTTTATAGGCACTCTCCCAAAGGTACAGCCAGAACAATGTGAGAAAAAGAAATACCTGGTGAAAGCAAGATTTGGCTGCATCCAGTTCAGTTCTATGGAAATGAACTGTAAGGGCCTGGACTGGTTCTCAAGACACACACACACACACACACACACACATGCACCTACAGCATTCCATCTGGTGGTTGAATGGTGGGAACCCAAAATGCCAAACACCAGCTCGTAAAGCAGAAGGCAGCAAGAAGACTCTCATCACACTGACCCACTCACTGCTATCGACTGGGACTCTGGGATGTGCCAGGAACTGTGTTCTCAGATATAGTGATGGCTGAAGTACATGGAAACAAGCAGCTAGTGAGTGAGCACATAGACCAGGGCCCAGCAATTCCATTCCTAGGGATGGACTCAACAGAAACACAGGTGTATGCACAGCAGAAGACATGAGCCCAAATGTCACAGCAATACAGGTCGGAATATCCAGAGTGCTTGAGACCAGAAGTGTGGAAGGTTTCAAATCTCTTCAGATGTTGGGATAGGTAGAATAATGGAGATAGAACCCATCTCTAAACATGAGCTTTTTTATGCATCATTCATATATATATATACATACACACATATACATATATGTGTATATATATGCCGTGTGTACAAGCATAAAAGTGATTTATGTAATATATTCTTTTTTTAATTTAGAGTTATTTTATGTACTTTTTTTCAAGTGTTTTTTTTTTTCTTTTCTTTATTAGATATTTTCTTCATTTACATTTCAAATGCTATCCCGAAAGTCCCCTATACCCTCCCCCTGCCCTGCTCCCCAACCCACCCACTCCTGCTGCCTGGCCCTGGCTTTCCCCTGTACTGGGACATATGATCTTTGCAAGACCAGGGGCCTCTCCTCCCATCAATGGCCAACTAGGCCATCCTCTGATTTATATAATATTCTTAATAATTGGTACACAAGACAAGATTTCATGGTATGAAATTTTCTACAGGTAATGGCAGGATATTGGTAAGAGATTTTGTATTTTGAAGCATGTGGAATTTCCAGATTAAGTACACCCAACTGTTACTGTTGATTATAACTCCAAATTGGAGAAATCTCCTAAGTCTAGCCACTAGAATAAAATGTGACCTGTCCTTACAATGTGGGAAAATCTGGTAAGAGAGGCGGTGCCGCCTGCCAAATGGTAGACAGACGCCATCCAGAGATAATCCATCACGTGGGCCCCACAGAGACACTGCATGGATTCACAGAGAATCCACCAGTTCTCAGGGGTTGAAAATCTGTAGTAATTCAAGACACTTCCTTTGACCAGCAGAGGTCAGATTTCTCCAGGGCTGACATCTGTGCTACATCTACAGGAACTTCCACTCCCTAGTGAACATATGGAGAGCAGAGGTTGATGCCCTACTTCACCCTTCACTCTTTTTCCTAACCCCTGTCTTTGCTTTGAGCCTTTCTCGCTAACTTCTGAACAGAAAACTATGAATCTCTGGGTTGATTTTATCTATAAGTAAAATAAATAAAAGAAAAAAACCATGCACTGCTATGCACACCAGGTGCGCCTCCCAAGAACAGTGGTAAACAAAATAAGGCAAACAGAAAGCCTGTACGCCATATGGCTTCTCAGGTAAAATTCATCCTTGCAAACGTGCATTTTTAACGTGCATATAAACCAGACTGACTACAGCCCTGCTCCAAACTCTCCAATAGCTACTCACCGTGCCTGGAATAAAGTCCAACAGGTGTGTCACAGTTGGCCCCTGGCCATCCTTTACTTAACACAGTAAAACTAATCTGGCATAGATTCTGGGAGAGTGGGAAGTAATGAATGAGATAGGTATGAGGGAGTAAGGACTCCAGAGCCACTGGTCTACCTTCCTAGCCTTCTACCTCCCCTCCCTCCTTCCTCCCCTCCCTTCTTCCTACCCCCTTCCGTCCTCCCCTCCCTCCTTTCTATCTTTCTATCCCCTCCCTCCTTCTCTCCCTCCCTCCCTTCACTGGTGTTGGGGACTAAACCCAATGCGCAGTGCATGGTAGGCAAGTGTTCCGCCACAGAGCCACACCTCCAACACAAAACTCTCTACCATAAATATGTTCACTTTACGTTCACTTTATTCATCAGATGTGCACATATAATTAGGGTACATATTTACTAGTAGTATATTAGTTTAGTAAAAATACCTGCATGTTTTATATAATATGAACTCAATAGAGGATGTGCTTATATATGTTAAAGTGCATCACACATTAATGCCACAATCACCAATGTTAGCATAATGTTTCTATATATGTGATATTTATATTTGTATAAATTTCTATTAATATTTTATATTAAAAACTAAATTAGGAACTGTAGTGGCTATTCCTGGTTGTCAACTTGACAATATTTGGAATGAACTACAATCCGGAATTGGAAGGCTCACCAGTGACCCTTATCTGGAGGCTTGGAGATCCTTATCTGGATCTTGGTTTGAAGATCTTGAGCCATAGTGGCTATGGATTCCAGAAGATTGAATCTCCGAGTTAAGGAACACACCTTTAATCTGGGCTATGCCTTTCATCTGGGATTAAAGGTGTGGTGGAACACACCTTTAATCTGGGCTACACCTTTTGCTGGAGACAATATAAGGACATTGGAAGAAGGGAGTCTAGCTCTTGCTCTTGCTCCTTCGCCTGCTTGTCGTGTGAGACTGAGTAACTGCTAGATCCTTGGACTTCCATTCACAGCTGCGACTGAACAATTGTAAGGAATTGGGCTGCCGACTGTAAGTCATCAATAAATTCCTTTACTATCTAGAGACTATCCATAAGTTCTGTGACTCTAGAGAACCCTGACTAATACAGAAGTTGGTACCAGGAGTGGTTCTAGAGTAACAGAAGTACAAGGATGAATCTTTTAAAATACTGGAATTGGCTTGTTGATCCACCAGCACTTTCAAATATTGAAACCTCTCCAGATTCTCTCCCTCCTGGGAGCTCAGAGAATTTTGAAGACCCATGGTTGAAACTATATTCCGAACTTAAAGAAGCTAATGCCCTTGATTTTCTTAATGAATTAGGTGATTCAGTGCACAAAGCTTTCTACAAGATGGGGAAAAAATCGAAAAATGATTTTACTGGCTGGCTGCTCTTAGTATCTGTGGAAAAAATGATGAATGAAAGGAAGGAGTTGTGTGATAAAATCGAAAGGCTCCAGACACAAGTAAACGATTTAAAAGTTGCTAAGTGTGTCCTTGAGGAGAATCTTCTCTCTTGTAGCAATAGAGCTCAAGTTGCAGAAAATCAAACAGAAACTCTCATTGTAAGGTTGGCTGAACTACAGAGAAAATTCAAGTCTCAGCCTCAGAGTGTGTCGACAGTTAAAGTAAGGGCTCTAATTGGCAAAGAATGGGATCCTACAACATGGGACGGGGATGTGTGGGAAGACCATGTTGAAGCTGAGAATTTTGAATCCTCAGATTCTCAAGGGTTTGCCCCACCTGAGGAAGTAGTACCCTCAGCCCCACCTCTTGAAATAATGCCTTCCCCACATGAGGAAATTAATTTTGCAGAGTCTGCTCACGGCCCACCAATAGTTTCTTCTAGACCTGTAACCAGACTCAAAGCAAAACAGGCTCCTAGAGGGGAGGTAGAAAGTATAGTCCATGAGGAAATTCGCTACACTACTAAGGAGCTTAATGAGTTTGCTAATTCATTCAAGCAGAAACCTGGTGAATATGTGTGGGAATGGATTTTAAGGGTGTGGGATAAGGGTGGAAGGAACATAAAACTAGAGCAGGCTGAGTTTATTGACATGGGTCCTCTGAGTAGAGATTCTAGGTTTAATACGGAAGCTCGCATAGTTAAAAAAGGTGTCAAAAGTTTGTTTGAATGGTTGGCTGAGGTGTTTATCAAAAGATGGCCTACTGGAAATGACTTGGAGATGCCTGATATTCCGTGGCTTAGTGTTGATGAAGGGATTTTAAGACTTAGGGAAATTGCAATGCTAGAGTGGATATATTGTGTAAAGCATAATTGTCCACAATGGGAAGGTCCAGAAGATATGCCTTTCACCAGCTCTATAAGACGCAAATTGGTGAGAGGGGCACCAGCACATTTGAAGGGTTTTGTTCTTTCCCTTTTCCTTGTGCCAGATCTTAGCATTGGAGATGCTTCTGCTCAATTAGATGAATTAAATTCACTGGGTTTAGTTGGATCCCGAGGTAACAAGGGCCAGGTGGCAGCATTGAATCGCCGGAGACAAGGTGATCCTAGTTATTATAATGGACAGCGTAGACAAAAGAATGTTTATAATAACATACCCAGTAATGGTCAGCACAGGAGAGGTGAAATTTATAATGGCATGACTCGCTTGGACCTTTGGTACTGGCTAATCAATCATGGTGTTTCCAGGAATGAAATACATAGGAAGCCTACTGCATATTTGTTTGATCTGTATAAGCAGAAAAATTCTCAAACAAATGAAAGAAAGGCTACATTAGATCGTGGTAAACAGCAATCTCGGCCAGTGAATCAATTTCCAGACTTGAGACAGTTTGCAGATCCGGAACCCCTTGAATGAAGGGGTGGCCAGGTTCCTCTGAGGAAGGATCTTGATAAGACACTCAAAGGTTTTGCTGTTACCCTTTCTCCAGTTCTTCCCCAGAGGGACCTACGGCCTTTTACAAGGGTAACTGTACACTGGGGAAAAGGAAATAATCAGACTTTTTGGGGTCTGCTGGATACTGGTTCTGAGTTGACACTGATCCCAGGGGATCCCAAGAAACATTGTGGCCCTCCAGTTAAAGTAGGGGCTTATGGAGGGCAGGTGATTAATGGAGTTTTGACTGATGTCCGACTCACAGTAGGTCCAGTAGGTCCCCGGACACATCCTGTGGTGATTTCCCCAGTTCCAGAATGTATAATTGGGATAGATATACTCAGAAATTGGCAGAATTCTCATATTGGTTCCCTGAACTGTAGAGTGAGGGCTATTATGGTTGGAAAGGCCAAATGGAAGCCTTTAGAGTTGCCTCTGCCAAAGAAAATAGTGAATCAAAAACAGTATCGTATTCCTGGAGGAATTGCAGAAATTACTGCCACTATCAAGGACTTGAAAGATGCAGGGGTGGTGGTTCCCACCACATCTCCATTTAACTCTCCTATCTGGCCAGTGCAGAAAACAGATGGATCATGGAGAATGACAGTTGATTACCGAAAACTAAATCAGGTAGTAACTCCAATTGCAGCTGCTGTACCAGATGTAGTTTCCTTACTTGAGCAAATTAACACATCTCCTGGCACCTGGTATGCGGCTATTGATCTGGCAAATGCCTTCTTCTCAGTACCTGTCCATAAGGACCACCAGAAGCAATTTGCTTTCAGTTGGCAAGGCCAACAGTATACCTTCACAGTTTTGCCTCAAGGATATATTAACTCTCCTGCCCTGTGTCATAATTTAGTTAGAAGGGATCTTGATCGTTTGGATCTTACACAAAATATCACATTGGTGCACTATATTGATGACATTATGCTGATTGGACCAAGTGAGCAGGAAGTAGCAACCACTTTGGACTCATTGGTAACACATATGCGTATCAGAGGATGGGAAATAAATCCAACCAAAATTCAAGGACCATCTACCTCAGTGAAATTCTTAGGAGTCCAGTGGTGTGGGGCATGCAGAGATATTCCTTCTAAGGTGAAAGATAAGTTATTGCACCTGGCCCCTCCTACAACCAAGAAAGAAGCACAACGTTTAGTGGGTCTATTTGGATTCTGGAGACAACACATCCCTCACTTGGGTGTGTTACTTAGGCCTATTTACCAAGTGACTCGGAAAGCTGCTAGCTTTGTGTGGGGCCTGGAACAGGAGAAGGCCCTTCAACAGGTCCAGGCTGCTGTGCAGGCTGCTCTACCACTTGGACCATATGACCCAGCAGACCCGATGGTACTTGAGGTGTCTGTGGCTGATAGAGATGCTGTTTGGAGCCTCTGGCAGGCCCCTGTAGGTGAATCACAGAAAAGGCCTTTGGGATTTTGGAGCAAAGCTCTACCATCATCTGCAGACAACTATTCTCCCTTTGAAAAACAGCTCTTGGCCTGCTATTGGGCCTTAGTGGAAACTGAACGTCTGACAATAGGACACCAAGTCACTATGCGACCTGAACTACCCATCATGAGCTGGGTACTATCAGACCCTGCAAGTCATAAAGTGGGACGTGCACAGCAGCAGTCTATTATCAAATGGAAGTGGTATATACGTGATCGGGCCAGAGCAGGTCCTGAAGGCACAAGCAAGTTACATGAAGAAGTTGCTCAAATGCCTATGGTTTCTACTCCTGTTACAATGCCATCTGCTGCCAAGCATGCACCTATAGCCTCATGGGGTGTTCCCTATGATCAACTGACCGAAGAGGAGAAGACTAGAGCCTGGTTTACTGATGGCTCTGCACGTTATGCAGGCACCACCCAGAAGTGGACAGCTGCAGCATTACAACCCCTTTCTGGGACAACCTTGAAAGACACAGGTGAAGGGAAATCTTCACAGTGGGCAGAACTTCGGGCAGTACACATGGTATTACAGTTTGTTTGCAAGAAGAAATGGCCAGATGTACGATTATACACTGACTCATGGGCTGTAGCCAATGGATTGGCTGGATGGTCAGGGACTTGGAAAGATCACAATTGGAAAATTGGTGAGAAAGACATCTGGGGAAGAAGTATGTGGATAGATCTCTCCAAATGGGCAAAGGATGTGAAGATATTTGTGTCCCATGTAAATGCTCACCAAAAGGTGACTTCAGCTGAGGAGGAGTTCAATAATCAAGTGGATAAGATGACCCGTTCTGTGGACAATCAGCCTCTCTCCCCAGCCATCCCTGTCATTGCTCAATGGGCACATGAACAAAGTGGCCATGGTGGTCGAGATGGAGGTTATGCTTGGGCTCAGCAACATGGGCTTCCACTCACCAAGGCTGACCTGGCTACAGCTGCTGCTGATTGCCAGATCTGCCAACAGCAGAAAACAACACTGAGCCCCAGATATGGCACCATTCCTCGAGGTGACCAGCCAGCAACCTGGTGGCAGGTTGACTACATTGGACCACTTCCTTCGTGGAAAGGACAGCGTTTTGTTCTTACTGGAGTAGATACTTATTCTGGTTATGGATTTGCCTTTCCTGCACGTAATGCCTCTGCTAAAACCACCATTCACGGACTGACAGAATGCCTCATCTATCGTCATGGTATTCCACACAGTATTGCTTCTGACCAAGGAACTCATTTCACAGCCAGAGAAGTACGACAGTGGGCTCACGATCATGGAATTCACTGGTCTTACCACATTCCCCATCATCCTGAAGCAGCTGGGCTGATAGAAAGATGGAATGGCCTTTTGAAGACGCAGTTACAGCGCCAATTAGGTGGTAACAGCTTGGAAGGCTGGGGCAGAGTTCTTCAGAAGGCAGTATATGCTTTGAATCAGCGCTCGATATATGGTACAGTTTCACCCATAGCCAGGATTCATGGGTCCAGGAATCAAGGGGTGGAAAACGGAATAGTTCCACTTACTATCACTCCTAGTGACCCTCTAGGAAAATTTTTGCTTCCTGTCCCCATAACTCTAGGTTCTGCTGGCTTAGAAGTTTTGGCTCCAGAGAGGGGAGTGCTCCTACCAGGAGCTACAACAAACATTTCATTGAACTGGAAGCTCAGACTTCCCCCTGGTCATTTTGGGCTTCTAATGCCCTTAAACCAACAGGCTAAAAAAGGAATAACAGTGTTAGGAGGGGTGATAGATCCAGATTACCATGGGGAAATTGGATTACCTCTTCACAATGGTGGTAAGCAAGATTATGTCTGGAGTGCAGGAGATCCCTTAGGGCGTCTCTTAGTACTACCATGTCCTGTGATTAAAGTCAATGGGAAACTACAACAGCCTAATCCAAGCAGGATGACAAAGGACGCAGACCCATCAGGAATGAAGGTATGGGTCAATCCTCCAGGAAAAGAGCCAAGACCTGCTGAGGTGCTGGCTGAAGGTGAAGGAAATACAGAATGGGTAGTAGAGGAAGGTAGTTATAAATACCAATTAAGGCCACGTAACCAGTTGCAGAAACGAGGATTATAAAGTAATATGAATGCCCATTGTAAATTTACTAATGCGTTTGCGATTGTACGAGGGATAGTTATATCATGTTAGGCGTATTTACAACCTTGTTATTGTTTCATGTGAACATGAGATATTATTTGTGTCAAGTTGACAAGGGGTGGATTGTAGTGGCTATTCCTGGTTGTCAACTTGACAATATTTGGAATGAACTACAATCCGGAATTGGAAGGCTCACCAGTGACCCTTATCTGGAGGCTTGGAGATCCTTATCTGGATCTTGGTTTGAAGATCTTGAGCCATAGTGGCTATGGATTCCAGAAGATTGAATCTCCGAGTTAAGGAACACACCTTTAATCTGGGCTATGCCTTTCATCTGGGATTAAAGGTGTGGTGGAACACACCTTTAATCTGGGCTACACCTTTTGCTGGAGACAATATAAGGACATTGGAAGAAGGGAGTCTAGCTCTTGCTCTTGCTCCTTCGCCTGCTTGTCGTGTGAGACTGAGTAACTGCTAGATCCTTGGACTTCCATTCACAGCTGCGACTGAACAATTGTAAGGAATTGGGCTGCCGACTGTAAGTCATCAATAAATTCCTTTACTATCTAGAGACTATCCATAAGTTCTGTGACTCTAGAGAACCCTGACTAATACAGGAACTAAAAGAAACATACAAAAATTTTAAATTTAATTTGGTCTTTTTGATATAAGGCTTCTCTATGTAGCCTTGGGTGTCTTGCAACTCACTATGTAGACCATTCTGGCCTTGAACTCACTGAGATCCACCTGTCTCTGTCTCCCTGCTACTGGGATTTAAAGGTGTGCACTACCATACCCGACTGAAAATGTTAAAAGTTATGAGACCACTTTTCTTTGCCCAAAGAGATACACATACACAGACGCACACACACATGCAGAGACTTGTGTCTATAACCATCCTGTCCTCTGCTTTCCTGCAGTTTCTCCACTGGATGAGGTCACCTGAACATGAGCTTGCTGTCAGCTCTTTCAGCCCAGGAAAACAGACACTGCTCTGATCCTGGCTTCTTATGCAGCTTCAGCTACTGGCCTTTAACCATGTCACATGATGAAACACACCCGTGCCATTACTTTCTGCATTGAAACTGGGCTTCTATTCCCTCCCACCCAGAAATGCCCCTGGGAAGTCACTGGTGGCCCTTCAGCCAGACTGGTGCTCCACATCCCTTAGTCCTGAACACAGTTGGCCCTTTTCCAGCACTTGGGAGCCTCACCTGGTTTGCACCCCCTGGCCCTGGCCGCTCTTTCTCAGCTCTATCTCCACCTCCACTCAAGCCCTGCACAATATAGCTGCCAGGCTTGGTCTCCAGTCTGCATTCTGTGCTAGCTTCCTAATCCCCATGGAGAGCTCCGTCAGACTGCGGCTGTCACTGCCTGTGTGCTGGTGACTTTAGTCCCTGTGGTCCTCATGCTGCTACGAATTCCTGCTGGAGTCTCAAACTCCCTGCCCTAAATCATATGGCTTCTTTCAAAACTGACCCAGTTCCTACCCAACTTTTTCCTATCTTACCAACTACACAATGATCCCCCTTGTTAGTTATACCTTAAACCAAGGCCAAGGCATCCTAGGTCATTTTCCTTCTTTCATATGCTGCATCCAACACCAGCAAATTCAGTTAGTTTATCTACCATCTGACCATGCAAGAAGACCTCGACACATGCAGCCAGACCTTACAACCACAAGACAGTCTCCTAATAGGCCTTCTGTCTGACATACATGGCTGCCCCTGATGGATTCTTCCTGCAGTGGATGGAGTAGACTTTTAAAATGCAAACCAGGGTGGGGCTGGAGAGATTGCTCAGCAGTTAGAACATTTGCTGTTCATCCAGAGGATAGAGGTTTAATTCCCAGCACCCACATATTGGATTAGAACCTTCTATAACTCCAGTTCCAGGGAATTTGATGTCCTCTTCCGCCCTCCAAGGGCACTAGACACTCCTCACATGGTGCTCATATATCCATGCATGAAAAACATTCAAACACACACACACACACACACACACACACACACACACACACACCAGGGCTGGAGAGATGGCTCAGTGGTTAAGAGCACTGATTGCTCCTCTATAGAACCTAGGGAGGACCCACCTCACAAATGTTTGTAACTCTAGTCCCAGGGGGTCTGATACCCCTCTTCTAGTCTGAGCACTGCACACATGTGATGCACAGACTAACACGGAAGCAAAGCACCCACACACATAAAATAAAAAAAAAGGTTAAAAAATGTAATTTATAAACCATATTGACTACTGCCCTGCTCCAAACTCTCACTCACTATCCACAGCACTTGAAGTAAAGTCCAAACGGCACACCGTGAGCTGCCCATCCACTCCCTCCGCCCTCCTCACTCTGCTCTGAGGCTGTGGTTTCTTCTGCCCCTCCCCGACCCCATGCCCATAGTTCATAGCGTCTGCAATGAACATATTCCCAGTCTTCTGCATGAGCATCAATCCTCTTCCCCTGCTGAGGCCTCTACTCATGTCACCTCCCCCATGTACCAGTCAGGGCTCCCTGTATACTCCCCAGCCTCTGCTAGCTCCATCCCATTTCACCTCTTTCCCTTTGTCCCTGCTTTAAATTGCATTGCTGTGTTAGCTTTCATATCTGCTCCATGAGGTACTAAGCTCTGTGGGAACAGAAAGGATGCACAGTGGTTGCTCAGAGCTCATGAAGATTGGCTCCTGAAGATGCTCAAATCCCTAGTAGAAATTGTTGTAGTATTTGCATGTAACTGACACATACCTCCTATGTATTTTATATTCCTGTACATTCCTGTATGCTTTAAATAACCACACAGTTCCCTATCATACCCAATGCAGTATAACTGTTACATACATAGTTGTTATTGTTAGGAAATGACAAGAAAATACTCTGCCCATGTTTACAAGTCTAATTTTTTTTTCTGTTACCCATCCATGGTTGATTGACTACCAATACACAACTTGTGGATCAAAAGGGCCACTGTGTCTGTGGATGGAGGAGGATCATGGATGGATGGAGAGGCAAGTGAGTGTTAGGAAGACCCCAGCACACCTCTTATCAGAACCAACTTTCTGTTCACAATATGAGGTGCCAACACTTTCACAATGAAAAGCAGGGGGAAAAAAAAGACAGTCAGTCTAACCACATACCCTTGTCCTGGTGGCAGACACCATTGGTGAAGACAGGAGAGTCGGGTACCCGGGCCATGGAGGGGCAGGGGGCCGAGCTCCAGGACAGCAAGCTTCCCCTTGTGCTGTTGTTGAGGCTCCCGAGTCTCATGAGCCAATGATCAGACAAGGAGGAGCTGGTGGAACCTGCAGAAGAAGCAAGAGAGAGAGCTGGATCTGGCACATCTCCGAGGAGCCTGCAGGAAGGCGGAGAGTTGTTCTACCACCAGGTTCCCAGGCCCACCCCAAGAGTCCCAAGATGACTCCTATCTTTCAGCCCTGGACGAACAGAACCAGAGGGGAACTATAGAAACAAGGGTGAAGGCCAGAGGGGAACCCTTGGAACCATGATGTCTAGTGAACACAGGAAAGATGGTTCCTTGGTGCATTCAAATGTCTTCTATGAAATTATTTGTTGCCAACCCTAGCTTCCTAAATGGGACTACTCTTCCAGAGCCATATTTCTAGGATTTTAGTAGTCACAGCAAAAGCCATAGTCAGAGTGACAGCATTTGCCCCCTGGGCCCATGGCACCACATCCTATAGGGACACATAAAGTTCAACCAAATCTCCATAACGGGCATATAAGGATACCTCCCTCTAGCCGTCTCTAAGAGCTTTATTTTTGTTAAACACTACATATTACTTGAGGAGTTTCCTGAGTAGCCCAGGCTAGTCTAAACTCATGATCCTCCTGTCTCTGCTTCCCCTGGGATGAGATTATAGGCATGAGTCACCATGCCTGGATCTACGTGTTTTATTCCTCTCTCAGTGTCTGCCTTCTATAAATGGACGGCAGGCTTGAGATAGTTTTGATCCAAACCCAGAAGACTCTTCATTTTCTCTGGCTATTTTCCAATAGTGATTAGGAAAAGAATGTGGGGTGTGTGTGTGTCCCAATAGCACATGTGCGGAGGTCAAAGAAAACTTGCAGGATTAGGTTTAAAGGATCAACTCAAGTTGCTAAGGATGGTGGCAAGCATCCTTACAGCTGAGCCATCTCCCTGGCCCAGGACATCTCAACTCTTAATATGACCTCCAAACCCATCCCCTCCTGAGCTGTGCCCCTTCTGAGCTAGCTGTGGCACACACCTCTCATGGAGCTGCTGGCTGACCAGGGAGGGATGCTGTTCCGCTTCTGGTAGAATAGGATGTAAGCCCCCCTGGTGTTGACCTCATCCTCTCGCAGGGCCTCCACTGTGCTGTCGTCATAGCTGTACCACTGGCCGTCCAGGGAGTTCCGGCAATAGGCTGTAAGGTTCAAACCCCAAGTTCAATGCTTAGAGCCCCAAGGCAGGAAGATGCTCTCCCACCAGCGGAGCTCAAAATGGAGATGCTTAAAGTAGGACGACAAAATGTCCATTTTTAGCTAGAACTGATTTCTGTAAAAACTAGAAAAAGACAAGTTCCCCAACCCGGTTATCTTAGCCAGGATTGCTCACTGGAAGGTGAGTGCACGCTGTCATCTCGTCCAGCACAGTCTCTCCTAACACAGGGCCTTAAGATACAAGGTCAGCCAGTACCATCATCCACCGCTCACCCGATTATACTGAGACATGTCAAAGTGCACATCTCTTGATGGCCATGGAAGAGAAAAGTGAGTCTCCTGGTTGCCTCTTCCTACTTAAGGACTGGAGCCCAACATTTACAGGAAGATGAACATGATTCTGACTACCTCCAACCAGCTATAAACACTTGGCCCTCCAAGCCCAGTGCACAGCCCCCAAACCCACTGGTCCTGAAGTTGGCCAACTTTTAGTGATTGGCCAGACCAGCAAATACTCCAGGCCTTAAAAGAGTGTACAGAAATCAGTTCTAGCTAAAAATGGACATTTTTGTTTTCCTATTTTAAGCATGTCCATTTAAGCATGCATGAGAAAGGCACATACAAATTAGCTACCTCCATTCTGAAATTTCCCCCTATCAAAAGCTTCTCATGGAGGAAATGACAAATCAAAGGTTATTATTGCAGCAATATTGCAAAGCAAAAGAATGAGTATGTGTGCCCTAATCCTCTGTATACCAGTGTGGAAACCACTAAGCTAGATCATGAACTGAAAAAAATTCAGCTATGGATTTATATTCAAATCTTGTGCTTAAAAATGAATGGCAGAGTGAAGCTTAAGACAGGCTCTCTCTCTCTCTCTCTCTCTCTCTCTCTCTCTCTCTCTCTCTTAAACTCATTATTGGTTCTTTGTGAATTTCACATCAGACACCACTCACCCCAATTCTACTCATTCCCTCTCCCCTTATAACCACCCTCTACATTTGCAACCTCCCCAGCAACAGAGGGGAAAAACACTCATTGTAGAAGCTATAGTGTGTTTAAGGGTCACAGTGTGTTTAAGGGTCTCTCTTTAGGTTGTCATTTTTTAACATTTTTTTTAATTTTTAAAAATAAATACAAGGGCATTTCCAGAACTGAAGAGCAAGCCTCTGCCTCCTGAGTCCTGGTGAATGAAAAGACCCACACAGAGGGGCAGCCTCTGAAATTCCAGGGCAGCAGTGATAAAGGACCTGAAAGCTTCCAGAGAGAAACTGGATCCCAGAAAAGGAAAGGAAACTGGCTGCCCCATCTCCAAAGCAAGAGCCTTGTTCTTACCCCCACTCCCCATGGAACATCCCTGTCCAAAGACTACGGGACAATGACCATTGAGCTAGAATTCTATGTCCAACCAGGCTGCCAGTCAAGGGTAGCAGCAAAGGCATTTTAAGACATGCGGTGACTCAAATGTTGTACTTCCATTGCCCTCTCTATGGAGCCACTAGGTGTGCTCCCCTATATGAAGAAGCTGGTGATTGTCTATGATCCCCTGTATGGGGCACCTACTACTGCCTCTTTACTAAACCAGCATACTCCCTAACCGTATGCTAAGTGTTTACTCATATACCCATAGAAAAAGTGGTGCTCTGACTCCTCACCAAAGAAATTTCTCTCCGCAATAGAGAGAAATGAATACGGAAAACCACAGCTGACCAAGCTGCAGAGAACGAGAGACCATGTGGTACCCAGCCCCAGCTGGATACATCTACAACACAGCTCCTGCACCTAGGGCTTGGAACACTGAGGAAGGGTGGGTGGGAAGACAGTAAGAGCCAGAGGAAAAGGAAGTCTGCTGTGAGACTGTCTCCTAGAAATGTCAGGGAAGCTTCATCCATTAAGTCTCAACCACATGGCTGCCTAAACAAGACTAGAACAGGGACAACAGCAAAGGGCACGCTAACACGGAGGGAGTGAACCGCACAGGGCCTCCGCCCTAGACAAAGAAGGACAAGCAACTAAGGAAGAAACAGTCCATCCCAGGGAAGAGCTCCCCCTTCCTCCATTGCTTATCTCATACCAAATGGTCAGGCCTGAGATCACACGTAACGTTATATAGACTGAGCACGTTGTATTCCATGTTTAGGAGTATATGTGTATACAATTAAAGAAAAAGAGACCACGAATTTGAGAGAGCAAGGTGGAGTACATGAGAGGGATTGGAGAGAGGAAAGGGGGACAAATGATGTATTTTAATTTCAAAAAAGTAAATATTATTATTTTTAAAAACTCAAGCAAATACAGCGGGAAAGATGGCTCCCAAGATGTACATACACATAGGTTTCAAGGGATTTGTGCTGAGCTATTTTTAGTCCAGGGGGAAAAGGCTGGGGATCTGACTGGACAGAGTGCTCCAGGCTGAAACTGGTAGCCCCTGTCGCCTGGAGCAGGACAGCTGTGCAGAACCGGTCGGGTAGCACAGTAGAGCAGCACAAGAGGAACCTGGCGCCCACTGTAGTCTTCATATGGTCAGCCAAGTCCCGTCCTTCAACCTTTCTCTGTTCGCTCGCAAGGGCCTTGTTTCCCTCTTTCTCTCCAAGGGCACTGCATAGCAGTGTGGCATCAGAGACCACGTCCCAAGCCTCTCATGAGGCTCACAGGGATGAGCCTCCACAACTGTGTACCCACTGGACATGGAACTGCTGCTGCCAACAGCTCGCCTACAGGCTTCTGCCATCACCAAGATGGGACGGAAAGAGCGGCATTGGTCAAGAAGTGGTCAGTCACGCCATCTCTGACACTATCCATAGGGAAGGCTTCACCATGAGAGTTGCTTGGGAGTTTGTTTCTCTCTTTGTCTACTGCTTCTAAATGACCCAGATGAACAGAAATTAAAAGCACCCTACAACATAAAGGGGTGCAAATCTAGTAAGAGTCCCTGTGTTGTATCATGAATGAGGGCAAACATCACATCCTGGGTCTGGTAGTTTACCCTCCCATATTTGATGTGCCTATAAATATCAGACATTACTAACATCATAGTGCAACACTCAGTCTAAGTCAACACCAGCTTCTCAGAGGACTGGGCACTGTCTCTTTTTCCCCTGTGTGCTGTGGGTGACAAACCAGCCACAGTGAATGGATAGAGTGCTGGCCTATAAGAAGCACCAATTCTGGGGACATCTTGAGGCTCTGACTAGAGCCAAGTCCCATGGCAATGGCTGCTGCACACAGAGAGGCATGGCAAGGCTCACCTGTGTAATGCCCACCTTGCAGACTGCCATGGTGGTTGCAGACAGCATACAAGTCGTAGAGGAAGTCCAGCGGGTAGGTGGTGGGGAGGCAGATCGGCTGCTTCCAGGAGGACCAAGGGCCGGGCCCCGCCTTGGAGTTGGTGCTCCTCCGTGCTACATGGGGAGCCATGTTGAGTCCAGACAGTGGGAACTTCACCAGCGTGGAGAGCTTGTTCCTTCTCTCTCCCACCTGACAGAACCGTTTCAGATGGATGATCAGGATGTCGGGCAGAGTCCACAGACTCAGCTTGACCACACCCTGCTGGAGGACTTGGCAGTGAGGGCACTTCCATGCATCATCCTGGGCCAGCTGGAAAGGAAGCCATCAAGACTGTGAGGTCACCACAGTCACCACTGCACAGCCACAAGGCAACCAGTTGCCCTCCCAGCCAAGGGACTAGCGTGGTGAGGGAGGGGGAAGGGGACAGACCTGTTCCTCCTTGGTATAGGACTGAAAACATTCGTCCAGGGTACAGCTGGGCTGCTGGTGTGCCTGCTGCTGCCGCCACACACTGTCTGCATCCTGGACCCGTTCCTCCTGGAGGCTCCCAAACAGGCTAGATGGGATGAAAGGACACAGCATTCAGAGCGCTCTCTCTCTCTCTCTCTCTCTCTCTCTCTCTCTCTCTCTCTCTCTCTCTCTCTCTGTCTGTCTCTGTCTCTGTCTCTCTCTCTCTCTCTGACCTAACTGCCTCTACAGTGCATCAGACAGACAAAGCTAAAACCTGTAGGTCCCTAAAACCTCCTGCACCCCTGACTTTGCATTCACTCTTAGGGAATCACTTGTCTCCCCAATCAGCCCCTCAAAGAATCAAGTCCTAGGCTTACCCAACTTAGCACCAGCTTTAGTACCTGGCAAGAGAGGAAGCAGTACTTGCTGGATTGAAGCATGCCCTCTTACAAAGTCTGGCTGACTTACTAGCTGCTATGAGAGGCAGCCAAGTGAAGTGATGAGCCCAGATTCAAGCCAACCAGGCCGGGTTCAAACCCCAGCTCTGTAGGCATTGCTTAACCTCTGTGCATCTAGTTTCAACCTCTACGCAACTCATAGTCCTCCCACGGAGGATGGGATGAAGATGAAACCAATAGCTCATTGGAAATTAGTGCTCTGAGCAGTGAATGGCCCAGGCTGAGGGCTCCATGAGCACTCACTATACCTAACACCCCCACTGACCCCATCATGGTCACCATGCCCATCATGGCTATTTAAATAGACAGTCATAAGTTCTCTCAGAGGAATGGCGCCCATCATCTTGAGGTGTGTGTGCAGGATCTTACATCTAATTAGGTGAAACTCTAGGTCCAGAAAAAGTTTATGGTCAGAGGCCTATCCTAGCCAAAGTCTGCAGGAATAAAATTCTATTAACTCACCGCTCTGTGACAGAGCTGTCCCATTCCACAGCCAGCTTGACATGAGGAGGGCCTCCTGGCCTCCTGAGGTGCAAAGCCCTGAGGAGAGAGTGAGGAAACGTATCAGAAAACAGATCCTTCCCACAGTTCTCAGGGCACATCAGCCAGCTTTCCCCCTCTCCCTGGAGGAATGTTCCAAACAAAAACACCACAGAAAATGACCCCAAACCACACTAAAGGTTTCTAAGTCTGCTGAAGGCCCCTGACTACCTCTTAATGCCCTTTCACTGATATTCTCAGGAGATGGGAGCTCTAAAGCCTTCTAGCTACTATGACTCAATGAACTGCTTTACTGAAGGCCCTGCTACCCTCTTCAGTGTCTACAAGACACATTGCCATGGTGTGAATATGAAAGGTCTCCCATATGCTCACACCATCATTGGTGACATGCTTTAGCAGGGAAGCTTATCTGGAGTAGGTCACTGGGTGTATCCTGTCTCTAACTTCCTCCTGTATCTCTGTTTCCTGGCAAACATGAGGTAAGGAAGATTCTCCAGCATGTGATGTTCTGCCTCCCCACAGGTCCGAGAATACCAGAGCCAGCTACGATGGACTGAAACCATGAGACAGAGTAAATCTCCCCTTCCCTGAAGGTGTTCCTGTCAGGGACTTGGTCACAGCCCCACAAAGTCAGACAAACACCCAAATGAGCATCTCACACAGAAAGCCAGTACTGATGAAGCCCCAAGAGAACTAACATCCCTCCCTGCCAACAACAACAATGCAGAAGGAGCCACTGCAAACCCACCCACACTACTCAAAGTCTTGCAAACCCTCCAATGTTTAAAAAAAATCTCAGGGAGTAGAACTTTACTCCTCCCACCATCTGGGGCTCCACTCATTTCAGAAAAGCAGGAGAAATGAAGGGAGGGAGCGAAGGGTAGGAAGTTTTACCCTGAATCAAGAAGAACAGTAGTGGTCAAGTTCATGCCCAAAGTATTGGTTAGAATTTGTGACAATGTCACCAAGATTCAATAGAAAGTTCTGGACACACAGAATCTTCACACAGTGTCATGAGAATGCACACACTCCATATGAGGACACATAGCAAGTACAATGCCCATTCTTTCTTTTCAATGTATGTTGCATTGCTTTGTCCTTCCACTTAGGTGTTCTCTCTCAAGTTCCTGTCATGGACTGGTAACAACTAGTATAGGCTGGATTCAGCCTTTAGAGCACATGTTGAATTACCTGTCATCTCCAATGCCAAATGCCACAAGGGCCCTTCTTCCCTAGTACTTCCTTTTCCTGTAAGACAGGTTCTGGCTGACACAGCTCCTCTCTCCCTAACTTACCAGTTAAGGAGCATATAAATGGGGTATTCTGGGGAGACTTCTGGTCTACCTCTACATTCCAGACAAGCATTTCAAGCTGACCAAGTCAGGAAACCAGAGAACCTTACTGTGCACTATGCTCTATAGGAATATCAACAAAGTATCAGATTACTAATTCAGAGAGCAAAATCACCCCACAGACATTGTGCCAGCCCTGAAGATATCTACACAAGGCTGCACTGTGACAAGCTATTGAACAGACATGTGGAGCATCATGAAGTCGTGGTTCACCACCCTTTACAGTTTAGGACTTACGATACAGCTATAGCATTCTCACCCAGCTCTAAGGGGACACTCATCCCAACTGGGTCTGAAGCACAGCCTAACTACATGGTGGGTGCATCAGGTAGACCAATCTGGGTGCAAACTCAGGTTTCTCCAGTCACCACCTGTGTAAGTATGAGCAAGTTGATCTCTGGTGGTCTCATTGATCCTTCATCTTTGAAGTGGCCATTCTTGGACACAAGGTTTTTAAAAAGTAGCAAAATGTGTCTAAAGACCCAACAAGGTAGCTGGTACTAGAGAGGGACCAATAAAGAATAGCTAGAATTATGGGTAATTTTATTGTTATGTAGTCGTCTTCTGTAAACCCAGCTCAGTAAGAACACAAGCTGTCTCTTTCCTTACCTGTCAACTGCCCAGTGGCAAAGGGGCCGGTTGTCCTTTGGAGATAAGTAGCTGCAGGCCAAGGAGAGCCCCACAACCCGGATGGAGAACAGAGTCCCCAGGTCCTTCCATGACAAAACCAGAGGCAACAGTTTATCACGCAGTCCATTTTGCAGAGCAATTGACTCTGACATACAAATTAATCAAAAGTGCAAGCAGTTTTTCTCTATAATATTTTGAACATTCTATTAATAACTGGTATTTAAAATGGATAGATACAAAGGCTTCATTGTTTTGAAGATCCAGTCTTTTAACATAGTGATCTAATGCCATGCTTGATCTAGTGAACACAACCCCACACACAATGAACATGGTATATGTAAAAACAAGTGTTTAACTGAAGTAGATACTGATTCAATAAATACAAAGTAAAATTGATTTTTTTAGTCAATTATTGATAAGTAGTTCAATCTTCTTTATGGACAGGATTATCATCGCCACAAATAAAACAGCTATGTACAAACAAGTTCATACACACATGCTGATATTCTAGCACTTCTGAAGCAAGTCTCACAGAGATACACTTAGATTATAGGTGCCTCAAAACAAAACAAAACAAAACAAAACAAAAAACAGTGGGACAAATAACCCAATTCAAAACTGGCCAGAGGACCTAAATACATGCTTCTCGAACACATGCAAGTAACAAAGGTGTAATGAAGATGGTTGCTACCATTTGTAACTAGGAAATGTGAACCAAAGAATCAAGACCACAATGAGTTGTCATTCAAACCCACCAGAACAATTATATTTCTATCTATATTCTAATTCTGAAAGGGGAGAGGAGTAAGTTTTGGGGAGGATGTGAAGAAATGGGAGCCCGCATGCACAGTTGGTGAGAATGTATACCAGAGCTGTGGAAATCAACTCAGAGATTCTTGAAAGGTTGTGCCTACATCTACCATCTGGTCCATTAACCTTACTACTGTAAATGTAGGCAAACCTGTATGTGTGGGGACTTCAAGAGATATCTGCAAACTCATGGTCAAAACAACATTTTTCCATATAGTCAAACAGTGGGGAAAACCCACATATTGATAACAGATAAATAGGTAAATGAAATGCAGTGGATACATACAACTCAATTTCAAAAGGTTTTAAAAAGAAGGATTGGGATGGAGATAAGAGTTTGGTGGTAGAGTACATTCTAAGCAGGCTCTGGGTCTGACCCCAGAAACACACACATGTACACGAACACACACATACACACTCATACTAATAACATACACACAAATAACACACACACACACACACACACACATCACAGAACAGCAGAAATCTACCATCTTTATGGTAGTAATTCATCACCCTTTACCTTCAGCCCGAACTTCTAAGCTTGGGAGAGCTTTATCGCATGCAAGACCCTGAGGTCCATCCTATGCACACTAGGAGGGAGCTAGGGGGTGGAGGAAAATCTGGCATATGCTACAGGTCTAAGGGGCTAGCAGGAATGGAACAGGGTATTCTGTTATTCTGTTAAATGGAAATGGATACAGGGTTTTTGTGGGAGGATCATTTTAAAAATTGAGAGTACAGTAATCATTATACAGGATGGCAAACCCAATTAACATATACTTATGAATGGTTAAGTTATGTATTTTGCCAAAAAAAAATCAATGCAGTCTGCATTCAAATGAAGAAATAGAGTTTTTAAAGCTGTCACTCAAGAACTTGGCTACAATCAAAAAAATAAAATAACATTTCCTTCTAAATTAAAGTTGACGGCAGACATCTGTACTTAAAATCCTGGGCGAGAGGCATGAGAAATATGCCAGATTCCGTCTGGCAAGAAAAAAGGAGGAAAGCTTTATAATTCCAGGAAAGAGTAATGTCCAGCGCTTTGGAAGATCAAAGGTCCAAACCACGGTGAGACAACTGTGAGGGGGCTGCTGGGGCTGTGGCAGCTTCCATAAGCAAGGAGTAGCTAGAGACAAAGCTAGAGCCATGTATAAGGTCCTTCTGTTTTAATGAAATTTAATTATTTGTCTCCCTGCGTTTGTTTTCATTGAACACTTGATCCATACGGCAGCCTGTTAGGAGGTAGGGTCTTACGAGAGATGCTTAGGTTATTGGGGCATCCCTAAAGGAACTCCAAAACCCTAGTTCTCCAACTCTCCCATCATACCTGAGCTGTGATGGCTTTGTTCCCGTAGGGTTGTAGCATTAGGAGAGTTGAGAACTGGTCTAGACAGTGAAGTTCAGGGACTACCGTCAAAAGACCAAACACCTCATGTATCTACCAACGATAAATGTAGTGTGTGGCTAATCTATAGTTTTGACCAGACCAAATCAATGGCTGGAAGCCTGCTAACCTCAGAGGCTTTGGTTCAGATTGACCATACAAAGAAAGGTTTCCTTTGTCAGTCCTAACTGAGCCTTGCTGTTTGCACACAGAGGTCACCCTTAACACAGATCCCAAGATCTATATGGAGGCAGCCAACCCTGCGTAAAGAAATAGTGCTGATCTCACACACCCAAGTTTAAATAGTGACCATAAAAAAAATGTTCTTTCAGTAATGTCTTTTTTCCATAATTCATGCAAATTAATTCTCTCTAGCAAATGGCTCGTTTTTATAAGAAACCCTTTCCTGTCCTCTATTCTAGGGTAAGCCAATTCATCTTAGAACCTTCAGTGTATGCTCACGATGCTTAATCTCTTCAGCTCAGTTTTGAGAACTCTGGAGATTTTCTTTTCAAGTGACTGCCATGTGGAGCCAATCTTTAACACAGTATTAAAAGGATTAAAGCTGGGGGCTGGTGAGGTGGTTCAGTGATTAAGAACGCTTGCTGCCCTTGCATAGGAACCACAGTCTGTTCCCAGCACCTACATGAGACAGCTCACAACTGGCTGGAACTCCAGTTCCAGGGGCTCAGACTCCCTCTTCTGGCCTCCTCAGGTAGTGCACACATGTGGTGTACACAGCGGTAAGGAGGCACATATACATAAATAAAAAAGTAAAACAAAACAAAACAAACAAACAAAAACACCCCAACTTTTTAAAACCAGTATGAGTTAAGTAGGAGGGCTATCCTGAGAGCCTGGCAGCCATTCTGAGCACATGCCCAGCATCACATTCACCAACAAGAAAAAGGCTGCGGCTTCCTGTATTGGAATCCCGCTAACTGCACTGGGGGTCTGATTAGTTCTTGATGTTAAAAGACTGTAAGGACACAGAAGCAGTAAATGCACACAACAAGGAAAGGAACAGGAGCAGCCGAGGAAGGAAGAGGCAGCGGAAATGAGCGCTCACATGAAAGTGGTCTCATCCCCTTTTAACAGTCCGTAGCACACAGTCTGGGGACAGCTGCCACTGTTACTAAGGAGCCTGACCTACTTGTGGGGAAGCTCACTTCTAATTCAGGCTCCTCAGTGCAGTGAACAAATCCTTTAGACATAAAGGTCCGGACAAATGCAGTGAAGGTTTTAATAAGGTGCTTTTTGGTATGAACCCTAAGTCGAATGTATAGGGCTGTCTGTGAGTAGGAATAGCCATTGTGAGAGATTATCTCTATAAAACAGTTTGCTATAACCCCATTGAAAGGCTCTTTTTAAACAGTTTCTAAACCGAGAGACTACTGAGGCAACCTTACAGATCCCAGCCCCATCCATGCCAGAGCAGTTCTTGACACGGAAGCTGTAAATCGATGGTTTTATGCTTGCTGAAAGTCAGAGTTTTAAACCTCCTTTAAAACCTTTCCAGGACAAGACAAGAAGGCATTTTGTCCCTGAGCTTTTAAAGTCAGGTTCTCAAAACAAAATTATCATCCATCAATTTTCCACAGAAATTACATCTCAAGGGCTGGCAGCAATGGCTCAGTGGGCAAAGGCTCTTGCTGCCAAGCCTGGCAACCTGAGTTAAATACTTTCCACACTCACATGGTGGAAGAAGAGAACCAACTCCCCAAAGCAGTGCTCTGACCGCCACGTGTGCATCACGCACGAACATGCACAGAAACACACACAATAAGTGAATAAGTAAAAATGCATTTCAAACAAATTTAGAAAATAAAAACAAAAAATAAATTCCGTTTCAAGCCCGGGGTAGTAACTCATGCCTGTAACCTCAGAACTTGGGGAAGTTGAGGCAGGAGGACTGTCACAAGTTCAAGGCCAGCCTGGACTACAAAGTTAAGACCTTGTCTCAAGAGAGAAGGTTAGGGGAGGAGCAAAAGAGGGAAATTTTATCAAGCATCTTCAAGTTTTTACCTAGATGTCTAAACTACAATTTACTATGTGCCAGCCCCTAGTGAAAACAATGGCCAGCCATAAAGACATGAAATTGAGAATAATAACCCAAATGTTACTCTTTATTTCATTGGTCCTTATGAAAGGTGTCTCCTAATATCAGAGGTGAAAACACTACAAGCCACAAAAGAGTAACTGTTTGCACATAAGTGCCACATAAGTACGCACACACTGCACACAAGTACACATACACACAAACACATGCATGCACACACACATGCACACACACACACATGCACACACACACGTGCACACAGACCTGTGCAGAGACCTCACTCCTCATGAGGCATCGAACCTTGCTGAGAATACACTGTTGAAGCTGGGCCCAGGAGATTGTTCTATCTTCCCGAATCAAGAACGGTGGTCCAAACCTGGAAATCCAAGGAAATAAGTCATTTCTGCAGAGGAAAACCCAACAAGAGTCATGGATGTAGGATTCGCTCTGGTTCCTCTCCAGTGGATTAGAAAATTGTTAGGAGCCAAGTACAATATGGAGTTGCTGGTTGCTTATATATGTTACACACAAGCTGCAGTGCAGACTATTCTAAGAGATGAGCTTCCTTCCAGAGAACAGGGAAGAAGGGGATGTGGGAACAAGAGCAGGGCATCTAGATGACAACACTATCTGTGTCCTGTCTCAGAAATATTCTCATTACTGACAAGTTTTCCACATCCCAACCCACTGAATGTCCAGCTGTAGACTTGTCAGTGAGCACAGGATGTCCGTAGGAACCCCAGCTCTGTCACAGACACCCTCGCTGTGAGAAGATCTGACTCGATAATGCAAAACTGTTGAATCGATGTTGCTAAAGCTAGGCACAAACATGAAGGTCCCTATCTGGATAGGGAAGGGCCCTGTGCAGCCCCTGATGGACAGATCAGCTGATCAACCTAGTCCTGTGCTGTGCAGCACTCTGAGTTGCTTCCAGTTGGTTATTATTGGAACAATGCTGCTTATGGCAGGAACTACACATAGTCTTAGACACAGACCCTCCACTCTGTGGGACCACTTGTCCTCCTAGGATGGAGGTTCTATAAATAGAAAGGCAAAGCCAGTGCCACCCAAATGTCCTACAGAAAGCCGTGGCAGTTTACCAGGGAAGCAAGTATCTCTCTACTCAGGTCCCTGGATAAAGAGCCGGCTTTCTGTTTTATCATCTTGACAAGTAAGTTGCTTTGTTCTTGCTCAGAACGACTAGTGCAGATTTCCTTAGCAATCTGAAGAACTAAAATAGAATCTCCCTACTTCTGTTAGACTTTCCTCGCTGCCAAGGACACTGCATCTTTTACCCCATGTGTGTGCGTCTGTGGATTCCTCTTACCATGAGAGGTATTATCTCATCTGAGCAAGAGCTAGGTTTTCTGTAACTAAGGTGAATCCTTCAGTCTTACAAGACCTACATATTTTCCCTCATTTTCTTTTGCCTTTAAGTTTTTACATTTGGGGGTGAGGGGGTCACTGGCAAGATGGCTCAGCGGATAAGAGCACTGACTGCTCTTCTGAAGGTCCTGAGTTCAGATCCCAGCAACCACATGGTAGCTCACAAACACCCCTAATGAGACCTAATACCCTCTTCTGGTATATCTGGAGTCAGATACAGTATACTTATATATAATAATAAATAAATATTTGGGCCAGAGCAAGCAGGGACTGAGCGAGCAGGGCTGACCGGAGTGAGCAGAGGTCCTAAATATTCAATTGCCAACAACCACATGAAGGCTCACAACCATCTGTACAGCTACAGTGTACTACTCACATAAAAAAATAATAAAATAAATCTTTTCCTAAAAAGTTTTTACATTTGGTTTCAGTTTAAAATGTTAATTTTTTTGAAACATAAGCCTTCTCTTTCGTGGCCTCCTGTTTTATGTGTTATAAAAACAGCCTCTTCTACTCAAAGACATAAATAGTCTATGTTGGTTTTCTTTCTGTTTTGTCTGCTTTGTTGAGAAAGGGACTCACTCAGGGGAGTGCCAGCGTGCTCACCTACACTGCTTTCATGGTTAACTTTTCTGTGATTACTTTGTTAATTAATTGGGAATTTATATGTAAAAATTTACAGCAAAAGAAAAGATTGTTTTAAAATAAAAAGCAATTTGTTTAGCCTTAATTATTGGATAAAGCATCCATCCCCAAGACTATGAAATAAATTTCATTTTATCATATAATAAATACCTAAAGATACTTTGGCCTACTTGGTTCTGAGATTATTTTCATATACTTTTATCTACATCATAATATTTTAACAATTAAATTTTTATTGAGCTGTATATCACACTATACACCTATGATTCTAGGAGCTAAGTAGGAGGCTAAGGCAGGATTATGAATTTAGAGCCAGCCTGAGCTACATAGGGAGTTCAAGGCTAGTCTGGGCTACAGAGTAAGATCCTATTTCAAAAAAACATCAGCGGCAACAGCATTGTGGTTGTCACCATCTCTCCTTCCCCCTCCCCTGACATTCCTGGGTATTCCTACCACCTTACCATCCCAGATACCTCTTGGAACTGTTTTTATCAATCTAAGTACCTCTCAGAGGAATTCTCCTGTTTTTATTTTGTATTGTTATATAGGCTGAGCCTTGTACATACTAAGCACACACTACAGCACTGGGCCACACCAGAATTCTCTCTCTGTCTTTTAAAGTTTATTTTATTTTGTGAGTATGAATATTTTTGCCTAGATACATGATTGTGCATCACATGCATGCCTAGTGTCAGCATAGGACAAAACGAATCTCCTTGGAGTTACAGATGGTTGTGAGCCACCATGGGATATTAGGAGCCAAAGCAGGTTCTCCCGAAAAGCCACAAGGACCCTTAACCGTGAGCCGCCTCTCCAGCCCCAGACTCCTTTAAACATCTTGTTAGCATTTTAGCTGGCACATGATCCATATACACATTTACAGGGTCCATTGCAATGTTTCAATGCATGCACACACTGTAGAAGGATCAATCAGGGTCATATCTGTCAACCAAACAGTCACAATGTCCTTTAAGACACTTAATCTGACTATAATCAAAAGGTTGTCTGTTTTTGACTATTTATAATATAACCCAGTCACTCTCCTGAACTCTTTAATTAGTTTGAATCACGTTCCAGCTCATGTCTCCTGGACAAACTGTCAAACTACAAACAGTGCTGGGTTTTATTTCCTTTACCTCCACCCTTTTATTTCCCCCTAGTGACCTGTCTACCATGTAGCTCCTGCTGACCTGTAACTTGCTACGTAGCAGAGGCTGGCCTCACAATCCTCCTGCCTCAGCCTCCAGACTGACTGAGATTACAGGTGTGCACAGCCATGCTTCACTTCCCTCTTGTAGCCAGTTTTCCTGCACTGTATGGATGCTGCTAGCCTTCATGAGTCGATATAAAGTAGTAGTGGTGCGGACAGTCACAACCGCTCCTGCAATTAACGGGAAACCTCTGGTGTTTAATTAAGGATGGTGTCGCCATCTGCTTGAGGCAATTACAGCTAATCCTCTTGCTCAGAAGCACTCTGCTCTCATCTTCTACTTTATTAACAATGGGAATAGATACTTATTTTATTAAGTTAGAATTATTCTAGATAGAAACCAAGTATAGAGCCCAGTAGGGTGGTCTACTGTGTAATCCCAGCACTGGGGAGAAAGAGACAGGAAGATCAG
This sequence comes from Mus musculus, assembly GCF_000001635.26. Lineage (NCBI taxonomy): Eukaryota > Metazoa > Chordata > Mammalia > Rodentia > Muridae > Mus > Mus musculus. The sequence goes on from NC_000077.6 coordinate 67,891,139, forward strand.
GAGTCCTGAGGCAGTCTTGGTTACAAAGTGAATTTAAGGCCAACCTGGGCTATATGAGATGAAGAAAGAGAAGGGAGGCAGGGAAGGGGGCATTGAAGGAGGGAGGGAGGGAGGGAGGGAGGGAGGGAGGGAGGGAGGGAGGGAGACGGGTGGCAAGCACAGGTCTACAAATCCCACTTACCACATGAACACAGGGAGGAGATTCACATACCTGCTCGCCTGCTGCCCTGAGCCCACCAGGTTACAGAAGAGAAAGACCACCCTGTTCTCGCTGTGGAGAGGCCCAGAGAATCGCTGGCTGTCACGGACTGGCAAGCGCGGTGACACTGACAGACCAGACGGATGGGCTGGAGAAGAGAATGACACCAGAGCATCAAGTCACCACCGGGGGAAGGATACCTGGGACTTTGAGGGGAGAAGGTGGGGCTCCTGGCACCTGGCATACAAAATTCATATACATAGGAGTTTGTGGTTTTAGTCAGCCAATAATTTTAAAAGATGGGCCTGAGTTTGATTAGAAGATTTCAAAAGCAATCTAAAAGGCAACCTGAAATAACCTGCGTTGTTTTTATGTCTCCATCTAAGAGAACCTTAGAGCATCCCCTACTGGGGACAGAAGAGAGGGCCTCTACTTCTAATCAGTTCTGAAATACAGATTTTTTTTTCCTCAAGGAAAATATGCGTTACCCATGATTAAATTTGAAATGAAGACTTATTTCCCTGGGTTATAAGACGGTCAAGGTCAATCTGGGGTTTGTTCCAGATCACATGGCCTGCCTTTCTCCTGTTAACGCAGACAACATCATACATCTGCTTCCCACAGCTCACTGACTGGGCTACCTAAGGACATGGGCTCAGAGCACAGGATTCACCTGAGGTGTGACATGTCACCATCCACATCATCCAACCTACAATACCATGCTTTTTCCTACTATCCGGCCGACGATGAATCAACTTTCATTTGTAAATTAGGTACAGTGGGAGAATAGTAACGAAACGTAATAAAATAGAATGGGAACAAGTTACCATCATCAAGGTTATTTAATATCCACCAGTTGTGGGCCTAGGGCATAGGTGGAGCAACTGCCTGAGGAGCCTGTGTAAGTCTCTGACTTTGATCCAGAGTACCACAAAACAGAGATACACATTAGCAATGGGTACTTCTGAAACCTTTCATTTCATGTGTTCAGAGTACAGGGGGTGTAGGAAACAAACTCCAAAAGGGGAATCTGGAAGGAAGTGGGGGCTGCTGCATGCTGCAATGGGGCCTTTAAACACGGCCTTCTAAACTGGCTGACTGTGCTAAAATGTACACTGATACACAATGAAAATTAGCTTTTTTGAAAAAAGACCACTTTTACCTGCCAGAGATTAATATCTCTTAAGCTCTTTGCCTGTCTACAGCTCTACTGGTAGGAATTTGACTCCAGACAGGGGCTGTGAATTGTAACAGTCCTGAACCTAAGATGACACCAGCACCTCCTGCTAAGCGATGATTCTCAGAATGTGGTTCCTGGACCTGCAGCATCAGCACCTCCAGGACTATGATTGACATGCAGAGTCTCAGGCTCCTCCTCAGGCCTTCTGACTCTGAAACTCTGAGCCCAGAAGTCTGCTTTAAGTAGCCCTCTGGGTAATTCTAATACTCACCGAGATTCTTAATATCAAACATCTGCAGGTAAGTTACAGAGGAAATGAGCGTAGCGACTGCAAGCATTAAAGCCTCTCTGCCTTAGCACCCTGAGAAGACACCCCCAGTTCCCGTCCCCCCCCCCCCCACACACGCTCACTCATGCTGTCCCAAACAACTTATGTAAGGCACACACACGCTCACTCATGCTGTCCCAAACAACTTATGAAAGGCACTACTGTACCTGAGAGCGTCCCCAGACCAGGTGAAGGAGGGACTTGGAAAGCATACACATTGTCACCCTCTGCAATGGTATTCAGGTCCTCTTCATCAAAGAATGACCGCTGGAATCCATTGGGATACAGTTCAACCAAGATCACCTGAGATGAGAAGGATTGTGTTCTCAAAAAGAACCCACTAGATAAGAATTCAAAGACAGGGCCGGCGAGAGGGCTCAGTGGGGGAAAGGAGCTTGCTGCCAAGCCTGCTGACCTGAGTTTGATCTTTGGAACCCACACCATTGAAGGAGAGAACTGACTCCTACAAGTTATCCTCTGGACTCCATATGTATGCATACACACACACAAACACACACACACACACACACACACACACACACACACACAGAGAGAGACAGACATACGCTAAATAAAAGTAAAATTAAAAAATAAATAACTCAGTCTTAAAACTTATTTCTCCTTTCCTTCCAAGTGTCTACATATTTTAAATAATAAAATATAACATAATAATTTGATTAAGCACAGACATTTCAAATGCAGCCACACAAAAATTAAAAAAAAAAATCTAAACTTTTACACCTAACTAACCGACCATAGCACAAGTAGGATAAAAACACGCTAGATAAATAAAAACAGATCTCCATGAACAGCATTCCATTAAGAAGGGTTCAAAGTGGTGTTACTAATTTTCCTCAAGCCTGAAAAACACATTCATGGACACAAGATGGTTACACGGCAGGAAAGAGACCTGGCTTCCCGGAAACCGATCCAGCATCTCGATATAAAGACCTCACAGTGCCCATCTGAGGCACCGCAGCTGGAAAGTTCTCTTGTAAAAGAGACATTTCAGGCTTTAAAAAAACCAGCCGGGCAGTGGTGGTGCACACCTTTAATCCCAGCACTCGGGAGGCAGGGGCAGGCGGATTTCTGAGTTCGAGGCCAGCCTGGTCTACAGAGTGAGTTCCAGGACAGCCAGGGCTACACAGAGAAACCCTTTCTGAAAAAACAAAACACAAAACAAAACAAAACAAACAAACAAAAAAAAAACCAAAAAACCAGTGTGAACCAGAAGAAAGGTTTGAGTTGTAGAAAGGAAATGAACCGAAGAAAGTAGTAATTAGTATTACTAATTATATAAACAAAAGTTTAACACTTCATCACTGGCCACTCACCATAACATCATGAAACCAAGTTTGACTACAAGTGTGGGCGTGTGGGTATTATAGTCTGGAACAATAAGAACTACTATTAACTATCTACAACAACGTTTTGTGAGAGGGTCAGGGTCAAGGTTGAGGTAAGTTCTCACCTACATATCCCTGGCTGGCCTGGCCTGGAATCTGCAGGAATCCACCTGCCTCAGCCTCTCAGATGCTGGAATATAGGCATGAGCCATCAACACCTGGCTACTATCTGTAGTAATATCTAAATCAAAAAGATGCAAGAAAACTGAAGCACCGAACCAAGATCTCTGTGTTGCTTTGAGAAGATTTAACATTAGACTTTACTCATTTTTCCCACCAGCTTTTAGTAAAAATTAAAATAAATTAATATATGTATCCCAAGACAGGAGACATAAAATAAATACACCCAGATGCTTCCATTACCATAGACAAACATGTCAATCAAAGAAATCAAAACATCGGGCTGGAGAGACAGCTCAGCGGTGAAGAGCACCGACTGCTCTTCCAGAGATCCTGAGTTCACTTCCCAGCAACCACATGGTGGCTCACAACCATCTGCAATGGGGTCTGATGCCCTCTTCTGGTGTGTCTGAAGACAGCTACAGTGTACTCATATAAATAAAAATAAATCTAAAAAAAAGAAATCAAAACATCAAGGATGATGTTCAGTTCCAATCAGACTGTCTCTGTCCTGACACCACGTGAGTGCCACACTCCTCACAAATGCATCGGACATTCTGCATTCCTGACAGTCCTGTGGCTACTCAACCTCTGCCTCCATCAGAGTGGCCCTTTCTGTCTTCCATTATTGTCATGGCTCCCAATTGTGCTCTTCCCATCACCACCACCACCACCACCACCCTCTCTCTCTCTCTCTCTCACACACACACACACACACACACACACACACACACCCTTAGAACACTTAAGAGTTCATTTATTTTTACATTTATTTTACAAGGGCAGGAGCCTGGCATGTGCAAATCACAGCATGTGTTTAGAAGTCAGAAGACAACTTTCCAAACTCAGTTCCCTCCTTCTGCCATGAACTGGGAGCATCAGGCGTGAAGGCAAGCACCATGATAAGAAAAATATGCATTATTTTTCCCCTGGGTGAGAGTTTCACAAAAATCCTCCAGGTAGAAATGGAGGTCACGACTACTCAGACAGCGGTGGGAGGGGCCAGTAGATTGACAGAAGCCTTGGTAACCAGGGTGATTGATTGTACAAATATACAGATATAGCCACAACCTTAAGATGTGTATACTTTGTTGTATGTGTGTTATAAAGTACCTAACAAAAAACTTACACATAATTTTTGTTTGCTTAATTTTAAAAGGTTCTACCAGGTTACCTGAGAAACATAAACTTTCCATTTTATAGTTACAGAAACAGAAGACCGAGCAATCACTTGCAAGGCCCAAGTCAGAGAGAGCTGGAGAGCAGCCGAGTCACAGCTAGAACCCCACTCGGAGCCCCTCTGTGATGGTAGTCTTTACTGCCAACTGACTGCATTCAGGATCACCGTGGAAACGCAGCTGCAAGTGCCCATGGGTATATTTCTAGAAAGGTTTAGCTGAAGATGAAGACTCGCCATGAATGTGAGCAGCAGCCGCCCATGGCCTGGGGATGGGCGGAATGCTAAGAAGGCAAGCAGAGCACCAGCACCATCCATCTCTCTCTGCTCCCTGACTGTAGGCGGACCTGGGACCAGCTGCCTCAGTCCTGCCCATCCCCCAGCAATGGCAGGCTACAGTGTAGCCCTCAAAGCCAAAATGAACCCTTCTGCCCTTCTTCCCTTGCCTTTTGCCATGAAATTTGGTCACAGCAACTAGGAAACTCATGTGGCCTCTCATCTTGCCATGGTGTTTGTCACTGTATCACTTTTATCCCACCACACGTCACAGGGGTCTAATTCTTCACAAGGACTCCTTAGGAAGCAAAGTGAAGCCGAATGTGGCAGCTCACACATGTAACCCCAGCACTCAGGAGGCTGAGGGACAGAATTACCAGGGGTGTGAGACTAGCCTGGGCTTCACAGTCAGTTCCACAGCAGTCTAAACTACAGAGTGAGAAGGTCCCGTCTCAAAAATTAAGTAATTAACAACTACATATATGAAACAAAGACAGGTTGTTTGGGTATGTGCCTTCTAAGCCACAGAATGAGATGCTGTCTAAATAAATAAAAAATAAAAAATCAATCAATCAATCAATCAATCAAAGACAGGTCTGATGGTACATGCTGAGCCCAAGGCAGGAAGGTCATGTGGTCAAAGCCAGCTTGGGCTACAAAGGAGGCAGGCTTAAGCCAGCAGAACAGTTTCCCACCTTCTCCATCTCCTCTCCTATCACAAACCTTCAATATCTGCATCTCACTAAGCATCCCTCCGGTACCCCGCCGATATTCTCAGGAGTGGAAAAGCATAAAGCCACATGTGTTCCCATCCCAGCTTAGCCACCTCCTTGCTGTGTGACCTTGGACAATTCACTAACCCCTCTGAACCTTTTTCCTCACTTCCAAGATGAAGATCTCTGTAATATCTTCTTTATAAGAGTGGTCAAGATTAACTCACGAGATAAACTGAGCGCTGTGCCACATGCCTATATCTCAACACTGGGAAGGCTGAGGCAGAAGGATGGATAGAAATTTAAGGACACCCTGGAATATATATATAGGGGTACCAGGCCAGCCAGAATCATATAGTGAGACCTTATGTCAGAAGGGAGGGAGGGGAGACAGAGGGAGAAAACCATCAAGGGACAGGGCCCACACTTAGTAAACATGACTGGTTAGCTGCTGTTGGATCACAATTACCATCACCTTCTGAACTGCAAAGTGTCTCTTTGCGGTCACCCTGAGTAATAATGCAGAAGTCAAGGCCGGGTCACCACAGACACCGAGGGACAACTAATCAAATAGAAGCCAGTGAGTCATGCTGGAGTCATCTGGGAACCACACATTAGCCTGGGCAGCTGGCCCAGTCAGCATTCTGTCATCCAATGGCCAGGCCCCAGCCGTTCCAGCACACCTCCTCTGCAGGGACACCTCCTTCCTCTGCAACCATCTTCCTCAAGGCCGCCACTGTGCTGAGGATTGGCACGGCCAAGCCAACACGCAGAAACCGCTGGCTCTTTGAGGGGAACACCAAAGTGACACTCAAGAATCTGGAAAACAGAAAGGGAGCCAAAATTCTTAAAGGACTGAAGGGAATGGTCACCAATGCCATGGTCCATGGCTGGCAGGCTCAGTCCTTAGACACAGTTTGCTAATTAGGTCCCTGCACGTTAGGTGCCCAGCCACTAGGTGGCAGGAGAGAGTCAAATCTCCCAAACTGCTTTTCCATGGGGTTGAACATAAGAGAATTTTGAGTAGAAATTATACTATATAGATCTCCATCCGGTCCCTCTGATCCTAAGACTGTTAACAGTTAAACAGCTAAAACAAATGAATAAAATAAAATAAAATAAAACAAACAAACAAAGAAAACTCTGCATTTTGTAAATCAAAACAGCCAAGTGGCTTATTTTAGAAGAAATCAACCCTACTGGTCACTTTCCCATCAATGAAAATTTCCCTTCCAGTCTCTGCTTTCACTTCCCCTCACAGACCCCGGAGCCCACTCCTGAGGGACAGTGACTGCTGTGCTGTAGTAAGTAGCCAAGTCACAAGCTGGGATTAGAACCTGGGAAGTCTGCCCCAGAGTCACTGCTTTAACCACTGTGCTTCGTACGGAGACTCCTCAGTCACAGCCCACATTTTGATTCTATCAACGGTGGTATAACCCATGCTACTGTATAAGACCACTGTCATGCTTATGACACAGACAGCACAGCAGTTCTCAGCAGATGGAGGTGTGACTGTCATGTGTGGCTTTGTGAAGAAGTCCTGTGTTCTGCTAGATCCTAAGCATGCAGATGTGGCTAGGAAGGGGAGGAGTCAGGACTGAACAAGGTGGGAACACAATGAAGAAACACCTCCACCTCCAGGCCCACACTGGCTCCTACAGTCACCTTCCACAACACAGGCCAGGCCAGTTGTGTTGATGGCAAGGTGGGATTCTGGGAAAGAGACTGCACTGCCAGGCCTTGCTTTCAGACACTGCAACCCACTGCTCTCTCACCCCAATACCAATTTTTTTTCCTCACCTGTACCAAACAAGCCTTTTTTTCTTTCTCTTTCTTTCCTCCTTCATGAAATAATCTCCCTAGAATCAAGTGTGGTAGCTCATGCCTACAGACACAGCACTTGGGAGGCTAAGGCAGAGGGATCGGCTATAGAATGAGACTTTGTCCATAAATAAATAATAAATAGGAAAGACAGAAAAGAAAAAATTTTCCATACCTTTATGAGGAAGGGACAAGACTGTGAGATATGGCAGGGAAGAGCATGTGGCAACAGAAGCCCTTGTCTGATTGAAGTGGGGGCTGTGCTAGCTCCTGAGCAGGCCAGAGATCTAAGTCAGGACACTGCGTGGACTCAGCACAGACACACAAAAGCATCCTGTTCATCAGCTGGAGACTGCACACCCCTTTCTCTTTAATTGCCTATTACCTGAGTGGCACCTGACTGTACAACCAGTCTTAGAGACAGCTAAGTGAAAATGGCAGCTCCAGGAAGAGAAGGTTCTCAGGAAAGAGGAAAGAGGGACCAAGTACAGTGGGCATGTCGAAGCACTTGGGACACTCACGTACCTCGTCTGGCGCAAGGGGATGGGAAGGGACACACACAGGAAAGGGTCGAAGGTGTTGCTTTGTTTTAGGCAGTGTGGACAAGTCAAGGAAGACCTGTGAAGGCAAGAGCAGAGATGAACCGTCATCACACTTAGGTAGCTTGGTAGCCCTCAAACATCGCCACAGAATTACTACAGCACTTCCTTTCCAGCAGTTCCATGCAGAACTGAAAGCAGGTGTTCAATGATCACTTACGTGTGAATGCTGCTGCAGTCCTGCACAAGCCTCAGAGCCGGAACCAACCAGAGTACCCAGCAATAGATAAGGGGGTAGACAAAATGTGGTACATCCACACTGTGGAATACAACTCAGCCATAAAAAACAAAACAAAAAAAAACAAAAACAAAAACAAAAAAACAAAAACAAAAATACATAGTCCCCGGAAATATGTCAAGTACCAAGAAATGCCCAGATCTATAGTATCACTCTATTTATTTATTGTTTTGTTTTGTTTTGTTTTGTTTTTTCGAGACAGGGTTTCTCTGTGTAGCCCTGGCTGTCCTGGAACTCACTCTGTAGACCAGGCTGGCCTCGAACTCAGAAATCTGCTTGCCTCTGCCTACTAAGTACTGGGATTCAAGGCATGTGCCACCACTGCCCGGCTGTATCATTCTATTTATATGAGCTATCTAGAATAGGAAATGCCAAAGAGATGCACTTCAAATCGGTGGTTTCTAGAAGCTGGGGGCAAAGTAAGTGGAATGTGACTATTCCCTGGGTACCAGATTTCCCTGAGCCCCCAAAACACATGAATCGCTTTTTTGAGATGGCTATTTTATTTATTCATTTGTTTGCTTAATTGATAGGGAGAGTGGAAGGGTACCACAGTATGTATATCGAGTCAGAACAGTCTCTGGGAGTCGGTCTTTTCCTTCCACCATGTGGATTCTGGCATAGAACTTAGGTTATCAGGTTTGGCAACAAGTGCCTTTACCCTCTGAGCCATCTCACTAGCCTAGTCCACAGATGGATTTTTAAAGGTGCAGACTTCCAGGTTTTCCTGACATACATTACATATCAATGACATAGGGGAGGGACTCTGGCATCTTAAGTATAAAAACTTTCCAAGAGTCAGATGTGGTATTTCATAACTGTAATTCTAGCACTCAAGAGGCTAAGGTAGAAGGGTGGAAAGTTCCAGGCCATTATTGTAGGCTATATAGCAAGATACTATTTCAAAGATAACAACAGTAACAACAACAACAACAACATAGCAAGAAGGTGAACCTATATATAGATTCACCTGAGGTGTCTGCTCTTTGCCAGATCCTGGTGATACAAGTTACCTAATGGTTACAATAGGGATACAAGTTACCTAATGGTTACTATAGGGATACAACTTACCTAATGGTTACAATAGGGATACAACTTACCTAATGGTTACAATAGGGATACAAGTTACCTAATGGTTACAATAGGGATACAAGTTACCTAATGGTTACAATAGGGATACAAGTTACTTAATGGTTACAATAGGGATACAAGTTATCTAAGTGGATAGAAGTTTCTAGAAGGTTGGTAGCTATTTAGAAAACTGTCCCCAGTAGTCTGTTTCCTTGTCTGCTGTGTTGGTGGTAGTGTTGGAGCACAGGGCTTCAGAGATACTAGGTCCACTGTCTACAATACACCATACCCCCGCGCCTTTTCTGTTTAACACATCCCAGAGAATCAATGTAGTGTTTTGATAAATGACAGTGTGCCCTACAGCCTTCACTGGCCATGGCATTTGTAGATGGAGGTCCTGGGTTTAGTCCTCAGTACCTCAGGAGAAGTGGGAACTGAAAAGGAGATAGAAGACAAAGAACCCACAATTACCCATCACCCCCAGTTTCATAAAGGAGACAGACAACATCCATACTCCTCCATGGAATAGACAAATTATGACCACTCAGTACATCATCTTGGAGCTGCCCCATCCATCCCACTGCAGAAAATCATGTCTCGTACCTCAAAAGCCCTTGCTTGCACAGGCTCCCGGAGGACACTTTCTCTATATGACAGGCTCTCTGGCTCAAAGTGGTATTCTCTGCTGTCACCACCACAAACACCTCTTGTGCTCTTATAGATGAGAAATCTACTGGAAGGGCACTATAGATCCTTAACATTTGACCAACTCAAATATCACTTCCTGAGAAGCCCAGCCCTGAAGACCCATCCATCCCACTTAAAGTCAGGAACCTAGCATACACTTCAAAGTACCTTCAATTTAAAATACAAAAACCAAACCAAAACAACAAAACAAAAACAAACAAACAAACAAACAAACCACCCACCAATAATGCTTAGATAATAAAGCTCCCCCTGTGCCCTTGCCACTGACCAATCTTGACCTGCTTCTAGCTTGTTTTCTGTTTGTCTGGTTTTGAGAGTTTTTCTGTAACCTAGGCTGGCCTGTTTAACTATGTAGTCCTAGATGACTTCAAACTCAGCAATCCCTATCTCTCAGCCTCTCAAGTGCTGGGACGACAGGCCTTCACCATTGTGACTAGTTCTTTCTATTCCTTAAACTTGCTCTCCCAACACTTGAATTCACATAGATCATTGCCTCCTTAGGCACCTTGTCTCTGCGACTCCCACACCTGGAATACCTAGTCCCAGTGATTTGACTGGCAGACTTCTTGTCACTCCCCTCTTTGCTCAAATGTCCACCTGAAAAGAGGGCTTCCAGATTTCATCATCTAATGCCAAGTCTCCCACCTCTCAGGTCCTTAGGTCCCCTCTTATTATTCAAGATATTTGGAGCAGGGAAGGATGGGAGGAGTGTCTGTCATCACACCCTATACACACACCTGGACAGAATTTAAGATTGGGGATGGAAAGATGACTCAATGATTAAGAATATTTTTCTCTTCCAGAAGACCCCAGTTCAATTCCCAGCCCTCACATGGCAGCTCACAATATCCATACAGAGTTTAGGCTCATTCTGGAGAGCTCTGGACTACCCAGTACTCCCAGCAACCGAAGAGAAGGTGCACACTCCACAGTAGCTCCAGCCGCTTCCTCATGGTCCTCCCTCCCTGAAAGAGAGGGTGGGCCCCTCTCCAGGCCTTTTCCTGCTCCCCTAGAAGGTAGCTCCAAGGCATTCAGACACTACATGGGCCCCCTAAACTATCATTCTCAAAGATGGCGGTGCCTGCTTATTCATTCCCTCAGAAATCGCTGACAATAATGCAAATCCTTAAACAGAGAAGTTTTATGTCAACCCCTGCTGCTCAAATGCAAAGAAAGGATGAAAATATGGGACTGGAAGTTGGGAAATTCTAAAAGACTAAGTATCACCTGCTTGAAGGGAAGTAATTAAGAAAAGAAACTCACTAAGAGCTCCGGGGAAACACAGCAGAGCAGAGGAAAAAGGAACAGTCGCCAAGACCAGAGAGCAGTTCTGCTGGAAATGGTGGGTTTTGGCTCACGGCAACACCCACAAGGACAGACATTGGAACCCATTTGAAGAAACAAGAAAGCCTGGCTCAGGGCAACCAAACGGATCACAGACAATCACAAATAAACATGGGATAGAAAAGCCACAGAGGGGAGTTAGCCAATGCATGGCTCAGACTTCACAGAATCTGCTGAGGGCCGAGCTTCTCATGCACTTACTGTGAGTCCCTGCAAGAAGCCCCAGTGCTTTTGTAAACTCACCATTGAGAAGGTAGATTCTGGGACTCACTGGCCAGTGGCCTAGCCTAACTAGCAAGTCCCAGACCAATGACAGATTCTATCTAAAAATCAAACAAAACAAAACGAACCAAACCAATGAAAACCAAGGAACACCACCAAAGTTGACTTCTGCACACACGTGTAGCCATGTACAAGTACCCACAAACACACACAGATTATTATTAAAATATACTTAAGCACATGTTAAGTATACATATATTTAAGTTATATAAATAAATTCAATATTTATTATTAACGTCACTCAGTGGTAGGACACTTGCCTAGCATGTATGAAATTCTGGGTAAAATCCTCAACTTCTCAAAAAGCAGTAGTAGTAAATTATATAAATATAATGTATACCATTTATACTATTCAACATATTTTACTACCAATATATAATTACATATTACCTTATATATGAAAGCACATATATTTCATGTGGAACATAAGCACAAATATTTTCACAAACAATATAAAACATAAAATGTGTTATCAAATCCTATGTAAATATTACACATTGACTCTAAAACTCTCTCAGGGAAGTTGAGAGTAGAATGGCAGTTACCGCTGGGCATGGTGGCGCACGCCTTGAATCCCAGCACTTGGGAGGCAGAGGCAGGCGGATTTCTGAGTTCAAGGCCAGACCGGTCTACAGAGTGAGTTCCAGGACAGCCAGGGCTACACAGAGAAACCCTGTCTCGAAAAAACAAAACAAAACAAAAAGAATGGCAGTTACCAGAGGCCAGGGAGAAGGGATGGCAGATAGGGAGATGCTGACTAATGGGCACTAACCCACAGGCAGCAACACAATCACACAGGCAGAGTGATTAGAGATAGCTGAATGGTCTGCATTAAATAAAAAGCTACAAGAGAGGATTGTGTAAGATTTTCCCATGCACTAATGATGAACATTGGAGGATACGTATATATTGAACATGACACTGTGCGTTATAGACACATGTCAAGTCGGCATACCATTCACATATTCAACTTTGGTTTTGCTCCAGCCTTTAAAAGGTGGAATCTAAACCCGATGTTAGAAACATACCTATGTGGACATCTCACGTGAGAGAGGCTTTCTGCATCCAACGGCTTCCCTTAATTCTTGACCTCTGTGCTCGGTCCCAGCTTGGAAGTAACAGTCATCTTTGTGGAGTATGTTCCTATCCATTGGACCCTATTCAGCTACCAAAACTCATGAAAAGACACATACAGCCAAACAGTCCAGGGCTAAGGTCTCCTCTTTGACATCTTGTTAATGCAGGTATTTTCACTAAACCCCATGATTCTTATAAACATTCATACTCTCTTACAGAAATACCCACAGTGCATACTTCTTAAAATCAAAGGCCACGTGATGATTTTATATCCACCACGTTGAGCTGAGCTCGCAGTGACTAACGCAGCTGAGCCCTCTGGCCATGCCAAGCAGACAGGAAGAGTCTCCCCAGCTTCACTGTGTCTGCAGGATGGTTTATCCTGGCCACCACATTTCTGCTCTACAGAACCATCCTCCAGCCTCTCCTTTAAAGAAGGGCAGAAGGCCATTCCAGGAAGCCAAAAAGAAAACCTCAAGGCTGAAGACAACAGGAGAGTGATTAGCTGGGGCTGGGAGAGGAAAGGGAAGGAACTGTAGTGCTTTGTTGTTTTGTTGTGCAGGGTCAAGCAAGGGCAATGAGATACAGGTGGCCTTCCCACCCAACTCCTGGGGACCACACTCTAACCCCACCGCCATCTTACCTGTACTGTGCTTGAAAGTGGCTCTGCACAAAGCTGGGCCCTAAGGAGGTAGGAGCTGCAGATGGCCGGAGGTCCTCTGAGATCTTACTCACTTCTGGGGGCAGCTGCAAAGGTACAAGGAAGAGATCTGATGACATCTTGTCCACATTAGGTCACAGGGCTGCTTCCAGGCCACAGAGCCCACCACCTCGCCCTAATGCCCATATCATCCCTTCCTGTGCCCTGTGGAGCCAAAAAGGAAGTCTTCTTGCTCGATTTACCATTTATTCAGTGCTCTTTCAATCCTCTTGTTTGCCCAAACCCCTGAGAAAGGGTGTACACATGTGTGGAACACAGAACTCAAGGGTGACCATAGAGAGAACTCACACACACACTCCCCACCCAACTCCACCCTGGGGTTGATGGCACTGCTCTTCACCTATGTCCTGCTGGGGCCTCAGATACATCCACAACAGGCATCAATTGTCTACAGGAAAGTGTTGACAGGTGCCAGAGCCTCCAGAGGTTCCAGGCAGGAATCCTCTCCTAGCCTCTTCTAGTTTCAGTTGGCTGCTGCTGGAATTTCTTGTCTTGTGGCCACGCCATATTGTCCTCTGGTTCAGCATCTTCAATAATGCTCTCTGCTCTGTATTTACACTGTTTTGTCCTCTGTGGTCTCTAAACTCCCTCTGCCCCTTATAACAACACTCAATATTGTGCTAAAAGACCAACTGGAGAATCCAAGTTAATTACCCTAATTCAACTTTCTTAATCACATCTATAAACAGCAGTTCCAAATCCCTGCATCCTAAATATATCTTTCTAGGTCATCGTTCACCCTTCTTCCCTCAAGGCTCTGGCCTACTCCAGTGTCCACCGTGGTCCCTGAAGGGCTGCTACTCCCAGTGTGGGTTGCTCCAGCTTCCCAGGTTTCCTGGTTATCCTTACTTTCTGCCCACTCCATACCACACAGGGGACATACTTATGAAGTCCCCGCTACACAGACACACACACAGAAGGGTGTCCAGGGAGCCATTCCAGGTACAGCAACTCATAATACAAAGCTGTTTAGTAAATATTTGATCATCTATATAAGGCCAGACATACAATGCTCCTGACAGCATTGTATCTCAATTTCTCAATGTGATTTATCACAAAACTATAATGTAACCCTGTGCATGTGTCTGTGTGCTATCTCCCAGACCACGCTTGGGGGCCTTGAACACGTTATATTTGTTTCTGTGGTACCGTGAGCAGTCTTTGTTCTCTTAAATTGTTTCTGCTGGGTATTTTCTAAGAGGGATGACACAAGTGGCTAGTATATTCAACTTTTCTAAACCAGTTAAATAGTTTACTTGCTCTGTAGCTTTTACCTTAGTTGGTTTTCTGTTGCTATAATTAAAATACCACAAACTGAGTAATTTATTCTTTCTTGATTTTTATTATTGTTGTTTGGGTTTTTTTTTTTTTCTTGTTTGTTTCTTTATTTGTTGAGGAAGGGTCTCAGGTAGTAGGACAAGAAGGTTGAGGCAGGCGGGGCCTTGTGTAACTCCAGTTGGCTTCAAACTCACTCTTGACCCAAGCCCAAGTTTAAGACTTCTGGCTTTTAGGCCTATACCTCTCAAAAGCTGGGATTCCAGGCCTGCACCACTATGCTGGAGGAAACTGAGAATTTACAATGACTCGAGAAAAGCTGATTCGGCTTATAGTTCTTTGGGCTAGAAAGATGGCGCTAGCATCTTCTCGGCAGTTGGCAAGGGCCTCTGAGCTCACAACAGAGAGAAGATCAACCCGTCCTCATCTTATGAAGCTACAATCTCACACGGGACACACCCTTCTTTCGTGATTTCAACTGTCAATTCCCTTCCAAAGCACCACCCTATTTCCAATGCAGTAACAGAGCCGGGGCTGGAGTTGTGTGATAAAAGTTGCTTTCCTAGCATGTGTGAGGCCTCAGGATCCATTTCCAGCACTGCCAAATACCATTAACACACAAGCGTGGGGACTGCATTTCCAGTGTATGAACAATTCCCCAATTCTAATATGGGAGTCATGATAGCATCCAACTGATAGACGACTTGTTTTTAAGGAGTTAAAGAGTCATTTATAGATATAGTGTCTTAGTCAGGGTTACTACTGCTGTGGTGAAATACCATGACCAAAAGCAACTTGGAGAGGAAATGTTTTATTTGTATTACATATCCAAAGTCACAATCCATTGAGGGAAGCTAAAAGTAGAAACTCAAACTAGGTGGAAACCTGGAGGCAGGAGCTGATGCGCAGGCCACAGAGGAGTGCTGCTTACTGGCTTGTTCCTCGTGGCTTGTACAGCCTGCTTTCTTATAGCACCTAGGACCACTATCCCAGGTATGGTACCAATCATCATGGGCTGGGCCCTCTCCCATCAATCATTCATTAAGAAAATATCCTATAGGCTTGTCCAAAGTCTGATCTTATAGAGGCAACTTCTCAGTTGAGGTTCTCTCCTCTCAGATGAGTCTAATTTGTATCAGATGATATAAAAGTAGTCATCACAGATAGATAGATAGATAGATAGATAGATAGATAGATAGATAGATAGATAGATAGACAGACAGACTGACTTAGTCTGGCACATACTGAATACTGTACAGGTTGTAGGTATAATATATTGGAGATGTCTAATAGTGTGTGTTTTGGGTTTTTTTTTTTAAACCAGAGTGGTAGTTCTATGCTTACAGAGATTCTTTAATCATCCATTCCCAGGTAAAGGACATCATTAAGTGTCCAAGTAACAAGCAGGTGACCTGCAAGGAAGCCATGAAGGTAAAAAGAGATGGGAGGGGGACTCCAGACACCTGTGTAAGGGCTCTTAGTTCAGCAGAACCAGGAAGAGGAAAGAAAAGAATAAGCACAGTTGACTCCAGCAAAAGAGACGGGGCTGGGAAGGACAGACCAAGTTCAAGGGTGGCTCAACAGTCAGACACAGCAGCAGAGTAGCAAGTGTTTGCAAAAGTCTGGAGATGTGAACTTGCATTAGGTGTAGACACTGGGTTGTTCTGCCCAGGATTTACCCTTCTTGAGACCTTGGGTCTAGTCCCTGCATGAGATATGTGGACTGCTATCTTCTGAGTGGAGCACAGCTGTGATTACCCACGTGAGACCTTCCACAACCCCAGCTTGCTGATGCTCCCTCATAGACAGTACCTAGGAAGGGTCATTTTACCCTCACCTGAGACCCTAGCCACTCTCCTCGTGCCTGTCAGCTGTCAGCAATCCCAGCCCAGCTCAAGTGGTCTCAGGGGGTTCTAGAGTACAGAGAAGCTGGAAGGTACTGAAGAGTAGGAGACTCCATGTGTGTAGCTTTAGGAGGTCACCACCCACACTGGGATGGGACCTTTTAGTGATATAGCTGTTCTGAGGTCATGTATAAACCTCTAAGGGGCCCCTCACCCATGTTCCTGTGAGTAAGCCCAATCAATTCACTGGTTCATCAAGCAAGATTTGGATGGAGTGGCCACTTTGGTCTGTCATTAGAGCCAGTTAATCTATCGGGGTAAAGAGACATTTGTTTATGTCTCCCCAGGAAAAGCTTAACTCCCTACCAAGAGACACAGGGCCATGAGCCAAACTGCACCAAGATGTACTGCCAGGATACAAGCCGTGGGCAGTGACCAAGCTTGAAAAACACTGATTGTAGCCATCATGATTAGGCAAGAAAGCTCGCAGCTCTTGCCACCGAGGCTCTTTTGCCCAGAGCTGTCTAATTCTAGACAAGTGTTCCATCTAATCCTATGTGCTTCTCCCTGGATGGCCATCTACATTCCCTCCTAGGGCACTTCCAGTTGCAAGCAGGAACTTCCATGACACAGAGGGTTTCTATATAAAGATGGCAAGCTGAGACTGAGGCTAGGCATAACAGTGGATGGGGTCACCAAGGGATGGAGTGTGGAAAGAAAATCCTAAGCAAAACACGGAGAGAGGCAGTAGGAAGTCATTCACAAAACATGGACTAAGAGATCAGAGGAACATGAGTCCAGTCTGCTAGGTAAGCGAACCTTGATACCTCTCAAAGCTTCGTTGTATGCTTACACAGCATCCCCTCAGCATGGAACTATGGTGAAAATCGGGAGGTGAGATACACACCAGAAACAGAGGCTCACATCTATAATCCCAGCACTTGGGAGGCTGAGCCTGGAAGATCACTGGTTGAAAGACACCTTGGGCTACAGTGTGAGTTTGAGGCCAGGATAAGTTACTGAAGGAAACCCTGTCTCAGAAAGGAAAGAGGGAGGATAGGAGAGAGGAAGGACTCTTACCTGGCACACAGTAGGTACTTAAGACATACTGGCTGCTGTTTCTCTCCCTAGACTCATACCCATCTTTATTCTGCAAAAGTAGCAATTTCTAGAAAACTATCAAAAAAGACTGTTTACGTGTTGGTGTTCACAGGGCAGTGAAAATACAGCCCTTGCAGGATGGACATATTTGAGAATCGTTAAAGTAATGGAAAAAGAGAGCAGCCCTTACGTTTTTCTATTCCAGTTACAAATGAATCTCGCTATGTGGTTTTCCTATGTCCTCAGTATAGAAATAACTTCAAAGGGAAAGAAATCACTCCAGGTACACAGAGGGCAGGAACTTTCTTTGTTGAAAGGGAAAATGAAGTTTTCCTGCTAAATAACCACAAGGCTCTATCTGCTGCCTCCAAGACACACACACACACAGCCCAGCCTCAGGGCAGCCCTCCTTCAAGAAGCCTCTTCAGGACAACAGAGAAAGAGACATTGCTAGGGTTGCTGGGACAGAGTGGGGCTGAGTAGACCTTGCCTAGGGGATGCTCTGCTCCTCCCACACCTGTTCCATGGAGGGACAGAAAGCAGAGGTTTGGCGAGGAAAGGGAGTGAGGGGGAGAGGAGTCTGGATCAGGCTGAGTGGCCCAGGGAGGGGTGACTTTAGTTCCTGCTTGGTAGGAAGCCACCAGAGCAAGACAAGCAGGAGATGGCATCACCTTGTTTCCTTTTTGAAGAGACCTGGCTTCAGAGTGGAGAATGCCACAGAGGACAATACTGGAAACTGGGGGCCGGGGGTGTCACTCAAGAGATAATAAACACCTGCCCAGCAAGCACAAGTACCTGGAGTCCATGCCCAGCCTGAAAGAGAGAGAGAAGGGAGGGGGATAGGAGAGAAGGAGGAAGGAAAGGGAAGAAGGGAGGGAGGGAGGGAGGGAGGGAGGGAGGGAGGGAGGGAGGGAGGGAGGAAGGGAGGAAGGAAGGAAGGAAGGAAGGAAGGAAGGAAGGAAGGAAGGAAGGAAGGAAGGAAGTTGAAAGACTAACTTTCAATCATGCTACTTTCCCTGTATCTTGCAGTTACAAAGAATGATTGGCAGGCCCTCATGGCTTAAACAAACTCAAATGTCTCAAAGACCAGTTTGAAGGAGACACATATTCATAGGGAACAAAGATTTTAGAGCGAAGCTTCTCAAATAGAGGGTGATTTGGGTCAGCAGACATTTGCCAATGTTTGCATACAGGTTTAGTGCAAGTCAGGACTGCCCCTGGCACCTAGCAAGAAAGAAAGTGAGAGTGCTAATGACACACAAGTCAGCCCGGCACAGAAAAAAAAGATCCAGGCCCAGATATCAAAAGTGCTCAGGTTCCGGAATCCTGGTATAGAGAATGGCGTTTCCTTATTTGGGTATGGCTCTCCCATTTACTAAGCTGTGTAACTTGGACACACATAGCTTACCCTTTCTGTGACCTTACAGCAAATGATTTTCCTGCTACCAAAAAAATAAGAGAGGAAAACTGAAAAGCAGTTTCAAAGGCTGCTGCTGAAATCTGAGTCTGGAATATTCCTCAAAGGCCCATGTGTTAAGGCGTGGTCCAAGCTTTCAAGATTAAGAGCTGGTAGAACCTTTAAGCTGAGACGGGGCCTAGTGGGAAGTCTTAGGTCACTGTGGGCATGCCCTTGAAGGGAACTGTAGGAATTCATCCCCTTCACAGCCAAAATGGGATAAAGAGCTTGTCCCTCCATGCGCTCCCACCATGAGGTACTCCCTCTGCCACAGCTCTAATAGCTACACTTGACCACAGACTAAAACCTGTGAAAGCCATACTACCCCTTTCCACTTGGTAAGCTGGTTACAGTAACAGAAAACTGACTAGCACAGTTACTTATCAATCCCACCTACTTCCCAGGTAGGAAGAACTCCTGGTATAGGAAAACAGGATGAGTCCTTGTTTATACAGCAGCAGAAGGTAGAAGAGACACCTGCCCATATTTCTCCTCTAGAAGGAAACCGAGAAGACACAAGAGGCTTCCAAGAAAGGAAGTCCAGCACACTGGATTTGAGATCCATGGACCCAGACTCAATCCTACTTACACTGCGTAGAAGATGATGACTCCGAAAGGGTATGATAGTGCACACCCAGCACTTGAAAGGTAGAAACAAGAGGGTCAAGGGTTCAAGGTCATCCTCAACTAGATAGTGAGTTCAAGTTCAGTCTAAGCTACCAAAGAATCTATCGAAAGAGTGAATGACCCTGGGCAACCCCTAACCTATATTTCTACTTCCACTAACTATAGAATGAATAATTTATCACTATAAATATTAAAATAAAACAACATTTTGATAAGCTTACTTACTGTCAACTATACAGGGTAATAAGTCATGAAAATTGTCAAAGTAGATATACAATACAGAACACTCAGTAAATGGTACGTATCATCTGTGTGTGTGTGTGTGTGTGTGTGTGTGTACATACACACATTTCACATTTTAAAATGTGTTCTTTGAATTTACAGACGGCACAGAAGTAGACAACATGTGTCTACCCAGTGATGAATTCTCTGGGCCAGCAATTAATTCTGACTCTGTAAAAGCCTTCCTTAGCCCGTGTTCTCCCCACAGGCATGTGACTCTTGGATGTCTAATCGGGCTGCTGTAGTCTTCTGACCACATGCCTAGGAATGAGCACACACCATCAGGGTTTGCTTTGCCGTGCCAGCCTCTGGAGACTCTATGAGCAATGCAGAGGCCCTCTTGCTACCCTGTGGGCAGAGCCAGAGAGAGAATGAAGAGATGGAGTCAAAGATATGGTGACATCACCTGGGATCTTGGATTCAGTCCCACCCAAAGCTGCTTCAACCAGATTTGCAGGTTATAAAACAACAAATGCCGTTTCCTTAAGCCAGAGGAAGTTAACTTTCTATCACAGAAAAATAAAAGGATATGACTTAAGATTCGTAGAAAAATGACTACAAATGAAAGTAAAATCACCCATTACCTCCCGACCCAGAGGAAACACCACCATGTTGGTGTGTAGTACCCTGGGATTATTTTTTAAGACGGGGTCTCATTGGGTAGCCCTGATCAGTCTAAAACTCAGACCAGACTGGCCTTCAACTCACAGAGATCCACCTGGCTCTGGGATTAAAGATGTGCCTCACCATACCTGGCTTCCACCTGGAGCTTTGTTGGGGTGACCACTACTTTTGTTTGGTGGTGTCCTCCAGCCATTTGGAGTGATTGCTTTTAAAACAAGAAAACAGGCTTTCAAGCTAGTCTCTTAAGCTAGAATCCTGAAATCCTGACTAAATTCCTCCCCTTTATTTAAGATTAACTTTAGTTATGCCTCTCTCTCTCTCTCTATCTATCTATCTATCTATCTATCTATCTATCTATCTATCTATCTATCTATCTCTGTGTGTGTGTGTGTGTGTGTGTGTGTGTGTGTTATGCACATATGTGTAGGTGGCCAGAGGCCAGAAGGAGAAGACAGATCCCTTGGAGCTGGATTTACAGGCATTTAGGAGTTGTCTGTGTAGGTACAGGGAACCAAAGTCTTGTCTTGTCCACTGGTAGAGCAGTCTTCACTCTTAACCACTGACACAAGTCTCAGGCCCCATGACTGGCCCCTCAACTGTTTGTGCTGAGATTACAGACATGCACCATCCAGTCTGGCTTCCCAAAGGGTTTGTTGTGTTGTTGTTGTCGTTGTTGTTGTTGTTACTGGACTCATGAGAGGGATGGGAATCAGGTGTCCAGATAGAAAACAAAACAGAAGGGCTGAGAATTTATCTCCAAGGTAGACCAGTTGCCTATCAGGCCTGGGGGTGAGGTTCAAGTCTCAGTACTATGAGGGAAAGGAGAGAAACAAGAAGCTGATGATACAAACATGAAAGCTAGTCCTGAGTGCCTGTGAGATCCACCAAAAATGTGTTTCTCACAGGCTAATTACCAAGGTGCGAGATGTACACACTAAGAACTGGGTAACTATAACTTGACTCACTTTTCCTTGAGCAACAAAGAGATTATAGTAAAGCTGGGCCATTATTGGACTTTATTTAGGAAAGCTATAACGAACATAGCTGCTGTGCCAATCAGCCAGGACTTATACAAAGTATTGTAGTGTGGCTGGATATGGTGACAGACAACTGTCATTCTAGCACTTAGGGAAACTGAGATGGGCGGAGGGGATGGGGTGTGAGGAGCGGGGCAGGCTTGACTCTATGACCAAGGTGTAATCTCCAACTCTGCAGAGACTAGGTGATCTAGAAGGGCTGGCACAAGTTCCCGCCTGCACTACAGAGCAAGACTCCGTCTAAACAAAACAAAAACAAAGCCAACATCAACAGAAGCAAACCCATAGTATTACAATGCTTCCTTTGTCCTGAAGGTCTGGGGGGTGGGGGGGCGGTTTGCATCAAAATCAGAAATTACCCACCCGTGTCTTAAGAAAAACAAAAACTGTTGCTCTGTGAGATACACTAACCAAGAAAGCAATAGTAAAATTGGTTGAATTTGGAGACTGTCTAAAAATAACAAAAGAATGACTACTGTGGCTCCCCAGACATATGTATGGAAAAGGGTGGAGAAAATTTTAAGGAAACTGGTTTTGGGGATGGGGGGAGGGGTATGGTTCAATGTGAAAAGTGCCAGCCATGTAAGCATAAGAATGTGAATTCAAGTTCCCAAGCAGGAGCCAGGCTTGGCTGTGTGCACCTGCAGTCTCCACACAAGGGTAGGAGAGACCAGAGCATCCCTAGGGCTTGTTGCCCAGTCAGTTTAGCCAAATCAGCAAGCTCCCAGAATACCAAAAGAGCCTGTGGGAAAAAAACAAAACAAACAAACAAACAAAAAACCCAAAAAACCTGATCTAGGAAGACACCTGGCATTGATCTCTGACATGCACATTCGCACCTGCACACATACATACAAACAAAAAGAACTGACTTTAAAATTATGAGCCATAATGGAATCCTATTCACAGTTCTCACTGGGGTCAGGGAAAACAAGAAATACTGCAATAGGATGGAATGACTGTCAAAAAGCAGCCAGAGCTAAAAGAAGAGAGCAAGCCCAGCAGGTGTACACAGTGACTGGAAGACACAGGAGCCTAAGGCGTTGAGGAAACACGGAATGGAAAAGGAAGATCACACTCAGACACACTCAGATTGGAGAGTGACTAACCTGCTCAGATACCAGCCCGTGAGCTGAGCCTTCCAAGTCCTCGTGGACACGATCCAGAAGCCAGAGCAGGAATTCCAGGGCATCGTGCTGGGAATTGCCTTGGAACTGGGAGCCATACTTAGAAACAGCATTCTGAAAGGATACAAAGACAAAAGTCACCTTGGGCCTTGACACAAACAAATGAAGATCTGTAAGCATCATGCTCCCAAGTGCTCATCTGTCAGCCTTGACCTGAGATGAGAGCATGGGTAGGAAAAAGTTTCCTCGCCCCAAGCTGGGAGTACATGGGTCCTCTGAATACAAGGCGCTCCAGACCCTGGAAATTCATCAGACTGTGCCTGCAGGACAGTGTGTCTGTATGTGTGTGTATGTATCTGTGTATGTCTCTGTGTGACTATGTCCATCCACGAGTCCGTGTCCATGTGTGCGTGTGTGTGTCTGTGTGTGTATGTCTGTGTCTGTGTGTGCTGGAGATCTAAACTCAGGTCTTCATCCCCACAAGGCAAGCACTTGACTAAGCAATCTCTCAGCCCCTTTGCTAAGCACCTCCCTAGTGTCCACCACCTGTGCTCCCTGAGGCTCATGCCCTTTGATCCCTGGGACCCCATGCACCACTGACCTTCGCTCCGTCACTCTCCTTCCACACTCTCCCTCAATGGTGTAGGAAGGAAAACACCCTTCCTACACCACTCTCCTCAGCTGACTGCATTGATCCTCAAGGCTTCCACTCTGTGGTAACAACCACACTGAGAGCAAGACTGACTTCCTAAAGTACAATGTGTGTAGCTCCTTCATCAAAATGCTGGCTGTGGTCTTCATTCTGATTACACTCTTTGGGGGTCTGCCCCTAAGTGTCTGTGTAGCCAGCCCCTCAATTCCAAATCTCTAAGACTCCACCTTTGTCTTGGCATTGATGTCATCTTTCAGAAGCTCACCCCAGGAGCAGCCTAGGATTGAATTTACCCCACCCCCCAGCCTCTGATTCTCCCCTTCCTCAAAGTATCAACCTACACCCGGGTGAGTTCTAACAACTTCTTCTCACCTAGATTAGATCAGCTGATATCTAAGTAGCTACCACGCCCCTTTCTCCCTGGCCCTCTGGGTACATGATAGATCTTCCTGATGATAAATCAGATCTTCCTGCAGCCCAGTAAACATAGCAAACCCTTCCTTCTCCCACTATTCAGCACAAAATAGTTCAAATTCCTTCATTGCTCATGTCCCAAACTCACATGTTCTCTACTCCCTGTCTCTGTCTGCCTGTCAGTCTCTGTCTCTCTGTCTTGTCTCTCTCCTCTGCCACCTCCTTCCTCACCCCCACCAAGACCTCCTTCAGCCCTGTAGCCTAAACCTCCCGCTCACTATGTAGTCAAGGATGGCCTTGAACTTCTGAGCCTCCTGTCCCCACCTCCCTAGCACCAGGATTACACCATCTCATCTACTTCCTCTCTGTTTCAAAGCTCCAGGTAAAAAAAATCCACTCTGGTGCCCCAAACATACTTTCTGGCTTCTATGGACTACACCAGCCCCTTTGTGTAACCTCCTATACAAGTTCTGTCCCCTTCAGTTCATTGTGAATTCTCTTGCTCTTAGCCTGGCTACCTCACAATCAAAGTTTCACAAAGAATTTGACAACTCCAAGAAGACAGATAAGATGAGATCGTTAACAAAACTGTGTAGGGCTGGGGACCTGGCTCAGCAGCAATGCACTTGTTGCCAAGCACAGCAACCTGAGCGAGCATTCAATGCCCAGAGCCCATGGTGGAAGAAGAGAATCTGCAAATGGTCCTTTAATCCCATACAAGTGCTGTGGAAGGTTGGTACCCACATACATGGGTATGCATATCCCCCCATGCATGGGTGTACATACCCACACACACACAATTAATGACAAATAAAAATCAATTTAAAAAAAATCAAAGTCTCTCTGCATATATATAGCAATTTCACTTTGGAGAACACAACTCAAGGAGAGACACAAGCAAGGATTTTTCTACGGACCCAAATTATCAGCAAGAAAGTTGGATGTGGATCATCACACGTGTATCCAGTACCCTGAAGGTTGAGGCAAGATGATCTTAAATTTCAGGCTAGCCTAGGCTATATAGCAAGACTGTTTTCTTAAAAAAACCAAGGGTTAAGGGTTAGCTCAATGTGGAGAATTTGCCTAGCCTATGTAAGCCCAAGGTTGGATCCCAGCACCATGAGGATGTACTGGAGCTAAAATACTCAAAGATGAGCAGGGACATCTGGGACAGCTATCCACAGCACAACATAGCTAGGCCCTCTGCGTGAATGTGTGGATGCATTTGTGCATGTGCAAGTGAGTACGTGTGTGCGTGCATGTCTGTATGAGAGAGAGAGAGAGAGAGAGAGGGAGAGAGAGAGAGAGAGAGAGAGAGAGAGAGAGAGAGAGAGAGAGAGAAAGAATGTGTTAGGGTATGTGTGTATACGCGTGTAAGAGAGAAGAGTGTGTGTGAATTTATGTATGTGTAAGTGGGTTTGTGAGAGAGTATTGTGGGGGGTATGAGAGAGAGAATGTAAGTGTGTGTGTATATGTGAGTGTGTGTGAGAATATGGTGTATGTGTATGTGAAAGTATGTATGTATATGTGAATGTCTGTGTGAGTGTGAATTGTGTATGTATGTATGTATGTATGTATGTATGTATGTATGTATATGTGAGTGAGTGTGTGTGTGTGTGTGAGTGTATGTGTCTTCTACCCAAACACTGGTGATTTTTCAACATATTTCTTCTAGTTATTTAATAGTTCTAGCCATATTTTTTTTTCTGCCCAATAGTTTTTACCACTTCTCCTACCATTTTATCCACAACTATCAAAACAGAAGTGAAGAAACTGGAGCTAGAGCTCAGCAGTAAAGATCTTCCCTGGTGTGTGAGAGGCCCTGACTTCAATCCCTAGTACCACCGAAAAGGAAAAAAAGGAGTGAATCTTTGTTTCAAGGGACACCTCCATAGGAACATCAGAAGTTCAAGGTCACTGTCCACTTAGTGAGCTGGAGACCAGCCTGGGATATTTGAGACCTCTCTCCAACAAATCAATAAAAAAAAAATTTAAAAATTAAAAAGTTAAAATAAATAAAAGGAAATATCTGTCTTTGTCTATCTAAATTTGATTCTAAGCACATAAGCTAAGAGAAATTCCAGATGGCTGAAACCCTTATTATAACCATACAGAAGCTAGAAGACCATAAAATAGAATGCATATCAAAAAGTATGATGTATCTGGACATGGTGGTGCAGGCCTGCAACGCCAGCAAGAAGGAGACGGAGACAGTAAGACCCTAAGTGCAGACCAGCGAGGGCTGCACAGAAAGACTCAGTAAAAAAACAAAACAAAACAAAACAAAACCACTTGAGTTTTGCAAAAAGACATGACATCTAAGGCTTCTAGCGTTGAGATAGGAAAAAAGAAACAATTTGTATAAAGTATTTGTAGAGACTCTGGGACAAACAGGCAAGCAAACAGAACCTTGAGGACAAAGCAGACCGGATACACAAACAATGGAGGAGACAGTCCCAAGAATAGACTAGACAAGAAACACCGGAAGCACTCCCACCTCACTCCTAATGAAAAAGGTATTTCCAACAAAACAGTAAATCAGAAGCAGCCTTTACAAAGCCTGGCCCCCACAACAATAATGAGGTCTTAGAGCAGCTGTGCTCAACCTTCCTGATGCCACCACCCTTTAACACAGTTCTTCATGTTGTAGTGACACCAAACCTAAAAAGTATTTTTGTTGCTACTTAATAGCTGTCATTTGGACACTTTTTACCAATCTTACTATAATCATCTGATTTTCCCATGGTCTTAGGTGATCCCAGTGAAAGGGTCCTTTGCTATCATCCCCCCCCCCCTCCATGGGTCTCGACCCACAGACTGAGAACCTCCGTCCTAGAGACTTGGGCTGCAGAAAGAATTGATTGTGAGTGTTCTCATCTCTAAAAAGGGTCAAGTGTACGATATTGGTAGCTATGTCATTATTTGGAATTAACCATCTTACCCTGTATACATACCCCAAAGCATCATATAAGACACTATGACACAGAGAATTTTCCTGTCAATTGTAAACTGTATAAAGCTGGGGCAAGTGGATTAGTGAGACAATACCCAATCTCCTCTGGGAGATTTCTTAAATGGATATCTGAAACCTGGCAATATCCTTTGGAAAGAATTTGTCAATGTAGATTGTAAATAAAAAAATAATAATAATTATGGGGTGCGGTAGTGCCTCCCCCCCACTCGGAAGGCAGGGGGCAGGCAGATCTCTGTGAGCTGGAGACCAGCCTGGTCTACAGAGCTAGCTCCAGTATAGCCAGGACTACACAGAGAAACCCTGTCTCAAACCAAAACAAAATAGTAATGATGATAACATCAGCAGCAACAATAACAACAACAATAACACCCAATGAAGTTGATTTAGAAGGAAAAGAAGGTGCTAGGTCAACTGGCACACACACTCGTTTACTCTCAGCACTCAGGAGGCAGAGGCAGACCAGTTCTTTGAGTTCAAGGCCAGCCAAGGCTACATAGTGAGACCCTGTCTCAAAAACTAAAGAAAAAGGAAAGGAAGGGTAAATATTTAAGGTGGGAAGATGTTTGTCCGTACATACACCTGATAAACCTCACTAAATCCAACCCTTGAGATAGATGCACTTCATCATATAACTCCCACCCCAAAAAAGGCTTGTTTTAAAAAGTAAAACTAGAAAGTTCTTAAAACATTCCTTTTATTTTGAAAGCGTGGTTCCACTCATAGAATTGGATATCTGGAAATCATCAGAGCTGAGAACAATGATTTAAATGCAGGGAAATTGGGGCTGGAGAGGGCTCACGTGGTTAAGAGCAGTGACTCTTTCAAAGGGTTCAGGTTTGATTCCCAGCACCCACAGGGCGGCTCACAACCATCCCTATCTCCATTCTCAGGGACTCACAGGTGGATCTCTGTGAGTTTGAAGCCAACCTGGTCTACAGAGCTCCAGGACAGCCAGGGCTACACAGAGAAACCTTGTCTTGAACCCCTCCCCACCAAAAATAAAAGTGCATTTAACCCATTTTCTTGAATTGGGTTGTGAAAGATGAAGTGTCAACTAAGGACATGGGAGACGGGAGATGGACCAAATGAAAATTGGTCCTACTATGTGTGGAAAACTGGTGCGTCTAGACTCTAAAAGAGAGAACATTGTAAACCCATTGCAAAACCAACCCATTTGTGGAGGTGGGGTCAAGCCCCACCCTGCTGGACCCTTCCTGGGCCCGAAGCAATCACCTTACCAAGGTCAAATCTCTCCTTCTCTATTCTCCTCCCCAGCTCCATGAGCTTTCACCAATGAATTTGGCAAAAGGATTCTTGGCCTGAGATCCAACCTCTGCTCCATCCCTCCCCTTGGCTGTCATTTTCCCTTTCCGGGCTTGGAGCTGCCATATCCCATCTCCCATGTCCTTAGTTGACACTTTATCTTTCACAACCCAATTCAAGGTATAGGAACCTCAACAGGGAAGACCACGCTGCTCCTCCAAACAAATCATATCCTCTTGCCACAACTGTCACACCTCCTTGTGTGGTCCCTTCCCATCTTAACGCCAATTCTGAGGGCCTGCATGACCACTGTGCTGCCGTGTCCATCTCTCCTCTAGACAGTGAATCCCTGGGGAGCAGTCCCAGAATCTGGATCCAGAGTTGTCACTCAGTCCCAAGATCTGGCTTTTACCCATCACTCATCACACAGTCCGTGTTCCCAACAGAATGTCTCCATAATCGATAAACGTGCACTGACTGGGTGTGGGTTTCAATATCCATAAAGGAAAGTGGTAGCCCACCTAGTTTGCCACCCTTAATATTTAAAATCCAGGATTCTAAAATCCATTCCACTCTCCAAGTTTGGCCACCGAAAAGTCCCAGGAAAACCCCAGATTATGTCTCCCTCATTAACAGCTTGGTTATCTTTCAATTCCCCCAGGGCACTTGGGAGCTCCTGGGCCCTGGGGATTCAGACAGCAAGAGAGGAAATCCTGGTGAGTCACTGGCAGTGACTACGAATTTCAGTCTCTTCCAAGCTACTTGCCACTCTCGCTGCTGTAGTAACTGGATGAGAATGTATCTGGTAAAAGAAAGCTTACCCAAAGATCACTTCCCTTCCTCCTCTAGGTCTCTCTGCGGGAAGGAAGTGCAATTCTAGAATAAACACTTCCCGGGAGCTAGGCATATCCTTGGTGCTCTCTATATAACCCACTTAGCACAACTACTCTATAATGAAGTAACTGTCATGCACATCGGTTTTACAGATGAGAAGAGATGAATTTGCATAAAATTCATAGAGCCCCCAAGCCCTTGCTCTTTCTGTATGTACACCAACCAAGTATGTTCCTTTCCAGAGACAGGCAGGACCTGTCACTGAATCTAGACCCTCACAAATCGGCTAGATCATTCATACAGCAAGCCCAAGGGATCTACCTGGCTCCATCTCCCCAGGGCTGGAACTGTATACAAGCCTACCCTGGGATTACAGGTCCACAGTGAAGATAAAGGCCTGCAGTGGGACACCTGGCTTTTTTCCTTTTTATCTGGGTTCTGGAAACATATCCTCAAGGCTTGTATGACAAGTGATTTGTCAAGCAATGAGTCACTGCCCAAAAGACCTTGCTCTTGACCACTATACTACACTGATGATCATATCTGAACAGCAAATGTGGCCCAAAAGTGATAATAAAGACATCTGTGTGACTACTGTGCTCCTTCAGGGTCAGAGGTCAGAGAGGAAGGCAGTTGTTAGCATCCTTGCAGATAACGGGACAAAGACTGCTTTCTCAGGCTGAAACTTAAGAACCATGTATGTTTGCAGAATGAACACCGACAGTCATATTCACCCTCAATAACAATCACTAGTCCGTGGGGGTGCTTCAGCTTTCTGCCCAGAGCTGCGGTTTTGCAGCAGGATGCAAACCCTATGCATCAATTATCTGGAACACTTTCATCATCCGACTGGGACTCCACATTTGTACTTTAACGCCTTCTCATGACCCCGAAGCATTCCCAGCAAGGGGACTGTAATCTTACAGATAACAAATGCCACTTCCTGCTCACATACTGTCAGGACTTAGTATGAATTAAATTAAAGGATACCATTCTACTATAGCACTCTTAACGACTCCCTCTCCCTACTTTTGAGAATACCTGACCCACGGGTTCTCAGCACCCACTGGACTTAAATAATCCAAAGCCACTGCGTCCAAGGTCATACACGATCTGAAGACCTTCACCTGCCTTCAAAACGCTTCACTTTCAGGCCTCTGCCCTTTCTACTTATTGATCACTCTACCTGGATTATTCCTAGATCCGTTCCTTCTCGGCTTTCTGTTCCTCACGCTTCTATCTCCTCCTTCCCAAAGCTTGGCCTTCAAGGACCTGCTTCCCATGCTGCATCCTTCTAGATCCTAAGCTCTAACTCACCCTGGCCGGCAAGTCCCACTCCAACAACTGCTTTTAACCACAAAACTGCTGGACACACTTAAGGCTGCCAGCTTTCTCCACCCCAGCCCAAAATACCAGGAAGAAACTAATTTCTAAAGAAAGCATTTGCAAATGATAATGTAACATGTCACCTCGAAACAAAGGCGGTAACCCAAGGCTGGGCTGGTTAAGTAGTGTCTACCGAAGACCTACCCCCTACTCCCCGCCCAAGAACCAGGCTTGGCTGATGGTTCACACGCTTTTCAAGAGCCGAAACCAGAAGGGTCGGAGGAGTCTGCGGGCGGCTGGCGCTGCCTACCTTGAACTCTGCGGAAAGTTGGGGCGTGTATTCGCGCGTCCAGAGCGCGCGCACCAGCGCCGCCAGCTGCTCGGTGACCTCGGCGCGGCCCGGCGCCGCCCGGTAGCGCCCCAGCGCTAGGAACTCGGCCAGCAGGTCGGTGTTGCTGAGACACTGCACCACCGCGTTCATGAAACAGGTGTTGCCATGGTTCTTCAAGCCCTGAGCGCCGGGCGGACGCGCCCCGTCACCCGAAGATATCTGGGGTTGGGATCCCGGAGGACGATCTGGCCCTGGACTCCCGGCAGAGGCTGGTGCCGGGCCCGGGGCGCAGGCAAAGCCCCCTTCTCCATCGCCATCGTAGGGACTGGGCTGGGCCGGGGGCCGGGGCGGCGAGTCCCCCGAGCGGGAGCGGCTGCCCAGAGCTAGCAGGAAGCGGTTAAGCAGGCGGCGAAGGGAACGGCGGCGGCGGGGCCGGGGCGCGGGCGGCCCCTCTCCCAGTGCGTTCCCCACGCCCGGATCCATGCTGGCCACGCACGGTGGTCCGGGAGCGCAGCCCCCGAGACCCCAGGCGGGCCGGCAGCTTCCCGGTCCTCACCGCCTCCCGGAGGCGCCGGGCGCCGGCTACCTGAGAGCCAGGTGTGCGGACACCGGGCGAGGGCGGAGCCAGGGGCGGGGCCGCCACGCCACGCCCCACGCGGGAATCCGGCCCTAGGGCAGCGCCCGCCGCCGGGCTCCCGCCCCCGCGGCTGGAGCTGGGAATGCACTCCCTCTGAGCCCGCCTAGTGGACTTCCCCGCCCTTCCTTCCCGCCTTGGAACAGGCCTTTCACCTCGGCTCGCCTTCCCCGCCCATCCCTAAACAGCGTAGCTAACCCGGGGATGGAACCTTCTGAAGCGCCCAGCGAAGCAAAGCCCTGGCTCTGGCTAAGTTTCTGGTCGTGGAAGCCAGATGAAGACTAAGAAAATTGACCGGCGAGCGGTGCCCCTGTTCGTGCCCAGGTGTCCCGAGAGGCGCGCGCTGGCAGCTGTGCAGGTGGGGAGCCCAGGCTCAGGTGCATGCGGTCAGGTGGCGCCACCTCCTTTGCAGCCTTTGCCTACACCGGTCACCCCAGGACCTGAACTGGGAGTGGGAATGCTAGTGGGTTGGGAGTTTGTTTTCTTTTTCTTGCTGTTTTGTTTTGTTTTTTTAAATAACACAATAGGTTACATTCATTTTCCTTAAACTTGGGAGACTTGAACGTCCTGGTTTTCATTGGTGAAGGGAGCTCAGCGAGGTTGAGGCTGTGAAAAGAGAGGAACCGGAATTCGACCCTCCCTGGGTGCACTGCAGAGTTCAGGCTCTTTACAACCCCAGTATTTGCTTGGCAGGAAGTTTTCCGGTTCTCAGGCGCGCCCCCTACTCGGTTGCTGCTTCGCTCCTCCACGCTAAAGCCTGGCTGTATCCTTACCCAATCAGAATTAGTTTGGCCTCGCCCCGCCCTTAATTCCCTGGGTAACCCTGGAGGCCTCTGCTCCTTTTATGCCTTAACTGTCAGGTTTATAATTAATCAGGCAAGGTCTTGCAAAATGAATTTCTCATCAGTTTGTAGCTCAAAAAGAGATCAGCAGCTTTCTGGAGTCAGACTTACATCAGAACCCAAAAATGTGACTTGCTATTTAATAATAAGTGCTCATCATTTATTAAGTATCCCTCCTCGATCTTCACATAGAATTGCAGCAGTTACCTGGTGCCAAAAAGTTGCATAAGTTAAGGATAAAGAAGAAACTGTAATGTGGAGACTTGAAGTGTAAAAAGCCACCATTTACCTTCCTGGGAAAGACATCCACCTAGTTGATAAATTTATAAGGTTCATTTCATGACCCGGATGTACTGAAGGTGCCGTGGTCATAGCAGACTCTGATAAATCATCTCCGGTATTTCACCTTTGAGATCATGTCAAGATCCCCAGCAGGGAGTTTTCATTTGGTAACAGTTTCGGGAGCGGCTGTTGCTTTTGTTTTGCTAGGAGGTTGTTGGTAAGAAGGAGGGAGTCCATCACACTTATGTTGCTCAGGTTTGTCTGGAACTCTCATTCTCAACCTTAGCCTCCTGAGTGCTGGAATCCTGGGTGTGTGTCTCACGACTCACAATAAATGTCTGAGCAGAAATCTATTCTTACTTGGCAAAGTCGAAAACTGGAGCTAGAGTTGGTTTATGAGCTTGCTGTAAAGGCTAATTTTTGATTGTCGATTCGATCAAATTAAGAATCACCTGATGACCCTGTCTCGAAAAACCAAAAAATCCAAAAAAAAAAAAAAAAAAAAAAAGAATCACCTGGTTGGGGGTGGGGGAACTGGAGCGATGGCTCAGCAGTTAGGTTAAACTGCTCTTCCAGAGGTCCAGAGTTCAAGTCCCAGCAACCACATGGTGGCTCACAACCATCTATAAAGGGATCTGATGCCCCCTTCTGGAGAACAGGTGAACATATGATAGTGCACTCATACATTTGCATATATATATTTCAGAGGGACTTTGGGCTATAATAGAGCAGGTAAAGGTATTGGCTACCTGACGACCTGAGTTTGATCTCTGTGAACCACAAGATGCAGAGAGAGAGCTGACTACCCCGATTGTCTTTGGGCTTTTATCTGTGTGCTATAATGGACACACACTAAGAAATTAATAAATATTTTAAAAATCAGCAAGCGATTGAAGCATACCTCTGGATGAGACTGGGAGGGTGACTCTTGAGAGGATTAATAAGTTGGTAAAGACTCAGTCTAAGTCTGAGTGGCGCCATCACGTGGCCTAGGGGCCTGGAGGGAATCAAATGGGTACGGAGAGCCCTCTGCATTCCTCTCTCCTTCCCGTCTTCAGTGACTGAGTGTGTATGCCTCACCAGGAGGGTCTCCCCTAGTGCTGGGGGCAAAGCCACCACGTTCAAAGCAGTGAGTCCGAGTAAGTCATTGCTCTTTAGATTGTTGCTGTCAGGTATGTGGACACAAGCTATACAGGAGTTAACTAATACACCTGCACAAAGACCTGGGTTCAAACCTATACCTATACCTATACCTATACCTATACCTATACCTATACCTATACCTATACCACTTCACCATTGAACTGATCATTTAAAGGGTGAGTTTGGACTAGGGCGATAGCCCTGTGTATGAGGCCCTGGTCTACCACGCACAGGTGAGCTCGCCTCATCTTATTTTTATAAGGAAACAGCATCCTTCTCTGGGAACAGGTCAGGAAGAATGCCTGTGGATTTGGATTTTGTGAGACACAGAAAAGAGATCATGGTCAGAACCTTCTAATTTATTAATAATTTGAAAGTTTATCCAGTACATATATATATATATAGGATAAACTTTCTCTTTAGTATATTTCAATTTCAACATACAATGTAAGATAGTAAGTGTTAACATATTGTATAAAGTAAACAAATAACTTCAAGATAAAGTAATTTGACTATAGGGCAAAAATAGGTGTGAGAAATCAAACCCGGTTCTGGAGTTATGCAAACTTGGCCCTGGACAGGCCTGTGCTCGACACAGGGTGGAAGCTGCGGAGATCCAGAGCCCATCACGAAGCAAATGGGTATTTCCACCTCAAGATGGCTCCATCTGCGCTCACACTGACGATATACTGGTTTCCTGGACTTATCCGCATGGCCATGATGTTGCCGCTGTGCCCCACCCCGACGTGAGTCACTTCACCCTCGTTGTAGTCCCAGACTTTGACCAGATGGTCATGGCCACCTGAAACACAATTGCATGGCGTTGCTGGCAGAGACTCCTAAACAGCCCTGGCCTCACGGAACTGCTTGCTTTTCAACACAGTGTCCCATGTGCCAGCTTGAAGGAAGAAAAATCCATATTTATATAAAGCTTTTTTTGATCTTAAAAAAAAAAAATCTATGTATGTCCTAGTAAATTTAGAGTGGAAAGGAAAGTACCAATCAGAATTAACCACTAAACACACCAGCATCTTATCTCCTTCCACTGTTCACGCATGGAGGCACATTGATGGGTGTCCCAGTGTATGTAGTTTGATACCTTTTTTTTTTTTTTTTTTGGAGGCAGATAAATGTACTACAGGTAAGGTAATATATTACATTGCATCTCTATGTAATATCCCTGGCTGTCCTGGATCTTGCTTTGTAGACCAGGCTGGCCTCCAACTCACAGAGATTCCCCCTGCCTCTGCCTCCTGAGTGCTGGGATTAAAGGCATGTGTCATATCTTTTTGTTTTGTTTTGTTTTGAAGTCAATGTGTTTATGGAACTTTCATTTACTTGAAGCACTTATAAACGTCAAAGAGCCTGGCAGGAAATTATATTAATGCTGTTCCAGTGGACGTGACCTGTGGTTAATGCTCCCCAGACATCACGGAATTCAACAGCAAGCAAACAAACAAAGCAAACTGCTGGTTAGGAGCCCAGTGAAAAAGAGCACTGGTGGTCTACCTCTTATCCTAGCACTCGGGAGCCTGAGGCAGGAGGATCACTAATTCAAGGCCAGCCTGAGCTACATACAGTAAGACATAGTTCAAAACAAAAACAATAAAAACAACCCCCCAAAAAATGCATAGAAAAGCGAGTAGAAGTCTCGGGACATTTAAAGCCTCATTTCTGCCCCAAAGAGCAAACATAGCCATGTAAAGTGGGGCTTTTCTCTGGGCTCTACTCAGATGTCTTCCTTCACTGAAGTGTCTTTTGGACCTTTCCAGCTTTGGTGGTGGGCCGTCCTGGGCTGAATGTAACCAAGGTGTCCTTAAGACCCTCTACTAGCTCTTCTGACTATCCCCACCCCCAGCCCCACCCCCGCCAAGGGTACAACCCTGATTTACTAATCTTATCCAAGACTAACCTGTAACAAAGTGCCCTCCTTCCTGAGTGATATCCATACCATTGATGGACCCAGACAAGGAGCCTTCCAACTCTCTGATTACTGATCCATCAAATACTTCCCAGTAAGCAATCTGGAACGTAGGAGAAGGAGTTAGACAGGAGTCAGTGCTGTAGAACCATCCACACACATGCTAACAAAAGATGCCTGCACTTTATATAGAAAGTAGCAAAAATACACCATGGGAGGGGACCAGTTGGAATTATAAATAGGCCATGGCGAGGGGGTGGAGGAACCATCTTATTATTCTTAGTATTGGTTTTGAAGTTTGCATGCTATTTAAAGAGATGTTGATATGCGATAAACCTGGGGTGACAGAGATTTTTGATAAGGCGAAGCAGATTGAGTCTGCTGCCCCGTGTAAAATAAAGAGCCACGGATGGGTCGGCTCCTGCGATCTGAGGAGGAGGGCTGAGCTGCAGGCCCAGTGGGAGGGAAAGTATGGGGAGTGAGAGTTCTGGAGACTGGGCTTTGCTAAGTCACTGGCTCCTCCCCTCCGCCCCGCCCCCCGCCCCGCCCCGCCCCCACCCCACCTGTCCTGTGACTGGACTGGATCTCGTCTTGCTCTACCACCACCACCACCAACAACAACAACCCCACCCACCTCCCATCTTTATCCACCGCCAAAGCCAAACTACAACTTGCTTTTCTGGACTAAACCAGCAACATAATTCCAGACTGCGAACACTATGTGAATAGCTGATAGACTGTTTAGGACATAATTAATGACCTTAAAAAAAAAAGTCTTGGGCATGTTGGGGAAAAAAAAAAAAGATTGGGTAAAGATGCAGTTCACCCCCAAGCCCCACCCCAAGCAATTTTCCAGGCATTCACAAGTGATTGGATCTGCAGACATGAAGCTCTAGGCAGTGGAGGGCCGCGGGCACCTACCTTCCTGTCTGTGCCACTGGTGATGATCTGGAATTCTTCCGGGTGGTAACAAACACACTGGAATAGGGTGTTGGCCAGGATCATCTGATTCCTTCTAAGTCGCCTGGAAGTAAATTCAAATGCTATGGAACCTGACTTTGCCCCCTCCTGCTCCCCCCCCCCCGAAAAAAAACCCTTATTTGTCACACAGTGTGCAGTTGGACAAGCTTGGAAGGGGTTGTTTTTTTTTTTTCTCTGACTTCTTATGCTAATCACACAATAGAACTTGGGTTTGGTGGGGTTTCTTGTTTGTTTGTTTTGGGTTTTGTTGTTTTCATTTTGTTTCTGTTTTTGTTTTTGTCGAGACAGATATCTGCAGAGCTGGAGAGATGGTTCAGTTAAGATCATGTACTGCTCTTGCAGGGGACCAAACTCAGGTTCCCAGAATAGGCATCAGGCCACTCACAATTGCCTATAAATTTATTCCAAGAAATCTGATGCCCTCTTTTGGCTAAACATGTATGTACATGTAATTTAAAAAAAAATTTTTTTAATAGACTCCTAGCTGCTTTATCCTGTACTTATGTCTTCTCCCACCAAATCTGTCACCAATTGTAAAAAGGCACAGGCAAAAGGTGATTCCCCTTCCTAAAGACACGGCATGAAACTAGAGCAACAGTAAACTCTAGACAGAAGGATGGAGAAGGTGCTGATTCAGGTCCAGCCCATCACCTCTCACACAAAAACCTGGATTCCCAAGGCCACCTTTGGAGTCACGTGGTAGTCCCTAGACTCTGAATGCCAAAGGGTGGGGAAAGCTTGTTTCAAAGGGATATTATTGGGCCCACCCGTTCTGATCTGGAGTCAGAAGGCTGGGATGGAAGGCCAGAGATCTGTATCTGAAGTCAGCCATTCCACTGACTGTTATGTGCACACAAGTTTGAGATCCCCTGCCTTAGACACCACAGAAAAACAGCATGTTTCAGACTTCAGCCAGCCATTCCACTGACTGTTATGTGCACACAAGTTTGAGATCCCCTGCCTTAGACACCACAGAAAAACAGCATGTTTCAGACTTTGGTGGACTCAGGAATATGCATAGACTTTTCCACCTAAACATCCCTAGGAAATCTAAAATGGTCTGAACTCTGAAACTTTTTGTCAGTATTGAAGGAAGGGAGGGAGGGAGGGAGGGAGGGAGGGAGGGAGGGAGGGAGAGAGAAGGTTTTGGAGGACTTGGGGATTTGAGATTAGGCTGCCTGACCAAGAAGCATGGCTGTATCTAGTGTTGCTGGTGGCTGTCTCACAGGCCCAGATCCTAGCTGAAAATGCACACTCTGCAATTTCTTCTTATACTAGAAGCTTTCAAACACAGTATTTGAGCTGACGATTTTTAAAGACTTTTGGCACATCTTAAATATTCCTGCTGCACAAAAGGAAGGTGTTAAAGATTTGAGCCGGTCACAAAAACCAGCCACTGATAAAAACTCAGATACCCCTTCTTGGTACATACTTTCCCAATGCAGAGGTCACATGTCTATGGGTATGGGCCTTGAATCAGTAACTCCACTTGGGAACTTATTAGACATGCAGAAACACAGGTATCATCTAAATGTATTCAATGAAAAGCTACATGCAGAGTTCTTGGGGGGTGCTTTGCCCGAGTGTGTGTGTGTGTGTGTGTGTTCCGATGTGCATGTGGAGGCCAGAAGTTGACATTGGTTGTCTTCCTCACTCGATCTCCACCTTGTATGTTTTTGAGGCAGGATCTCTCACTGACCCTCGAGCCCCTGGTTCAGCTACAGAAAGCCCAGGGATCCGCCTGCCACTGCCTCCCAAGTGCTGAGGCTCTAGGTGTGCACCAGTCAGGTTCGTGTGCTAAGACTTCACCATCTAGACTGTATCCACAGCCCTGCGTTCAGATTCCTAAGAAGTTAACCAAAAATGCTCTGCTTTTGCCTTCAGTCCTCGCTCCCCTCTCTCCAAGCAGGGACAGTTCAGCTGGGCATGGTGACACACACCCTCACTCACAGCCACTTGAGAGGCTGATGTGGAAGGATCTCTCGAGCCAAGGGATTCAAGACCAGTCTGACAGCACAATGGTACCCCATCTCAAAAAAGGAGGGACATAGTCTTTGACCAGCTGCATCCCTTTGCCCCTGTGTACTTAGCCTCTTTAGACAGTCATGCAAAGGCTGTGCATCCCAGGGGGAGCGATGGTTGGAGGAAGATTGGGGGAAAGGGTTTGGTTCCAAAATAAAAACATGGGGAAAAAAATCTACAGCCAAAAAATTTTTTTAAAATCATCTTTGAAAACTCTCTGAATGGCTCCTATGGTGAAGTTCACGTGTTTGAGGCTGAGTAGTTTGGCATTGACATCTTTGGGTCTGTGACTTACAGTGTAAGCAGTCTCTGGGAATGTGCCCCTCCCAGTGCCCCCTCCCCAGGCAGGCTCATGACCTAGCAGGATGACAAGAAGAACGTCTTGCCCTGTAACTTTCCTTGTTAATTTGCAACATTTAGGTTGAGTGGAGTCACATTAAGTCATGCGTCACCACATATATCTGGAAAACTACTTCCCTGTCTGCCCCAGAAACATCTGATATTCTTCCTGGAGACCATATTTTCCCTGTTGGAATCTATAGCCCTTGGATAGCCAAGGAGACCAAGGTCTTCTCAGAACCTTTTACTGCTGTGATGGTTAATCTTCATTGTCAACTTGCCTGGATTTAGCGTCACCTAGGAGATACACATTTGGGCACATCTGTAAGAATTTCTCCAGGCAGGGTCAGTTGAGTAGGAAAGGCCACCTGGATGCACTGTTCCTTTAACTAGGATTCTTGACTGGATAAGGAGGAGAGTGTGGGACTGGAGCTATGACTCGGTGGTTAAGGGCACAGGCTGCTCTTCCAGAGGACCAGGAAAACGGCGGTGTGCTTCCTAGCATCCACGTGGTTGCTCACAACCATCTATAACTCCAACTGCAGGGGATCTGGTGCCCTCTTCTGATCTCTGCAGGCACCAGGTGTGCATATGGTACATAGACATATATGTAGCCAAAACACTCATACAGGTAAAATAAAAATAAAGCTCCCACCCCCCCCCACACCAAAAAAAAAAAAAACCCCTTAAGGGAAAAGGCAAGCCAAATGTCACAGGCATTTGTCTCCCTCCTAACTGCAGGTAGACTCAACATGACCAACAGCCTCCTCAGACTCCTGCTGCCATGTCTCCCCACCATAACGGACTGTATTCTCAAACCAGGAGCCAGAATAAACCCTTTATTCCTCGAGTTGCTTTGGGGAAATATGTTGTCTCAACAATGAGAAAAGAGACCGATGCAACCTCCTTGGGATCTTTGCTTCTGTTCAGCAGAATGCTGGCAGTGTTTGGGCTTTTGTATGTGTTGTGCTGTCCTCCCTACCCATCCCAGGTACTTACACGAGGTCCCAAATGATGCATGTCCCATCGGTGCTGGCAGTGACACACTCCTCGTTGTTCTTCTTCACCCTGATGCAGGACACGGAAGACTTGTGCTCCTTCAGAGCCTCCTCCAGCTTCTGAGTCTGGCAGCCTACCTGCCACACCCTCACCTGTGGGCACCAAAGCACAGGCTAGCAACACAAACCCAGGACTTTGGAAGGGAGCAAGAAAGATACAGTGTTTCCATCTCTGCTGGGTGTGACTTATTTAACTCGGGTCCCATTTCAGCCAGACAGGATGAGAATGCCACACTTCTGGGCAGGAAGTGTGTATGAGATGTGACCATCTTCCCATGAATAGTGTGGAGAGTGCTGCTACCAATCTCCAGACCTGCTTCTACTTTGGGAGAAAACGATCAGGCTCCCGCCATGAGAAATCAATATTGCAAGGGCCTCTGCTAAGCCCAGAGGAAGAACCTGTCTCCTCACTTCTGCTGAGCATTGCTCTCAAATTTCTCATGCCATCAGGAAAGCTCTTGCTACCCAGAGCCATATTTAAACTTTCATATCAGCTATTCAGTTTTAATCATTGGAAACTGATGTTATTCATCCTCAGAGGATCAAATAGCCATTGTCTTTTATATATTGAAAAAGAGCCTCTGAATTCTAGTGCAGGTGCGTATTGAAAAATGAAATGGAGAGGTCGATAAAAGGACTCAGGCATTTCTGAGCACTGCCTGCTCTTCCAGAGGACCTGGGTTTCATTCCCTGAAACCCATATAGCTGCTAACAACTGTCTGTAACTCCAGCCCCATAGAGGGATCCTATGCCCTCTTCTGGCCTCTTGCAGCACTGCACACACATAGCATAGATACATGACACGCAGACATCCATAAACATAAACATAAATAAAATTTAAATAAAAGAAAAGTGAAAAAATGGATAGCCTCCTATGAGTTAGTTGCTCTGAGATTAAAGGCTTTTTTTTTTCCTAATATAGTTTTAGAACTGTACCTCCCCTTCTCCTCCTCCACTGATGATCCTTTTACAGTCACTGGTGGTAGCAATGGCCGTCACTCCGATCCTGTGAGCACTGTTAATGGTGTACATCAGCCGACCTGATTCTGGAGCAAAGGCTCTGATTTTTCCATCATCCCATGCTGACGGGAGAAAGAGACAAAAGGCAGGTTGGCCCAGTGGAGATACCGCCTTTCTCTGCAGATTGACACCCTCCCGAATCACCAATAAGAGTGAAAACTGGAAGAAATGGTAGCAGCAGACTGAGAGGCTTGCCCTAGCCCCTGTCAATACTCTTGTGCCCTTCTCCCCAACCTCCCAAACTGGTCACTCTCTGAAAGGGGGAGGAAGAGGCTTGCCTGGAGTGCACCTGCCTGCCGTGGATCTCAAGCAGGGGAGGAAGCCTGTTCTTACTTACCTGAGTTGTAGACCTCCACCCTCATCCATGTAGTTTTTCATTTTGTTGTTGTTTTTGGAGACAGAGTTTCCCTTTGTAGCCCTGGTTGTCCTGGAACTTACTCTGTAGACCAGGCTAACTTCTAACTCACAGAGATCTGCCTGCCTCTGCCTTCCAAGTACCAGGATCAAAGGCGTGCCGTCACCTCTGCCCATCACTTATGTAATTGTTAAGCCACACCAGGGATGCATCAGTTTACAGTTCCAAATAACCTCTGCCTTCTCATCTCCCCATTGTCATTGTTATTTGAGACAAGGTTGCAGTTTGTAGCCCAGGCTGCTCACCCTTAGTTCTCCTGCCTCGGCCTGATCTGAGTCCTCTCAATAGCTCCTCCCCTGCACTCCTGCTTACAATTAGTTATCTATTAGAGGTTGGGATGCACTTTTAAAAAAACTCAGTCACCTTTCTGATCAAGATCTCAAAGTTTTCCCCACTGTCCTAGAATTAAAATCCAACTTTTAAAACCTACTGATTTTTTTGAAGCATGTATATACATGTGGGAGTGTGTACATGTAAAGGCAGGTGCCCAAGGAGGGTAAGAAGAGAGCATCAGATCCCCTGGACCTGAGATATAGAGCGTTTGTGGCCTGCCTGGCATGGGTGCTGGGAACTGAACTCTGCAAGACTTCCAGCCACTGGGGCTTCTCTCCAGCCCCCAAATCCAACTCTTCAGTCTGAACACTAACTTGGACCTGGTGCTCACCTCCCTCTCCATCCCTTTGCTACCACTCTTCCTGAGGCCACGCCCCTCCTCTGACTAATGAGCTCCAGACACAGTGACCCCTTAAATACAGCAAATGCTTTCCCACCTCAGAACCTCTGCACTTGCAATGCCCTCTACCTGGAATACCTGTCCCCCCGGACTGTGTGCAGCAGGCACTTGCTGTCGGCCTTAGTGCTGTCTCTTGAGCTTAGCAAGTTTAAATCGGATGCCCAAGGTGGACCCCATTTCGGCAAAGACTTGAGGAAATGAAAGGGAAGGAAGAGACAAGCCATGGAGGTGTTTGGAGGAAGAACATTCCAGGCCAACTGAACTTAGCTAAAGTAAGACCTGGATGTCCATTGTGCAAGTATTGGGGGGGAAGCAGGTTGAGAAGAAGAGATAAGAAGTGGGGAGTGGAATAGAGAAGGTCCTACAGGGACTTGCATGTGATTGCTAGGACTTTGACTTTGTCGGGTGAGGAGGAGGAGGAGGCTTGAAAAGCCCAGCAAATGGCTTTCATTTAACATTTTAAAATGGATTTTTTGGTTCGTGTGTAGAGAACTGACTGGAGAGAAGATAGACAGGTGGGCTAGAGTAGGGGCAAGCAAAAGCAATAGAAGAGATGAAGTAGAAGATGAAGCAATAGAAGTAGATGAACTACTGAACTCTTAACCGCTCTGTGGTTAAGAGCACTGGCTGCTCTTCCAGAGGTCCTGAGTTCAATTCTCAGCAACCACACGGTGGCTCACAACCATCTGTAATAGAATCTGATTCCCTCTTCTGGTGTGCATGAAAACAGAGCACTCATGTACATTAGATAAATGAATAAATCTTTGAAAAAAAGGAAGGAAGAGAAGGAGGAAGGAATGAACGAACGAACTATTGGAGAGATCTAGAAGTGTGGCTGATGGCAGGGACCAGGGTGGAGAAGGCAACCAGTGACAGACCAACCTATGGCTGTCCTTTGAGATGGAGCCACTGGAGCACATAGATAAGGGAAAAAGAGAAATAGAGTAGGGGTAGGGATGACTCTAAGATCTCCTTGTCCAAGGACTGGTCAGTTCTGGGTACAATGTAAGCCCCTGGGGGGTGGGGGGGAGACATAGGGGAGGGAGAGTGGACAAGGAGGAAACAGAGCCAAGCAAAGAGGGGATGGGCCCCTAGATCTCTGTCTTAACAGCTTCACTCAGAACAACTTGGCTTTCCCCTGATGTAAGCCAATACATTTATTTTTGACTAATGGGGAAATTTGATATAGGTTACTCATAAGATGATATTAAGAAACTATTGTTTCACAAGAAAATATTTTTAGAGCCATATACTGAAATATTTAGAGGAGGACTAATGTGGTATCTATAATTTGGGAGGGGGTGGGTTTCTTGAGTCAGGATATCCTGTGGCCTGGGCTAGCATCAACCTTACCAAGAATGATCTTGAACTCCTAATGCCCCTGCCTGTACCTCCCAATGCCAGAAGACTAGGTGTTCACCACTGTGCTCAGCTCATACCATCTATTGTTTATGTTAAAACATTAGTTTGGGGCTGGAGAGATGGCTCAGTGATTAAGAGCACTGACTGCTTTTCCAGAGGTTCTAAGTTCAATTCCAGAAACCACATGGTGGCTCACATCTGTAATGGGATCAGATGCCCTTTTCTGGTGTGTCTGAAGACAGCTATAGTGTACTCATATAAATAAAATAAATAAATCCTTAAAAATAAACAAAACCAAGAAAACAAAAAACCATTAGTTTGGCATTAACTGTATTTTTTTTTTCCTTTTAAAGACTGGAGAGATGGCTCAGCGGTTAAGAATGGTAAGCTGCTATTCCAGAGGACCCAGGTTCAATTCCTAGTAGCTATATGCCTGTAACTCCAGTTAGAGGGAATCCAGTGGTTTCTCTTGTCTCTGTAGACACCAGGCAAGCACGTGATATACAGACATATGTACATACATGCAAAGCACACATATACATAAAAATAATAAACAAACAAATAAAACTTTACCTTTTACCAACACTTGGGAGGCAGAGTCAGGAAGATCAGGAGCTCAAGGCCATTTTAAACTACATATCAAGTTCAAGACCAGTGAGACCCTTAGAATAACAACAGCAGCAGCAAAACAAAACTACCAGCATGCACATACAGTTGTGTGCATGAATGCAAAATTAAAAAGGATTCTTTGAGGCATTTCTTAGTTTGAGTTGGGTTTTTCTCTCTTATACAAACACGCTCTAAGGCAAGGCCCTATTCATCCTAAGCCTCCAATCCATTTAGCATCAACTATTTTTCCTACTATGAAAAATAGCCCTGGTACATGGAACAGTTTGAGAGACATAGTTCTTCCCAGCTAGGAAACCTCCTGGGTAGAAGGGATCGCCAAGGAGAGACTAGACCCTAAGGTCTAGTGCTCAACCTGTGGGTCGGGACTCCTTTGGGAGTAGACGACCCTTTCACATATCAGATATCCTGCATATCATATATTTACATAATTCATATCAGGTATGTTATAATTTATAACAGTAGGAATATTACAGCTAGGAAGTAGCAACAAAATAATTTTATGGTCATCAAAATAATTTTGGGGGGATTCACCACAACATGTGGAATTGCATTAAAGGGTTAATCAGCAGAAAAGCCAAGTGAGTCTGAGTAAGGCTATTGAAACAGAGACCTAGGAGCCCATCCACTCTTTTCTTGGCTCTGCATCGGGAAGTTGAGAACGACTGCCCTTAAGGGAAGGAGGGTGGATGGCAGAAGGTTGCCCCTGAGGATCCACATGTAGGCACTAGTGGACAATAAGAATGGTTACACCTCAGCCAGAACTGGATCCAAACCTCCACTGGAATCGACTACCAAGTCTTCTGTTGTTTGGTTGCTGGTTCGAGACAGAGTC
This sequence comes from Mus musculus, assembly GCF_000001635.26. NCBI lineage: Eukaryota > Metazoa > Chordata > Mammalia > Rodentia > Muridae > Mus > Mus musculus. The sequence continues at coordinate 67,935,780 of NC_000077.6, forward strand.
TCATGTAGCACAGGCTGGCCTCTAGAGCTCGAGGATCCCCTTACCTGAGATGATGCTCTTCCCATCTCTCATGAAGTCAATGCCATGGCAGGTCATGTTGGGCACCGTGATCCGAAGCAGCTCCCGTTTGGACATGGTGTGCCACACCCTGATGTCTTTCTTGGCACAGGTAGCAAACAGCTCAGCAGTACCACTACAAAGGAGTCATCCAGGGATAAGAGGTGCAGCCATCAAAGATACACAGCGTTTGGTGTGCTTTGGGTATTAAATGTGCCTCGTGAGGATGTGGGGCAGCACGCCCTTTGGATGCTAATTACCTAAAGGTGTGATGTGAGAGATTTCTCATGTGGAGAGACACCCAATTCCTCCCATTCTCTAAGGAAAAAATCTTTTGTCATCTTGGAACAAAGTTTTTAATAAAGAGAAAGCTGATTTGAAATCTTTCTAAATCTTGATTAAATCGGAGACATAGTCATATTACTTCATCTTAAACTACTTTTGGGGATTTAGTTGACACACACACAAATATCTGTGTATGTTTGGTATATATGGATTAATCTGGAGGCCTGTATACATCTAACCAAGTAGCATTTCTTGAGATAAATATATATCCATAGAATATCTTTATTTAAAAAGCAAATTCCAATGAAGTTGAAGTCTTGTTAGGACCACAAAGAAGAAAATGGCAACATGGTCAAATTCACATTTGCACCTTTTATTTTGTTTAGTTCTGAGAAAATAAGAAATTGTGAACAAAGAAAAGTATCCCTGAGTAATTAATTGGTCAGTCGGGCCACTTGTAAATGGGATATAGATTACCAAGGTGTCAGATGAGTATAGATTATTCTAATTTTTATACAAAAGGGAGTGATATTAGGGTAAAAGAAACCATCTGGTTTATAAGTGTAGTCTGGGAAAGCTGACCTTTAAACATTCCTCAAGCAATGTCTCCATTTCATCTTAAACACGTTTCAAAAGTATTTGAGTCTCACTTTACTCACTTTAGAATTAATAGGGAGAAAAAGTAGACCCTTCTGCACACTTGAGTTGTGTTCGGAGTTGAAATTAGGTGGCAAAGGAGAACTCCGAAAAATTGTCCTCTGACCTGTACATGTGTACTGTGGCACACATGCAAATGTATACACACACACACACACACACACACACACACACACAATTAAATTAATAAAGTGTAAATGCAACAAAGAAAATAAAGCCATACAAACCCCAAATAGGTTGACATTCGATGTTTACATAAAATTGAACATATATATAGTTTTAAAAAAATATCCTCATAGTGGCTGGAGAAATGGCTCAGTGGTTCTCTTCCAGAGAACTTGAGTTTGGTTTTTCAACTTTCTACTAACTCCAGGCCAAGAGATCTGATATACCTTCTTTTGGCCTCTGTAGATACATGTATACACACACACACATACACACACGAGAGAGAGAGAGAGAGAGAGAGAGAGAGAGAGAGAGAGAGAGAATAAAATCTTTAAGTATATCCTTATAAAAAGCACTAAAACAAGAAAATTGTATACATTGATTCCCCCAAACTCCTTAAAGGAAAAATGGAACCTGGCTAGACAGTGAAGAATCACTTCAATGGGAAGCACAAACTCTTCTCTCTCAGAAAATCCCAAAGACCTGAACCCGAAGGACTCAGGAACCAAAGTTGCAGCTCATTACATGGGGGTCTGAGTTCTGAAACAGGCTCGCATCTGAGGAACAACAATTCTGGTGTCTGAAGTCCAAGCTAAACACAAGAGGCTCAGAGCAAAAACTGTCTTTGTTAACTATAACAACCAACGTGCTTCAAAATCAAGTAGTGCCACAAAGTGACCCAGGATCCTTCTGTAAATATCAGAACTGCCAGTGGATGGTTGTCTTGGGTGAGATTATCAGGAAAAGCAGCCATTACAACCCAGGAGACCACATGTCCATCACAAGAAAGAAAGAAAGAAAGAAAGAAAGAAAGAAAGAAAGAAAGAAAGAAAGAAAGAAAGAAAGAAAGAAAGAAAGAGACAGAGAGAGAGAGAGAAAGAAAGAAAGAGAAAAAGAAAAGAAAGAAAAAGGAAAGAAAGGAAAGAAAGAGAAAGAAAGAAAGAAAGAAAAAGAAAAGAAAAGAAAAGAAAGAAAGAAAGAGAAAGAAAGAAAGAAAGAAAGAAAGAAAGAAAGAAAGAAAGAAAGAAAAAGCAAAGGCTGCTAGATCAGAGAAACTCAGGGACACCAACAAATGACTGGAATAAATTGTGAAAACAGATGAGCAGACATTGCTGTGCATGGTGATGCCCACCCATGATCCCAGCACTCAGGACACGGAACCGGAAGGATCAGGAAGGAGTTCAAGACTCCAGCCAGCGTCGGATGTTGAGGCCCCGCCTTAAACAAAATTCAGCCAGAGAAGAGGTAGTTCGGTGATTCTTTTTTTCTCAGATGGCTTTGGGAACTCACAGAAAAGCTCTCCTGGGAGTGTGCCCTTCCCGCAATGGGCCAGCGTTTTCCATGTATTTCTTGATGTGTGCACATGTGCTTTTGCCACAACAGGTGAGCGGAGGTTGGAGGGCATTGTGGGAGAGGTTCTGATGTTTTAGTGTGTGGGTCCAGGAGTCCCTTAAAATCAGCTTGTCAGGCACGTGCCTTCACCCAGTAAACCATCTCACTTGCCCAAGCACTTTAAACGTGTGTCACTCTTGCCCAGCATTTTAAAAACATGCAAAGGAAAGGAAGGAAAACAAAGGTAACTGTGTGGTAAAGGCATTTTTTTTTTAAAGCCCATTAGAAGGCTGGAGAGATGGCCAGCAGTTAAGAGCACTGGTTGCTCTTCCAAGACCTGGGTTCTGATTTCTGACACTCACATGGCGACTCAAAATAGTCTGCAACTCCAGTTCCAGGGACTCTGATTGCTGTTTCTGGCCTCTGCAGCCACTGCATGCATGCAGCCAAAACACCCATAACCCTTAAAATAAAAATAAATAGGTCTTCCTAGGTCCAATAAAATAATTCAGTACACTTGAAAAGTTTGATCAGGAAAATATAGTGCTATTAAGGAATCTTGAAAGCAATTATATAGAGCAGAATTCCTTTGCGTGCTGCATCAAATTTCTACCTTCTAACGGTCCTCTTCTTCTACTTACAATGGAAAGACAATGTCCTGGACAGCTTCAAAGTGACAAGTTGCAATGAGAGTCTCTTTGAAATCGGTGAAGTTAACGCGGTAGATGTGCGATTCTTCCGTCCCCACAAAAAACTGGTGTCCTTCTCCCCGGAGCGTGATAGAGGTGATACCACCTTGCAGCTGGACTTTCCTTCGGGGGTAATGCACAAAAGTGAAGCAGAGTCATTCAACCAGCAAGCATTTGCCCACCTGATTGCAGAGAAAACAAAACCAGTCACGTGGATGGGCCCTCGAGGAGGTGACACAGCTGAGAAGGCCTGAGTTAGTCACAGTGTTGCACACCCATGATCAGGAGGGAGGGGGTTGACAGTGTGGGTTAAAGTAGTCAAGGAAGGTCTGCTAGGGAGATGTGGTCTGAAACAGTTTGTACCTTAAAAATTAGGGGGAATGCCTCATATTTCCAGTATCATGTCCTAGTATAGTGTACGCAAAGTCATGTACTTATTTATCAAAAGGGCAGTGTGCCTCTGGGTTAAACTTTAGTTTGGTTTAACATGAAATTTTTCATGGAAAAGAAACCACTAGCTCTGTCATTCCAGCTATGTACACACTTAGTAACAAGATGAAAATTTTTAACCAGATATGAATTTCTTTCAAACAGGGCCTCACTGTGTAGCCACAAATGGCTTGGAACTCTGTAGAACAGGCTGGGCAAATCCCACAGAGATCCACCTGCCTCTGCCTCCCGAGCGCTGGGATTAAAGGCATGAGCCACCATGCTCACAATATGGTTCTTCTGATATCGTTCAGTTGTTGGATGTAAGTGGACCTCTCTCTAGTGGGTCTCCACCTACCCCAGCTCTGTGGTGTGTAGAACTTACTTGATAGGCTTGTAGCTGGGGCTTTTACAGAAGATCAGCAAGCCAGCTCCAGAGCCGACCAACAAACCACCCATCTTCAGGCACCTGAGAGCCGACACTCCCTACGGGGAGAAACAGTGCTAGAAAAGAGCTAAAGGGTTTGTCATTAAAACTCAAGGCAGCACCTGACGCAGGGAGCACCTGACACAGGGAGCACCTGACACAGGGAGCACCTGACACAGAGAGCATCTGACAACAGGGAGCATGGCTGATGCTCAAGGCACACACGATGTTTGGTGAGGCTCATGATGTACCTCCAGGTTGGCCAAGAACATTCAACGCCAACGGCAAGTTCGTGTCTTAGGAGGTAGCCTTCCTGACCTGCAAGCAGTAGGCAAGCTTCACCATCCTTCCTCCCTAAGGTCTCCTGTGCATTTGAACAGACTGAGTATTAGTGCCCAGATATCCATCCGCTCAAGCTCAGCTGCAGCAGGAGGCAGAAGCACCGCCTCGGTAAGCTGGGTCTTCAGTTGCCATGGTTTCCACCAGAACTGAATTCATATAAATGCAGGGTCCAATGTGATACCCAAAGACAGCATGGGACAGTTCTTACGATTGGGTGATTATATTTTCTGAGCTAAGGCATATGGTATACAACCTTACCAATAGTTGGAAACACATTTAAAGTTCCAGACGGTCTTCAACTATATGGAGGAATGATGGCCAGCTCATAGTATGCTCCATAAAGGTTCTAATCGAAAATGTGCATGACTACCATGATTTGAGTGTATGCCTCAACAAGGGTCAGTGATGGAACCTACACCCCAGGGCAAAAGTGCTGGGAAACAGAGCCCGATGGGCAGTTCAAGAACCTGGTGTGGTGGCGCACACCTTTGATCCTAGCAGTTGGGAGCCAGAGGCAGGTGGATCTCAGTGAGTTCCAGGCCATCCAAAACCCTATCTCAAAAAGAGAAAAGGGAAGGGAAAAAAAGGCCATGAAGCCTCTGTCCCCATGGATTGCATTGGTTATAAAGAGAACGGCTTATCACTAACAGTGAATTTAGCTCAATATGGAAATGCTCACCTAGCTGCGTTTCTAGCTACTTCGAAGGCTCAGAGAGGGAGACCATGTGATCTCCAGACTTAGTAAAAAGTGACTCTTGCTCTTTCAATGTTGGTGATCTTTATATTCTGGGAAGAAATGGGATGATGCAGCCCATGGTCCTTCACCAGAGGCAAACACTGAGCTCTGAAAAGCTCCAGCCTCCAGGATCATGGCCTGAATGAACTTCCAGGTTAGAACCACCTCGTCGCCAGCATTCTGTTACAGCTATGCAGAACCCACCGAGGCAATGGCTGTCACTTTATTTGAAAGCATTCAGCACTCACGGTTGATGATTTGATAGGCTTATGTCTTAATGAGCGAGCTTCGAGGGCTGGGCTTACAGCTCGATGACAGGAGTGCTTACCTAGTTTTGGGTTTCATCTCCAGCACCGCAAGGAAAAACAACAACAAAAGCAAAAAATAATAAAAATAAAAACAAATAAACAAAAAAACCCCCCAAGGTTTGAATAGTGAAAAATAAATATATCCTTTCAAGTTTCTTTAAGCTGGTTTTTGCCTGTTCTGACTTGAAAGGCATTCATTCCACGGTGTCTGAGAAGAAAAGCAAAAAGCAAAGGCTGGAGAGTAAGAGAGCAGAGGAGGTACCGTGTGCATTAGCAGAGATGTCTTTGCCAAATGTTCCGACTCTGTGGCTTGACCTCTCAACCTCTCGGTGATGCCTTTTGCACAGCTTAAACTCTGTTAACAAGGCCCCTCTCATGCACTCTGGGATGGCTCTGATAATTCTCAACTTGACTATGTCTGGAGTCAACTAAGACCCAGAAGTCTTAGTTCAACTATGCCCATAAAGGGTTTTCTTGATTGGGTCATTTGAAATGAAAAAGACCAACCCTAAATCTGGGCCACACCTTCTGGTGGCAGCACATATAAAAGGACAGAAGAAAGGAGTATTTGCTTTTTGCCTGCTTGCCCTCACTTGGCTGGCAAGATCATCTATTCCGTTCCTGAAGTGTCCTTTGCTGGTAGTAGAGCCTACTTCTTTGCGTTTCTAATGCAGAAAGAAGACTTTCAGCTCTCTAGGACTTAATGGGGCTCCATCACCAAAAGTTGGGATAGCTGGGACAACCAGTGTCATGAACTGAACAAGTCCAAATCCTTAGCGTTTCTGTCAGGAAATAGTCACTGTCAGACCGCAGCCTATACATCACTCAAATAAATCCCATATATATAATATATATTGCATATATCACACATTATATATAACACGATGTATATATTTTATGATAGGATATATTATATATTACATTTAATATAGAACATACAATATATATATACACACAATATACAACGTATACACACTATACAATATTATATACATTCTATCATCTCTGTTCCTTTAGAGAACTCCAACTAACACATCTTTCCTGGACTGTGTTTACATGCTGTTTAATATGCCATCACTAAACCTCAGGTCATGCTTTTTCCAAAAATTATCCTCTGTAAGTTTTACATTTTATTTTTAGCTCTGCAATCCAGTATGAGTTCATCTGTGAAGGGTTAAGGTTGGTGTCAGGATCACTGTGAGGGTTTCGGTTTGGGGTACATGGGTTGAACATATAGGTGCCCACTTGTACCAGCATCATTTGCAAGAACTGTCCTTTCTCCATTGGGTCGTCTTGGCTCCCCTGTCAGTGTTAAGAACAGTTGTGCAGGTCTGCTTCTGGGCTATTTTGTTTTACCTATCTACTTTTTCATTAAAATCACACAGCCTTTATTACTGTAGCCTTCTGGTAGGCTTTGGAATCGGGCCTTCTAACTCCTTCAGCTTAGCTCTTCGGTGGGTATGCGGGCTGCTCTGGATCTGTTGCTGTTTTTTTTTATCACTGTTAGAATCAGGTTCTCAGCACCTCTAATTAACTCTGGGTTTAGGTCATGATTACATTAAATCTCTAAATCCAGTCGGAAGAACTGGCTTCCTCTCTTTCCCTCTCTCTCCCTCCCTGCCCTTTCTTCTCTTTCTCTTTCTCTCTCTCTCCCTCTGTCTCTCTCTCTGTGTCTCTCTGTCTCTCTGCCTCTCTCTCTCTCTCTCTCTCTCTCTCTCTCTCTCTCTGTGTGTGTGTGTGTGTGTGTGTGTGTGTGTGTGTGTGTGTGTTTTAGCAGACACTCATGTAGCTCAGGCTGGACTTGAGCTCACAAGATAGCCAAGGAGAGCTGTGAACTCCTGATCCTTCTGCCAGGAGTTCCCATGCCTGGCTGGGAGCCCGAGTGCAAGAACCGACATTTAAACAACAGTGTCTCCCTAGCCCCAAACACACACTATTTCTCTCTTACTTCTCTGATGACTTTCATTTGTTTTGTTGTTTTCTCATTGAGACCTTGTAAAACATCCTGTTTTTATTGTTACTGTTATTACCACAGTCAACTTCTTCCAATGTAGTACCATGTATCTATCCCATAGGCCAATTTCAAACCATGATGATTCTTGGCCTCTTTCTTTGGGGATCAAACATTTAAGGAGAGTTTCTTCTTTTTTTGTTTTTTGTTTTGTTTTGTTTTGTTTGTTTGTTTGTTTTGTTTTGTTTTGTTTTTTTCCTAGACAGGGTTTCTCTGTATAGCCTTGGCTGTCCTGGAACTCACTTTGTAGACCAGGCTGGCCTCGAACTCAGAAATCTGCCTGCCTCTGCCTCTTGAGTGCTCAGATTAAAGGTGTGTGCCACCACACTGGCTATTTAAGGAGAGTTTCAAAATGAGTAACTTTTGATTTTCCAACAAGGCGTCTTCACTGCCACCTCTTTTGCTTCCATCCCTCAGAGATCTTTGCTTTCCGACCACATGAAGGCTGACCTTGAACCCCTGCTTTGTAGGATTAACCAACGGCCCTGAAATGATCAGCCATGCAAGAACTGGGAGGGGGCTTAAATGCCAGAGGTTTGAGGGGCTCTACTGCAGCCAGCTTAGTAGAGGCTTAGCTCCCTAGTACTGTTCAGGCATTAAAACAAAACAAATACAAAGAAACCATGCCTATCAGTAGTTTTCAAGTAGTGTCTTCAGATAGCCTTTGGAGACCTAGCAGGCTTTGGAACTGGCAGGGTTCTAGGCTATGTCTCCCTTTGCTCTGATTGGCCTTGTTTTTATATGCTTAGTATTAGAATCTATCTCCCTGAAAAACTTTGGAAAACCACTGGTCTAGGCCACACTTTGATTATTTCTAAATACTCCTCTATCTGTACTATCTGTATTGGGCTTCTTCCTGTTTTTTTTTTTTTCCTGTACTTCTTTAAAAGCTTGAATATAAAATAATAATATGATTAAGGAAACTGACATTTTCTCAAGAGGACTGCATAGTATTTCAGTTTCTTGAGAATGTGTGTTAAGTGGGAAAGTAGATGTGCTCCCATAGGCACCATCTGTTCTGATATCAGAAATGAGAGGGCAGGTGCGGACTTAGCACGCAAACTTCCCAACTCCAAGTCTAGTGAGAGCAGCCTTTGGAACTTTCTGGGCACGTTACAGATAGCTGTCGTTGTATAATGTCATCATTCAGAAGTGAATCTTTTATTTTTGTTTAAAAGTTAGCATTTCTTACTGGGGTTTTGGTAAGAGCTTTTGGGAATTCTGCAACTATGCATGTTCAATGATTTTTTTTTTTTTTTTGGTCTCATGAATGACTTATAGCAGCACCACAGAGGCTAAAATCTAAGATCTAGTTATTAGAGTTGAGATACACACACATTCATACACATACATGCACACACATACTCACATACACATACATACACATACTCACACACACTCAAACATACACTAACACATATACATACTTATATATACACATATTCACACACACAGGTGTATATACACACAGACGTGCACTCTTACATAAACACACAGACACACACATACATACACATAAATGTACACACTCACTCACACATACACATACTCACACACAGATACTCACACACAGACACACATGGATACATACACTCATGCACACTCAGATACACACTCACACATACACATACTTATATATACACATATTCACACACAGAGATATATATACACACAGACATGCACTCTTACATACATAAACACACAGGCACACACATACATACACATAAATGTACACACTAACACATAAACACTCACACATACACATACTCATACACAGACACACACAGACACACATGGATACATACACACTCTCAGACACACACTCACACATACATACCACAAAACACACACTTACAGATCGAAACATACACCTCTCACATAGATGGCAACTGGGTTAGAACCAATATAGTTTCAGGTCATGAAGAAACATATCCTATCTTGCCCTGAAGGGAACCAGAGAGTAGGGCCTGGAGAACTGGCCAGTGCAGGGTGGCCAAGCTGACTGGGGTGTGTGACTTTGCATCCATTGCTAATTTGCACACCTCCCCCCCCTCAACAGGCTTTTCCTTAACAAAACTCTGTGCAGAAGAAAATGACAGGGAGGATTGGATCATGTCTTGATGGTTTCTACTCACCAAGCTGAATTTGTCCTTCACAGGCCCAGTATCTGCCAGCAGTTTGGTCTTGGGGTTCATTTTGAGAATATCCCCGGTTGTGGTGCCAAGGTAGAAGAAGCTGTCGTCGTCGGCCATCTAGGAGATCAGAAACAGAAACCTGAAGACTCGAGTCTCCCCAGGAGTCTAGGAAGCCCCAGTCAGAAAGGAGATGGAATTCCATAACCTCTGACAAAGAAGCTCATGGTAACATCGGTCTCCCAAGACGTAAGGACAGGTCAGCACAGCTCTGAGTGCAGCAGAGTCAGGGCCACCCGCAGCTGGAGGGTGAATTTTACTTGACATTCATTCGGGTCTGATGCTAACACACACATGACCAGTGCCAGCTGCTGAGTCACCTCCAAAGGGCTCTTAGGATAAGGATGTGCTTCCTCTATGGGGACACACATTTGCTTTATTCCAGTCTCCAAAGGCTACGCTCATAAAAGGGACTATGCATTAAAGGAGGAAGAATAGATCAAGGAATGGAGCAGAGAGTTCTATGAATGAATTATGATTCTGTATATAATCACATCAATAACGTCTCTTTGTGGAAGAGTCTGCATTTCAACAGTGCATTTCCCCATCAGACACTTTATTTCCTAAGAAAGGAATAACCATGGTGGCAGACGGAGCTGCAACATATCTTCAGTGTCACCTGGCCACACTGCTTCCCTCCAGGTCAGGCTTTGGATGTTTGGTAATGAGTGGCGAAGGTGCCAGTGAAATGGGACCTCTTAGCGCTTGCTGTGCTCCTTCCCAGCTGTGTGCTCCCTCTGAGCTATACCTCCTCACCAGCATCCCACCACCGGTCTATCCCTCCTCTCTAGCCTGGCCCAGTGCACACACACCCCTGCTCAGGCTGCTGCTGCTGCTGCAGGCACTTGCACTAGGAGTCAATGTAGCAACCGTTGAGGCGGTACTTACTCCAGTACTCAAGACTATTCTTTTCATCTGTCCTGTTTGGCACTCGGTTGGCCAGATTTTTCTATTTGGAAGATCCAGTTCCCACACTCGAATTGTCCCACTACAAAGAAAAAAATCACAATCAAATGGATACCCTTTTAAGCACTGCTTCACATCTTTTAGGGTATTTCCACCCCACCCCACCCCACCTCACCCCCTCTTGAAGGAGAAGCTGACAGGAAGAGGGAGAAATATTTCTGAGGATTTTTACTTTTCGAGCCCACTGTACAACTTGAGAATTTCCCACTCAGCCTCAGAGCAACACTAAGAGGTAGGTTGTATGCTCCCCGCCTCTGCAGGTGGGACGATGCAGACAGAGCTTACACACAGCAGAACAGGACTCATACCCCTGCTCTGTCACGCATTGAAGTGTACACTCTCCCCACTGTACTGAGAGAAGAAGGTATAATCAAGTAGACAACCCAGGCGTGGTGCATCCTTGACTCTCAGCATGTAGGACACTGAGGCAGGCAGATCTCTGAGTCAGCCTGGTCTACATAGTAAGTTCCAGGACAGCAAGGGCTACATAAATGTGGCCCTGTCTCAAAGATAAATTAACAAATTAGTCATGCAAATAAATGTAGAACAAACCAGGGTTCTTAATATTCAGGGAAGTCCTCTTATTATTAAGTGGTTACATATATTTACAATATACAGCATGAGGTTTTAATGCATAAACACACTGTGGAAAGGTTAAATTAAACTGCTAAGCATGTGTGTCACCTTATTTATCTCTTCCTAGTAAGAACACTTGAAATCCACTCCCATTGGATTTCCACTTTCAGTGTTATTTAACATATGCTGTGTCCGAATATTGCTATGGACTGTAGTCACCGTGGGGTATACACACTGAGTGCCCATCGATCGACGAGTGGATGATGAGTGTGCATATATACAAAGGAAAACTGTTGGCCCTTAAGAAAGGTGGACATCTGGAGAAGACCATGCTAGCCGGAATGAGCCCATCACAGAAAGACAAATATTGCCTGATCTCACTCTTGTGGAATCTAAATGGAATGTACCAGAGGCTTGGGTGAGAGAGGGCAAGTGGAAGATGTTTGTTCAGGACACCGAATCTCAGTTAGGAGAAATTAGGTGGTGATATCTTTTTTTTTTTTTCTTTCAGAAGCAAGATCTCATGTAGCCCAGGCTGGCCTCATAACTCACTGTGTAACTAAGGCTGGCCATAAGACTCTTGCCTCTGCTTCCCAAATGCTGGGATTACAGACATGCACCTTGCTTAATGGAGGATGTTTTAGTTTGGAGAATTCCTGTCTCCAAGGATAGAGACGTGAGATTAAATGAGTAAAAGTTTAAGTTAGTAATTAATGCAGCACTTAATATATGGCCGGTACTTCACTACTATATGTTGAGTTCATCTGAGTTAACAATTCTACAATAATAATTGTAATGCCAAGGTGAATATGATCAAAATACATTGTGTGAACTTCTCAGAGATTTAGTAAAGGTATTATTTTAAAATGAGAAAACACTACAAAGAGTTCTGCCAACATCTCAAATCAGAAAAGTGTTAATTAGAATTTGCCAATCTTATTATTATCATTATCATTATTATTATTATTTAGCTTACAGAATTGTAGACATAGTAAATGCTCAAGGAATGTTTAAATATATTTTTCAAAGTGGAGAGAGGGGACGGGGGAGAGGAGATAGATTGTTCTTGCACACATACTGGCCCATGGCCATACTGATAGGTATCATGTGAATGCCAAAACACGAATGTTTGGGCTGTCTCGGGGGGGGGGGCGTATCATGGAATACACAAACCATGACTCTGATGGAAAAGGCAGGTATTCTGGCATCACAACAGAAATCTTACGTAAGAATGTGGACATTTCCAGTGCTGGTATCAACAAGAAATCGAAGCCAGCTTGGAATACAGATGAACCAAAAGAGATTGTTTCCTATAAAACTTCCGGCTTGAGTTTGCACAAGCATTGCCCACAGACATTAGAACAGATTGATGCCTTCAGCTGCTAGGGAACCAAAGAACCCAGATCCAACAAAACAGAGAGTCAAGCTGCTCTGAGGACCAGAATGGAGGGCAGTGGGGGCAGGGACTGAAGAGCTTCAGTCTGGGCAGGGTCCAGACCTGATCTGCCTGACCGGGGAGGGCTCTCGTGGCTGCCAAGGAATTTCCTGCCTCTCTGTGAGTCCTTCCTCACTCACCCATGGAATAAATGCAGTGTGTGTGTGTGTGTTCCAAGGTGAGGACTGGAGACATTACAGAGGCAGAGCAGCACACATTCCCCTCTCTGGCTGGGGAAGGGACGAACAGTCTGTACCTTTCATGGATGAGAGATGACAGAGAAATCGCAAAGGTAGTTTCGCTGAACTTATCTTTCTGCCTTACAGTTTACCATTTCTTCCCCTTAAGTCTGTGAGAGATGTGGGAAAGGACACTTTCATGTCTGTTTCACCTTCCCTTCAGGACACCAAGCAGGGCTCTGATTGCCAGTTTCTAAGTTAATGTATGCTGAGGCACAGATGCAGGTTCTGTTCAGATGTTCAAGTCGCTCACCGGAAGCTGGCCGAAGCTGGCCCTACCCAAGTCATGTCCTGTAGCTAATAGCTTAAACGTTTGAAGTATCCTGGCATGGTTCTTTTGCAAAATATCACCACATGAGACCTAAATCAAGAGCAGGTGGTAAGAAATACCAACCGGAAAGTGAAGCCATGCAATTGTGCAAATGGCTTGCCTGGCACGGATTGGAAATCATGCCTTTTCAACGACAAGAAGAAGCCTAAGGGGAGTTCAGGACTGGTGAGGTGGCTCAGTGGGTAAAGGAGCTTGCTGCCAAGCCTGAGTCCAATCCTCAGGACCTGCGTGATGGAAGTGAAGAACCGACTCCAGAAAGTTGTCCTTTGACCTCCATATGCTTACTGTGGTGCCTTGCATGGACAGATGCGCACAGTGTGTAAATAAATGTAATAAAATAGTTTTTAAGGAGGAGTTTAGCCATTCAGCATAATCTTTTCCTCAACAACATTTTTCAAAGAAACATAAAAAAAACCAAAAACCAAAAAAACAAAACACACACATCCAGCTGAAAGGATGTTTCAGTACTTACAAAAATTACAAAGCGAGGGGTTCGTTCAGTGCTCAAGACATATTCCTCCCTCTCCCCTCCCCCTGGCATCGCAAGTGTGTTTTCTGTGCGGGTGACGTGGGTCATCTATGAGTCTGACCTTCTCTCTGTGCAGACTTACTTCCCAGCAGTGACAAACATCTCATCTCGGCACCTAGAGAAGACCACGCTGGTGGCATTGCCGACATTGAGGCCCGCCGCGGGGCTGCCACAAATGGCATCTCTCTTGGCTATGCTCCAAACCACCACACTGCCAAACAAGAAGGGGAAGACACCAACAGGGGAAATCAGACCTTCAAAGTTAACAACTAGTTTCCTGGTTCTAGGAAGAAAGAGAACAAAATGAAATGTTACTAGTGGAGGCTGGAGAGATGGCTCAGTGGTTAAGAGCACTGACTGCTCTTCCAGAGGTCCTGAGTTCAATTCCTAGCAGCCACAGGGTGGCTCACAACCATCTGTAAAGGGATCTGATGCCCTCTTCTGGTGTGTCTGTAAACATCTAGTGTACTTATATAAAATAAACAGATAAATCTTTAAAAAAAAAAAAGAGAAGAAGAAGAAATGTTACTAGTGAGCGAACACAAAAACTGCCTTTGACATGCCCCACCCCCACCCTCACACCTCCATTCCCCCCTCCCAGCCACTCCCAAGCATCTGCTCAATCAATCCCACTGCTTTACTAGAAGACTAACATGGGATGCTTTAAAGGCTTTGAAAGAAAAGGATTCTGGGGCAGGCATCAAAGCTTGCAAGCCTCCGTCTCATGTAAACATTTTCCTTGGAGCTGTAGACACCTCCTTCTTTAATTCTAGGCCTTGAGAGGCTGACACAGGTCCTAGGAGTTCAAGGTTATCCACATTGGCTATATGCCAAGTTTGAGGCCAGCCTGGGCTACATGGATCCCCTCTTAAGCAAAACAAAGCCCAAATGCTTCGTACTCCAAAGAAACACAAATATATTTCCACACAAAAGCTTTGTGTGTATGTGTATATGCATATGTATATGCATATGCATACATATATATCAGTATGAATTACTCATAATTATATAATCAATAATGCTTTGAAAGTGGTCATAGGAGCAGGAGGTGTAGGTGAGTGCTAGAATGTGCTCTTACCATGTTCTAGAACCTGGGTTCAACCCTCAGCATTTTTTTTTTTTTTTTGGTTTTTCTAGACAGGGTTCTCTGTATAGCCCTGGTTGTCCTGGAACTCACTCTGTAGACCAGGCTGGCCTCGAACTCAGAAATCCGCCTTCCTCTGCCTCCCGAGTGCTGGGATTAAAGGCGTGTGCCACCACACCCGGCTACGTTTTTTTAAATTAGGGAATGAAACCCATTTTTTTCATTGCCTAACTAAAAACAGTTAATAAATGACATCACTCAAGAGTCTTCAGCCAATAGAAGAACCCTTTATAGTGAGGGGATGAGACATTTTTGAATTGTCAATCCTTTTTGCATTGTAGGACAACACAATTTCTTTTAAATCTTAGCCAAATGTAGCTTTAATTTGTTTAGAATTAAGTGTAAATTGTTTAAATAAATGGAGCATACCAGCATAGGGAGTAGTTCACCAGTTTGAATTTGTGACACATGTGGTATAATTCCACAGCCATTGCAAAGAATGGATACACATAGATGTTCTGAACGAGAATTCATGGTGGTCTGAATGAAGATGGCTCCCATAGGCTCCTATATTTGAATACTGTCCCCCCCCCCCCCCAGGGTTGGTGGAACTATTTTGGAAGGATTAGGAGGTGTGGCCTTATTAGAGGAGGTATGTCACTAAGGACAGCCTTTCAAAAGAGTCAAACCATTCCCAGTTTCTCTCTTAGCCCTGTGTTTATGTCTTAAGAGGTGAATTCTTAGCTACTGCTCCAATGCCATGCCCGGTCTGCTGGCTGCCATACTTCCTGCCATGATGGTCATGGACTCTTACCCTCTAAAACTGTACACACCAAATTAAACACTTTCCTTTATAAGTTGCCTTGGCCAAGGTACTTTATCACAGCAAAAGAAAAGTAATTAAGAGCTGCATTGCAACAAAAGAGTGTGATAATATTGATATAAAAATGAATACATTTATTAGTTTATTTATTAATTTACTTTGAAATTTGTATGCAGAAAGGCAAACCATAGAATGTTCACCACTATCTACTGTAGTTTTCATCTTCCCTCTACCCATAAACCAGGAGGATTGGGTGGACTGGACCCCTGCCGCAGCTTCAAAATTAGACCAATTGTCTGAAGCTAGCTATCAGAACCCTGCCTTCCTTACCACAGTGACCAACCAAAAACGGTCATATTGCATTTTCTTGGCCCAGCAAAAGTTTAACCATTGGGTTCCTCAAACACTAACTTTATGTAAGCAAATTTTAGATAGTCTAAAATGAATGTCAAAGTGATAAGGGATTAGCAAGTTTTCCAGAGGTGAGAGTTTTTCCCAGACAAGGCTCCTAGCAGAGAGTGGAGGTAAGGTGACTTAGTGGCCAGTCTCCAGGACTCTCCATGCCCAGACCTCAGGCACTGGGACTTCTAAAATCACTCCAAGTATGCACACATGACTGAGAACAGCTGCATTTAACAGAGGTAACAACACCCACAAAAAATTTCTGGCTATGTTTCTTATGAGAAAACAGTCAAACTGAATATGAGCCCAGAGATGGTGGGAACACTCACAAAAGATTATTAAAGTAGCAAAAATCATGAAAACGTTGGCAAATTTCTGTGCATTGAGAGGACATGGAACTATGTATCGTTATACACTTGTGACTCTTAGATAAGGAAACTATGGTATATGGAAAAGTATTTTGATGTATCCATGCATAGCTGGAGTTGAGCCATTGTTTTTTTCTCATGGCCTTTTCACACATAACAACACACTCAGATGTAGGCAGACCAACAGAGGAAATGGGGAGGGCCAAGATACTAGGTGTCTATGGAAATACACCTGGTGGATTCTACACAAATCATAGGCTGGCTAGAAAATGATGCTTTTAGGTGTGAACATGTATTTTTCCAGTTTCACTTCATGTATGTCCTCTGTCAAACATTACTGAGTTCATCAAAGGGCAAAGACCACTTGTGGGGCAGGGTAAAAATATCCCCTCTGGAGTCACACTCTGTGTCCCAGTGCTTTCACTTACAACTACTGACTTCAGTTGTTCAGCTGTCACTGGGCACTGCTGCTTCCGTTCTAAAGGGCAGATATGAAGGTCAAATGAGCTATTGCAGTTAAAGTTCTCAGCACACACTTGTCACACACTATGTACTCAAAGCACCTTCATCTTTGATAGTGACTATTTTCATGCTTGAAGTCATGATGTCTTTGACAGCAACAGTCTTTGAATATAGGCCCACACAGTATCGTCCATGACTCCTAGAGCCCAGATCGATCAAATCAGACTGTCTGCAGCTGGGCCTTGGCAGCAGGGAGACAGCCAGGTAATGTCCATGTGGTCTCAGAGCTAATGGTCACTCTTCTAAGCTACTTTTTTCCAATGGCCTTTTCATATATAGCAGCACACTCAGATGTGCGCAGATCAAGAGAGGATCTGGAAAGGGCCAAGATACTTGATGTCTGTAACACCTGGTAGAAGACATGTAAGTATCTGGGTGGTGGCAGGTGGATTTCTGTGTCTGAGGCCAGCCTAGTCTACAGAGTGAATTCCAGAACAGTCAGGGCTACACGGAGAAATGGGATCTTTTTTTTTAATGAACAAACAAACAAACAAACAGAAAATCCAACAACTTTTGAAGAAGGAGGAGGAGGAAGAGGAAGAAGAAGAGGAAGAGGAAGGAGGAGAAGGAAGGAGGAGGAGGAAGAGGAGGAGAAGGAGGAGGAGGAGAAGAAGAAGAAGAGGTGGAAGAAGAAAAAGAAGGAAGAAGAAGAAGAAGAAGAAGAAGAAGAAGAAGAAGAAGAAGAAGAAGAAGGCTTTCCAAGAAGGAGGAGGAAGAGGAGGGGGATGGGATGGGATGGGGAGGGGGAAGAAGAGAAGAAAGAAACAAAGAAAGAAGTTATGTAAGAATTTGTTACCTTCCATCATCTGGGCCACCAAGTGAAACCAAGTACAAATCATTGGGCGAAAAGGCCAAGGCTTCGATTTTGCCCTTGTGAAGTGACAGCCGAGCGATCAGCTCCCTCTTCTTAAAGTCCCACAGAATGATGTCTGCCTGAGGGCCAAGAATACACTGTCAGATCCTAGACAGGCTTTAATGGATGGCTACCTCTCCTGGTGAGAAATACTCAATGATGCAACTTCCCTCTATTAGACCACATGGTATAAACATGACAGACAGCAACAAGATAGAAGCAGATTTAAGCTCAGCATTTGCAATCACAGCTGCGGCAACTGGTGCAAAGATGCCAGAGTCTTTCAGGGGCAGCTTGATGGGCTGAAACCGAGAGGAGGCACAGGACGAAGGGAGGACATCTGAGAACACCGATCCAGGAGCCCGAAGTCAGGGAACTCTTCCAGGGAGGCACCTCTAAGTAAACCCCCAGTCAATGGTTTCCATTTTATTTACCTTGAAACCCATGAAGGTGACTTGTCCAGAGGCAATATAATCTCCTTCCTTGGAGATGGTCACACAGGAGACGTTGTTACCATGGCCATGTAGGAAATTCTGCTCATTAGTATTTATTGCCTGGATGAGGACAGTGCAACCCAGGGGATAAATCAGGTGCTCCTGGTCAGGATGGCATTTGAGACCATTGGGAACATGTCCTAAAAGAGAGAGATTAAAAATAACTATAGCCAGTTGCAGGTGTGGCTGGTGTGTGTGTTTGTTTGTTTTTTGCTTTTATCACAGAACAGAAGACAACACTTTTGAAATCAACCTTAATTCAGCTTAAACATGTATGGAGTACCAGGTAATTGTATTCCACGGACAAGGACACTGATGTAGCACAATTCTTCTCAGACTTTGATGTGCATAAAACTGCCCAGAGAGCAGGTTAAAATGGTCCCACTTTCAGGTTTGGAGTGAGCTAGGATTCTTCATTTCCAACTAGCTTACAAGGGATCCTGATGTCTGGAAACCTCATTTTGGACAGCAAAGCCTTATGGTAGGTTCTCTAATCCTGCAAAGCGCAGGTGTATATGTAGGTGGAGGTGTCATTTCGCTAATCGGTTCTTGATTGTGTCAATAAAGGTGGTGGAAGTCAATCACTGGGCCAAAAAAAAAAAAAAAAAAAAAAAAAAAAAGAGGTGGGATTTCCGGGTCCCAGGAGGAAGAGGAGGGGACGAGATTTGTTGGCCAGGCTTTGGGGAGAGGAACACCCCATGTAAGGAATGCCATGTAAGTCCTGGGAGTGGCTGATCTTGGAGCATAGCACAGACCACAGCACCAGGCAAGGATCGAGTGTGATTGTAAAATTACATGCAACATATATATGGCAGCTTATTGGGGGGATGGCTTATAGACACAGGGAGCATTGAGTACTTACGTTAAACAATTAAAGACAGAAATTTTGCTTATTTCACTTTGCAAAATCCCCTCCAGGCTCATTCATCATTTTGCAAATGGCATGATGGGCACCTTTTAAAAAGGCTGAATTACATTACAGTATGCCTATTTGCATCTCATGCTTTCTTTATCCATTCATCTATCGATGGGGTATATCTATGTCTTGGCTGTTGTGCACAATACTGCCATGAATATGCTGGTTTAGGTACTACTTCAGAATGCTGGCTTCATTCTTTGGGGTAATTTAGCCTGTGCTGGATCATTTTATGTTATGTCAACTTGACACAAGCTGTAGTCATCTCAGAGGAGGGCAAGCTCAACTGAGAAAATCACCCACAATATCCAGCTGTACAGGGTGGTGAGATGGCTCAGTGGGTAAGAGCACTGACTGCTCTTCCGAAGGTCCTGTGTTCAAATCCCAGCAACAACATGGTGGCTCATAAACACCTGTAATGAGATCTGACGCCCTCTTCTGGTGAGTCTGAAGACAGCTACAGTGTACTTATTTATAATAATAAATCTTTGGGCTGGAGCGAGCAGAGTTGACCTGGGTTGACTGAAGTGAGCAGAGGTCCAAAATTCAATTCCCAAAAAACAGATGAAGGCTCACCACTATACAGCTACAGTGTGTACTCATATACAATGAATAAATAAGTCTTAAAAAATATATCCAGCTGTAGGCAAGCCTGTAAAACATTTTCTCAATTGGTGACTGATAGGGGGAGGACCCAGCCCATTTTAGGGGTGCCATCCCTGGGCTGATGGTTCTGGGTTCTGTGAGAAAGCAGGATGATCAAACCATAGAGAGCAAGCCAGTAAGAAACACCCCTCCATGGCCTCTGCATCAGCTCCTGCCTCCAGGTTCCTGCCCTATTTGAGTTTCTGTCCTGACTTCCTTCGATGGTGAACAACGGTGTGGCAATATAAGCCAAATAAACCCTTTCCTTCCCAAGTGCTTTTTGGTGTTCCATCACAATAATGCTAACCCAGAAGTGGGATTGCCGGGACCACATGGTAGCACTGGTTTTCTTTTCTCCTATTCCCACCCCTGCCTCCTCTCTCTCCCCGAGGAACCACCATACTGTTTTCCATAATGGCTGGGCCCATTTACATTCTCCAGACAGTATACAGAGGCTTTCTTTTTTTCAACATCCTCACCAATACATAGCATCTTTTGTGCTTTTTACGGTTGCCATGCTAACCTGTGGGGAGCAGGTGTGGTGGTAGTCCTAAGATGGTGCCCGGGACTGCAGCCAAGTCTTATGACTTGCACCTGACTTCCTCATATACCCGAAAATAAGCCACGTCCAGTGAGAGCTGCGCAGGCGCACCATGACTCAGGATCAGGCCATTTGACGAAGGCCAGTGAACTGAGATTCTGCGGACTGGGCTGATGGGGCGTGGTTGAGGGGTTATATAAGGGATTGCGATTGGGGGCTAAGAGAGATTCCTGCTTGCATGTTGAGAAGAGATTCCTGCTTGCATGTTGAGAGAGATTCCTGCTTGCATGTTGAAAGGTTCCTGAATAAACTGCTTTGAGAAGAACGCTGTACCGTTGCTCTTTTTTGCTGGTTGGAGACAGAAGCGACACTAACCATCCTGAAGTGATATCTTACTGTAGTTTGATTTGCATTTCCCTTATGAAGGGATGTTGGCCCAAGGGCCATTTGTGTGTCTTTTGAAAAATGTGTGTTCCGTGTCTCTGCTCAGGTTTTAATATTTCTAGAGCACGTCGTGCCAAGCAAAGTAAGCCAGGCATAGAAAGAGAAATGGAACCCTACAAGGCTGAGCTCATAGAAACAGAGAGTAGTATAGCGCTTGCCAGGGGTGGAGGAAATGGGAAGACAAGGGTCCGAGGGTCCAATTTCATGAGATGAGAAAGTTCTGGAGACCTGGTATACAGCACAGGGACTACAGTTAGTTGTCTTAGTTGGGTTTTTGACAGCTTGACACAAGCTAGAGTTATCTGGGGAGAGGAACCTCAAATGAGAAAATGCCTCCTTCAGATTGCATGCAGTCAAGCTTGTAAGATAGACTTGCTTAGTGACTGATGTGGGAAGGCCCACTCCACTGTGGGAGGTGCCACCCCTGGACAGGTGGTCCTTGGCGGTATAAGAAGGCAGACTGAAAGAGTCACGGGGAGCAAGTTAGTGCGCATGGTCTCTGCTTTAGCTCCTGCCTCCAGCTTCTTGCCCGCTTCTCTAGCTCTTCTCCAGTTCCTGCCTTGTTTTCTCTCAGTGATGGATTGTGATCAGGATGTATGTGACCTTCATGGTGTCGCTATCGCTGGGACAGAAAACCTAAGACAGTGATACTACAGTGTCAGTGCCTGCTTGTTATGACTGTTGATCTTTGGTATTTTCAGCATAGCACACACAAATGTGAAAAACATTAAACATTCTTATCATTCTCTTCACTGTAGGAATTACTTCATAGGACTCCCATGTAGCAGAACATCACTTTGCATATTTATTCATTGTAGAGAAGTGGTTTTTTTTAAAGATTTATTTATTTATTTATTTATTTATCTCATGTATGTGAGTACACTGCCGCTGTCTTCAGACACACCAGAAGAGGGAATCGGATTCCATTACAGATGGTTGTAAGCCACCATATGGTTTCTGGGAATTGAACTCAGGACTCTGGAATATCAGTCAGTGCTCTTAACCACTGAGCCATCTCTCTAGCTCCTGAGAAGTTTTTGTTTGTTTGTTTGTTTGTTTGCTGTTTTTTTAACTCTTTATTCTCTGTTGCAATGTGCTGAGGATCAAACCCCAGGACCTTGTGTACACCAGGTAAGTGCTCTACCACTGAGCTACATCCCAACCCCTGCTTATTCTTCATGTTTACCTTACAATATAAACTCTGAAGTCAGCTGGCATATTCTATTAAAGTTTCAGAATGATTTAAATTATTTTGATTTTGTGAGGCTGTATTATGATTCTTTTCTAAAAAGAGAGTATGTTTCTCTTTGAGGTCTCTTTTTTTATGTTCCCTACTTATGTCTTCTTTATACAAATCTCATATTACATTTATTAGTGGGTATTTAAAAAATCTTTTTTGAAGCTGAACTTGATAGCACTTGCTTTTAATAGCAGCATTTGGGGAACAGAAGTGGGCAGATGTTTGTGAGTTGGAAGCTAGCTTGGTCTACATAGTGATTTCTAGGATAGCCAGGGATACAAAGTGAGAACCTGTGTCAAAAAACACAAACAAACAAACAAAAAGAAAAAAGAAAGGAAAGGAAAAGAAAAAGCAAAAACAACAAAATCCAAAAAGTGTTTTTGATTGCTTTTTAGTTCCCCATTTTAAAAAATCATACATATTTATTAATATAGTTTTCTCGGATTTTAGAAAGTCTTTGGGGGGCTGGAGAGATGGCTCAGTAAGAGCACCTAACTGCTCTTCCGAAGGTCTGGAGTTCAAATCCCAGCAACCATGTGGTGGCTCACAACCATCCACACTGAGATCTGACTCCCTCTTCTGGGGTGTCTGAAGACAACGACAGTGTACATACATTAAATAAATAAATAAATCTTAAAAAAAAGTCTTTGACACATGACAATTGTAAGATTTTATTGGCTACACCTTTCTTCCTTTTTCTTTTTTCTCTCTCTCCTTTCTTTCCTTCCTTCTTTCTTTCTGTCTGTCTTTCTTTCTTTCTTTCTTTCTTTCTTTCTTTCTTTCTTTCTTTCTTTCTTTCTTTCTTTCTTTCTTTCTCTTTTGAGACAAGAGTCTTACAATGTAGCTCTGTAGGATCTGGAACTTGATATGTAGATCAGGCTGCCCTTAACCCCACTGAGAGCCACTTGCCTCTGCCTCCCCAGTGATGGAATTAAAAGTGTGGGCCACCATACCCAGCTCCTTCTTTACGGAAGTTCTTTTGAGAGTAAATTTAGTGTTTTTCACCTATTCCTCCTAAGGCGATATAATTTTGTTCCTAATTTTGGGCTCTTTATAAACATTCATATGGCTACCCATATGGTAAGAGTAAAATAAGATCATTGCTTCACCCTTCACAGGAATAACACATTCCAGGTGGATCAAAGATCTAAATGTGAAAAACAGGATCTAATGTTTGCACAGGTGTGGGAAATGGCTTTTTAACCAGGAAGATAAAAAAGTCAGGTTGATTATTACCCAATTCTGTTTAAATCTGAATTTCTAGCTGCAAAAGGCAAAATGGAAAGAAAAGCCCAAACCAGAAGGGATTTGTAACATACAGAGATTAAAAGGGATTCTTGCTGAATATGCCAAGAGCTTCTAAAGAGCAAGAACAACAACAACAACAAAAATGACAACAACATGAGCAAGGAATATGAATGGGCACTTTATAACAAAACACTCTGAAAATCAGTAAGCATGTCAAAAGATAAGCTTTTAGGGCTGGTGAGAAAGTCCTGAGTTCAAATCCCAGCAACCACATGGTGGCTCACAACCATGTGTAATGGGATCTGATGTTCTCTTCTGGGGTGTCTGAAGACAGCTACAGTGTACTTACATATAATAAATAAATAAATCTTTAAAAAAACAGATAAGCTTTTATTTTGGGGTTAAGGATAGGTTGGGGTCAAGGTTGGGGTTAGAGTTGAAGTTAGTATTTGGGTAGGTCTTGCTTTGGAGATAGTACTGGGGTTGAGGTCTGGTGTGTGGTGGTTTGGTTTAGAATGACTCCCATAAGCCGGGCAGTGGTGGCACACACCTGTAATCCCAGCACTTGGGAGGCAGAGGCAGGTGGATTTCTGAGTTCGAGGCCACCCTGGTCTACAGAGTGAGTTCCAGGACAGCCAGGGCTACACAGAGAAACCCTGTCTTGAAAAACAAACAAAAAAATGACTCCCATAGGCTCAGATTTGAGTGCTTGGTTCCCAGTTGGTGGAACTGTTTAGGAAGGATCAGAAGGTGTGGCCTCGATGAGGGCAGGGGTGGGATGTTACTGGGTGGGGTTCAAGGTTTCCAAATCTAACGCCAGGCACAGTCTCTTTCTCTCTCTGCCTACTGCCTGTGGATAAGATAGAAGCCCTCAGCTACTGCAAAATTGTCATGCCAGCCTGCCTCCTGCCATTGTTCCCACCATGCTGGTCATGGACTCACCTTCTGAAGCTATGCCAGTTAAATAAATGCTTTCTTTTATAAGTTGCCTTGGTCAAGGTTGTTTGGTTTTGGACTGGGGCCTTGGGACTGAGGTGCATATTTTATATATCAAAGCAGACCTGGCTTCCAGGTTCTCCCAGCATCCTTCAGTCCCTGGCTGGCTGGCATACCCTGCCCCCAACCTTGAGCTTTCCAGCCTAGGGGTTGGGCTGTTCATCCCCCAGAGGCTCCTCTCCCTATAATCCAGACATTTTGATCTTCCCTCTCTTGCTTCCCCTTCTCCTTCCCTCTCTCTGTGAGCAACCTTTCTCTCTTTCTTTCCCTTCTCACCCTCCCCACGGTGACTCCCCTGGCCTCAATCCTTGAGGGCCAGTGAACTTGCCCAAGAGCAGCTTCCCAATAAACCTGCCTTTAATATATTCTAATCTGGCTTGAAGTGGCTCATTTTGCCAGCAGAGAAATAACTTAGCAATGGTGTCTCTTCATGGCACTAGAATCTAAGGCAGAAGTTAGTATCAGAGAGTATGACATTGCTGTAGCAGGCCTGTTCCTGCTTCTTGTTAGTGGAATGTGGATTTGGGGACTTTGACTTAGGGCAGAGGATGAATTGCTCTAAGTAGGCTGAATGGGCCATCCTAGGAGGAGCATGGAAGACAGTAGTGCTGAGTGCAGTGTGGACCATGGAGGCCCAGCTCAGGAGGCTTCAGAGGTGAGTAGTGTCAGCGAATGGACTAGAGACTATTTTTGTGATATTTTGGCAAAAGGACATTGCTTCATTTTTGCCCTTGTCCTAAGAATCTTCCCGAGGCTAAATTCACGATTTTTTGCCTTAATGTTAACGGACAGAGGAGATTGCAAGACAATTTAGGACTGACCGTGTCATGTGGCCACTCTTAGATCCCTAATGAAAAGGAGAAAGTGGGACAGAAAGAAATATAAGATGTACATTTGAGGAGAGAAAGAGCACCAGGGAGAGTAATGTTGGAGTCAAGTCTCATGCAGGATGATATAAGGAAGAGAGGGAGTAAGACCCTCAGGTAAAGCCTTACCCAGCTAATCTTGAAATTTGCCATAAGGAAAGCATCAACAAGTCAAGGCTTATGCAAATGGATGCAAGAAGGGAATCAGTTTTCTAACAGCTTTAGCCACCTGGTTCTGGCTTTGTTGGGATGAATACAGAAGTAAAGGGTTTTGGAATCTTCTGGCAGTCAAGGAAATCCCCCTGAGGCTTGGGATGTGGCAGGGGTGCCCTTACCTGGTGGCCTGGAGGGGCCACAGTGTGAGGCTAGCTGTGAAAGTGACGCCTGGATTGCATTGGAGACCCCAAGATGTTAGAGAGTCCAGAGCCATGGTTTGTCTACTGAGGAGAGCTGTAAACGGGGTGTGGACAGAGTCTTAAGAGAGAGAATCCTGTTGCGTCAACAAAGCTGGAAGGAGTTGGAGATCCTAAAAGCCATCTAAGCCAGCGGTTCTCAACCTATGGCTTGAGACACCTTGGGGGGAGGTGTGTCAAATGACCCTTTCACAGGGTCACTTAAGAACATGGGAAAACACAGATATTTACATTATAATTCATAACAGTAGAAAAATTATAAAGTAGCAACAAAACAATTTTATGGTTGGAGGTCCCTGCAATGGGAAGAACTGTATTAAAGGGTCACAGCATCAGGAAGGTTAGGAACCATTGAGTCCTTTGACAGCAAATATAGGTGTGCAGAAATTGGGGTTTGCCCTCCTGGTTTTTGGTCTCCCTTTGTTTTTTTTTCCTCACCATGCCACTCTTTGCTCCGTTTTGGAATGGAAATTTATATTCTGTGTTATCATATGTTGGTGTATGCAATTGGCTTTTGATTTTGCTGGGAGTTACAGTTAGGAGATTGCCTCGAGACCCAGAAGAGACTTCGGACTTTTAAACAGTATTGAGACTGTGAACGACTAGGGGGACTTTGGCAGTTCCATGAGATGCATCTACATTATGATATGGCTGCCAAGCCTATTGGGGCTAAAGAGTGGAATGTGGTCCTTTGGATGGGAATAGCCTGCACAGGCTCGTAAGTTTGACTGCTTGGTCCCTAGTTAGTGGGACAGTGTGAGAACATTTAGGAGGTTGGCCTTGTTGAAGATGTGTCACTACAGGTTGGTAGTGAGGTTCAAAAGCCCACACCAGGAACAGCCTCTTCTCTCTCTCTCTCTCTCTCTCTCTCTCTCTCTCTCTCTCTCTCTCTCTCACTACTGCCTGTGGATAAGATACACATTTTCAGCTTCAGGGCTCACCCTCTGACACTGTAAGCAAGTCCCCAGTTAAATGCATTCTTATATAAGTTGCCTTGTTCACGGTATCTCTTCACAGCAATAGAAAAGTGTCTTAGACAGGTGTGCATGTCTTTAGTTATAGTTAAGATTCTTAGCTGCAAACAAAAAGAGTCAACTCTGGCTCAATATAGCAGACAAATAAGTTCAAGAAAGGAACACAGCATTGATAGGAAGTGTAGAAAATCTACTTGAAAAGTGGGCAGTGGTAATGAGAAAGCCAGGCCACGTGACACAGGACCCAGGCTTCCATGATCCTGATGCCTGGGAGACTCACAGTGCAACAGTGCTTCACTCCCTCAAGAGGAGAAGTGGTATGTGTGTGCACGTGTGCATGTGTGTGTGTGTGTGTGTGTGTGTTGTGTAGGCCTGAGGATAATGTTGGATTTTTTTTCTATGGCCCTTCACCTTATATTTTGAGATAAGGCCTCTCAGACATAATGGTTGGTTAGGCTGATTCTGGGGTTCTGCCTGTCTCCTTCCCAGGCCCTCCAGTCCTGGGGTTACATGCCACCATGCCCAGCTTTTCACATGACTGCCGAAGACCCAAACTCAGGGTCTTCATGGTGGCACCATAACCACTTTATTGATGAAGCCAACACTCTTTCCTAAAGGTGGTGTAATTGATTCTTCTAGAAATTGCAGATGAAAAATGCCTTATTTTCAGGCTGGTGAGGTGGCTCAGCAGTTAAGAGCGCTGACTGCTCTTCCAAAGGTCCTAAATTCAGTTCCCAGCAACCACATGGTGGCTCACCCGTACTGAGATCTGATGCCCTCTTCTGGTTCATCTGAAGATAGCTACAGTGTACTTACATATAATAATAATAATAAATAAATAATAAATAAAAAATAAATAAGTCTTTTAAAAAAAGAAAATGCCTTACTTTTATCTTCTTATGTTTATATATATATATATATATATAAATATGTATATATATATATATATGGCCTTTGCTTATTTGAGAAATAAAAAGTGATGTCACTGTTTTAATAACACTTTTAGGCTTTTAACGGATAGACATTTATATTTATGATTACTAACATTGTTATTATTGCCATTATGTTTTTCAGGAGCTTAGCTCTTTCTACAGAGCCAGAAAAACAAACCATATGGTTTATTTTAGACTCTGAGCCATACGGCCGGTGTTGCAGTCAGTCATCTCTGCTAGTGTAGTGTGAAAATAGCCATAGACTGCACCAATACAAAGGACATGGCTGAATTCCAATGGAACTTTATTTACAAAACACACAGTGGGACCAATCTGGCCTGCAGATCCCTGACCGATCTGTTGTTGTTGCTTTTTTAACTTATAAGAGCTCTAGATATAATGGAAAAATCGGTTGAATGTGACCAGACTCTCAATAGCAACAGCCTGATGTTTCCATATCTGACACAATTATATTCTGTTTGTTTACTTGATAAGCTCACATCAGAGTACAATACCTGGTACAGTTACATATATGCATCACCGTTTTCAAATTCAAGTTTAATAACACAACTGTTACTATGAGTTCTAATTTTGCATTCAACTTCTCAACTTTTTTTTTTTTTTTTTTTTTTTTTTTTTTTTTTTTTTTTTGCTTTGGCCATCCTAGAACTCAGTACTCAGTATGTAGATTAGGTTGGCCTAGCATATGATTAATTTCATGTGAACTCTAAACTCTGACCTCAAAGTCTAGTCCCCGCCCCCGCCTCCTCCCCCTTCCTGGATCTTCACTCTCCATTTCTCAGCCCCCCCCCTTTTCTGGCCATTTGCAATGATCTGCACCCCA
The DNA here is from genome assembly GCF_000001635.26 of Mus musculus. Classification (NCBI taxonomy): domain Eukaryota; kingdom Metazoa; phylum Chordata; class Mammalia; order Rodentia; family Muridae; genus Mus; species Mus musculus. Next base: position 67,964,091 of record NC_000077.6, read on the forward strand.
ATCCTTAGCCTCTGGTTAAAGACTATTTAAATTCAAAAAGAGTCTTTTCACAATAAAAAAAATCAGTCTTTTCTTGGCTTCTTTCAATAAATAACTTTTTCCCACGGGCTCGGGAGAAGTCTAGGCAAGAGTGTACACAACTCTTGCAGAGGACCTGACCTCACTTCCTAGGACATACCACCTGTAACTTCACTGCCACCAGATCTGGCGCCCTCTCCTGGTCTTCACGAGCACCTGCACTTACATGTCCATTCCTCCACCCCATACACATAATTAAAAATAAAACAAGGAGCCCGAGAGTTGGCTCAGCAGTTAAGAACCCTGGCTTCTTTCCCAATGGACCCAGCTTTCATTCCTAGCACTCACATGGGACTCACGTCTGTCTGTAACTCTAGTCCTGGGGGATCTGATGCTCTTTTCCGGCCTCCTTGGGCACTGGTTCACAGATATGCGCTCTGAGCAAAACACCCACGCAGGTTTTTTTGTTTGTTTGTTTTTTTTTTTAAGCAACCCTTTTCCCAAACTTTGATACACTTTAAGATTCTTTCCTTACTGTGTTAGCAAAAATTCAGTTACAGGCTAGAGAGATGCCTCCGTGGTTAAGAGCATGGGCTGTTCCTCCGAAGGACCAGGGTTCAATCTCAGCATCCATATGGCAGGGCAAAATACTAATGCACATAAAGTAAATTACTTAAAAAAAAATCAATCACAGATCTTGTGTGTCTTTGCACTGACCGGCTCACCAGAATATTTTTTTGCAGTTCTCCAGGGATCACTTCTTATCGGTAATATTTGTCCATCTCTACAGACAGTGTTGGCTCAGATACAGAAAACGCTGGCTTTCAATTAAAGCAGCACAGAGCAACGAAGACTCAAGAGTTAATGCCAGGAGCGCTTAAACCTTTATTTACTCTGTAATCGTTCCGCACCGCATCCTTTCAACGGTAAAGCTTTCAGGCACTACATTCGTTTTAAAAAATCAATTTTCCCCCTAAAATTTAACTCCTTGCCTTTTCGCTACACGCCAAACACGACCCCCAATCACAGCATTTCTCTCTCAATATTTACCACGACAGTCACAAATAAAGTGTGAGCACCACAAGAAGGCCCCTCCAGAATTAAAAAGGTTTCTCCCTTAATGTCCTACTTCCCTTCTATCCTGGTCTTAAACCTTTGAGTTCTTACTTTGGGAAAGACCCTTATTCATACTCCTACCGAGTTAGGCTCATTTGGTCTCTGGAGGAGCTTTATCTGAGCTCTTACACCCATGCCAGTTCCTGAGGCTCAGGAATGAGGCCCAGATCTGCCACCATCCTGGGGCGGGTGGTGCCTGGCCACACTCTTGCCGCTATTCCCACTGCCTCTCAGGCGCTACCAGGTCAGCGTCTCACTGTCCCTGAGGCATCAAATCATGGTTGCTCAAGGTCTCACCATTGAAGCCGATCACAGCCTGAAGCTCCAGTTCTGCTACATCCAGCTCGGGTAAAACTTGTTCTTCCATCCTGGAGAGTTTCAGCTCATTGATTCTTCAACTCCAGGGTGCAGCGTCTCCTGGTCGTCATGGTAACTGGCGCACGCATGCGTGCTAGGTTCATGCAGGAGCAGAAACCCAGCCCACTGTGTTTGAGTTGATTTCCCCTCTTGCAAATGTTGGGAGGACTTCCTTAGTATGTATTTTATCCATTCTGGAAATGTAGGTGGTAGGTTGACGCTAAGTGCACAAGGTAAATTTCCTCCTCTCCCGTGTACAGGTCTGTGACTTTTTAAAAACTATACAATTAAGCCCCTCGTGATGATTATTAAAAATAATTGAACACAGAATAATTGAGCACAGAGAATTGCCTATGATGAATAGGTTGCTATAAAAAACATGGCATTGATACTTCTTTTTAAAAGAAAAATTTAAAAAAATCACTAAAAACGTTTTAGTACAGTATGCAACTATTTTTATGTATGTATGTATGTATGTATGTATTCATGCATGTATGGTACATATGTTGCCTGTATGTATATTTCCTGCCTCAGCCATCCAAGTGCTGGAATTCCAGGCTTGAGTTATCACACCCAGCTTGTCTTGCTGTTTTGAATTAAGAAGAAAAATACAGAGAGCCGGGGTTGACGCGTTTCCATTCCCTGGGAAAATGTTTTGATTCTGCTCAACAATTTAACTATTTTTCTTGCGTCCAGCAATTCATGTGAATTAACAAAAATAGATTCTTGCTACCCACTCCCTTAGGGGTGCGCTCTGGGTAGCGGGGACGTCGTTCTGAGGTCAATTAAAACAGGTTTCACTTTGCAAACTCTGGGCTCGGGTCGCGCACTCTCCGAACTGCGGGGAATGAGCCGCACGGGCCGCCGTAGTCAGCTGCTACGAGCAGGAAGTGTCCCAGCTGCGGGCGGAGACTGCACCATGGCCCCGGACCCCTGGTGAGTTGCCGGTGATGGCAGCAGAGTATGGGGATTAACTTGGGGGTGGAACTGGCTTCCAGGGACTGGCAGAGACCCTGCCCATCTTTGAGCTTGAGGCTGGCGGCCTTAGGGATGAAGATCAGCGAGAATCCTCCCCCTGTTGAGGGGACTCAGCCACGTACTGCCTACTCGGTGCTAACTCTGTGGTCCTAGGGTAGGCTATGACCTGGGGGAGCTGGGACTTGAGCAATCGAATATTTGCCCCCCTTTTCTGGGGCTTCTTGCCCATCATGCTTGTGGCTGACTGCATGCATAGACTTCCCCAGGCTCCTGTAAAAGTGAGGTCAAAATAACCTTTTGGTGGGGTATCCCTTCACCCAGTAATCCCCAGAAAGGTTATAAACTGAAGTTCACACTCCATGGTCACCAGTTAGTAGCTAGTTGGGCACGGGTGCTATGGGCTTTTCACAGAAAACTTGTAGGACATTGGGAGGGGAAATTTTGCACTTTTCCTGCATCAGTAGCATGAAGACTTATGTCAGCACGAAGTAGGAAGTGCCTGATAAGGTCCATTTATTCAGCAAAGAGACCCCAAGGAGAGAATGATGAAAAACATCTTTGTACAAGGAACAAATTGCTATAAAGTCCTGACCTTCCTGATGAATAATTTATAACACTGCATTCCTATAAAGTTTGTGTTGGAGAATATGCCTTATGGTGGTGTTTCCGGTACAATTTGTAGTTGTTTGATGGCAGATAAATTTGAATATTAAGAGAGTGGATCCCAAGGTCAGAATTAGAGTTATCTGGGATCTAGGCTATTTGGGCCAGTTGCTGAATTGTTTGTTGTTGGTTTGTTTTTCAGTGTCTCGGGGAGCCCAAGTTGATCTTGAATCCCTGACCCTTTTGCTTCAGTCTCCAAAATGGTGGCTCTGCTACCAAGCCCAGCCAAGTGCTGAATTTTGTCCTAAAGTTTTAACTATTGTATACACCCCTGGTAGAAAATTGAGAGACTGCTGAGTATCTGAAGGGAGTAAAAAGCACCCCTATCCCTCGGAAGCAATCAGTGCTCACCTTTTTTTCCAATGCATTTATTGTTTGGATCTATATCCTGCTTGTATTTTACAAAGCAGGGAGGGAGCATTTCTCCATGTCCTTAAAAGGTAGTCTTAAAAACATGATTTTTAATGTGTATCAGTGCATCATCTGAGTGTACATAACTTATTTCAAATTTTAGCCCGGTTGTAGAACGATTGTTTAGCACACGCAAGACACCCTGGGTTTGGTCCCCAGCAAGACCAGAAAGCTTTCAGCTGGCAAACGAGAAAGCCGCTGAGTCAAACAGTTAAGACTAACAGTAAAAGAGTTGAAATGCTTCAGTGTCTTGGGTAAAATTCTCCCGTAAGTCTGATCTCATTAGACCCCCGTGCCACGCTGTGCAGAGAATTGACTTCTGCTCATCTGTCCTGCTTGCACTATACCTTCCTCCCAGGACCACCGCGTGGCAGAACGTGCCAGGCATGCTTTCTTCTTTCATCTTTGCTTATGCCATGTGCCTTCCACAGTGCTTAGACTCGGCTCCTCCTTCCCATAGGGAAATCTGCTTTAGTCTTGTTTAGAGTCGGCCCAAATTGTCCTCTTGTGGCCCAGCCCGTACGAGTGCCTCTCTCATCAGTCATCTCTCCTTTCCCCAGCTCTAGAGGCACTTAAGTTAGGTCCCGTTCCTAAGCAACAGGATTTAGTTACGGGGTTTTACATGTTTGATGTGCCGTCACAGAGCTGGACTGAAGCTCCTGTCTTCATAGATTATTTACTTATTGCATGGAGGCAGTAAGTAAAGTGTGGGGAAGCTGGGGCTAGGACTTATTTTTTTATTATTCTGATGTTTTTTTTTTTAAACACCTGCTCTTTTTCATGCACACCTATACCAGATTATACTGAATGATTCATATGGCTGTATACATGAATCTAGGCTTAGGGGTTGCCACAGCCTCTGAAGTGCTTGTGGAGTTCACAACACAAAGTTCTCTGTATAGGACCTGGAGCCGCATCCCCAGCCCAAGCTAGACACTTCAGTGGCTGAGCCTAGTGCATTGCGCAAGCTATAGACAAATGCTTCCCCATCCATCTGTGCCCTTAGTAACGCCCAGCCCCTTTTCTTTAAAGTTGGAGACTGATCTCTAAGTTTTACCCAGGCAGCTTCTAGCTGACTAACGTTGAAGTTACAAGTCCCTTGTCTCAGCCTCAAGTAGCTGAGGTTATAAGCTACTACTTCCAGTGCTGGAATATTTTAGAGACATAAGCTAGTTATTTTCTTATGGGTAAAGCTGGGACATCAGGGCAAACAGAAGTTTTCAATATTTTGCAATGGGCAGTCCTAGAGAATACATCATTCACTTGAGCACATGAGTTCCCACTTCTTAGGAGCAGACTGGTGTGAGAGATGAGACCAGAATTTAAAATGCTGTGAAGAGGAAAACACAGGGTGCTGTTGGGTGTTGACTTGAATTTTTTTCTTTTGAAGATTTATTAATTTATTTTATGTATGTGAGTACACTGTCACTCTCTTCAGACACACCAGAAGGGGGCATTGGATCCCATCACAGATGGCTGTGAGCCACCATGTGATTGCTGGGAATTGAATTCAGGACCTCTGGAAGAGCAGTCAGTGCTCTTACCTGCCGAGCTCTGAATCTTTTTTTTTTTTTAATTTATTTTTATTTTAAGTGTGTGGGTGTTTTGCCTACACGCATGTGTGGGTGTCATGTGCTTGCCTGGCAACTTTCATGGGCTAGAAGAGGGTATGAGACAATTCTGAACTGCCATGTGGGACCTGAGAATTGAACCCAGGTCCTCAGGAAGAGCATCAGTGCTCTTAACCGCTGAGCCAGCCCCTGATTTAGCTTTTCATTTGAATCTTTCCAAGCCCAACACTGTTGAGCAGCAAGTGGAAAGCCAGTCAGCGTTCTGAGAGAACTGTGGCAGGCTGAGGAGTCTGCCAGGCTCTCCTGTCAGAGCGGTTTTTTTTTTTTTTTTGCTGCAGATACACAGTTCCTGCTGTCCCTGCAGTGTGCTTCTGCACGTCACTTCTCATCTTTCCTCTGTGTCTCCTGCCCTGAAACAGTGTCTCCTTGTCACTGTGTTCTTTTAGACCAGGCTGGCCTCGCACTCCTTCCTCCACCTTTGCAATGCTAGGATTAAAGGCATGCAATACCACACTCAGCCAGCACTTTCTTTTAAAGAACTTTAACCTGACTTTGACTTTGATGCAGGTTCTCCACATACGATTCTACGTGTCAGATAGCCCAAGAAATCGCTGAGAAGATTCAAGAACGAAATCAGTGTGAAAGAAGAGGTGAAAAGACACCGAAGGTAATACATGGAGGAATCAACGTGCTAAGCTCCGATGTCTGAAACCATTGCTAGATCTGGGGCATGCGGGGCGTTGTGGGGTGGTGTGTATGTGTGTGTAAGTCTTTTAAATCTTTGAAATGTGTTTTCATATGTTGTAGCGAATTTTACTTTTTTTGCCACTCCCCGGAGATATAAAATCCTCTATATTTCATTCACTGACTTTATATAGCTGCTGTTCTTCATACTTTTGATAGCCACTGGCATCACACTCCATAGAGTTCACACCTTTGGCAGCTGCTGGCACCCTACCCTTGGGTGTGTGTGTGTGTGTGTGTGCATGCACCTGTATGTACTTGTGTGCATGTGGAGGCCAGAAGTTGTTTTGTCACTTTCCACCTTGTCCTTTTGAGACTGGGTTTGCCATTGAATCAGGTGTTTACCAACTTAGTCAGACTGGCCAGTTAGCTCCAGGCTGCCGTGCCTGACTTTTGCCTCCTGTGTGGCCTGCTGGGGATGAAACACAGATCCCCAAGAGTGTGCAGCAAGCCGGTTCCCAAGCCCTCCCCTAGCCCCCTGTGTTTTGTTTATAATAACTCCTTATCCAATTGTGTGGGCTACATAGGGAGATCTTATCTCAACACCAAACAGGTTAAGCAGCAAACCAAAGAAATAAATGCAGTACCCAGTCATGTGCACACTATGATAGGCACAGGCACTCCCCTTTATTTTGCATAAATATCATTTGTCTTATTTTCATTCTCTTTTTCCCCTTCAGGGTAATTTTACTTGTTTGTTCATTCATTCGTTTGTTTGTTTGTTTGCTTGCTTGTTTTTGAGTCAGGGTCTCGCTGTGTAGCCCAGGGTGCCTTGGAATCACTGTGTAGTCCAGGCTAGACTTACACCATGATCTCATCTCCTGAGCCTAAGATTACAGATGTTTGTCATTTTATAGGTAATTTTATAAAATGTCACTAAAAAAAAATTGCACTGTATCTTAATTATCAATAACAAGATTCCAAATGGATTTTAAATAGACAGGTAGTGGGTTTGTGGATTAAGTAAAGGGGCGGGGTCAGGTTTTCAGTAGTGCTAGTGCTTCCTTTTGATCCACTCTAAGCGCAGCGTTTACTACGTAGTTACTGTGTGCCCACTACCAGTTTACAAATATTCCTTCAGATTTTGTTGATATTATTTTATGTTTTTAATTAATTAATTAATTAATTAATTAAGAGACAGGCTGTCATACACCCAGGCTGTGCTTCTGTAGTTCAGGCTGGTCTTGGGCTCCTTATCCTCCTACTTCCACCTTCTGAGTGCTGGCATAGTAGGTCTGAGCCACCATACCTGGCTTGATCACTCTACTGAATTGACTTTGTGCGTGTGTGTGCACACACGCAGTATATGTACTTGTTTATGTGTGTATATACACGTGTGTGTCTCCGTGTGAAGGCCAGAGGTTAAGGATGGGTGCTTTCTTGATTGCTGGGTAGTTTTTTTGTCTTATTGTTGTTGTTCTTGTTATTGTTTGCTTGTGGGGTTTTTGTTTGCTTGTCTGTTTTGTTTTGAGACAGCATCTCTCATTGAACTTGGAACTTAACCAATTTGGGTAGACCAGATGGCTAGTGAGCCCCATCGATGCTCCCATCCCCATATCCTCAGTGCTGGGATCATCAGCGTGCCTGGCCTTTTTACATGGGTGCTTGGACCTCAAACTCGGGTCTTCGTGCTTGCATAGCAAGCACTCTCCTGACAGAACCATCTCCCCAGCCCCGAACTGATTCTCTTTCACTTTCTCAAGGGGATTATTCTCCATCTGCAAGTAATACTTTAGTTTCCTTTGAGCCCTTAGTATTTCCTGAGTCTTGATCTGTTAGTAAGAACTTCTAGATCACAGCTGAGTGATACTGTTCAGACAGTGTCGTCTAAATTTCCCTACACTGTGTTAATCATATGCTTATTCTGTTTTTAATCTTTGACACTGCGAGCTTTCTTTTTAGGGTTCTACCACTAAGCCAGTCTTACCTTGCAAGATAAAATTGTACTTCATGGTAGCATCTTGTCCTTTTCAATGTAGTTCTGAGTTTTCTGATAGTTCACTAGCGTTTTGTCATCCTTGAGTGGGAATGGCATGCAGGAGTTTTTGTTTGTTTTGTTTTTTCAGTTATTTAAGTCAGTGGTTTTGCTTCTTTTTTGTATATTCTGAAATTTCTGCTTTATTACAACTAAGGAAGTTTTCTCTTGATTATTAAATATTATTTTCTTATAAAATTTTAAGAGATCTTACTACGGAATGCTCCCCTATGGCATCACAGTGCAGTTGGTTTCTGGGCTATTTTCTTTTTGGGTGACATTTCATTTTATGACTTGATTTAAAATTTGTAAAATTACATTTGTTTGAGTGTGCGAGTATGTGTGTGTGTGTGTGTGTTGTGTGTTGTACCCTTTGGATAGAGTTTGTGGTGTGTGTGTCCTACTTCTCCCTGAGCTATATAGCTGCTACTTTGTTGTTGTTTGTTGAGTGAGGGTCTCACTGGAAGCCTTTGCTGGCCTGGACCATGCTGACCTTTAACTCTTTCTTAGAGATCCTCTCACCTCCTCAGAGCTGGGATTATAGGCGCGCCCCAACTCGCACCCTAACATGCCCCAAGTAACTGCTACTTTTAGCAAGCAGCAGTGAGAACAGTGGCATTCTGCCTTTTTAATATTCCTCTCTGATTTCATCCATGGTCCAATATGTTTTCATTTAAATGGGTCCTTTTGTTCTTCACATTTCCAAATGTCAGAGTGGGGCTCTCCCCACCCCTTCTTCATCTTTAGAGTCACAAACAGACATGTCCTCTGGGTTTTGAGGATGATTGGAGAAAATTCCCACAGTTGTAGAAGAAGAGCCATGCATGGTTAACATTCCTTTCATGGAAACAGAGCACGCACTCTCCAGTGTTCACATGGGCTATAAATACACCAGAGTGCTCAGAGACCAGTCAGGATGGTAATGGGACCTGACACCTTGTCATCTGAAGTATGGTTGAGGGAACTGTTGGGCTTTGCTTTTGAGCATAGACTGGGGGAACACAATTTCCTGCATGGCTCCAGGGTGGATAAAATACAGTGAATTTTACAGAAGAATTCCAGTTGAGTATGAATGCAGGCTGACAGTTTCCACTCAGTATCTGCGTTCCCGTGTGGACCAGGTTGCCATGAACAGGCAGGTGCACTATGGGTACAAGCTCCAGGTGGGTGGCTAGACCAGGATGCCATTGAGACCTTTACAACCCTGAGAGTGTCCTTGGGAGGCCAAGCCTCTCTCCCAGGCCTTTTTAACTTAGCAGATGCTACACCGCAGGCCCAGTGGACTCAGGCTGTGTCCTTCTCTTTGCAGCTTACCTTGACAATCAGAACGTTGTTGAAGAATCTGAAGGTAAAGATCGACCTTTTGAAGGACTTACTGCTAAGAGCTGTGTCGACACGCCAGATGTATCCATGTAAACATTTCCACCTTTTCTGGAGTGGGAGGAAAAACAATCTTAAGACAGGAAGGAATCTGGGCCATCCAGATTTTTCCACAGCTCAAGGAGGACTTGGTTTCCACACTGTTGCTATAATTTTACATTCTGTCTTAAGTGTCTGCTCACTGTTACAGTGACTGTGCTAGCAAGGGACGACCTACCTAAGGAATGAATTTGTTTGGGTATAACCTTGACAGGCAGGAAGCTAATGCTTTCTGTCAGTGCTTTGTGGAGCTGCACACTGCTCTCTGTCACTGCCTTGAGGATGGCTGGATGCTGCTCCAACCAGAGGACTTCCATGACACTTCTGAGCGGTGGTTCCCTGCTGGACGTTGCAGAACATTTCCCCCCCTTTTCTCAGTAGCCCAAGCAGGACTCAGATTCACTTTGTAGCCAAACCTCTGCCCTCACATCCTGAGAACTCAGGTAAAGGCATACTCCGGTGCACCCAGTTTTGTGTGGTGCTGGGGATGGCATCAGGACTCTGCATGCTAGCCAAATGCTCCCCCGACTGAGCAGTCTCTCATTCCTTGGGATGTCTTGTAATCTGCTTCGTGCCCAATAACATCCTTTTTGCTTTTTAAAATTTCAGCCATAGGCTGGAGAGGTATGACTTGCCTGTCTCATTCTTTCAGGGACACAGGTAAATGTCCCTAGTTTGGGAGCTTTGGGGGTAGAGTGTGTTGGGACTTGATTAAGGCAAGCTGGGTCATCTGATCCTCTTTTGTGAGCCGGGTGGTTGTACACATCTGTGATCCCAGCACTGAAGAGTGAGGCGGGGTAGAGCGTTAAAAGCCAGCCTGGGCTACATAGTAAGTTTGAGGCCAGGCTAGGCTCTATGATGAGGCACCCTTCCCCACCCCACCCTGTCTCAAAGCAAACATTTTTTAAAAGAAATTCACGATGTAACCTGCTACTAAACTAATTCTTCAAACCTAGTTTATATTGAAGTGAAAACTGACCCCACATTTGTTTTTCTTTAAATTGTCTGTAGTTCAGGCCAAAAATATGACTCTTGGTAGCAGAGGAAACTGTGTGTCCTGGCCTTAAATGTGGGGAAACGTAGGAATACAACTTTTTTTGACAAAACCATTGAAGGTGTTTCAAAAATACATTTTCTCCTAAAGGAACCCTTTTGTGTTAGCAGGATGGTTGGCATGACTTAGTTGCATGGTTTTCCGTATGTTTAATTATTAATCTTCTGAAGTTTCAAATAAAAGTCTAATTTTAGTAAACAATGGGGGCCTTCTTTCAAACCCAATTGAAATATTCTGGCATGTAATTTTACCCTCTGCCTGGTATCATTTGGTGCTGCCCTGTTAGTCTGTTACATAAAGAGCTTTTATTTTACCCCAATCAACAGGTTTTAATCCACAGACCTTGAGTGGTTTCTGATGGGTGGGGCTGGCTCCTCTTCTTTCAGAAGTAAGCGCTGGGAAGTTTGCACCTATGTCTAAGGTAGAGGACTCATTTTAGTGTAACCAGCAGCATATTCATCAGAAAGGTAGCTAGATACTGTCTCATGGCTGTTAGTACCTGTTTGCTAACTTCTAGGAAGATAATTATTGTGCTGCACTTTATTTATATATATGCTAACCCTGTAGAGCAAGAGACATATAAAATTCAAGAACTCTAGGTCCTGTCCCTAGTCCCTGGTAGACAGTAAAGAGCGAGCACTCAGTGTGTAATTGCCTTCATTTTTGTTGACACCTTTTAGTCTGGTCAGCTGTTGTAATGGACTTTTGGTTTTGTTTTGACCTCATAATGAGATCCTACATGTCACATATTTATGTTATGATTCATAACAGCAGCGAAATCACAGTTAGGAAGGACCAATGAAATAGTTTCATGGCTGGGGGTCACCACCACATGAGGAACTATGTTAAAGGTTGCAGCATGAGGAAGGTTGAGAATTACTAAATTAAAACATTAGCAAAGCTTGAGGGACTATGAATATGAATGATTTCATATCTCCTGGGGTGGGGGGAAGGAAACCTCAACTGGATTATAAAAGCTTTTTAAAATAATCTTTTTTTCTTTTTTCCTTCAAGTAATTGCGTTTTGCTGGTAGAGGTGACATTTGGATCATACACCACACGGGGGTGCTCTTAAACCTGTTTTCAGGGAAGCCCCCTCCTTTTTTTTTTTTTTTTTTTTTTTTTTTTTTTTTTTCTTCTAGACTGGAAAAGGAGGTGGTGAATTCAATAAACTTCTTTTGTTAGCTTGTTTGATGCTAGAGATTGAACCTAGAGTCCTAGACCTGCTAGGCATGTATTCTACAGCTCCAGCCCCAGGTAGCATCTTCCGTTTCTTCAACATCATTCCTCTTAAAACATTTTTACTAATTCAGGCTTTCCTCCAGATTTAAGCCACTTGTCAGTGCTAGTTACTTCATATGCTTGGTCTTGGTGATTTCTTTCCTTCTTTATAAAAAAAGGTGACGTGGTCAGATCAACCTTGGGACCTCATGTCACAGAAAATAGGTGAAGAGATCCCAACATCACAGCAGGGAGTTTTATAGAGAGAGGACTCCTGGATAAGCCAGGATCTTTCCCAGGACCCTACAGCTATATATACAGGAGTCAGGTTCAAATATGTGACTATCTGGCTCCAAGTCCATTGTTTTAAGCTGAATTCTCCTTTAGTAGATAGAATATAGTCACAGGTAACCTGGCGTGTCTTGGACTCAAATTTTCTATTAACTGTATGTTGCTGTCACACAGATTCTCAAGGACCTTCTTAGTCACTGAAGTGTTAAGCACCCGTCACTGTGGCCTGTTAGTTACATCTTATCATGATCTTTAGTTTAAAAAATGGCTGTAAATCTCTGATAGAATGGCTCTTTAAAAATCATTTTAATTTTATTTGTATATTGTGATTGTGTGTGTATGTGCTTTTGTGTGCACAGTACCTGAGAAAGCCAGAAAGGGTGTTGGAGTTACAGGCAGTTGTGAGCTGTTCAGTGTGGGTGAACTCGTGTCCTGTAGGAGAACAGCCAGTGCTCATAACCGTGAAGCTGTCTCTCCAGACCACACAGGGCAACTTCTAATTACTGTCCTAGGGAGCAATTAGTGTTGAGTGACTTTTATTTCTGAGGCAGGGTCTCACTGTGTAATTCTTCCTAGCCTGAAGCTTGCTTATGTAGACCAGGCTCTCCTGGGACTCAGAGGTTGGCCTGCCTCTGCCTGCCTGAGTGTTGAGATTAAGGTGAACACCAGCCTACCCGGCACTGGGTGACTTTTTAAATGCGAATCTTTGAACAGCACATCTCCTTACTGAGCTGAATAATTGAGAATTGATGGGACTTTCCTGAACATGTTTACATCTCCCTGTCTTCATGAAGTTGTCCAAAAACTACTGGGAGGTACCAGAAAGAGAAGTTCTTTTCTAGACACTCAGATTCATGAGTGTGGACTTGAGATGTCACATTCTTTCCTGAAAGGTGGTTTTGTTTTGTCTTTTTCAAAGGAAAGCGGTGTGCTTTGACTCCATTAGCATGTAATTAATAAGACAGAGTCCTGCGGAGTGCTCAGATCTGCTGGATACATTTCTAAAATAGTTCACTAATGTCTCTGATACAGGGTCTCATCCTGTATCCCAGGCTAGGCAATCCTGCTACTTCTCAGCCTTTTAAGTGCCAGGATTATGGATGCGAGCCACCGTGCATGGATACAGAAAGCATTCACTTGTATTTCTAGCTTTTCTGTGATAGTCATTTTAGTTGCCTCACTGGGTTGCAGGACTACACTGTGCTGGGGGGGGGGGGCTCCATGTAGATTTCACATCATACTCAAAATATTCTCAGCTGGCTTTTCAGGGGCTTCCTCCTTTGTTAGCTTTTCAAAACCAGCACCTGTACCTTTTGTGAGTGTTAGCTGGTCCTGGGAACTGAACTCAGGTCCTCTGGAAGAGCAGCTCTTGACTGCTGAGCCAACTTTCTAGCCCCATCCTTTACCTTTTTTTTTTTTTTTTTTTCTTTTTTTAAAGGCAAAAACAGTCTCTTTACAAAAGGATTCATATCAGAGGTATTTTGATGCCTTCAGAGAGGGCCTGTGCAGATAGGGTTTTTTTGTTTGTTTGTTTTTGTTTTTTAAAGAAATCTCTTACTGGTCCTCAACTCTGAGTTTTAGGAACAGTGATGGGTGAGAAGATGTGGTAACCACTGTATAGTTAGTGGAATGGCTGCAGCCCTGGGGAGGTGTGGAGATTCTAGAAACATCATCGCTGGAGCGGCAACAGAGATGAAATTCTCCAACACTGACTCTCTTTGACAGAGTTTTCAGTGGTATCTGGGAATGTGGGAAAAATAAGACATGGTGCTTGTGTTTGGAGAAGCTTCATCAATTATAGTCTGTCACTAGATCTCTTTATAGGTTTTGGTATTAAAATCTTGTTATTATTTTCCACAGTAGTAGGTAGTTTTGGTTGCTATTGATTTTTGTCTTTGAATCTCCAATCCATACATGGGCAAATGTACGATTGGTAGCTGCTTGCCCATGTCCCTAGCTTGGAAGTCTGGCACCTTGGTGCTGTGGGATCAACACTGACTTGGAGACCACCCAGGGCTGAGGGTGAAGGGCAGCCCTATCACTCGAGGCCAGAGAGTTCAGCCTTCCCTGGCTTGAGTTGCATTATCTACGAGGTGGAACTAATCCTGTTTTGGGAAATAGAAGAAGCACTTTTGAAGTGCCTCATGGGATTAGCCCCCTTCCATCATTGAGATAGTCACCAGGCTGTGGAAGGGGCTCAGCAAGTAAGGGCACTTGCCACCAACCCAGATGGCCTGAGCTTGACCCTGTATCTTCCACACTAGTTGTGCAACATACACACAAATAATGAAGTGTAAAAAGAAGGTACTCACCAGTAGTAATCAGGACAGCCTAACCTCCTACCTAGTGCCTCGCTGAATTTGATAATGTAAAGAATCCAGGTGAGGGGCTACAGGGATGCTCGCTGGTTCAGAGCACTTGTTGCCCTTGCAGAGGACCCGGGTTCGTTCCCAGCACTCACATGGTGGATCCAGTTCCAGGGATCCAGTGTCTTCTTCTGACCTCCAAGGGCACCAGGCACGCATGTGGTACACACATGCAGGCAAAACGGTTCATACACATAAAATAAATCTAAAAAAGAGCTTTTTTTTTTTTTTTTTTTAAAGTGAGCTATGAAAAACTGAGCTGTGTTCTCAGGCTTCTCTGTTAAGGCATGGAGGGGCGATCGGAGGCTTCCTTCTCCAGTGGAGCTCAGTTCCCAAGATAAAGACTACAGTCTTAACTCTTTAAAATTACAGTTTTACTTTGTGTGTGTATGTACGGAGGCCTCTCCTTCCACTCTGAGGGTCGCAGTGACTGAAATGACACCCCCACGCTCTGCAACAGGCACCTTTAACAACTGAGCCATCTCGAAACCCCAAGGCTAAATACCAGAGGTTGCCAAAAAATTAAGTCCTAGGAAAATACTTTCTAACAGCTTTTTCTGCATGTGTTGAGCTCCCCGAAGGATTACCCGTAGGGGCAGTGCTCTGTCAGGGACAGCAGAGAAGCTGGGCTTTGGCACAGAGGTAGGGATTGGTCCTACAGGATCAGACCTCACGATCAGACCTCACGTCTCCACAGCTTTGCCAGGCTACATGAAAATATCAATGGTGCCGAGGGCAAAGGGCCAGTTAGTGTAGACGTCCTCCTGTTCCTCTGTTCTCTGACTTTGCTTGTTATTCCCAAGTTAGTAGGAGAGGAGGCTCCCGGCACCAGCCCCCAGCCGGGTCCTCTGTTCTTCTTACCTTTCTTAGCCTTAGGCACAGCTTGTCTGCACCTCCTCACTCTCCAGCTATCATCCACACGTCCACATACATGCAGTGTACATCAGAGATGGCACAGTTCTGCAGTCTCCTGTCACTTCCCCTTCATCTGTCTCCTTGGGGGTCTGTTGTTTCCGTGTACTAGTATAATATAAATGAAATATAAACGGAAGAGGCAGTGTGGGTAATTGTGTAGTTTTCCAAGCTTTAGCAGGAGCCTCTAGAGATACTGAGTTGGCGTATTAGGCTGTGTTCCTTATCGAAAATAAGTGGGACCAGAAGTATTTCAGATATAGGAATATTTATATGTACATGATGAGACATTTCTGATGGGGACGCAGGTGTAAATATAAAATGTGCATTTACACATAGCCTAGTGTTAATTTTATAGACTATTTAAAATAATTTTGTGCACAAATCCAAGTTTCACATTATGAAAATTTTCACCTACAGTATCATGAGGAAGTGCTCAGAAGCTAACAAATTTCAGAGCACTTGAGATTTTAGATTCCGGGGTTAGAGATGCCCCTGCTGTACTGGTATTGTTTTAAACAGGATTGAAACAGTGGGCAGTGCTGGCTGCCCTGGGGTGGAGAAAGCCCAGGGTGTTTAGTGTCCAGCAAGCATGCAGGAGGAAGCCCTGGCAGAGTAGAAAGAGCTGGGCTTTAGCCTATACAGCTTATTCATGCTGGTTCTCTATTTCCTACCAGAGAAACAGTGAGAACTAGGGGATCCATAGGGCACCTCTAGTGTCAGGCATCTTCAGTCCTGATCTGCAGACCCTGTTACCCGCTCACTCGTGCTGCCTCTCACAGTGGTCCCAAGTGCTGGCTCATTCCAAACATTGCTTTAAACCTGTAACTTGCATTCATTACATTTATTTCATTTCAGAACATACCTTTAAAGTTTTTATAGCATAAAAATATTTTCTACTAATACGTTTCTTCTTCTTTTTTTTTTTTAACCAAGAACTCCTTTTTCTCCCACAATGACATCCTGTCCCATCTCATTCTTCATCACAAACAATGTGAATGGTTGTGGTTTATCATCGCAGATTTTCTAGGCAGGAAATACATATACATACACATACATACATACATTTATACATACATACATACATACATACATACATACATACATACATACATATAAATACGAAATTCTTCCGGCAGTAAAGGGCTCACCTTGTAATGTGTTCCTTGATCTTTTGTTTCCTTTTAGCACATACACCATGGTCGTGCACGTGCACACAGATGAAAAAGCCAATGATTCAAAACATTATTTATTACTGTTTACACCTTGGTTGCCAGTTCTCTTTCCTTAGAGGCACTTTTTTTTTTACAGGCTTATAAAGTATTTTCTACACACACACACACACACACACACACACACATACACACACCATACCACATACATACCACACACACGCATGCACACAGACTCAAACAAACACACACACACACACACACACGCATGCACACATACACACACATACCACACACCACACACATCACACACACACACACACACACACACACACACAAACCTCTGCCTGGTCTTTATGAGAACGTTAACTGTCCAACGGTTAGCTTGTTGCTGTAGCTGCGTCTCTCCTCCCTCCATTTCTCTTGAGCACTGTGCGTTTTAGAGCTTATTCCATGAAAACCGATTCCAGTGTGCCCTTGTGTATACCCAGAGTTGTCAGTCACCACCACCAGCACCCTGTAAGCAGCTTCCTTTTCAACCTGAAATCATTGCCATCGGGGCCTTAGTTCCTTACTCGTGAATATTCAGGATGCTTCCAGAATTTGCTGAAATAATTTTGCAGTGGACTTCTGTGCTCTCGAGTTGTCGAATTTGCATACATGAGTGGATCTGTGGGAATGTTGACGTCTTGCTAGGCTCACAGAAGGCAGCCTGGCAGTTGGTTAAGCCCATTGGCATGCCCCTAAAGAAGGTAGGCACGTGCCTGGCTCCTGAGTCCTCTCCTGGCCTCTTGTCAGTTTTCTACCCTGATAGGTAAGGGAGGGGTCTTGGAATTGGTGCTTCTTTTAGTCACAGGCACCTGGTTCCTGCTAGAGGCTTTAGTGCCCGCTGGCTTTGTCCTGTTATGGCCTTTGCCTCCCTTTTGTCATTAGAAGTTTTATTTTAAGAACTCTTATGTGATTGGACTGAGGTGATGACTCAGTGGACAAAGTGCTTGCTTGCATTGCAAGCTTGGGAATTTGAGTTCAGACCCCCCCCAGCCCTCACACAAAAGCCTGGCACAGTCTAGTCAGTCAGCAGTCTCTGGGTTCCATGTGAGGCCCTGCCTCAAAAATGAAGACACCTGGTCGCCCTGTGTGCATGAACTATTCATACAGGGGAACAACACACATGCATGCATGTATGTGAGTGGACACGCACGCATGCTTGCACGCACCATGTTTTAGGTAGTCAATGTCTCCAAGGCTTTTACTCACTATCTGTAGATTTTCATCCCTTCCTGGAAAGATTTTTCTCATTCAAGATTATTAAAACATTTGTCTATGCATTATTCTAATAGTGCTTATACAATTTTGTCTTTTAATGTTTTAAGTTCCAGAACCACTGGAATTGGTGCATAATTTTAACACTGAGTTTTGTTGAGCGAATGTCCAATGTATGTTTCTTGGGTGGTTAGATGATAAGATCTCTATAGAATGACAGGTCGGCAGGGCAGGGTGGGTGAACCGAGCATGTAGGGAAGGCTAGCTGATATTGGGAAGTGACCAATAGCCCCACAATCTAGGAGTTCCACTCTGCCTTGTTCTGTATAATTCTTGTCACAGCTTCTGTTTTTCTCCCTGCCCCATCACCCAAGGAACATTGTTTAAATTGACTAAAAGGTTTCTGCTTTATTGGTAGTTTATCATTAACTTGAAAGACATAGATACTTCTTCTTGGTTGGCACTGATCAGAAGACTAATATCTGGCCCTTTTCTTTTATTACAGAAGAAGAATATCTGGGGTTTCTGTTTCTTAGTTACAGTTGCAACACTGTGGTTTCCAAGCTGGGTACGTGGTGACTGCCGTCAGCAGGAGATGGAAAAGTAATGGGAGTGATTTGAAGTGATTTGACCCAGGGATGTGTGGCGCACTGGAATGCTGAGAGAATCCATTTATTGTTATTTTTAATATGGAGAGTAACTGTGGTGCAAAGACTAAGGTTTAGGAGATTTATGATTTTTCTAATAACTTCGTTATTGAGGGAGACTTTTTTTTTTTTTTTTTGGCCGGGGTCTGTTTACTGTTCCTACTAGCTAGCCAGCACTCCTCTGTACAAAATTAACAGCAGAACTTGTGGATCCATGAGCCGTGTATTTCCCTCCCAGGCAGTAGTGATGCTATTCCTTGGTTCTGCCGAGCTCTCAGAAATCTTTGGGGCCTGAACACTATGTTTTATGACCCCTTTAAATTTTTTCCTATTACTTTATGTATTTGTATATGTACTGTGCGCCTGTGTGGGCACACTCATGCTGTGGTGTGTGTGCGCCTGTGTGGGCACACTCCTCATGCTGTGGTGTGTGTGCCTGTGTGGGCACACTCATGCTGTGGTGTGTATGCCTGTGTGGGCACACTCATGTTGTGGTGTGTGTGCCTATGTGGGCACACTCATGCTGTGGTGTGTGTGCCTGTGTGGGCACACTCATGCTGTGGTGTGTGTGTTGAGAGAATCAGTTCTCTTCTACTATATGGGTTCCTGCACTCAAACTGAGGTCCTCAGGCTTGGTGGCAAGCACCGTCCCCGGTGAACCAGCTCACCAGCCCCTCATGATCCCGTTTTACAAAGAAAAGAATCTGTAACCCGAAGCAGCCATCTTTCATGCTTTCTGTTGTTGCCAGAATTGGTATTAGTGGCCAGCCCTGCTTCTCATGCCAGCCTTCAGGTCTGATGAAACAGCCATTTGGTTTAGAAAGAAAGAAAGAAAGAAAGAGAGAGAGAGAGAGAGGTGGGGGAGGGAGGGAGGGAGGGAGGGAGGAAAGGAAGGAAGGAAGGAAGGAAGGAAGGTAGATCAAAGCCTGATACAGCCCGTTTTCTTTTTGTATTTGATGTCAGACACGTTTTTTTTTTTCAAATCTGTTTACTTCCTGTATCCTGTCCTTGATGGTGTTTTCTTCAACATTTCTTTTACCGTTTTGTGTGTGTGTGTGTGTAGATGTGGTTATACACACACACACACACACACACACACACACACACACACACACAGAGACAGGTGTGGAGGTCAGAGGTCAATGTCTACCATCTTCCTCAATCTTCACTCTTCATTCTTTTGAGAGAGGTCTCTCGGTGAACCCCAAGTTCATGGATTTGGCTAGACTGGCTGGCAGAGTGCTGCCTGGAACCTGCCTGTCTCCACCCCCCCACCCCCCACCTCCCACCAGTGCTAGGGGTTACAGGTGTGCACTGCCCTGGGATCCACACTCAAGAACTCAGGCTTGAGGGCAGCAGTTAATCGGCTGTGCCCCTCCTCAGCGCCGGTTCAGTGAACCCACAGAACTTAGCATCTAATGTTTGGTCTCAAGAAAGCTAGAATGTAAACCCTTGGTTGGTCACAGTTCACACGCCTGTAACTCTACACTCAGGAAGCTGATCAGGAGTGGGAGACCAGCTTGGGCTACACAGTAAGCTGTGTCTCAGAAAGACAAACACAAGAGGAACTTTGGGTTCGGGGCAGAGGGTGTGGCTTGGCAGTAAATCTGATGGCTCTGGAGTCAAGTCCCAGGACCAAAAATCTACTGAAAGGTGTTAAGTGTTCAGGAGTTCCGTATAAAGAACCACCCACACCTCAGTAGGTAGCATTAGGACCCTCGTCGGCCACGTTTACATGTCAGCTACAGCTTGTTTGTAGTTTCCCACAAAGATCCCATGGTACTTTTAACTACTGAGCTGACAGCACAGTGTTGCACAAAAGCAACCTTCAGGAAGCTTCTATCTGAGCTATTATGTGCACTGGAGATACCTCCCCCTTTCCAAACCGTAGGCTTTGCAGGAAGGGTGTTTTGAGTTTGTTTTTGCACTGCTAGGAATTATCCCGTCCCCATCTTAGGGTATTGATGAGTATGCAGACACCCTCGAAAGCTAACTCCTGTAGTTTAAGCCTAAGGCTCCAGACTGCCCTTGTAGACTGTTCTCTGGCAAAAGAAGGAAACAGACAAACCCAGTTTTTACCTAGTATACTCTTTAGTGATAGGACTCAAATAGTGATCTCGGTCAGTATCTGCATTATCCATTTGCATCAGTACAGTCATGGTCATTTACCTGAAGGATTCTGGGTAAGGGTAGCGGTGGGTGGAGCCTGTAATGGTTGCAGGTGACTTGGGTTAATAAAGTCCTAGGGAAATGAGCTAAGCCACCCACTGTTGGACCTTAACAACTGACCGCAGAACACAACTGGAGGGGGATCGAAGACAGAACCTGCTGGATGACCTTGTCACCCGAGAGAGACTGCTCCTGGCATCGTTTAAGAATGAGGGTGCAGAGCCGGATCTGATCAGGTACGATGCTTTCATTTACAGGGAGACCTGGGCTCCTGAGGACCTATGTGCTGTTCCTACAGGAGGAAACGAGTTCAGAAGAGAAACTACTCTCCAGTGTTCTAGCAATGAGTGATGGTTTCTATTCTGCATGGTTTCTGTTCTGTATAAAGTCTACTTGTTTATAGCATCTGACTGTATTTTCCCACTGAGCTTAGTTTTCATGAATTTTCCTGGATTTAGTAAGCCTGATGTGTTCAGCTTAAGCTCATGTTAGGTGAGGCATACTTATGGAGAATACAAGCCAGAAATTTTCTTTTGCCTTCTTTGAGTTTTCTGCCTGGTAAACTCTTGAAGTTGGCTTTTTGAAAATGGTGTCCTGGGCAAAGTCGCAGAGAGAGGGGCTTCCCTGGCTGGTTTCCTTTCCAGGCTCTTTGCCAGCCTGTGATGGGCACTGCATATAGCTAACAGCGGCCCTGAGCACAGCCTCCATTGCTGCGGCCAATGAAGGATAAGTTGTTGCATCTTTAGGTTGGCCTCTCCCCGCTTCTGGAACTTACGTTCATGGTTGGGAATATCACAGAAGGAAACAGGTTCAGAAGAGAAACTGCTCTCCTCGTCAGCGCTCTAGGACTGAGTGATGGATCCATCCCGGAGTTCAGGGAATCAGCTTTCTGCTTAGTTCTCAGGCATTTTGTAGTTTCCCAAGGGCCACTGCCAGGCCCCACCTCAAACGATCGATCCAAGTTGGTGTGGGTGGCCTCAGGTGGTTGTCATAAACAGCTAGGCTTGCAAACCACTGTCCTTGGACGAGCTGGAGGGGAAGCAGCAGTTCATTCCTGTTGGTTCCACGGTTCTCTGGTGCAGTTAAGTCAAGGGTGTCAGGGAGAATTTGCAAAACATACAAAGGTAGGTGAAGCTAAGTCATTTTTGTGAAGGATGAAAGCTGGGGTTAGGGAACATGGAGCTGTGTCTTGGGCAAGGTTTTAAAATGCAGGCAGAGGCTTGTGGGGCCAACTTACTGAGACTCCTTAGCTCTCTCTGGCCGTATTCCATCCCGTACATGACAGGTTGAAGTAAGAGGATGCTGATCCCGATTGGTGTGTCAAGGCAGGTGAGCAGGGGAATTCAAGGTGAGAACATGTCTTCCAGTAAGAACAGGGAAGAGAAGAAGCTAACAGGTCAGATGTCGTTGCTCACTCCTGTAACCTTGGCACTTGTGAGACCAAGGTTCGCTAGGATATTTAGGCCAGCCTGGACCACAGTGAGGCTCTGTTTCAGAGGAAGAAGGAGGAAGAGGAGGAGGAAGAGGAGAAGGGGAAGGATAAAGAAGGGAGGAAGAAGAGGAGAAAGAGAAGAAGAGATGACAACAACAACTTTAAACAAGGCAGTTGGTGAGAAATGTATATCCCGGGAAAATGACAGCCAAGTGGAGAGAGAATGATCAAAAGACAAGGAAAGGCTTAAATCCCCCATTGATGGTGGATTTGATCATGGAGGATAGTGACCCTGACCATTTGGTCAGAGGCTTTGTGCACCAGACTGTAGTCACTGCTCTTTATGAAGTGCCATTCAGTAATGCCAAGGGGTCACCTGAAGAGTGAGAACCTTTGTGGTTTGGGTTTTGTGGTTTCTGCTCCATCTTACCAGTCTTCCATCCCTGCTTTTACAGTCTCGGCATCTCTGTGTCCCTGTATCTCTCACCAGTTCCAGCTGAGCATCAGTGGCAGCACCTCGGTTGAAGGTTGAGCGTTCAGAATCGCAGCTCCCAGCTTGCAGATTAGTGGCAGTGTTTTCACAGGGTCTTGGGTGATTTGGAAACTACTGCTTTGTACCTCCCTGTCCTCCTCCTTTTCTGAGCCAGGGTCTCACTGCGTAGACCTAGAACATCTGGAACTCTGTGTAGACCAGGTTGGACTTGAACTCACAGAGGTCCTCTTACCTCTGCCTTCCAGAGTACTAGCTTTGCCTAATTCACTCATAACTGTGGCACTTTGCATCAGAGTCACCCAAGAGGCTCACTGAAAACAGAGGAAAGAAAAGGGGGAAAGTGCCAGCACCTATCTGCATGCTCACCGAGATCTACGTGGCAGTGAGGCTGGGGAAGCTCCTGTAGGTAGCAGGCTAGAGCCTCCGCGTCCTGTCAGAGAGTGGCATGTACTCTGTTTGCTTTCTAGACACTGGACACTGCTAGCTCAGCCGCTCTTTACAGCATCGCCTTTCAGAAGGACACAGGAGGGGAGTCAGTTCTAAAGTCAACCTGTTGGGAAGGTTGGGGTTTAGATGTAAAATGTTTTTAAAAAAGATTTTGTTTGTTTGTTTGTTTGTTCGTTTTTCGAGACAGGGTTTCTCTGTGTATCCTTGGCTGTCCTGGAACTCACTTTGTAAACCTGGCTGGCCTTGAACTCAGAAATCTGCCTGCCTCTGCCTCCCAAGTGCTGGGATTAAAGGTGTGCATCACCACAGCCTGGCTTAAAAAGATTTATTTTCTATACTTTCTTTCTCTCTCTTTCTCTCTCTCTCTCTTTCTCTCTCTCTCTCTTTCTCTCTCTCTCTCTCTCTCTCTCTCTCTCTCTCTCTCTCTGTGTGTATCATATATGTACATGTGTACAGGTGTCTTTGGAAACCAGGGGAATCAGAGGCAGTTGGACTTGAAGTTAATGGTGGTTTCAAGTCACTGAATGTGGATGATAGGAACCAATGGGTCCTCTGCAAGAGCAGCATAGGATTACAACCACTGAGCCATCTCTCTAGTCCCTAGATATCAAATTGTAACTTTTACATAATAGAAAGGCCTGGACCAGGCAGCTTACTAGTCCCTCAGTTATCTGGGGTTCTAGTTTATTGATTTTAAAACTGGGCCATGTTTTGCCCATTTTTTGTTATTGTTAGAACCACATGATGTGATTGCCTTTATGAGCTTTGCAAACAGTGAAATAAATGTCTTTAAAGATGTCATCTCTGGAGTGTTGTGTCTCCGCTGGGTCAGGGGAAGCTCACACTGCTGCCAGGTGTGAGGACCTTCTGTCTCACCTGTCACATGCTCTCCTCAAGCGACCTGCCATGTGCCGCCCTGGTACCACCCACCCTCCCAGCTGTCCCCTTCCAGTACCCAGTGTGCTGCCTGTTGCCTTATCATTACCTGACAGTCTTCTCTTAGGTCTAGCTAGAGGATCAACGTTGAGTAGTAGCTTATCATCTGTGTATATTTTAATCAAAGCTTCCTCAGGTCCTAGGATTTAAACCAAAGCCAGTGACTGGATGGGAGAATTTTAGGAAACTTGGCAGGTTCAGAGCAAAAGGCAGTCGTGGTTTCAGTTGGAGGCCTGAGGACCGTCTCTTTGCTGTCACTAGGGCTGCCTCCCACTGGTCCTGTGTGTTAAAGGTTGATCCACCTGCACCCAAAACAGCTACATATCAGTTTGTTGGTAAATGGTTGGGGTGACTTGGGGACAGAGAAACCAGACCGAGAATAAACTGAAGTAATGCATGAGTTCTGGAAGATCATGTAAGATGATCATGTAAGATCATGAAGATCATGTAAGATCACTAGCCTAACTCACCTGCATTTCCCCAAGATAGAGAGCCAAAGACAATGCGTGCACACACATGGGCGCACGCAGATTTTCCTTCAGTAAGCTTCCAGAGAAGTTGTGTTTAAGAAGTACATAAGCACAGTTAAGGAGAGGTGATGGCTGAGGAGAGGGGGCCTGTTTCACAGAACACGAACCCTGGCTTATGTAAGAAATCAGTGGGCCAAATAGGAGTCAGTCACCATGGAAACATAAAGAAGGAGAATGTTAGCGGATTATTAGAAGGTGAATTCCTCAGTTTCTTAGCAAATTGTTGTGAGGCTAGTGTTGGTTAGCTCGATTGTGCCCATCCTAACAGGAGTATATCTATGTGTGCCTGGACAAAAAGTGCAACTCTCATAGTCTAGGAAAGTGCAGCCAGTAAGGAAATGCATACTAGAGAGAAGGTACTCCAAAATGCTGCTAGGGAGGTCCCTGGGTGCTCAGCTGCAGGGTCATGGGAATGGACTCCCAGGTTGGTGGTCTTGCTCTAACTAGGCAGGGAGATGGCTCCCTTGCTGATGCAGAAACCTTAAGGGTGGGTCCTGAGTGAGGGAAGGGATGCTGAGGCTGAAATTTCTTGCTCCTGCTTGCTTTGTGAAGCCCATTTCCCTCATTCCCAGAAGCCTCCTGTGCCTTTCCTCCACTCTCCTCTCCTTTCAGACGGAGCTGATTAGGGAGAGAAGCATCTAGGCAAACGTCAGTTTGGATTAACACTTCCTTTAAGCAGACATTAATGTGCTGATCCCATACTTGAATGTGTAGCCCTCATGTGACAGAGTCTTCATCTTACCTCACAGATTACCCGTCATTATTCAAGAGTGGTAAGCCCACGTCCAAATAAGCAATGGTTGGCTAATTTAGGTATTTGGACAGTTGTCAAAGAAGCCTCTGTGTGACAGTGTCCCTTGGAAGATGATAAGCAGTGACACAGCTTCGGACTTGAAAGCCAGTTGCCCTTTGCATTCAGAGCAGTGCTGAGCCTCGCAATTAGCTAGAGCTTTGTAAAGAGAAAGAAGAATCATTGCATACTCCAGTGCGCTGTGACGGTCTCCAAGGTTAACTGGCCTGTCGTGGGTGGCTAGCTGGCTAAGCTTAACCTCACACCACTAACCATACAGAGGATTATGGGAAGGGGAAGTCATTTGGAGCTTGTATTCATAGTTTTATGTCAGGAGGATGCTAACAAGTTGGCAGCTTGCTAGAATCAAACGGTGATATTGAAATGTCATATTTTCTTGCAATAGAATCACTTTAATTTTAGATATACACTTTTCTCTTGATCTACTGAAAACATATAGACTACACAGTATGTATTTTATGTTACTGTGTGGGCAGCCTAAGTATGTACAAGAAAAATTGCGTTGTCTTACATTAAAAATATAACCTCAAAATGAACAAATAAAAAAAAATTAAATTAAAAAAAGAGTATCTAACCCCTCTTGCAGGGCACGATGGCCCATGCCTATAGTCCCAGCTACTCAGGGGCTGAGGCTGGAGGAGTGCTGGAATTCAGGAGTTCTGGGCTAAGTATGTTATTCCAATCAGGTGTCTGCACTAAGTCTGGCATCACTATGATGTCCTGGTAGTGGGGACCAGTTGGTTGCCCAAGGCATAAACTGGCTCAGTTTGGAAAAATAGACCCTCTCTCATCTTAAATCATGGAATGTTTTATTTCAGTTTAATGGTTTATAAGAAGGATTTGCACTCAATAGTGCCTAGATTTCTTAAAGAATCATTTATTTATATTTTATAGTACTGATTTTTTTTTGTTCGTTTTGTTTTTTGAGACAGGGTTTCTCTGTATAGCCCTGGCTGTCTTAGAACTCACTCTGTAGACCAGGCTAGCCTTGAACTCAGAAACCCGCCTGCCTCTGCCTCCCAAGTGCTGGGATTAAAGGCGTGCGCCACCACTGCCCGGCTATAGTACTGATGTTAACACAAGACCACTCTTCTATCAGTAGGCAGTTCATTGGCTGGCTCAGACAGCGTGCAAACGGAATATTTATCCATTTAATTGTACCCAGAAACATGGTAACCCTTAGCTTTTCTGTAAAGGTGTGCTGACACCAGTGAAGCGCTGTTTTTATCTAATGAGCCCATGGTAGGTACGAAAGGCAGCTAACTAAACACTGCGTTCCCTGGCAATGTAATAAACTGTGGATATGGATGCAAGAATACTGTGATAGAGTGCACAGTGCCTAGTGTGTGTGGCCATTGCCATCTCTGCCTCTCAGGATGTGGCAGCCCGAAGCCCGCACTGAGAGCACTTGCTCTCTGTAGGATGTAGTCCCCGGAACACCCATACAGTGACATGACACATACCATGGCAGGAAGTAGAGTGAACTCTGCAGAAGAGCAAGTGCATTGCCCTCTGTGTCAGTGTGAGCCTGTGTAGTAGGCGAGGTCATGGGACCCAGCACTTGTCACTTGCCTTTTTTTTTTTTAATGTATTTTTGCTTCTTGATGGAAATTTTAAGTATCTTGATGTCAGGGATCAAAGACTACACAGTGCTTAAAGAGTCTCTCCTAAATGAAGGAGCACCTCTCTACTTCTCTGTGTCTGTCTCCCCAAAGACCTATCCTACAGCTATAGAGTATACGGAGTATACAGCAGGCACACTTGAACACAGCACATTTTTGTTGACTGAAAGCCAATCCAAGATGTGATAGGACACTTCAGGAACTAAACAGCTGGGACTGTTAGGTGTGCTTATGCAAAAGCTTTCTCTGCGACTCAGAGGTCCAGGTTGTCTCATCACAGGGCTGTGCTGTTGTAACACAGGCCATATATCCTGTGGATGGGGTAGAGAGAGAAGTGGGGCACTATACCCTCTTAGGTGATTTGTCCTGCAAATATCTTACCCTCTGCCCATTGACTGGAGGTGGTCACATTGGCTCCAACCTTCCTGTGAGGGAAGCTGGGGACTATGATACCAAACTGGGGCTGGGGAAGCATGTACTCTGTGCCTCTCTGGTTCTTTTGAGTAATTTGATAGGTCAGTAAGAGACAGCACATCAGACTGCAGAATACAGAACCATTTAAGCCAAACAGCACCGGGCAGGCATGGAAACACACACTTGAGCCAGTGAGCAGAATAGAGAATCCGGAAGCAAAGCCACACAGCTGCAGCCGTCTGAGCCTCCACACGGCAGCAAAGACAGCCTCTTTAACAGATGGCACTGGGAAAACTGGATACCCACATTTTACAGACAGAAACTAGATGTCTGACTCTCACCCTGTACAAAAAGCAGTCTATACATGGAGCAAAAACTGTGCAAGACCCCAAAGTCTGAGTCATCTAGAAAAACACATTTCAAGATTGGGGCATAGACAGCACTTTATAAATAGGACTCTAACAGCTCAGAGGATAGTACAATTTGACAAGTGGGGAATGCCTCAAAATAGGAGGCTGATGGTAGCTGGGAGTGTGGATTAGAGTCTGAAATCCTGAAGTTCCTAGTACCTAAATCAATAAATGGCTCCCACATACACAAGGAGACTGATGGTGCAGTCTACAGAATGTCACAGAGCCTTGTGGCTTTCCTTCTGACAGACATGTAAACATGAAAGATCCAACAGACCTGTTCAGAGAAGGCCAGATGAACCGATCTAACACTTTTCAAAAGTATGATGGGTTAGCAAGGTCACGGAGAGTCCAAAGCTCTACACCCTCAGCCATCAGGGATGCAACTCAGGTTACTAAGATTCTGTCTTACCCTAATGGCTGCCATCTGGAAAAGAAACGGCAACAAACACCGGAAAGAGTGGGAGTAACGCCTGGCAGAAGCTGTTGTGGGAACCATTATAGAGTGCTTCAAAAAGAAAATCATTATAGAATGCCTAAAAAAAAAAAAAAAAGAGTAGACCTAGTATATGATCCAGCAGTACCACTCCTTAGGATTAGACCCAGAGGGCTGGTGAGATGGCTCAGCGGATAAGAGCACTGACTGCTCTACCAAAGGTCCTGAGTTCAATTCCCAACAACCACATGAAGGTTCACAACCATCTGTACAGCTACAGCGTACCAATAAACATAAAAATAAATAAATAAATCTTTTTTTTTTAAAAAAAAAAGGCTGGGTGTGGTGGCACATGCCTTTAATCCCAGCACTCGGAGGCAGAGGCAGGTGGATTTCTGAGTTTGTGGCCAGCCTGGTCTACAAAGTGAGTTCCAGGAGAGCCAGGGCTAAAGAGAGAAACCCTGTCTCGAAAAACCGAAAAAAAAAAAAAAAAAAAGGAATAGACCTAGAGGGACCAAAACCATCATATACTAGATACTTGCATCCCTGAGTTTAAACCAGCACCATGCGTGATGGCTGTGCTTGGGAATCAGCCTAGGTGGTGATGGAAGAGTAGAAAATGGATCTAAATGCTATAAGCCATAAGAAGAATGAAATTAGGCTGTCTATAAGAAAATGCAGTCACACGTTTGCATGTGAGTTCAGGTGCCCATGGGGGGAATAAGTTCGGTTATCATGCAGTTAGGATTCTCTCAGCCACAGGGAACAGATGGTACTACCAAGTCTGCTTAAAGAAAGCATCCCCATGAAGGAGACCCCACATTAAACGCTGGCTAACTCAGCTGCCTGGTGCTGCCCTCCGTCCCTACGCTCTCCTCCTCTGCCTTGCTCAGAGTGGTCCCTTCCGTTCAGTCCGAAGCCTCTCATGGTTTCCAGATGGATGCAGCTGCTATTAGCTGCACTCCGGCCAGAGCATTAGGAGAGGCAGAAGATACTTAGCATGAGTAAAATATTCGGGTAGCTAGGAAATCTGAAAAGCATTTACCAGGATTCAGGGAAAGTCCTCCCGTTTTGACCCTCACGCCTACAAAGTAATTAATGTTTTTGCCCATATCCTTCTATGAGTCTCTGAAGATTATAGCAATAAACATGAGTATATTCTCTTATAGTCCACCATCTTTCATACATACTTTATATATGATTATATCTCAAGAGATTTTTCCCATTCAGATTTGTAGTTGATATTTTAGTATAAAGTTATTAGTATTAAATTAGTATTGAATTAGTATTAAATTAGATATTAGTATTTAGTATGTTTCATCATGTACACATACCATAATTAATTTAACTAATTAATAGTTATATTTTGTATCTTTGTCTTTCTATTATAAAAAAGTTCAATATTTTCTACCACAGAAGTTCAGTACTGGTCTGGGATATGCGAGACTGTCTCTCAGCAGATAATCTGAAATGTGGGCAATTTCTCGTGTGTCAGAATGTCTCTCTGAAGAAAATCTCAGAAGTGGAGGCTCGTTCTGAGGCCATACGCATTGGAAATTCTGGGTATTTGGAAACTCTCACCCACTAAGTCAGAACCAGTCAGACCTGTGTCAGCAGTTCCTGCACCTGTTTGCCTGTGCACTCAGCTTCCCCAAGGAGAGATTTGTCACGTGCTATCTTAGAAAAGTTGCATGCACCTACACCATGCATTTACAGTGACCTAAGTTCTAAAGAAACATGGCTCTCCACTCCCCAGATAGGCTTTCTCTGTGTAGCCCTGGCTGTCCTGGAACTCCACCTGTAGATCAGGCTGATCTCGAACTCAGAGATCTGCCTGTCTCTGCCTCCTAAGTGTTGGGATTGTGGCTTTTAATAGTCAAAAACAACTGAGCTGGCTAGATGACGGCTCAGTGGATAAAGTGCTTGCTACACAAGCCTGACAACTTGAGTTTGATCCTGGAACCCACAGAAAAGTGGAAAGAAGGTGTGAACTGACTCTACAGAGGGTTCTCTGATTACCCCATCCTATACACACAGCATTAGTAATAATAGTAATTTTAAGCAGTTGGAACTGTTAAGTATCTGATGGAGAACATGAACCCCACTCTTCTCCAATTTGGCCTTTGTAGTTTTGTGTCTGACTGCGGCTTTTCAAGGCTGAGGTGCTGACTTTGTCATGTGACACATTCCTGTGGGCCACCTGAGAGGCTCATCCCCAATGTGTTCTTTGTGTTCTTTCTGCTGGCGTGCCAGCTCTGCAGTCTATAGGCCAGCTCTGTTCCAATGTATGGTGGCTGGCCAGGAACTTGCTCTGTGTGTCAAGCTGGCCTCAAACTCATCGATTACCTCTTTCTGTCTCCCAAGTGTCGTGATGAAGGGCAAGCTTGTGCCTTCTTTCTTAGTCTCCTTGCTGTTTTATGTTCCCCTTTGTGCACACAGGCTTTTGATACCTGATGTCTGCTCTTAACACAATAGTCACTTTCTTTTTCTTTTTCTTTTCGAGACAGGATTTCTCTGTGTAACCTTGGCTGTCCTGGAACTTACTTTGTAAACCAGGCTGGCCTTGAACTCAGAAATCCACCTGCCTCTGCCTCCTAAGTGCTGGGATTAAAGGCGTGCACCACCATGCCCGGCTATCGCCACTTTCTTAATTCTGCTTTTAATAGATTTTCTGTTGATTCTTACATTTTCCAGTTATTTTTGCATGTTTGTGTATGCATGTGTGTATGTGTGCTAACATGTTCACAGTTGTGTGTGTGTGTGTGTGTGTAGGGGGGTGTAGGCCAGAGGTCAGTGTCAGATATCTTCATTTTCTAACTTACATCTGGAGGCAGGGTCTCTCACTAAACCCAGAGCTTGCCAATTTGTTTAGTCTGGTTACCCAACTTGTTCTGGAGACACCCCCCCCCCCCCCGGTCTCTCCCTCTGCCTCTGCCTCTGCCTCTGCCTCTTGCATGCTGGGAGTCCAAGTGAATCCCTTGTTGCCTGGTGTTAACATGGGTGCTGGGATCTGAACCTCAAGCTGCGTGACCAGTGCTTTTCCCACGGAGCCATCACCTCATTTCCCAGTTTTCACTTAAAGAAAATTTGTTATTTTATGTGTATGTGTATGCATGAATTTATGTGCCCCATGTGTGTACAGGAGCCCATGGAGGCCAGACACAGGCAGTTGTGAGATGCCTAATGTGGATGTTGGAAACTGAACTTGGGTCCTCTGCAAGAGCAGTTACGTGCCCTTAACCACTGAGCCATCTCTCCAGCCCAGGTTTTACTATTTTTAAGAGTAACGAACCCCCTCCTGGGAACTTCACAATTAGCTTTGGCTTAAAACTGAAATCGAGTAGCCTGTGTCACATGACCCAATAAGACCAGAAACCAAGATGTCTCTGAATTGCCATGATTGGCTTGGTTAGTCAAGCTAGATGTTGTTCTGAACTGAAAATGAAGACAGTCATGTTCTCCAGGGGGCAGAGCCTTGACCAGAGTTGATGTTCTGAAAATGGGAAGAGATGAGGGGTGCTGAAGGAGCAGACGGTGGGGGCTTCTCAGCTTTCTTCCCCGGCTCTCTTGGTGTGCAGCCCTTGTCAGGGTGATATTTCTTGAAGAGCCAGAGGCTCATCCCCAATTCTTTGACCAAAGGAAGGACTTTTATTTCCTGCTCTTTCTGTCCTAGAGAAGAGGTAGCTCACTGGCCTTTGGATTCTTTTATTTATGCTAAGCTCCATTTGCTAGATCATTGCTTTTACACAACCTCCCTCCCCCAATTTTGTCTTTATAAGAAGCTGGGATGTTTCCACTTCCCACTTCTTCCTCAGGAGTTGATGAGTAATTTGCACAATATAACCCAGTTCCATAACACACTCATATACACTTACATGTTTGAACACTAGCATATGTAACTCAAGCATACGCACATGCATAACACATGCAGATATGAGCACATATGCACAAGCACAGTCACATTAACACACACACATATGCACATTTACAATTATGTTCACACATACACATAATTTCTCGTGTTGTTTTCTTCTGCAGACATGATCTTGTGCATCCTATGTTAATTCCTGTTTAACTGTTTTGAGAGGTAGTAGCTTCCGACTTTGTCTTCAGAAGCTGGAGAACTGTGACCAGTGAATTCGGTGTGTGGACTCATACAGTATTGCAGTCATAGGAGGATTTGAAAAGGGGAGGGGCTTAAGCAGTCTGGCACACCCTTTGTATTGGAACATCTGTTTTGCTTTTGTTTCAGGACAAGGCATCATGTACGGTAGGCTGGCCTTGTATTCTCTCTGTAGCCAGTTAGAATGGCCTTGGAACTTCTGATCCTCCTGCCTCTGCCTTCCAAGAGCAGGGGTGGCAAGTGTGTGCAACCATGCCTGTTTTACACCCTGCTGGGGATTGAACCCAGGCTTTGTATGTCTCGACAAGCACTCGGCCACTTAAGCTATAACTGCCGCCCCTGGTACACCTGCTTTGTTGCTCTGTATTAACTAGTGGTCTGATGTTAGTCATGTGGTGAACATGGCGAACAGTTTTGTTATTTGGGGTTGGGCCTTGGGGATCATGTTTAGGGCCTCGCAAAAAGTTCACTGTGCCACTGAGCTACTGCCCCAGGGAGTGACCATGGTTTTTTGGGGAGGAAAGTTGCATATGTCTTATGACAGATTTTTTCTTAGGGCTCAGAGTTTCCCCCCCTGAACCCAAGGCCTCATGTATGCCAGGCAAGTACTTCACCACTGAGCCACATCTTTATTAACCGATTTGGTTGAGATTATTAAGCCAAAATTTTGACACTTTGGAATATTGCAGTGACTTACGGCAATTTAATAGAGTATTTGTTTTTGAAGAATATTTTAAAATAATATACTATTGCTTATATGTTTGCACCATTATAATTTTATGTTTACATAGGTTATAGATTAATGGTAAAATTTTAAAGTACTATGTTAAGCAACAAAATGTCCAGCTGTGGAAAGAACTATCAGTGACAACAAAGGTTCGCTCAGCTCCAACATGCACTTTCCCCGTTTCTTCCTGGTGGCAGCCGTCTTGGACAGTTGTCTGTGTGTCCTTCTGGAGAGATTCCGCCCGTGTGTGCCTGCACACATGCCTCCAGGCTCCTGTCTCTAACCTCTCTTTCTTCACACAGATGTGTGTTTTTCACTCTTCACTGTGTGTGTGATCCTTTTTTGTTAGGAGCATGCCTTGGAGAGTGTTAAGCAAAGTTTAAGCTTGCTCTTGAACATTCCGAAGCTGACTCTGAGCGTGGCCGAGCAGCTGTCTGAGGCGTCTGGGCTGTGTACGCACTTCTGAGGCCAGTTATTGCTTGGTGGGTTCTCTGTAGTTGTTACTCTGGATTGGCATTTTTCTCTAATGGTCGAGTTGACTTCTGAATGAAGGCCAGTTATAAGGAGACCTTATCTATGTGGATGCTCGATCAAGCAATGAAACCGAAGACCTTGAACTTTGAAGGACTATTAGTTATTGCAGCTCTAGGTCATCGATCAAGTCGTTGATGTATCTGTTATTTCCAGGGGGGATATAAGAAAGCATTCTGTTGGGAAGTGATTGGAAGCAGCAGCCTGGGCTTTCCAAAGGCTTTCCAGGTTAAGCAGCAGCAACAAAATGCACAATGGTAAAAAATGTGAAGTTGGCCTTTATTATATTGTTGAAAATAACTGAGCGGGGCATGTTGCTTAGTGTCAGGGTTCCTGCTGATTGCTCACTAGGTATTAACCCTTTATCTGCCCTGCAGCAATGTTTATTAACATAATGTGAAATTGGAGCTGGTGAGGTGGCTCAGAGATTGAGAGCACTGGCTGCTCTTTCAAAGAATCTGGGTTCAACTCTAAGCACCCACATGGCAGCTCACAACTGTTTGTAACTACAGTTCAAGAAGATATGATGTCCTCTTCTGACCTCTATAGGCACTAGGCTCACAGTTTACAGATATACATGTAGGCAACACACACACACACACACACACACACACACACACACACATGAAATATGTGGGCATAAACCTAATAAAAACTTCACACGGAATACCATGAAACATCATGTAGAGGAACCAAGGAAAACCCAGCGATTGGAACGCCCAGCGTGGTTAAGATGTCTGCTTCCTTTAGACGGGGTTGTAGATCCAGAACTAACCCACTTACAGTTCCCTTATGAATTTTGGCTTCTGTGTGGTCAGTTGATAATCTGGCTTCTACCACAGTTTCTATGACCGACAGTGTGAAGAGCCAAGCAGTACCAAGGCAGCATTGACAAGAAGACACAGCAGTGCAGCAGCTGGGCTAAGGCTGCATTGTGGTGTTGCACAAGGAGAGGCAAGTGAACCAGGAGACAGAATAGGGTGTTTAGGACCAGTCCCACACTCATGTCGTCACCCGACTGGTCACAGAGGTGGCATAACAGGTGTAGCATTAGATCAACTGATGTCCACACAGGGAAGAAAGGAGTCTCGAAGCCTCCGTTTCCACCGATCCAAAGGGACCTGTGGACCTAAACATGAAAGGTCACATGAACATTTAGTAGAAATCCCAAGGTCTTCACAATTGTGGTACAGGCAAAGATTTTTTAGGCCATCCAAGTCACTAAACACAAAGGAAATAAACACATGAAGAAATGGACTCCATCAAAATCTGTCTTCCAAAGACTACAAACAGTAAAGACAAACTAGAGTGGAGATCAGTATGTTCTGGGTATTCATCTGATATGGAAAATATTTCAACCATAAATAAAGAGCCTGAAGGCAGACGACATTAGAAAGACAACAGCAGAGGATTTAACCCTGGACTTCACAAAGGAGATGGTGTGTGATGATTGTATACAAAGGTGTTGGCTTTAGTCAGTTATCAGAAAAGTCAGACTGTAACCAGGATGCTACACCGCCATACCTACCAGAGCAGCTCGGCTACCTTGCCGGGCAAACCGGATGTTTCTGGGATTTGCTGGAATTCTCATATACTACTGGTGAGATTGCATAAGTACAGTCTCTTTAGAAGCTGCACACCCACTCAAATGGAACTGTTCCACAGACTCAGAAAGAATGTTTATAGCAGGGCTGTTCTTAAAAGTTCCCGTTGGAAAGAGCCCAGGGAACTCTGTAGACTAATAGTATATTCAGACATTGATATTACACAGCCAATACAGATGAACAGTCTACAGGTGCACAGCACACTGTGGATGGCTCGCACAAACATGCTGAGTGACATAAGCCAGACACTGGAGTTACACATGTATGCTGCCATTCCTATAGAGGTGAAATTTATAGTGTTATGAATCATGAAAGTAAGTGGTTCCTTTTGGAAGAGGAAGTGAACAGAATGGAACAGCCGGGCTTCTGGGCCAGAGAGACTGCTCATCGAGTAAGAGCGCTTGCCATGCAAGCCTGATGACCCAAGACTGATCCTCAGAACCCAGGTAAAAAGCCAGATGTGGTCTTGCACATCTGTAATCTCAAGGCTCAAGTCCAGCGGGACGGGAGGTGGGGATGGGAGAATCTCCTGGAGGCTTGCAGGCCTCTGAGAAGTGAGAGATCCTGCTCTAACAAGATGGAGGGAGAACTGACTGCTGGGCGCTGTGCTCCGATCCACATGCAGGTCAGTGTGTACTGCCCCACATACTCTCACTCAGTCCTTAGAGGATTTGGATGCGACTGGTTTTGCCCTGGTAGCCGCTAACTGAGGATCTTCACTGCAGTATCTTTGACTTGTGTACTGTGCCCTTTCATTTTACATGTTCTGCTTGAATTAAATGTGTGTATAAACACACACACACACAGATTCATGTATATACCCTTAACTCACATGTAAGCAGAAAAGCTGTGTCCTGAGCAGACCACAAGGTGGGGACATAAGTCAGCAGAAGAGAAAACACCCAACTTCTTGGCCAGGTTTTGACTCATGGGCGCTTTCCTTCCCTGAGAGCAAGGAGAGAACGTGGAAATTAATTGTGCTTTTTCCTAAATGCTAGGAAAGAATTCCTGCTGCCGTTCAGTTCTCTCTTTAGCCTTTCCCCTGTCTGTGGATTGCAGACCTGTCTGTCTCTTTCATGTCTCCCTTCATGGGCTCCAGACTCTCCCCAGCCTGGTCTGCTTGCTGCTGCTGCTGCTTCTTCTTCTTCTTCTTCTTCTTCTTCTTCTTCTTCTTCTTCTTCTTCTTCTTCTCCTTCTCCTTCTCCTTCTCCTTCTCCTTCTCCTTCTCCTTCTCCTTCTCCTTCTCCTTCTCCTTCTCCTTCTCCTTCTCCTTCTCCTTCTCCTTCTCCTTCTCCTTCTCCTTCTCCTTCTCCTTCTCCTCCTCCTCCTCCTCCTCCTCCTCCTCCTCCTCCTCCTCCTCCTCCTCCTCCTCCTCCTCCTCTCTCTCTCCCCCCCCCTTTCTTTTCCTTTCCTTTTAAAAAACTTAGGTATTTTTTTCATCCATTGTTTTTCCCCTTGGGAAAATTGGCACACACCCACTTTTTCTACTCCTCCTTTTCCCACTCATTTTCCTTTCTTCCTTTTCTCCGTGTTCCTCTTTGACCTCTTTCCAAAGTCTCAAGTAGCCCAGGTTGGTCTTAACAACCACAGATAACCATGAATCCCTCACCCACCTGCCTCTTCCTCCCAAGCCCTGGGTTACCCATGCATGTTGCTGGGTTACAAGTGTGTTGCTGGGTTACCCATGTGTGTTGCCAGGCCTGGTTCTTTTACTCTGCTCTTGGCTTTAAAATCAAAGAGATGTTTTCAATGTGTCTTTCTAATAGTTTCCACATAGGTTGCCACTTAACTTTTTAAAATGTGCTTTTTTAGCTGATATGCCAAACTTCAGATTTTGCATGTTAATGGGATACCATGTCATATTTTATAGTTCTTTGTTTCCTGTCATCTTTTCTCTCTTTCCTTCCCTCCCTCCTTGCAGGGAAATGACTTTCCTTTCCTTTTTATTTTGGGGGCAGTTGAGTGGGGCTCTCACTGTACAGCCCAACTGAGCTGGATCCTGTGATCCTCCTGCCTCTACCTCAGCAGTCCTGAGATTAGAGAAGGACTCCCACACTTGGCTCTCTACTTGGATTTAAAATAATGATCCGCCAGGCGTGGTGGCGCACGCCTTTAATCCCAGCACTTGGGAGGCAGAGGCAGGCAGATTTCTGAGTTTGAGGCCAGCCTGGTCTATAAAGTGAGTTCCAGGACAGCCAGGGCTATACAGAGAAACCCTGTCTCGAAAAACCAAAAAAAAAAAAAAAAAAAAGATCCATGCTTATGCTCATGTACGGTGCCAACATATATCGCCTCTCCTTTCCCAGATGCCATGCTCCTAAAGTCACCACTTGTAATGTTGGCATTTTCTTGATCATACTTACTGTTATTTATACTTGTAAGTATGTTGCTATAAATATATCATTCTGAAAACAGACTTATATGTACATGTCTCTATAATTTATTTTTTTATTTAAGTTTGGACATTCCTCCAAGTCAGTAGGTTTAACACATTCTTTGCAACAGTGAGTGCTTTGCAGTTATAAGTCTGCAGTCATTCTTGTAGCCACTGTCCATAATGGTGTTGGATTGTTTTGTTTTGTTTTGTTTTTTTGTTTGTTTTCTCTATTTACATAGCTAAGGCAAATTCCATGTGCACTGTGGCCTCTGTTTCTGTAAGAGAGGGCCTCCAGGATATGTGTGTTGGAAATTTAAAGAACTGCCATGTAAATTTCTTAAAATTTGTAAGGCTGGCCAGCAGTATGTGGGAGGGCTCATTTCCCAACCTGCTAGCCATCAGTGGGTGTCGCAGAACTTGGTAGGTTTTGTTAATCTACGGATGGAAAAATAAAGTCTCTTTTGCATTTTAGTACTTGGTATTATAACAGCACAGTGATGATTTGGGGCATGGAAAATAAAGATCTCTGCAGCTGTATGTATCAATTTTAAATTGCAAAAACCATTTGGGAATTGAAAAGGAGAAAAATTGCAGTCTGTCAACAAGGGGGAGTAAGAAAGAAGAGTTACTGTGCGTGCTATATTTTAGCTCATTGTCTTTTTTTTTTAATACGCTGAGTACTTTCCACGTTTTGCTCTTTTTCTTCTGTATGTGTGTGCACATATGGAGGTCATGGGTTGACACCTGGTGGCTTCTTCAACTCCTGTCCACCTTAGTTTGTGAGACAGGATCTCTCATTGAACCTGGATCTCAGTGGTTCTGTTAGAATGGCTGTCCAGCGATCCCAGGGAGCCTCCTGCCTCACCCCCACCCCGCCCCTGGAGATTATAGGCATGCACTGCAATACCCTATGGTTTTATGGTTTTGTTTTTTTGTTTGCTTTAACATGGGTGCTGGGGATTGAAGTAAGATCCTCGTGTTTGTGTGACAAGTGCTTTACCAACTGAGCCATCTCCTCAGCCTCCCAAGTTCAACTTTTTAATAAATGAAGGTTAAGAAATTAAAATTTAGGTAGATAGCTAGGTAGATTAGATTAGATAGATCAATCCATTGATTGATCTCATTTTACCTCCACAGTCTGCAGAGGCAGCAAAGAAGGATCACCCTCTGGGTTATAGAGGAGGATGGGTTCCTGGGTCAGAGCTGACCCAGTGCTGGAGGAGAACCAGCATCCTTTGCTCTGGCGTTTGTCTCTGGTCTCTCTTGATCTTGGTTCGTACCACTGTTGCCTGTAGCGGGTGTGGTTTGTTTGTTTGTTTGTTTTCCCCCCACTGGCTTCAAGTGCTGTGTCTTGCCGTTTGCTCTTTCTAGCCTGTGGACAGGAATACCCTATAGCAGCAGATGGCCAATGCAGCAATGTGTGAAGGAGCAATGATTGAATATTACAAAACCTGGGTTTGAGTTTTAACTCCCATTTTGTTTCCTGTAAAATAAAGATAACCACAACTCTGCAGCCTGTGAAACTGGAATGTGGTGGGTCCGTGGCAAGGCCCTCTGTGAACCAGAAAGCACCCAGTAATCCGTGCTTGCTCCCACTGATCTTGGCAGAAGAGAAGACAATGCACACCACGTAAAGAGGTCTTTCTGCCTTTAATAGAATGACCAGAGAACACAGTAGTGGATGATGGCATAAAGAATTGTATGGCACGGGCCATAAACGCAGTGTAAGCAATTAAGAGGAAGAGAAGCGGATGTGGGGGGGACAGGCTGAGAAGGTGTTGGAAGGCTTAAGACTCTCGTGGTCCTGCCGGGCGGTGGTGGCGCACGCCTTTAATCCCAGCACTTGGGAGGCAGAGGCAGGTGGATTTCTGAGTTTGAGGCCAGCCTGGTCTACAAAGTGAGTTCCAGGATAGCCAGGGCTATACAGAGAAACCCTGTCTCAAACAAACAAACAAACAAACAAACAAACAACCCCACCACCACCAAAAAGACTCACATGATCCTGAGAGAAGGAGTATTGTTGGCATACCATGCACCTCAGTCTGCTGTGAACTTTTTAATGTATTTTTTAAAGTCAGTGTCTCCCTCTCTACTCCAGGCTGGCTCAGCACTGACTGTGCACTCCACAGACTTGCAGGATCCTGTCTCAGTCCCTGAGTGCTGGGATATAGGCGCATGCCGCCCTGCCCACCTTACTCTGTGCTTTCCTGGAGTCTACTGCCCCGGGAGCAGTACTTTTCATGCCAGTCTGCAGACTGGTGTCCAGCTGGCTGCATAAAAGTTTCCCGATGAAGCCTTACACATTTTTGGGTTCTGTCCCCGAGGCAAAAGGGTACCACTGTTAAAAGTATGGGCCACCATCTCACTAATTTATGTTTTAGGTGTGAGTTGGCAGAGCCAGTGCAATAAAAATTGAATTGTTTAGGTTGAAGTGATGGCTAGGTAGGTGGTCCCTGGCTCTGTGTGTATTGGTTGTATATACATTACCACTGGACACCCTTAATTAGTCTTTTAGTGGCATATTTGCATTTTTATACACCGGTTGCCAAACAGATTTGTACCACTGCTGCTTGCCAGACAGTGATTTTTGTGAAACTCCACATAGCACGCTTGTTTCCAGAGCAGTGCTAGTAGCACTGTTAATGGAGCATTTTAGCATCACTTTATAAAGTAATGGAGTGGAAACAAGCATGCTGAATACGGGGGGGGGGGGGGAAGGGGGGAATGTTGAGGCCGAGTTGGCCGAGTTAGACATGTGACATTTCTAAGTGCAAAATACGAATTGTTTGTTCATCATCTCTTCTGGACCCTCTCTGGGTATGCCATGAAACTGTTGGCTTGTAAAGAACCAAGTGAACAGAGCACAGAGGGCAGTGTCCAGAGGTGTGGCTCCTCATTGTGGGTGAGCACCTTGGTCACTATTGCACACTTTACCGTGTTTACAAGCATACATTGTGTATTAATAAAGTACAGAGTTACAATTGTCATTGGCCAGTTACTGTAGCTGAATTTCCCCCACTGACCAGCAGAGAGCGCTCAGTCACCGAGAGGCTGGTAATGTGATTGGCCCTCCCAGAATGGAAGGTTTGGATTTTGTGCCAGCCACTCCTTGCCTCTCTACTACGTTTAAGGTACCTGTGATGCTCCAATGCTTTAGCTAGAGAGCCCTTTCTGTCGGTGCTGATTCAGATGGCAGAGATAATCCTCCTCAGGGATAATACTCTGCTTCTGAAGCTGCAATATGTCCTCCGAAGCCTTCCAACAACCTGCGTAGCTCTTCTACCGTGAACTGTTTTGTTATGATCAAATGTGGAGCTTATTGCTAATATTTAAAAAGGCAACCAAGCTGGGCCGTGGTGGTACATGCCTTTCATCTCCACAATCCAGAGGCAGAGGCAGAGGCAGAGGCAGAGGCAGGTGAATTTCTGAGTTCGAGGCCAGCCTGGTCTACAGAGTGAGTTCCAGGACAGCCAGGGCTACACAGAGAAACCCTGTCTTGAAAAACCAAAAAAAAAAAAAAAAAAAGGGAGGGTTGCTGGAGAGGTGGCTCAGCGGTTAAGAGCACTGACTGCTTTTCCAGAGGTCCTGAGTTCAATTCCCAGCAACCACATGGTGACTCACAACCCATCTGTAATGAGATCGGATTTCCTCTTCTGATGTGTCCAAAGGCAGCAACAGTGTACTCATATACATTAAATAAATAAATAAATAAGTAAACCCTTTTTAGAAAGAAAGAGAAGGAAAAGAAGAAGAGCAACTGCTGGGATTTTGAAGAAAGAATAGGAAAGATTCCCGGGCTGATGAGGCTGATGATCTGGGAGGCGGCCACTGATGCCCTCATAGCCACAGGTCAGGATGTTACAACAGCAGTTATACTGGGGAGTTCTCAGTAGCTGGTATATTGAAGTTTGAAAAGTCATGAAACAAAACAAAACAAAACAAAACAACAGCCCTTTCTTAAATTGTGTCCGTTCCCCCAAGTCACCCAGCTGAGTTTGGCAAGGAGTTTGTCAGGAGAAAAAAAAAAAGGGGTTGACTTAAAATTGGGCAAACCAGTCAGAGGCATAGCTCAGTGGTGGGATGGGCCCCTAGCATGCACAGGGTTGGGCTTGATTCCCATCACTAAGGGAAAAAGGGAAAAAACTACAACCCCAAAACGAAATGAAACAAGACAAAACAGAACAACTAAAGATACTTGATTGCAGTAGGCTGGGGACACTGATGAAGTGTCCCTTGGTAGGTGATAGAGAAGGAGACATTTTCTGTGGATGAGTTGTTTATTCTGGACTTGAACTCAGCAGGCGTTGCTTATTGAAATTAACAATACAAATATCTTGGGAACCAATGTTGGGTTAGGCACTGTGCTGGGCACTTTTCATCCCTAGTGTATCCACCAGGTACTTAAGTCCTGTTCACTTCTCAGCCACTGGATCAGTGTCTGCTCAATGGAAGCTCTTCAGTTGTATGGATGTGTGTAGGTGGGCAGGCGGGCAGATGGACGGGAGGGTGGATGGACTACAGAGTATGAGACTGTGGCTTATCAGGCTGAAGGAAGTTATCCGCACGTCCGCTGATCCTGACCTCGAGTGAGTGGTGTTATTTGGGGTTTGTTTTTAGAAGCTGTGTTGAACTTTGAATGCTAATGAGAAATTTCCTTTTCCCTAACTTGAGTTTATTCTCCCAGCTCAGGCAGGCTTGGAAATGTTCACCCCGTTTATTCAGTCTGCTCCCTCAGACTGGTAGCCTTAAAGCAGTGTGCTGATCATCTGTTCCTCACAGGTCCCTGTTGTCATTTTCCTTCTCCTGACTTCCTTTGCCACCCACCTCAATTACCGCTCCCCCGCCTTGGCCTGCCTCCCCCCCCAGCCCCTGCCCCAGCCGCTTTTCAATGTAATCCAGTCTGCACGTTGTTGCCAGAGTGTGTCTCTGAAGAATTTATGTCAGAGAGTCCATTTCTGATTGAAATTTGAGTCTCTGTGCATCTTTATGTCCACGGAGCAAAACCGCATAAAACGTTTTGAAAAGAAAAAGGAATTAGCCCTTTCATACCATAAGGGCGTTTTCACATCTGTGGGCAAGGCCAGCTAGAAACCTTTGTTGATGCAACCCAGCTCTCTGACACCCTAGAAATAGCTTCGTTGCTCCTAACTGTAAACCTCCCTGTGGTCTGTGAATGCTCAAACACTGATATTTTTTTTTCCAGACAAAACAAACATTTTTCCATAGTCAGCTGACATCTTTTTGAAATGCTAAGAAAAGCTACTTCTTGGAATTCACTTCTTTTCAACTCCTTGCTCGGTTGATAAGAATGCCCTCCCTGTGAACTCTGACAGGTTCCAACTGACTTTGTTAGCAGAGATGGATTATCTGAGTGCTCCCCCCCCCACCGTGCTACTATAATTTAATAACATACACTAATTTCTTGAGAGGCTGAGTAAAATCATGTTATGTCCTTATAAGTGATCATGAAACATGTTGAGGATTCTAATATGCCATCATGTCTACTAATTATTATATTATTATAGATAAGGTCTATCTTCAAAGAATATGGACAGAAATTACTGATTTATTAAAAAACAAACCCCCGCCCCA
The DNA here is from genome assembly GCF_000001635.26 of Mus musculus. Lineage (NCBI taxonomy): Eukaryota > Metazoa > Chordata > Mammalia > Rodentia > Muridae > Mus > Mus musculus. Next base: position 68,006,923 of record NC_000077.6, read on the forward strand.
CACACACACGCACACACACACACACACACGCACACACACACACGCACACGCACACACGCACACACACACACACACGCACACACACACACACACACACACGCACACACGCACACACACACACGCACACACGCACACACACACACGCACACACGCACACACGCACACACACACACGCACACACGCACACACACACGCACACACACGCACACACACGCACACGCACACACGCACACACACACACACACACACACACACACACGCACACACACACACACACACACACACACACCGTCCACCATGTTGTAGGCCAGCACCGCCAGCACCTGGAAAAGAGGAGGCTGAAGGACGGTTTGAGCCCAAGAATTCAAGGCCAGGTTGGCCTCATCGCAAAAGAGAAACCAGGAGTTGCGGTGGCTGAAGCCCTGTGGTGGGATGGGTTTGATCCATGGTGGTTTAACAAGGAAAATCAAGTCTGTTCTACCTCAGAGCACAGTAATTAGCTTGTCCTTTCTTTAACTTAAGAGATCTGACTTGTCACCGCAAGGCAAGGCTGAGCTGGAAGATGTTTTTCTGACAGAATTCCCTTTCAAAGTAATTCTCCCCATCTGCTGCAGAGCATTGGTCTTTGCTGCTAAGTTGTGAGGGCAGGTAGCCCTTGATTAGGACTTTTGTTTTAATTTCTCAAGATGAAAATGTTAAGTACGCTTCTCACGCTGGCTCCCTCCAGTCAAAGCCCTCAGTGGTTCCCAGTCCCATTTTTGTAAGCGTTTCCCGAATGTTGCTTCTCCAGCCTACTCAGAGGCTCCCACTTCTGGGTGCTGGGGATATAAACATGACTGTGATGTGGCCTCTTTCCTCACAGAGCTCATAACTTAGGAAGGGAGACAGATGAGTAAATAACTAGCTACAATCCTGCTTGATAAATGCCACGTTCGAGGTCGTGAACAGAGTGCCATGGGAGTGCCAGCGAGTGATTGATTTGAGGAAAGGGGGATGGAGTGGGGATCAGGAAGGACTCAGCAGCAGAAGTGACCTTTGAGTTGAGCCTTAGGGGATGAATAGAATTTTGCCAGATGGACAAAGGGGTGGGGGTGGGGATACTCCAGACTCATGCAAAAACATGAGAGTGTGAAAGTTTGTGCCTTTGACTCTGTGGTAGTGAGCAGGATGTACGACTCAGGGAGATGAAGGGTGTGGTACTGGGGCATTGGGAGATGCTGCTGCTGAGACCATGGACCATCTTTTAAAGCTCACACGTAACCTATAGTTCCAGGGAGTCACGGAAGTTGTGAACCATGGAGATAATAATAGTGAGACTTCAGTTTTAGGTCATTCTATCATCAGAATGGGTCTGTAGGAGAGGTGAGGAGGGTCTAAAGCTAGGCTGTACTAACAGGGGAACATGTTGGCTGTGCATGAGGACAGTGAGCCATCTCTGAAGAACACCTCAGCCACTGCTGTGAGGTAGAAGGATAATTGCAGCAGCAGCAGCAGCAGCAGCAGCAACAACAGTAGTAACACAAGGCCCTGGATGGCACACTAAGCAGACTCGAGATGGGGAGGAGAAAAGCTTATGGGGCAAAGGAGTGAATTTGACCTTGCCTTTGCGAACTACTTGAGGATTCTTAAATGAGACAGGCATCACAGGGCACCTGTGGGAAAATGCCAAGGGCAGAGATACATTGGAAAGTCTTCAGCTTGGTGATTTTCTTGTAGGGAAAGGGAGGGAGGACATGCCTATTTTTTGTTTGTTTGTTTTTTTTCAAAAAAAAATTTTTTTTTACCACTTGGCTTATTTTACTTATTCATGTACCATTCTTTATCCTTACTTCAGAATATGATGTGACTCTACTAAGGCCAGTGTCAGTAGAGCAGTAGTGACTAATAGTAGGTATCACCCTAAGCTGATGAAGTGCATTCAGATGCATAGACGCATAGGAATGCTACAGGTGCATTGCTGGTAGGTCCAGGCCATCAGTAATCGAGGAAGACCAAGTCAGAGGAGCAGGAAGTAGGCGTGGCTTAGCTCTGGGAATTAGGTCATGCTGGGAAGTCTATTCTCTGTATCATGTTTACTATTGATATGAGCTTGTGCCCACATTTTTACTTTTATTCCCTAATAGGTGATTAAAGTATACACATACCACACACAAACTGCACACGTCAACACAGCTGGAGTCCTAACTTGCCATTTATTGAGGTTGCTTAAAATCACCTCACATTTGCTGAATTGTTTTTGTCCTTTCATATTAATACCTTAATTTTGTCTGTGTGCACAAGTGTGTGTACATTCATTTTGTGTTTTTTTTCTTTTTTTTGAGACAGGGTTTCTCTGTATAGTGTGTGTACATTAGTGTGTGTGTGTGTGTGTGTGTGAGAGAGAGAGAGAGAGAGAGAGAGAGAGAGAGAGAGAGACAGAGAGAGAGAGAGAGAGACAGAGAGAGATAGACAAGGGCTTGATACTAACCTTGGAGCAGTACCACTCAGTTTTGATACACTCACTGAAATGACTGCTCAGAGCTGGCCACCAATGCACTCCTGAGTCTCGGGCGATTTTTATAGTTTCTGACCCAGGCTTTTGCAGTGAGCCACATACAGCTACGGTGTGTTTCATGCTGGCACTTGCAAGATGACTCCGGTGCTAATGGATATGTTTGGATTGCAAATTGCCTGCTTCACTTCCCTTTTCATTTCTTTCTTCCTTGTCTTCAAAGCTAGGTGAAGCTAAGTGATTATGTATGGAGTAAGTGTGAAACCTCGACATCTTGGCTTCTTGGGGCCAATCATGTCAAGTAAAACCTTGAAGAACACATCTCTCTTTTTGATAGACTGGAAGAAAGTCATACTGGTGTTTGACATGTTAATTGGCACATTTGAATATGAGACCAGACCTGTGCGTAAAATCTTAGTCCAAAGAATCAAAACAGTCTTTGCATTTAGCCCAGGTTTTCTTGAAGGATATAGTCTCTTTTTAGTTAAAAGTGAAATTAATAGAATGTTGGAATATATTGTTTAAAATAATTTTAATACCTCCTAGTAGACAATGCAGTAATTGGTATAATGAAAACAGTTAATCTATTGAAAAAGATATTATTTCCCAAACACTGTATTCAGTAGTTTGCATACATTATTATCATCTCTTTTCACACACAAACATATACACACACAAGTACATGAGGACAACACCCACAAGGAGAAGCTGTATATTGTCAGGGCAAAATTTTGATCAGCTTGTACATAGTTTGTTTGATTAAAACAGTGCCTACTGAATAAGTATTGACAAAATCATTTTATGAATACATAAATTACTCTAGTTAATCCATGCTAAAACTTCCAGAGGTAGATGCTACTGTCTATATACTCCCAGTAAGTGGCATGCTCGTGGCTATTTGCTCTACACTGGGGAGCAGGGTGCAATAGAGGGGAGGTGGGTTCTATGTCCACTTCCTATCCAGTGGTCAGAAGGCTTAACGATATGGAAGGCCAAACAGTAGGGTAGCAGTTACTTCCAGACAACACAAGAGATGCCATCAGGGCTTGAAAAATGATAAGCAATGGAGAAATGAGTGAGTGTACACTAAATCACCCAGAGAGCGTCTGCACATAGCAGTTGCTTAATCCATGGTGACTGCTACTGTTCCTCCACTCCTACATCATCATCACCCCTCTCTCAGGCTCAGCAAGAGCAATGGTGTGAATCCCGTTCAACTCTGCACTGGAGCAGTCAGGGCAACGGGATTCTTACATCCTTTGGACAGGGAGGCAGCGGCAGGAACTACGCGCTCTGTCCTTAGATGGAAGACCAAGATGTGTTGTACAAGAGCCAATGTGCATTGCTTCAGGGGGGTAATGATCACAGTAGACAGTCACACTCAGTGTGATTGTTTTGACTGTAGTCACACAGTTGAATTGGAACTCTGAATGTGTTTCTGTGAGCAACCAAGCACCCTTTAATGGGAGATTTTATTACTTTTCTATGCTGTAATCTGTATTATTAGTATTATATTTGCATGAAAATATTTGTATTTTTATTTGTATATATTTGTATGAAAAAATATTATTTCTGTGCCTTCTGTGTCACAAAGCCTGTGAAACAAAATTTGTTCTGATAAACAGGCAACTTCCCGATGGCCTTGTGGTTTGAGACTTAACAACCTAATTTACCACCATCTTTGGAGGGTTAGTAGAATGCTGTGTAATTGTCTGGGGACCACAGCCTAGCCTCAGATCTCTTACAGCCCTGGGCATGGTCCCTAGAATAAACTAAGAGTGCGATAAATTGTGGAGATGGCTTTGCAAAGCGTGCCAGGCTGGCCAGCTCCGTGCTCGTCACAGTGATTTTCAGCCGGTTGTGTTTTGTGAGATATGTAATGTGCTTGCTATTGTTCTCAGGTCCAGCCTGATGAGCGAAGAAGCAAAGCGAGGAACTCCCAACCCTTGGCTCTGTGAGGAGCCGGAGGAGACCAGAGGTTTGGGTTTTGATGAGATCCGACAACAGCAGCAGAAAATTATTCAAGGTACCTATTGCTCCAGGACTGTGGCTCACAAGCCTGGCTATTCTGCTGTGCTTGACTATTCTTTATCTCTACTGAAAGCTAGAGTCCAAAAGTAAAGCTCTTGGTTTTGGCCTCAAGCTGCTTGAGGCAACGACTTCATTGCTGCTCTGACTCCATGGTCATCACATCAGCTTTTACCCTCAACTTCATCTGGACCATCAGGGTTTTTTGTTTGTTTGTTTGTTTGTTTGTTTGTTTGTTTTACCTTTTTATTTGTAGGTTCCACACTTTTGCTTTAAAGTGTGCTGTTTTTAAAGTTTCTCATTTTTTAAACTTTCAGAAGTAATGTACTGTTGCTATGGGTTCAGGCAAGATTTGGGACAGACAAGACAGAGAGTACTTTGTGATGCCTCTCCAGTCTCAAAACTAGAGGTGGATTAGTATGTGTATCCACAGTCCCGCTTGCATTACATCTATGTCTGTGTTTAGTATACATCTATGTGTATGTTTAGTATTTAAGTACACATGTAAATAGCACGTGAGGTACATAGCTATCTCACTATGTGAACATTTCATAGTTTTCAACTTAATGTTATGGCTTTTTCCCATGTCAGGGTGCCTGCTGCTCTTTCTACAGACGTATTTACTGAAATACAATTGGCATTATCATAAGCAGCACAAACTCAACGATTAGATGAACTTTGACACAGTATACACATGTGTTTGCATGTAAGCCCAGCACATACACATGTGCGTGTATGTTTGAAGAAAGCATCACTGGAGTCAAGATAGTGCACACAGCTTGCAGAAGTTCCTCCGCCTACCTCTGAGGGTCTTCCTGTTCTTCCTGTTGTCTCTCCCCAATTCCTCGACAGCGGCTGATCTGCTTTCTGTCGCTGTTAATTGGTTTCTATTTTCCAGTTTCACGGAGTACACTCATACAGTATCTACCCTCTTTGGGGGAAGGGGATCTGGCTTCTTTCTCTATGGCTAATTTTTAAATGCATCTGAATTGTCACGTGACTCTTCTTCACACATGCTGATTTTTTTATTCCCCTAAGATGTCTTTAGTTTTCTCTTCCTCTTTCATTAACCTGTAAGATATTTTCATATGTCCCCCTCACCGTTCTCTTGTCAGATAGCTTTGGGTTTTGTTTTTAGAAGGAAAATTAGTTTCCTTAAGATCCTGCAAGGGCGGCTGGCTGGGCGGCGACAAGGTGACAAGCGTCTCTCAGTGACAGTTTTCAGACTACGGATGTTGTTAAGTCCAGTTGATCAGGTTTTTTTCTTGTGTGATTTTTGTTTTGATTACATCGAAGAAAACATTCAGTAGGTTAAAGCCACAAGATTTATTGCCTTTTCATCTCTAGTAACTTTATAATGTCAGGTTTTCACGTCAAGTCTCTCAGATCTCTTTTGAATTGTTATATAGGCACAGGTGCATTTTCCATTTGGATATCCTTCTGGCTTCGAGCCATTCAAAAAATAAAATAAAAAGAATGCTTTCACTGATGAATGTCAAAGGTAATCAAATGGCCATGTACATATATACATGTATATACATATATGCATGTATACACATACATGTATAAACATATATGGCCCTGTCTCTTTGCTCTATTCTCCAATAATCTGCTTGTTTTAAGGGGGCATGAGCTTTGTGCTTCTCTGATAGATCACTAAACCAAGTGACATGTGACATCAGACTTTATTCTTTTTCTTGGTATTTTTGTATACTTTGGTTTTTCATACTTGTATTTGAATTTTAAAGTCAGCTTTGAATTTTTTTTTAAATGGCATCAAGGCACATGTAATTTTGATTGAGATGACATATTTAGGTTCTTTAGAAGAGAACTAATGTGACATCAGCAAGAATCCTCAATCCGTAATCTGGATTATCACTAAGTAAATCTCACATAGTCTTTCATTTTTCTTAGCATTGCTTTTTAGTTTTCATGATGCACGCCTCACGTGCCCTTGGTCAGGTTTATCCCTACATATTTTACGCTTGTATTGTAAATAGCATTTTAAATGTCCAGTGTCTGATTATTGCTCATATATAAAGCCGCTGTTTATATCTGTGTTGTCTGTGGATCACGCAACTGTGCCCACTCTCCCTAGTGTGCTCTAGTAGCTTATGTGTGGAATCTGCGGGTTTTTCTATGAGTAAGACAATTGGATTTTCTAATTTCATTGCAGATGCCTTCTGTGTATTCCTCTTGCCATATTGTACTTGCTGCAGCCTAGTACAGGTTTGAAAATAGATGTTCTTGCCTTGTTTCTGTTCCTCATGGGACGTGTTTATTTGAATCCAAGTTTGAATCTTTTTTTTCCTTATTATTTTTCAGTACTGGATATTTTTTAATTTTCTAGAAATATTTTTGTGAGTAGTTGTAGGATATAGTTATATTATTTGGGTCATACTTTTATTTCTATATTTTAAAAATGTTATGTATATATACATGTGTGTGCCTGTGTGTGTGCGTGTATGTGTGTGTATATATGTACAATGTGTTGAGGCACACATGCCATGGTGCACATTTGAGGTCAGACGCCACCTTTGTGGAGTCTGTTCTTTCCTTCCAACTTCACGGGCTCTGGAATCAAACTCAGATCATCAGGCCCTGAGGCAAGTGCTTTTCCTAGCTGAGCCATTTCCCTGACCCTGGGTCTTGCTTCTAAAGACAGATGAAAGTTAGGTATTTAAAATGTTTTAAAGTGTGGATCAGCAAACCCTGGCATATGAGCCAAATCTTATTTTCGTATGGTGTGGAAGTTAAAAACAGCTTTAAATTTTTTTAAATGGTAAAAAAATAATCAAAAGAATATTTTGTGACTTATAAAAATTATATGAGATTAAAAGTTCAGGGCTCATAAATTCAGTTTTATGGGAGCACGGCCATGCTCATTCACTTACACAATATCCATAGATACTTTCTCACTTACAATAGTAGACTTGAATGACTGCTTTAGGGACCATATGAACCACAAAGCCTCAAATACTTCCTCTGCGGCCCCCACGGAACATGTTTGCCTCTGGTCCAGAGGTAATTTATACACTGCTGAGCCCAGACCACTCTGGATAGTCTGCATGTGTTCTAGGAGGACTGAGGTCATCTGCTTGGTGGCTTTCCCCGGTTGGGTTTAGATCACAGTTCCTTCTACCTTTAAAGTGACACCAGCCAGGACTTGATGCAGATGCCTTGCAGCACCACAGGGCTCTCTCCGTGCAGCTCTCTTCACTCTCGCACTCCAACTGCTGCCCCGTAGGACTCAATTCAAGAGTCCCACTGGTTTCCCACCTGGGCTTTCCAGCTCCTCACCTTGATGGGATCATTCACAAGGCAGCAGGTTGGGCTCCTCTGTCTCCCTCTCCCAGAGATCTGGCCTTGTCAGCTGATGTATGTTTCTTGAAATAGTGGATTTGAATATTTTGCCTGTTGTCTCTGTTCCTTGTTCATCCAGGCCAGAAGGGAACCTGGTCCCTGTCAGTCCATCCTGACCAGAAACAGGAGTCTAATTCTATTTTGAACTCTCTTCACAATGAAATTACCGAGTAAACAAAACACTGGCTCTCCTTGTCTTTAATGTTGCATACCTCACCCATTACCGTGTCTGACGGGAAGTGAACAGATGAAAAGCACCCCAGCTTAGCTCACGGCACAGCTCACACAGGGCGCTGTGCTCTGCATGGCTTCTGGGAGGACTGCCTAGCCCTAAAACAAATGGGCCTCTCTGTCATTCCCATTTGCCAAGGAAAGCTGTTTTCTGTCCCTGAGAATGTGCTACACTGGGGGCTGCTCAGGTTTTCTACAAGTCCATGCCCTGTGCACTTCTTAAACTAGAGCATCTCCCCCTCTGAGATTCCCACCCCTTGCCACCTTGCTTGCCTCCAGGTCTTGGTTTTGGGACAGGTGGACTGGCCTGAGTTTTGGGTCACTTTATTTCCCTGCCCTTTCTTGCTGTCGTGGTTTGAAGTGCCAGGTCTCTTGTTGCGTTGTTAATATAGCAAGCTGTTTATCAAGCCAAACACAAACATGGAAGTAGTCTTTACCCCATATGCTTTGTAGTCTTTCCTGCGCTCCAGAAACCTCATGATGTTCTGTGGGTCTACTTCATTGCTGGGCCCTATTCTAGATAAAGAAGAATCTGAAAAAGCCATTTCTGATTGCATTTTGGCCTTTGTCTTCGGGGTTTTACTGCTGTGAACAGACACCATGACCAAGGCAACTCTTAAAAGGACAACATTTAATTGGGGCTGGCTTACAGGTTCAGAGGTTCAGTCTAGTGTGATCAAGGTAGGAACATGGCAGCATCTAGGCAGGCATGGTACAGGAGGAGCTGAGAGTTCTACATCTTCATCTGAAGGCTGCTAGCAGAATACTGACTTCCAGGCAGCTAGGACTAGGATATTAAAGCCCACACCCACAGTGACACACCTATTCCACCTATTCAACTACACCTCGTAATAGTGTCACTCCCTGGGCCAAACATATACAAACCATGACAGCCTTTCTGTACTTTAGTGTGGAGACAGAAGTACTCTGGAAATTATCCCCAAATTATTGCTAGATCATAGACTTGAGGACAGTGAATACCGTTCTTGCTAAACCTAGAAGCTAGGCCTTGTGACAGCCAGTTACCTAAGGTTAGCCCAATAATTAAGCAGTAGCTTGGGATACACATAGACCTTAGCAGAGGTAATTGTGGTGATGACAGGAAGTTTGCCTCCTGAGGATCAGGATAGAGCAGAGGAAGGAAACAGTGGTCAGTACAGGCTACTGTACCCAAGTCAGACTATAGGATGTGAAGTGTGCCTCCTCCCCAGCTCCCATCACCCCCTCCCCACCTCCTGCTGTCTTAGGAGTCTGTTGGTGGAGTTCCTAAGTCAGCATAGCTTGGTCTCCATTATTTTGTAGCTGTTCTTTCTAGCTTTGCGCATTTGCTACAGACTTCCTGGTCCCTCTGCTGGAATCTGACCTCAGGGTCCTGTGCACGCTGGGCAAGCGTTCTACAGCTGATTCCCATTTCTAGCCTCTTCCTTTTTGTTGTTAACATGGTGATGATCTTTTGCTATGGGAAATTTCAAATGTATTAGAGTAACTTGTATTCCTTTCCTTATCCTGCTTCAGTAATTATCTCCCCATACCTAGTTTGGTTTTATCTGTGTGTATCCAGATACCCACCTCTAGGATTGTGTATATGTATATATACATATGGCACACATTCCCATGTTTTTCACACATGTGAAGGTTAAAGGTCACTTTGGGTATCATTTTTCAGAAACTGCCTACCTTTTTGCTCCTACTGGGACCTGATGCCTGCCAGGTAGCTAGGCCGGCTAGTCAGCAAGACCCAGAGGACTCCTGTCTCTGCTACCCCAGTACGTGGATAATAAGCACATGCCATAACACCTAGCTTTCACTGTGGGCTCTCGGGACTGAACTCTGATCCTTATGCATATGCCCTGGGATTATTTTTATAGTGAACTCCAGACATTATGTCATTTTAATGGTGAATACTTGAGAATATTCTATCTAAATACTATAAAATATGTTTATAAAATATAAGGACATTTAAAAAGAAATGTTTATTTTTTTAAATTATGTATACATCTCTGTGTGTGTGTCTATGTGCACATGATAATCTAGATACCCATGGAGTCTAGAAGAGAGTGGCAGATCTGCTGGAGCTATAAGTGAATATAAGCTGCCCAGTGTGGGTGCTGGGAACTGAATTCCAGTCCTCTGTAAGAGCAGCCTGCGCTCTTAACCTCTGAGCCATCTCTCTGTGCTCAGGACTGGTTTTTAAAGACTACAATGCAATTACCACGCCTGCCAAATGAGAAATAATTCCTCAGTCCAATCAAACAGCCAGACAGTTTCCTATCTCTCTGTAGTATTTCCTCTAGACTCCTTGGTTCAGGGTATGAATGTAGGCCATCCATTGTCACTAATAGGTATATCTCTGAAGTGTTTTAACAGTATTAATGATCTTATTTCAAACTATTTTATTTTCCTGTGCACTTTCTTTGTTAAACAGGATTGTTTACTCTGTAGTTTCCCCTTAGCTAGTTCTTGCAGTGCATTTCCCATATGTTGTTCAGCATATTCTGTGACCTAGATATTTTCTGTAAATTGGTAGGATTTAGTGGCTTGCTTAGAATTGGGCTTGTTATTTTTGGCATAATACTTTCTGATGACTCTCCCTTTGTTTTTTATCTACCACCACCAAACTGTCCTCCCACAGTTGAGTGATTCTTATTTAGAGGATGGTTTTCCTGAATGTCTAAAATAGGAAGTATCTCCACACCTAATGGCTCCACGGGGACCCTCAGAAATGATCGTCTTAGTGCTCCCACAATAAATTAGCACACATATAGTGCATTACTCACATCGCTACAGTTTGAAGGGCAGAAGTTCAGTTTGGGTCTCCAGGGGCTCAGATCAAGGTGTCAGCTGGCTGCTTTCCTTTCTGGAGGTCCAAGGGCAGAATCTGTCCCATTGCCTTGTGCGGCTTCTAGAAGATCCCCATTTCCTTGACTCATAGCTCCGTCTTCAACGCCAGCAACTGCATCTCTTTAACCCTCTGTCATGGCTCCCTCTGACAGGCTGGGCAACCTCTGTTTCTCAGAGCTAATAGAATTGTATTGGGTCCACCTAGATTCCGCAGCCTCATCTCCTATCATACGCCTTCATCTTCACCACATCTGCAAGGTTGCCTTCTCCATGGAAAGTAGCATAGCTGCAGGTTCCAAGGATTAAAACCTGGACAGCTTGGATGTGTTGGTGTGTGTGTGTGTGTGTGTATGTGTCTGAGTGTATATGTATGCACATGCATGTGCATGTACATGCTTTCCTTTTTCCACGGTGATCCAGTCTTAAAATCTACACCGCTGTAAAGTTGAAGAACGACTCAGGGTCTGGTATGTTGCAAGCATCCCATTGTGACACAGCACCACGGCCTTCAGCCTTGGCCCGTGTGACAGAATGCGGTGGATTATGGAGAATGAGCTGTTACAATGTCCCACCTCTGCTGTTTGTAAGTCGATCGTCTGCAGTGAGTCCTGGCTTATTTTTGTTGGAAGCAGCCTTTTATTTTGATTATTACTAAATGGTGAAACCATTGCCTCTTAGAAATGTCTGTTTATAGCTCAGAGGAGCTTGGGTGATTGACATGATCATTTTGAGCTGCCCAGCAGCTTTGGCGTCTGGACTGTGGGATGACAGTTGATTATCCCAGAGTTACACAGTGAGGAGGTGCTCTAGTTGATGGCAATCACAGGACTAGGGGAGTTTCTCCTCTCCTTCCTGATATGCACTAGGGAGAACTTTAGGAGACGACGAACTTGGGAGAAAAGGTGAGCGTAGCTATTTTTTACTAACAATTTGTATTCCGACTGAATGAAAAACAGTGTCAGCACTTCAGTGTCTTTTCCTAGCTGACAGCCTTAGAGGCAGTTGCTTTCCGCTTTCATCCATTTTCCCATCATTTCACAGGGCACTGACCCTCAGTCCACCTATGGATTACTCCTTGGGTGCCTTTGGACTTTTGCTGTAGCATAGACGTCCCTCTGCAGTGCGAGTTTGATGATAGATTTATCTTGGAGGCCATCCAGGAGGCTGCTACTAAGGACCAAGAGGACCTCATTATAAAGTGATTTTGCTGTAAAATTGTGCCTTAGAGTGCTCCCTGGACACAGCAGGCTGTTTATAGCCTTTAAAAAGTACGCTGTGTCAAAAAGTGTCACCAAGAGGTCCTTGCCTCACACCTTAAGTTTAAATAAATTCCAGGCGAATCAAAGAGCTAAGTATAGTGATTTAATTCTGTAAAAAAGAGTGATACAAAACTGTAAGTAGATGCTGGCGAGCTCCGAGCGAGACTCTGTGCTTCTGCTTCCCTAGATAAGCCATTGCGTGACGCAGTCATTTCACAAATGCAAACGTGGAGCTGCATTTTAGTTCCTGTCAGTGACGCTGCTTCTTAGTGTGCCAGGGTAAACCCTCATGATAAAGCACCTCACTGGTGCTCGCTTTTCAGGCACCGAGGGAGGGGGGTGTAGGGAGGAGCCCCTGATCTGGGGTCCACTGAGCTTCAGAGGAACAGGTCTCGGATTAAGCTTTGAATACTGAAGGAGGCTGTAAGAGGAAGAGTAGGAGCTGGGTGTGTGGTGCAGTGGGAGAGCCTGTGCTTTGCATGAACCAACCTGGCTTCCTTTTTCAGGACCTGGACTCCAAAACAGAAACAGGCATCGCCTTCTTCCTGAGGGAGAGACACACACAAGGGAGAAGGCTGGGGCCAGGAAGTGTCTTAGTTACATTTTCTGTAGCTGTGATAAAAGCAACTTACCATGGCAAAAGCAACTGAAGAGAGAAGGGGTTTGCTCCACTTCACAGTTGGAGGGAAACTCCTGTGGCGCCTGAAGCACCTGGCTTCACCGTACTCACGGTGCTCACGGTGCTCACGGTGCTCACAGTGCTCACAGTGCTCACGGCCTCACCGTGCTCACCGCCTCACGGTGCTCACCATGCTCAGAGCCTCACGGCGCTCATGGCCTCATATTGCTCAGGGCCTCACGGTGCTCATGCCTCGTGGTGCTCATGCCTCATGGCCAAGGATCGTCCCTTCTTACACAGTCTGCGACCCAGGCCCACGTTAAGGGTGAGAGCCTCCAACTTTGCGTAAACTAAGCAAGGTAATCTTGTCTAGGCCTGACAGAGGCTTGTCTTCTAGATGATTCTAGAAGAATCTATGAGGTTGATAATCAGTTTTAAGCATTACACCTTATGCAGAGGAAAAAGAGCCAAGGGCTCCAGAAAAAGTTTCAGAGTAGTCAAAAGATACACCGAGAGGCAGTAAGTTGATTTCCAGCACAAGGGACATGTATTAGGGAAGAGTCTTGTAGAAGCATTATTGCTTAGCTGCATATGTTCTTATATATGTTTCCTAGACCTAGTAAGAGTGGGTAGATTGAAGTCTCAAAGATTTCTGTCAAGGCCTTGAGCTTATTTCCCATATACCACATAGTGCTCAGGAGCTTCAGGCCCCTCCCACTTCAGGTAGCCTTGTGCCAGAGAGAACCAACTTTATAAGATATCCTCTGACTCCAACACGTGTGTGCCTGTGTGCATGCGTGCCCAGTTACTATTGATTTATACATGTTCTGTTTGTATTATATACTAGAGGGTTAACTGTCACTGTAGCCAAATTTAATAAAATTTCTGTTTCATATTTGAGCAATGAATTTATCAGGAAATCATTTCAGTCTGTGGTGTTAAGTATTTAAATTGTTGTTCTAGTAACGCCACCAGTGCCACTCTTGTTATATGTTGGATAGTGTCAGTTGCCTGGAGAGATCTCCCTCTGCATGTGTGTATGTATATGTGTGTGTGTGTGTGTGTGTGTGTGTGTGTGTGTATACATATTTATATTAACTTGAAAGTGTTTTCCTTTGATTTTTAGTCAGTTGTTTTTCCTTTTCTTTCAGAACAGGACGCGGGTCTTGATGCCCTTTCCTCTATCATAAGTCGCCAAAAACAAATGGGCCAGGAAATTGGGAACGAACTGGATGAACAGAATGGTAAGACTGAGTGTGAGCTCCATCACATGTTCACTCCATCAGTTTCCATTATGCGGCACGGAGGGTCTGCAGTCAGTAGGCTACAGTGGTTTATTGCGCCTGTGGTGGTTTGTGGACAGTTTACATTGCAGTTTTCTTTTCTTTTTTTTTTTAATTTTTTATTATTATTAGGTATTTTCCTCATTTACATTTCCATTGCTATCCCAAAAGTCCCCTATACCCTCTCCCACCCCCCAATTCCCTACCCACCCACTCCCACTTTTTGGCCCTGGCGTTCCCCTGTACTGGGGGATATAAAGTTTGCAAGTCCAATGGGCCTCTCTTTCCAGTGATGGCCGGCTAGGCCATCTTTTGATACATAGGCAGCTAGAGTCAAGAGCTCCGGGGTACTGGTTAGTTCATAATGTTGTTCCACCTATAGGGTCGCAGATCCCTTTAGCTCCTTGGGTATTTTCTCTAGCTCCTCCATTGGGGGCCCTGTGATCCATTCAGTAGCTGACTGTGAGCATGCACTTCTGTGTTTGCTAGGCCCTGGCATAGTCTCACAAGAGACAGCTATATCTGGGTCCTTTCAGCAAAATCTTGCTAGTGTATGCAATGGTGTCAGCGTTTGGAAGCTGATCATGGGATGGATCTCTGGATATGGCAATCACTAAATGGTCCATCCTTTCGTCACACTTCCAAACTTTGTCTCTGTAACTCCTTCCATGGGTGTTTTGTTCCCAATTCTAAGAAGGGGCAAAGTGTCCACACTTTGGTCTTTGTTCTTCTTGAGTTTCATGTGTTTTGCAAATTGTAACTTATATCTTGGGTACGTTGCAGTTTTCTAATACTGTGTAAAGATATGTCACTAAAACCTCTCCAGCCTTCAGTGACTGCTTTAGTTAATTTTGGTTTTTATAACCCTGGTAGTCTTGATCTCATTATGCAGGTCAGGCTAGCTTTGAATTTGCATTGCTCTCTTCTATCTTTGCTTCCCAAGTGCTGGGATTACAGGCAGGTACTGACCGTAGCTGGCCCTACTATGTTGACAAATAACTTATGATCTATTTTTTCCAAGATCTATGTATTCTGTGAAAGTTGTGAAATTGCTCAGTGTTTGGTACCTTGATATAAATCGTAAGAAAGCTGTGTGGGGCCTCATCTCATCTCTGCTCCCAGTGGAAAGCTGTGTGGGGCCTCATCTCATATCTGCACTCAGTGGAGTTTGCTCGGCTTTCATCATAAATGACCAGGCTACAGGACAAAAAACAGTTTGAAGGTCAGACATGACAGAAAATTGACGCGACAGAAATTGTTTGAGAAGGAGGAACTCGTAGGCTGCCGTGGTCTGAAGCCTTAGGTCTTGGAGGCTTTTGTGCTTGGGTTGTGTAGGGAGTGAGAACCTGACCGAGAGTAGCAGCAGGAGCAGAGTGAGGTACATGCAGGAAACAACCCACGATGCTCTCACCCTGGGGGTCCAGTCAGAGAAACCGAGAGGCCTCAGTGGTTTGTGAGTGACGACTGTAAGTCCAGATTGGATGCATCCAACCAGAGATGCCAATGAGAGGGCCAAATGGAGACATTAAGTCTTCAGTAGTGGCTTAGAGAGAAGACAAGACAAGGAGTTGGAGACGCTACGGCGTAGATGTGATGCCCTGGCCCTCGTTATGTGCTGAGCACTCTTGTCCACAGCATGTTGTGTATTCTGCATGAGAACAGGAAGGTGATGTCACACTGCTAGGAATGATGCTCAGAGGTGCGGAGCGACCTCCGAATGCCATATCTTTTCTAAAATGTGGAACCGAACCTGCTTGTGATATGGCTCCTTTTCTGTTGTACCAGCTTCCTCAGCAAGGAAGACAGAGTAGGGAGGCAAAGGAACTGTGAAAGGTTCTGAAGTTTCAGATTTGGGGGCAGTGCCATAGTGGGGTGGCTTCCGAGGAAAGTTAGCATCATGTGTGGGTGTGGGTGAAGTCCTGTAGTAGATGGTGTCTCTCTCTGCAGGGAGGCTGCACTTGCCAAAAAACATACAACAGCCGCTCCCCTCCTTGATCCTGAGGAGGAATGTGGTCATTGTTCCCATGGTTTCAGTCCATTTCTCTATCATAAATAAACAAATCCAGCTGTTGAGCATCTGTCACACACAAATAGGCTCATAAGCAAATGGAAAACCCTCTGTCTCTACAGTCCTAAGGCGGCTTTCGAGAGCTTCACACTGAGGGGACAATGTGTTCCTTCTCCTGTTGGGCTATGAACAGGCCACTTATGGATTTGTGTTTGGTCCAGGCATTGCTCAGTCCCTTCACTGTGCGACAGTATTAGTAAGATAATAAGCTTTACTTTAAAAGCTGTGGCTATCTGCTGTTTATTTTTTTTATCTCAAGGAAATTTGCCTGTTTGGGGCAGAGGGGCTCTGACCTAAACTGATGAATATGTCTTCCTGTGGCGTATGCAGGCCACGGTGTCTGGGTACGTGACTGAGGACGAAAGAATCATGATTTTATGTGGGACTCACTACCTTCTCAGGTAAATTTGCCACATGTTTCCCAGCACAAGCAAGCATACCAGCATGCCGTTGTCTTTAGTCTAGTGGCTATCAGACTTTGCTGCAAATTAGAATTATTTGTGGAGCTTTAACACCCCTCAAAGCCTAGGCTGTGTCTGCATTAGCGCCTGACTGCTGTTACGATATTATCACAAAAGTAGAGGCTTAAAATAACACAGACACAGTGTCTTACGGTTCAGTAGCGTACAAGCCTGACTTGAGTCTTGCTGGGTGAAAACCAATATATCAACAAGAGATCAACATTCCTTTCTGATGGCTCCAGGGATGGATTGGTTTCCTTGCCTTTTCCAGCTTCTAGTGGCCACCCACATTCCTTGGCTTATGGTCTTCTTCCATGTTCCAGGCCAACAACAATACTGTATCCCCACTGCTTCTAGTGCTGCCTTCCCTTCCACATTTAAAGACCCCTGTGCTTACATTGCACCCACCCAGACAGCTGAGGAAACGCCCCTTAAGGCCAGCCTGTTGGAAGGCTCAGTTTCACCTGCAGCCTCGACGAGCCGTTCTGCTGTCTATCACAGAACTTTACACCAAGTAAACCTGAGTGTCGGGTGGAGAGCAGGTTGATGGCAGCAGGCTGCCACACCCATGCTGGCTGCACTGAGAGGATGGAGTTAGTGCTGCACTGTTATGCTGCCTCCCCTATCTATCCTCACGTGACTCCTGTGCAGAACCTTCAGTTCCATGTGTCACACAGAGGTTGTGGCCACCGACAGGTCTTTCCTCTCTGTATCACATAGTTTACCCCACATCTTTGCATCACCCCCCCTCCCCCAGCTTCACCTCCCCTCCCAATCATCATCCCACACTCAGATGGATGCGTGCGTTTCTAGATAAACGCAGAGTTCTTTTCCATGCACTGCCAACAGAAGCTGGGTTCCTCTGTGGTGACCTCCCAGGGAGCCAGCAGCTATTTACATGGGTGGTTTTCTGATGTGTGTTTTCTCCTCTGAGATAGAGCAGACTCAGCCATTTTCTCTCACAAGGACTGACAATTCTCAGGATAAAAACAATATAAAACCCACCCCGACAGGATTCCAGTCAGCCTCCATTTCTTTTGCTAAACTGAACTAAGGCTGGAGGTATCTCTAGGTGGATGAGGCCTGCAGCCCACTGTGATCTGGACTGTGACTCATGTGTGTCAGAGAAATCAGGGCCATGGGCAAAGGGATTTTGTTGTAAATATCTCTATATGACTTATGGAGCCACCGAATCGGTTTGATTTTCCTTGGAGAAGCAATAGGCTAGAATGATGACCAGCCAGACCATTTTGGACTAATAAAGGCACTGTACTTAGCACATAACCACAGAACCAAAGGATCAAATTATCTTCAATTTAGGAATTCCATTTTTATCCTTACCATAGAGGATAACCATCTGGCTCAAGCACAGTGACCAGGCCTAATAAAGGAAAGAGTAGCAGGGGAAGGGGGCATCCTAGTGATGGGCACCTGTAGGTCCCTGGTTTGTTGTATGTAGGGGATGGGAGAGCAGGGTGGCAGGGAAGGCCACTTGTCTTCCTAACACCAATTCCAGGGGCAAGGAAACCAGCGAGTCCTTCAGAGAGCTAGAAACATGACTGTTCATTGACGGACATGACGCTCTCCATAGACTCATAGACTTCAGTTGGTCAGTGCTTACTGATTGGTTAGAATTCCTGGCTGAATTTTCACTGTGAAAAGTGAGAATAAAACTGTGTAGTTAGTTACCTCCCCCAAACCCTGTAAGAAAGGCACAGCTCCATCACGGAAATGTTGCCTTATAGGGGCAAAAGGGACTTTACTGGGATTATGCAGGTAGACCCTAAATGCAGCTACAGGTATCCATATGAGAGAGAGAGAGAGAGGGAGAGGGAGAGGGAGAGAGGGGGGGGAGAGAGGGAGAAAGAGAGAGAGGGGGGGGGCAGAGCTGGGTGGGTAGCAGGCAGTAGGCCCTAATTTTCATGTCTGGTGCCACCAAAAGAAAAAGTGAGGCTACAGGTGAGAGGCAGGGGAGATTCGACATGTAATGTCTGAGATGAGATGGTATCTTCTAGCTCTGAGGAGAGCCGAAGGGGCTACAAAGAAAGGGATATAAGGAGGCTCTGTAAGCTGGGAAAGGCAGAAAATGGTCTCTCAAAACTCTGGAGGGAAATCTTGACTTTAAAACTGGTGAAACTGATTTCAGCCTCTGTCCCTACTACTGTTGGAGCAGCAGTGGGAAACAAATTTGCATAATCACCATGTCTTTTTGTTAGTTGCCACATAATTCCGATTAGTCACATTTACACGATAACATTCAAGTTTACCTGTAAGTCTGTACTGTCTGAGCCTTTGAGATGACTTCTTTCTTTAAAACAAGACAAAACTTTTTTTCAGATTGTTATTTCGAGTGTTTTGACTGCATGCATCTATGTGTATGTACTGCATGTGTGTCTTCTCTCACGGAGGTCAGACTGTGTGGTACTAGATTCCCAGGGTCTGGAGTTAAGGATGCTTATGAGCCAACATCTGGGTGCTGGGAACTGAACCGGGGTCCCCTGTGAGAGCAGTCAGTGCTCTTAACCCGAGTCGTCTCTCTAGCCCCTTAGTCTGATTTCTTTAAAGCATAATTTACAGGAGGAAGTTGTTCAGGTCAACTGTACCAGAAGTTCTGAGATCTCTTCAAGTGTTTCCTTATGCTTTGATTGTAGTTAGTCTTGTTCTGGTAAGGTGTATGAGGAGCGGAGCCTCTTCTGTCCTATCCAGTGTTAGAGTTTTTTAAAAATATATATACTTTGTGCTTATAATTGTATTTGCATAGACGTGTCACATGCAGGAGCCTGAAGAGAACAGAAGAGGCATTGGGACCTCTAGAACGGAGTTAGGGATGATTGTAAGCCATTGTGTAGGTGCTGGGAACTGAATCCAGGTTTTCTGGAAGAGCAGACAGTGCTCTTAACCACTGAGTCATGTCCCCAGCCTGAGTGTTAGATTCTTCCAAAGTGTGTCAGTCAAGTTTCTTTATGGTCACCTGTAGAGAAGCAGCTCCCGTCCTCCTAAGCTATGTATTTCTCCTGTTGTGCTAGAGAGAAAACGTATGAGTGTTTGAAACTAGAGATTTCATACAGTGTGAAACTTCCCTATCCTGTTAGCCTGGATAAGCAGCAGAAGAAAAGCCAACTGATGGAAGAAAAAGCTTGGGCTGATAGGGTGGGTCAGAAGGCAAGGCGCTTGCTCGAAGACCAGAAACAACCTTCTCTTAGTCCCTGGGTCCCACAAGGTGGCAGGAGAGAACTGACTTTAGCAAGTGTCCTTTGACCTCCACACATGTGCCCTGATGTGTGCAGGGTTTTACGTATATTTATTTGATTTGGCTTATTAATTATGTTCTCATGTCATATGACTTTCTGAAATGTGAAGTGTTATCCTCTGAGAGACAAAAATGAAATGAAATGTCCTTCAGTGTTTCTGAATAGCAACGTCCTGTTGGAGTCTATCAAGTCTTCTTTATAAAGTTTGAGGGAAGGTTTCTCTCTCTCTCTCTCTCTCTCTCACACACACACACACACAAAACACGAGCTTTGTTGGGTATCTCTGTCATTGGTACCTTTTACTTTATGCTCTCAGCTAACAGTATCACTCCAGACTTGACTTTGGTTGCCATTACCTAGTAACTAGCTCTCCAACTTTGGGGTTTAGGACCCTTTATGTTCTTAAAAATTATTGTGAAATCCTGAAAGGTGTTTTTTTTTTTCCTATTTCTTTTGCTACTGCATTTAAAATTATGAGATATTTAAAAATTATTAAGTTTACACATAAAAAATGTAAATTTAATAAATATAAGTTTAAAATTAATAAGCATATCTGTTGATATAAGCAAACTTATGGAAAGTATCTGTTTTTCAAAGACGTTTGTGGAATCAACTCACCTTATAGTTTTATAGATGTTTGTGTTTGGAGTGGTGAAGCTAGCTGGATTCTTGTATGTGTTTCTGAATTTGGCTCATTGTAATGCATCATTTTGAATGTTGTAAATGAAATACATTTCATGTAGAAATGTAGTTGGAAAAAAAGCATTTTAAAAATCTTTGCAAATAAAGTTTTTGCTTTTCTATATGACAGCAAAACATAACATTTAGTTTCTGGAAGGTTTGCCACATGCAGTTCTCCTGGCTTGGTGAAGCAGACCGTGCTGGACACTATACTAGGAAATAAGAGAGCTCTGGGCCATTTGCCCCTATAATTACGTGCTCTGCCCTAAAAGTGACAAGTCAGCTTGTTCCCTGCCTCACTGGCTACACTGATCAGCTGCTCCATGCAGCCATGGTGAAGTATAACCCACCATATATCACAGCAGGTATACTTCATAGTGTCGAGACTCTCAGACTTAGAGTGAGGTAGCCAGGCTTTAGTGTCTGTTTTCATGTATCAAGAGAATTCCTAGGACCTATTTCACTGTGTTAAGAACATGAAGCAGCCCCATCTGGGGATCCATCCCATATGCAGACACCAAACCCAGCCACTATTGCTGATGCTAAGAAGTGCTTGCAGACAGAAGCCTGGTACAGCTGTCTCCTGAGAGGCTCTGCCAGATTCTGACCAATACAGATACAGATGCTCACAGCCAACCATCGGACTAAGCACAAGGACCCCAGTGGAGAAGTTAGGGGAAGGACTGAAGGAGCTGAAGGGGCCTTATCTGGCATCAGTGGGAGGGGAGGCCCTTAGTCCCATGAAGGCTCAATGCCCCAGTGTAGAGGAATGCTAGGGCAGGGAGGTGGGTAGGGGAGCACCCTCATAGTAGTAGGATAAGGGGGGTGGGAATAGGGGTTTGCAGAGGGGAAACCAGGAAAAGGGGTTACATTTGAAATATAAACAAATATATCCAATTAAAAAAAAAAAAAAAAAAAGAACATGAAGCAGGTTAGTGCGTGGGACCCACATTGGAAGCAGCCTACAGTGAGCCTCTACTGTTTCTTGCCTTCAGAGGTCTTTGGTTAAAAAAAAAGCAACAGACTAAGTGAATAGGTGACCTCCCCACTCACTTTTCTAAAGACTGTCATACCACTCGGCCTCCTGAGTAATTGGCACTGCAGGTACAGGCTACCATGCCAGTGAGGAAGGTACTGCTGTCCTCTGTTGATAAGTAAAACGACTGCAGGGTGGTGGTGCTGCACACCTTTAATCCCAAGCACTCAGGAGGCAGAGACAGGTGGATCTCTGAGTCCAAGGGCAGTCAGGGCTACACAGAGAAACCCTGTCTGGAAATACAAAACAAAACAACAACAACAAACGAATAACAACAGTCTTAGCTCAGCATCTAAAGTGGCTTTAATTAATGATTCTGTGACAGGGGCGGAGCATTCTGGTTGAAGAACTGGGCTATATCGTGGACAAGCAGCCTTTGTGGATAGAGAACAGGAGTGAGGCCCGAGCTATTGTGTGGCTTGCCTTGTTTGAGATAGGTGTCTGCTTAGAGTGACTGAAGCTCAGCCCCCGTGACTGAACACCTGTGCCCTGTGCTTTCTCTTACATCCACTTTGCTTGAGCAGTCGACTGTGTTGGATTGGTCCCTTGTTCAAATCAATGGCTTTCTGTAAATTGTATTTCACATATAGAACTGTGAGGTGAAACAGTTTCTAAAACAGTCCTTCAATTCTTAGCTGGGTTTGGAAACAACCAAGGGATTCTAATCCTTGCCAGTGGTGTCTAGAAGCCTCCTGGTCCTGAGATAACTCAGCCTGATGGGGACAGGGACCTCAGCGGCAAGTGTGTACACACCCATGCAGGGGCGGGCATGAATGAGGCTGGGCTTCCTATGCCTGTGAGCAGATGGAAGCCGGCCTTCCAGATAAGTCCAGAAGTTAGGAAATGGCAGGTTTATGGGAATACTAATTTCTTCCGTCCCCTCCCAAGAATGGGATACTCAGACCACCCACCTTGGTCCACAACATTTTTAACATGCATACCTAAGTTTGTATTTTTTTTTCTTTTTCTTTCAAATAAGTATCTCTGGATAAATCAAGTTTAGACATTTTCAGCTTCACTTCAGAGTCCTCATTTTTCATACTGTTTTCAACAGAAGCCCCACTTTATCTGGGCCAGCATTTTATGTGGATTTATCGTCATCCATGCCTCTTCTAATTGGTGTGTGTGTGTGTGTGTCTGTCTGTCTGTCTGTCTGTCTGTCTGTGTCTACCATCACTGTGTTGGGGGGGTGCTATGATTTTCACCATTAAAAAGCTTTAATGTTTATGGTTGCTTTTTTTCCACGGAAGTGTGGTTTTTTTTTTTTTGCTTGTGAGATCTTTTGAAAACCTTTGAATGGTACTAACTTATTTTTCTTCTCTTCCTTGTATCCTTCCTGCTTTTTCTTGGCAAGTTTTGGGTTGTTCATCTCAGAGTTTTTCTTTCATGCTGTTGTGGGCTGAATTATGCCTTGCCCCATTCACATGTCGGTGTTCTGACAGCCTACCCCTAAGAATGTAACTGTATTTGGAAAGAGCTTTTTAAAGGGGTAATTAAGTTAGAATGAGGTCAGTCGGCTGGGCCCTAATCCAGTGTGACTAGTGTCCTTTGTAAGGTGAAGAAACTGGAACAAGACACATATGGAGGGGGACCCTGGGAAGACACGAGGGAGACACACCATAGAGGGCCTTAGAAGCCAGTCTTGTGATGACAACTTGATCTCTGGCTGCAGTCTCTGGTCTCCTGAGAAAGGAAGGTTGTTTTAGGCATGCAGTTTGTAATGAGCTCAATCTCTGCTGCTATGATTTTCCTTACATCTCTACTAATGTTTTTTTAAAATATTTGTTTGTTTATTTATTTATTATATGTAAGTACACTGTAGCTGTCCTCAGACACTCCAGAAGAGAGAGTCAGATCTCGTTATGGATGGTTGTGAGCCACCATGTGGTTGCTGGGATTTGAACTCCTGACCTTCGGAAGAACAGTCGGGTGCTCTTACCTGCTGAGCCATCTCACCAGCCCTCTGCTAATGTTTTATCAGCACTTTAGGTTTATGAATGGAGGACCATGTTGACACATATAGCCAGCTTTTTAAATGGTGGCAGATCGGGTTACCCAGAGGGCTTCTTTCTTGCCTGGGACAATGTGCCATGAATCTACAAGTACTTAGGTTCTACCCGGGCATGCTTCTCATGGGCTAAGTAAGAAGAACACGCAAGCAGAGTCAGGGCCCTAGAAGTGATGGCATTAGAACGTTAACCTAGGGGGAAAATGCTGGGAACTTTCACCTAGGGTGACATGGCTTCTTCATTGACCTCTTATTACCCTGTAGCTAGCTCAGAGCCTCTGACTCATTTCCTTGCCTGAACACCAGCTCCCAAGGGCCTTCCATTCACAGCAGTCCTTCCTCTCCAGAGAGAGCTGGCCAAGGGTTGCAGCTGGGGGTAAACCCTGGAGGCTGCAGCCCACACAGGGCAGGGCTCAGGGTAGTTGGGCCCAGCTGCTCCATAGAGAACTCTGCACACAGGCCTGATTCCTGCCTCACAGTCACTCTCTGTGTAGAACATTCTGTGGCTGCCAGTAGCCATTGACTCCAAGCCTGGCGGGTCTCCAGTGCTCTCTAGTTGGGAAGAAAGAGCTTCTCTCTATAGCTATGTGTGTGTGTGTGTGTGTGTGTGTGTGTGTGTATGTGTGTGTGTGTGTGTGTGTGTGTGTGCGCGCGCACGCGTGCATGTTTGTTTCAAGTTGGAGTTTCCCTCCGTTGTGGTTTGTCCATACAGCCCAGGTCTCGTCTTTGAACAAGTGAGTCTTCTGAAGGACTTGTTCATTGATAGCTCTCCTCTGTGTCTCTGTGTCTGCCATTCTTAGAGAAAAAGGATCATCTCTGCAGCGTGGTTGTGCTCTCTGGAAGGAAGGAGGCAACACGCTGAACTCTACTGTCTACAACTCAAAGGCATGTTTTTATGAATTAACAGGAGCTATATAAAGTATTTTACCAAAGTGGCTGGGTCTCTGGAAGCTTTGCTAGAACAGATGTTTCATTTGGAGTCCGTGGAAGTTGTTTGCTTGGCTTCCTATGAGTGGCACCCCACCTTATCACCTGCTACCTTCATGGCTGAATTTCCCTAAAGTAATACAATTAGGGAGATGAGGAAAGGTAATCCTGTTCCTTGTATTCGTAGTTTTAGGTACTTGAGGGTGGACAGTCTTTGTCTATAGACAGAGGCTTGTTAACAGAGTAGGAACGAATGGGGGAACAGGAAAGACAGTCTGTCATTCTAACTACTGTCTGACTCTCCCTGGGCATCCAGCAGTTCCTGATGCTCCACAGGTCTATAGACTCAGTGTCCCCAGACCATCCCAGTGTAGATACAGCTATTAAGTCCTAGATGTCCCTAGGCACTTCTATCTGCTTGGCTACAAATTCCCGTGACTCTTCTTCTGAATTGGGTACTTTATGAGAACATTCACAGAGCTCAGGAAGGTGCCGTGCTTATAGGGTTTTATTGTAGTAGTTGCCACTCTGGAAGAGCCAAGTAGTGTAGTGAATGTGGCAAGGTGTCGGGGAGGAGGTGCAGAGTCTCCATGCCCTTTCCACGTGTGCCGTGCTCAGAGCACATCCATGTGTTCCCTGCCCTCAAAGCTGTCAGGACCTTGCTGGTGGGTTTTCGTGGAGGCTTCAGTACTTGATTGATCATTGGCCATGGTACAACCAGCCTCCTTCGCCACCACTGAAGGTGAGCTTGGGCCTGAAACTTTCAGTGCTCTAATCATGCATAGAGCTAGTCCTCCTCTCAAATTACTTAAAGGTCTCCTAGGAATCATCTCCTTGCCACAAATCTAAAAGCATTTCTTAAAGATAACAAAAACTACTCTTATCAGGGAATTCCAAGGTTTTTGATGTTCTTGCTAAGAACTAGGGGGTAAAGATGAGAAATATACTTTTATTATTATTATTATTACAGCACAGCTAGGAGCCAGTGTCTGTGAGTCTGCTGAGTATGCAGAAATGATTGCTTGGCATGGGTGTGGTACTTGTCACATGGCTTTGCTGCTGCTAGCTTTAGTTTTGATGATGAGCTGAGACCATTGAGCCACAAGGACTTTGCCTTTTCTAGACTATGCCTTCTTCATTTCTTTCTGGGCCCATAGTTGGTTTATGTCTTGGGACAGCTCGGGTAGGTGACTCATCGGCCTTCCTTTCCCATGGGCTTCCCCACAGTTCCTACTTGATCTCTGAAAAGGAGGAGGCAGCCACAGTCCCTCCTACTGTAGCAGCTGAACCAAAGAATGCACCTCAGCACAGCACAGCACAGCACAGCACAGCACAGCACAGCACAGCAAGCAGAAAGGATCCAGTAGCATCACAGATGCAAAGAGTAGGTCTCCCTGAGCTCCGCTCCTGCCGCTCTGCACAGTGGTTTTCTTCCTCAGTGCCTTTGTAGGAAGAAGGGAGGGCTAAAGCTGAGTTGGAGCCTCCCCAAGTTTGTAGCCCCCACGTCTGTGTAGGTGACACTTTTACAATCTTGAGTGATTGTAAGGCGACACAGAATTTGAGTCATTCCTGACATGTTCTAAGGTCAGACATGGCAACGAGCTGCATTTTTCTTTCCTCTTTCCTCCAAAGATGCCCGAAGGTTGGAGGTTCTGGCCCTGGGTCCTGTTGCAAGGTTTTGTGATGACTAACAGTCATTGCCAACTTAGCAGGATCCAGAATCACAGAATCTAGAAGATGATCTCTGGATGTGATTGGGAGCTTTTAGGTGAAGTTGATTTGGGTGGGTAGACCTAAATGCCTTGTTTTTCTTTTGAAATACAAAGAAAATAGAAGCACTGTAATGAGTTGCTTTGGGGACAAAATACTGTAACTTGCATGATGAGATCTGGACATAGAGGTCACATGGTTCCCTTAGGAACCTGGTCTAGTGCTTACTAAGTCAGCGTTTGCCCACAAACAATGAGCATGCACTGGGTATGCTCATGGTTATTAGTTATCACATGAGAGGATACAAAACAGAATCAGCCAAGGGCCGGGCTCAGAAGTAAAGTCCAAGGGCACCCAGGGCAACCTTCCAAGGACATTGAGCCAGTAAAGTCACACAGGATATGCTTAATCCCACCGAAATGAGTTCTGACAGCGTGTATGAGATGTTACTAATCAGGGAATCGCATTAGAGGTGATCGCCCAGGCTTTATTCAAGGCATCTACTACATAGGCGTGTTACCTCCTCCCTGGCGGGTATCCAAATTCCAGAGAACCAGAAGGAAAGCAGGTGTTCAGCATAAGCCACATTGTCTGTGCAGCCCAGACACCTTGGGCCGCACTTATCAGTTAACAGTTCACCCCTCCCCACATCCAAGTTCCAAGGTACCTGCCAAGGACCAACCACAGAAGGGCACAGAGGCCCACTGCATGTCCGCTTTACTTGCGTTTACAGTGATGGGATTAAAGGCATGCACCACCACCACCACCACCTGGCAAGACATTTTATCTTGTCTAACCATCTCAGGCAGTCATTTGGAAACAGAATTGGCATCACTGGAGAATAGTTCTGTTTTTTGTGTACCGAGAATTTGTTCTCTCTGCACCTGCTTCATTCCTGTCATTACAGGGATGCACATTCCCTGTGTCCCCATCAGTGGGGTAAGCGGAAAAGCTTCTCGTTTAGCCATCTTGATTGGTTGCCCCATTACCTTTGGAAATCACATTTCCTTATCTCAGCACTGAGGGCAAATAGAGTAGGATAAGTAATGGTCCCCAGAAGGTTGTTGAGGAGAAAACGAGGTGGTGCTTAACACAGTGCATGCACACAGCAAGTGCTTAATAAATGCTCACTTTTACTGATGGCATGATATCTCTTGTTTCATGTTCAGTTAGGCTGAGATTTTATTTGTCACCGGGCATTGGGCCATGCTGATGTTCTTCTGGTTGCCCCTGTCAGGCTGGAGGTGTGTTGCACCAAGATCTTGCCACGTCTATCACTGGAAACAGTGTGGGGTTTTAATATCAGTTATACCTCTGAGGGTAAAATGTCCACTTCCTCCGATCCTCCCAGTCATACAGAGCACCTGAAGAGCTAGCGTGTGTCTCTCCATGCTGCTACCCCTTCAACTCTCATGTCTTCTCACCAGCCTAAGTGCCCTTTGTCCTGGAAGTATACACGGAATATCTCTTATCTCAAATGCTTAAGATAAGTATGTTTTAATTTGAGAGTATTGACATTACACAACCGGAGATCTTGAGGTTGCAAACCTAGTCTAAACACAAAACTTACTTGAATTTTCTGTGCACCTTGTCTGTGTATCCTGAAAGTAATTTTATGCAATATTTTTGTGTACCTGTATTTTTAAGTTTTTATCTATTTGTATATATATTTTTTGCAGGTACAGGGAACTTTAATGGCATTCAAGAGAGTAGGGCTCCCCTTGGGGGGGTGTGGAATGGAGCCTGTGAGGGGAGCCTCTCAGTGATGGGGGCTGAGCTGGGACAGAGATTCCAGCAGCTGAGGGCCACTCTCTTCCTCTCTGTCCTTGCTGGGGTGGGTGGTCCAGGGTTTCTTACTCCTTGGAAGTTCTGTAGGCCATGAGGTCCTCTACCCTGCCTCTGTAGCCTTCTTCTTTGTCATGCTAAGAAGTGAGCTTTACAAAGTTGTTGAGAGCAATGTTAGCCCCAATGTCAAAACTGGAAGAGTGGGCATCCCTGTTAAAGTGG
Source organism: Mus musculus (assembly GCF_000001635.26). Lineage (NCBI taxonomy): Eukaryota > Metazoa > Chordata > Mammalia > Rodentia > Muridae > Mus > Mus musculus. The sequence continues at coordinate 68,035,187 of NC_000077.6, forward strand.
CAGGGGACAGTCTGGTCCTCAGTGTAGCACAGGGTTCTCCTTAGTGGGCCCTCCAATACCTGATTCACCACCTTCTTGCTATCATAGTACTTGGCAGCTTTCTCCAGGTACAATGTCAGGTTCATGACTGACACACTGGGGGGGGGGGGCGGGTAGGAACATGGAAGGCCATGCTAATGAGCTTCCCATTCAGCTCTGGGATGGCCTTGCACACACACAGCCTTGGCAGTGCCAGTAGATACAGGGATGGCATTCAGCCCCACGTGTATCATGCCACAGCTTTCTAGTGGGACATTCACCGTCTTCTGGGTGGTAGTGATAGCATGGCCTGTGGTCATGAGTCCTTCACAGTGCTAGAGTTATCATGGATGACCTTAGTAGAGGGGCAGGGTGTGGTACTAAGCAGTTGGAGGTGCCATAGGCATTGCTGACACTTTTAAATGACTTGTCATACTATTCCTGGTTCACACCTGTCATGAGGCATCAGCAAAAGGGACAGAGATGATGACTCTTTTGGCTGTACCCCTCATATGACCCCTGGCCACCAGCATGACTCATCTGATGTTGGTGGGATCTCATTCCTGGCAATGTGTATGTAAGGGTGCACATGCCACAGTATGCATATGGAGGTTAGAGGAGAACGTTCAGGAATCAGCCTTGCTGTCCTTGCACTAGGTGAGCCCCTGGAGACTAAGCTCAAGTTTGGTGGAAGCACCTTTATCCACCGAGCCATGGCACTGGCCAGCACCTGAGTTTTGACCTAAGGTCAGGGGTGGAATTTTCTACTTTAAAAAAGCCAGCACTTAGAAAGCTTTGGATTGAGGGGCATTTGGATTTTATATTTCTGCTTAGGAATGTTCGATTTACCATACTTAATGTATCTTCCAAGGCGACTAAGGAGTTCAGTCCACCCTTTGGAAGTCGATGCCTCCCTGTTTTCCAAGGTCTTCTTGAACAGCCAGAATCTTTTTATGTTTGCATGTTTCCTCTACCCAGCTTTCGGCTTTTTACCTCTTAATGAGTCCTAGGGCATAAGAAGGGAAAAGAATGCCGGATGTACAGTGGTAAAGAGCAAGATTTTGGAATCGGATAGGCCCGCCCCGCCCATTCCCCAGCTGCGTGACTGAAGAGCGACAGGCTTAATCTTCCCAGGCGCTGCTCCCTTCCTTCCCTGAGAGAGGGGATGACGATCCCTGCCTCATGGGCTGAGAGCATCAAAGCAGACACACTCATGAAGATGCAGGCTTGGTGTGTCGGCTGCCCCTGTCAGTCCTGGGGGTCCCAGATACGATGGGGTGCTGTCGGGTTCTCAGACTCCGTGATGACAGGCGTGCTGCTGGAAGAAATGTTTGAACTGGCCTCTTTAAAGTTCAGTCTCTCCAGGTGATCCTGCACACCTGTGACATGGCTGATCTCAGGGTATAAATTTCCCGAGCACACAAAATTTCCTTGTCACCACGCACAGCTCATTCCTGATATTAGTCACTGAACTTGGAGCCTTCTGGTTTTGATTGGCTAGTCAGGGTTCACTGAGGCAAATTCTTTCCTGCGATCTCTCCATATGTTCAGGAAGGGGAGTGTCTGTGAGCTGCACAGCAGCAGTGTGCACCCGAGGCCAGGAGCCAGCAGTGTGTTGCCATTTTCAGTGAGTCCCAGTGGGCAGCTGGGCAGGGTGATTAATATTTTAGTATCTTTGTTCTTTCTGTCCGGTTATAACACCGAAGCTGTTTAAATCATGCTGAAAACAACAAGCCTGGCATTTCTCTGCTCTGAGCTCCCCCTCTTCCCCGACTCAAGTCAGAATCCTCAGCCTATGACCAAGGAAGTGTTTTGGGTAAGAAAGGATGGGAAAAGATGGACGACTCAGGGGAACAGGATGGTTCTCAGTAGCTTCATGTTGGAGAATGTATTCAAACCGAAGCCTTGAAGGCACGCCGGAAAGTGTTTGTGTAAGAGGGCCGCTTCTCATCAGAAGGCACTTCGTGTTTGGTGGCTGCTCCCAGGTCTGCTTCCTGAGCTCGGTTTGAACATTTATTATGTGCCTGCTTCTGACACTCTTCATTTGGGACACACACTTGAGATCTCTCAGCACATGCAGTCCTCCAGGAACCTCAGGGTTTAAGTATAACTTAGTGGAAGCCAGAGAGCAGAGAGCGTGGCTTGATTTCCTAATTCCTTTCCGTTCTCTCCTCTGGTTGGCCAGCAGTCATTTATTCAGCCTCCTCTGCATGAGGCTGTGAGCTAAGATTGAGATCTAAGGGTTGAACGTTATGGTTGATTTATAATCTGGATGTGCCTTAAACATTTGTCTTGCGTGGCAGCTTTTTAAAAATAAGTCTAACTGGATGGCATAATTAAAGATCATAATTTGAATACCTCAGAACCTTTAGATATTATGTTTTAAGATTTTTTTTTTATGTATGTAAGAATACTGTTGCTGTCTTCAGACACACCAGACCAGGGCATTGGATCTCATTACACATGGTTGTGAGCCACCATGTGGTTGCTGGGAATTGAACTCAGGACCTCTGGAAGTGCTCTTAACCACTGAGCCATCTCTCCAGCCCTGTAGAAGTCTTAAAAAAACAAACAAACAAACAAAAAAACCCTAACTACCTTTTGTTGACAGACGTCTTTCTGCAGTTGCTGACCTTTAACAATAAGACTTAGACAATAGAATATATTTTGTAACTGTCTCAAAGCAGAATATTTCAACCTTATGATAAATAAAATCATTGAATTTGAATCAGCAAAGAGAAATTAGATTAATTGGGAAGAAAAACTTAATACAAAAGAAAACATATGAAATAGATTGCCTGGAACCTTACTTCTATGGTAGGAAGACAAAGCCCCCATGACCGTTGTTCTTAGTAACAGGAGGTGAAGGATTTGATCATGACAGCTCCTTACACATCAGTGCCTGCCCCATTTGACAGGTGAGAAAACAGACTTCGAGACTTGAGACTTGCGTAGGCACACATGGCTAATAAATGGCCCTGCTCCAGCAGGAGATTGTTTATTTACTTCTTGGTGCAGCCATCTATTTCTCTAAGTAGATCTCTGCCTGTAGGCTGAGTGGATTCTTTGAACATTACAAGGCTATGTCCCCATCTGGCACCTTGGCAGTATGACCAGCCCCTTAGCTTCTAGATGGCTCTCTGCATATCTCAGCTTATCCCTGCCCAAATGCAAGGGAGTCTAGAATAAGTCCCCAGCAGCTCCTTCCCATATTCTCCATTAGGACATGATCTTTACCCCTGGAGTTGTTTGTTTGTTGGGTGTTTTACCAGCTCCTGTGCCTTGTCCTAATGGAAATTCTTGAAAAGAGAAAAGGTCATGTTTTTTGTTTCCTCATAGACTTTGTGCCTCCATGTGTAAGCCAACTTTCTACCACTGATGGTATACCCGAGAGCATCAGCTTACAAAGAGAAAAGCCTTATTTAGACTCCTAGTTTTAGAGGTGCCAAGCCATAGTCAACTGGGCTTTGTTGCTTCAGGTCTGTGGTGAGACTGTATTTCACGGCACGAGCACATGGCAGAATGAATGAACCTGTCCCTTGATGAGTCAAGAATCAGTGAGAAAGAAGAGAGAAACTAGGTCCCCACAGTTCCTTTCAGAGGTGTACTGTCATTGGCTTCAATCCTCAAAGCTACCTGGGAACAGGACCTTCACACGCTGAACTTGGGGGACAGTTGACCAAACCATTTCAGATTTGCTAGCTGCTGCATTGTCTCCATTGGCTCCCTCTGGGGCTCCCTGCAGACGCCTCTCAGCATCTGGTTTCTTTACATAAAGACTTTATAGTAGGCTCCCTGTATGGCTAAGCCAGACACCTCTCTGTGCAATCTCTATGGAAGCAGCCACTGCGTTATGTTTCCTCAGGTCTGTAGTCCACCCGGTTCAGTGGGCACTGTAGATCCATACTTTGTCCTTGCACTGACCTTTAGGATTTCTCCGATGCTATCAGAGAACACAAATTTATGTCTTCTTGACACTGATTTGGTTTCTGTCTCTACCTCCCAATGGAATAATGTAGTAATAATTTCCTAAGACAATCCAGTCAGAATCTAGGGACGGTGCTAGATGTAGGGTGAAGATGTCCTTGGGAAAAGCCCTATGTGATTCTGATACACAGGCCTCCCACCCCACCTACAGAAATTGCCCTGTGCAGTGCCTCCATCCCCACAGTGGCCCCATGTGGCACTGTGCACATCAGCTTGTATTTTGAGTTGGGGGTCATTGCTTCTATCCATCAAAGAATGTAGCATATTTTCAGGAGCAGTGTTTATGTTGAAAAAGGTACTACACACTTTGAACAACTCTCATTTCAATTGGGAAGATTGTTGCTTATAAAAAAATAATTTTAAGACTTAGAGATTAGTGCTGTCATCAAGATTGGAATGCTGTGGAAAGGCCACATGCCCCTCAAAAGCAGGGATGGGCAATATTTTTCTTCACTAGGCTGTTAAGTCATAGAAAATGATAAACCACAGTTGATGACCAACTTAACGATTTTGATGATGGTAAATTAACTTAATCTTCACATTGACCTAATAAACTTGGTACTGTTATTAATAGTTAGGGAGAGTGAAGCTGAGGGCAGTTAAGTAATTATGTCCTGTCGAATCTGGATTTGACCCAAGATCCATTTGCTGACAAAGTATGTTTTATTTTTAGATTTATTTTTATATGTGACCTCTGTGTGTGTGTGTGTGTGTGTGTGTGTGTGTGTGTGTGTGTGTATGTGCTTGTCTGTCTGTCTATGTCTGCATGTTACCTCTGCAGGTACTTATGGGGGCAGAAGGAGGGCGTCAGATGTCTTAGAGCTACAGTTGTAGCCCAACATGGGTGCTAGGAACTGAACTCCAATCATCTGAGAGCAACAAGTGCTTTTAACTGCTGGGCTGTCATCTCTCTAGCCCTGGAAGATGGGGGGGGGAGAGAGAAATAGAGAGAGAGAGAGAGAGAGAGAGAGGGAGCAAGTGTATGCATATGGTGGCTAAAGGGTGAGCTCAGGTTCTTTCCTCAACACCTCTGCTTTTCCATTCTGCATCATGCAGTAAGGCAGGTCTCTTGATTGATACTCAGGGCTCACCAATTCAACTAGTCTAGCCAGCTTACTACTGGGAATTCTTGTCTCTGTCTCCTGATTGCAGGCAGGATGCTTACACTCACCCAGCATTTATATGGGTGCTAGAGATCTCATCTCAGGTCCATATGTTTGCATGGCAAATGTTTTACCCACTGGGCCATCTCCCCAGCTTCAAGCATTAGACAGAATTACTTCATCAATACTTATTGTAAATGTGACAAGACAGTGCCCCCCCCGTCTCTGTCTCTGTCTCTGTCTCTGTCTCTCTCTCTCTCTCTCTCTCTCTCTCTCTCTCTGTTCTTTTGTAAAAGGGTCTCATGTAGTTCAGGCTGGCCTGGAACTCAATTATGCAGTCGTGGATGACCTTAAACTTCTAATCTTCCTGTCTCTGCCTTTCAAATGCTAGGATAAAAGTTATGTACTGCTTTCTCTTCAATGTAATAATTCTACTTAAGAGACATTGGAAAGCAAATATAATTGCATGTTTGTCTACCTTTACCCTATAAAAGGATGGGAGTAACAGCAACACCTAGGAACTAGTAGGGCTTGCTATGGTTAATATGAAGGGAACACATAATAAAAGCACAATAGGCAGTACTAAAGTATCAAAGCTTTTTTTTTTTTAAAGTGTATTCTATAGCATAGGCACCTCCTTTATCATTCCCAAGGATGTACTACAACTATGAAATGAAGATACTGCCATGGGCTTCATGGAATGGCTGTCCGTGTGTCCTTCACTAAGCTGTCGGTTGTCAGTCAGCTTCATGTACAGCCTTCCCAGCATCCCCTGGAGATGCTGAAGCAGGAGTCTGCCTTGTCTGTTTTGTTAAGCCATGCTTGCAGGAACTACGCTAGAGCAGTGGTTTTCAACCTGTGCATTCAGACCTGTGGGGTGGAGGGCGGTGTCAAACAACCCTTTCATAGGGGTAGCCTAAGACCATGGAAAACACAGATTTTTATGTTAACTATTCATAACAGTAGCAAAATTACAGTTAGGAAATAGTAACAAAAATGCTTTTATGGCTGAGGTCACCACAACTTGGGGAACTGCATTAAAAGGTCACAGCAGTAGGGAGGTTGAGAACCGGTGCTTTAAAGATGCTGTGGTCCTGGAAGACAGGAGTGTTGCCTGCTTCCCCTTGCTCCCTGGGCTTCCTGTCTGCATCACTCTGCAATGCTGCCTCTTTCACACTGGCAGAAGCCCTCACCCTACTCAGCTGCCCTCATCCTTCTCAGAAGCCCTCACCCTCTTCAGAAGCATTCTCGCTAGCTCTTTATTTTCACCGCAAACCTTTCCTTCATTTTTCAGACCTGAACCACACCTCGGATATGTGGAGAGTCTTTTCTTTTTTTCTCCCCTCTGTATCTAGTTAACAGTTCTCTGTACTAAACTTTTCTCTTATAAAAGCAATTGGTGGGAATTCTGCCTCTTCACTGGACCCTGACTGATAAGCCTGTAAGACTCAGGCTTGTGCTGCTCAGCTTCCGTTTCACAGTTACTGTCTTCATCTGAGGGAGCTGTTCCCCTCCGCAGCTGCGACGCTGTGCTTAGATGCTGTGGGGATGCTGCCCTTCAGACAGGCTTCAAGGGCAAGAACATGCTGACAAACTCATCTTACATCTCTGATGTGCTTTCTTGGATCTGTAGGGTGGACTTCCTCGGTGTTGATTCCCTCTGAAAGCATTGCCACAACGTGGAAGAGTACCGTTTTGATAGACAATAGAGTTTGTTTCTCTTTGGTCCCCGATAGGATGTACCTCCATCTCCATTTATGGTAATGCAGTCATCCTTTGGTAGCATGAGGGATTGCTTCCAGGACCCCCACAGATACCAAAGTCTGGAAATGTTCAAGTCCTTGTATAGATGCTGAAGCATCTGCATATGACTTGTGTGTATCTCTCTGTACGTTTTCAGTATCTACTACAGTGTAAACATAAAAGTGGTTGTTATGCTGGATCATCTGTACAGCAACGACATTGACAAAAGCCCCAACACCTTCATTACGATGTGGGTTGTTTTTTTTTGTTTTTGTTTTTCTGTTAATTTTCCATCTAAAGCTGGTTGAATTGATACTGTGGGCTGACTGTAGTCATCGATACAGAAACTGTGAGCTGACTACATAGGAAGCTTCTAGCCGAGCATTGGTTTATAAGTGAAGTTTGAGTAATGCCTCCCTCTCAGGTTGCTGAGAGCGTGAGATGACACATAAGCCATCTAGCACAGTACTGGGCCTGTAAAGAGTAACACCTTCCCTTCATGGTACTTGCTGCTCTGTGATCTACAGGGAGGTCAACTCTGACAACTAGACTAAATTATTAATTCAAAAATATTTTTTTGTTGTTGTAAAAAAATAGTGGTGGGGGGAGGCTAACTGATATGCAGGCAACTGCATAGCAAGTGATCCTCTCTTGGACTTCTTGCAGAAGTCTCTTCTTTTTAAAGAAAGATGTGTAAGAAAGAATTGGCTTGTCTCGTGTCTTCTGGAAGGTGTGTCTGCCTGAGAGCCGGAAGCTAATTATGTCAGGAACCAGCAAAGAAACTCCCCTGAAGGTAAAGATGTCACTGAAGTCAGGGGAGCACATCAATGGTGGTTGGCAGAATGCTTTAACCAGGATGCCTACATCTTCCCCTCTAAAACCCATGGACAGCTGTCTACATGGCCAAAGAGCCTTTCCGTCCAGGGGTGGCGACGTGTGCTAGGATCCCATAGTTGAGGAGGCTGAGGCAGGGGAGGGTGAATTGAAGGCTGTGGTTACATGGAAGACCCCATCTGAAAAACAACAAAATGAAGAGCTTTGTACATGTGACTCAAGGCATGGGGGCCTGAGTTGGGAAGATTGGCTTGGTCATCTCATGGCTCAATGCCATAGAGCAGTTCTTAGACGTGGAAGATGGCAGTTGGACAGTTGTGATGTCTAGTGGGCCCACTGACATCACAGCGGTCTTTAGAAGTAGAAAAGATGGAAAGATGGATCAGTGGTTAAGAGTGTGAGCTGCTCTTCCAGAGGGCCCAAGTGTAGTTCCCAGTGTCTGCTTTGTGCGGCTCACAAACACCTCTGACTTCAGCTCCCGGAAACCCAACCTCCTCTTCTAGACTTGGGAGTACCTGCACTTTATATGAACATTCCCACGTATAAACACACACAAACACATAACTAAAACAATGAATCTTGTCTTAAAATGGACAGTCAGCATGAGATTAATTTGATGTGAGAAGGACTTGTCCAATCACTGCTGGCTTGAAGGTATTTGGGGAGGGTTCTGGGAACCAGTAAAGGGGAAGAAATGGCTTCTCCCCTAAAGCTTCTAGGAAGCAATAGACATGTGGATGCTGACCACGTGAGACCTGGCATCAGACTGCCCACCTCCCTCAAGTGAGGTGATAAATTTGTGTGGATTTAGCCATTTAATCAGTGGTAATTTGTTGCCACAGCAGGAGGAGGCTGATGTAGATGAAAGGAGCCTGGGTACTTCATGCCTTCCTCGCCCTCCCAATCAGCCATCCCCAGGGGCACTTCATGTTGCTGCCATGTGAGACAATTGACATGGTGTTTAATCTACTTTGAGTCAGGTTTTTCTACTTCTAACCCAAATTGTCCTGTGCATGATCCTTCCGTGTTTAGCAGAGCACCCTGTATTGGCCAGACGGTACGTGAGTATTCACTGGGTAGTTAAAGAGAGGTTAGTGAGAAAAGAATCTCAGAATCCTCATCTGAAAAAGCACTGCTGCTTTCTGATTCAGAGTATGTATGATAACTCTTTTCAAATAAAACACAAAGGGTGCTTGGAAGGATGGATAAATTATTTGAATGCCGAGATGGCTGGGAGACCAGCAGGTGCACTTTCAAATTGCCAGACTCATTTCCTATTGTGACCTCCAGGCTTCCAAATTCTCCTCTCCGAAATAGCATTTCAGCAGGCCCTGCAAACACGCCAAGAAGTGATTATTTTTACAAATCCAGATGATTTCCTAATTTTGGATCACTCAGGCAGAGGTAGAAATGAAGGGGAACATGGACTGTTTTTCCATCTCCGCAGAGTGGGAACAGACGAGAACTGGCTTTAAACAAATGTTGCTGACAACCGCAGCCGTGGTTATCATCGGACAGCTGTTCAGTGGCCTCTGTGAACTCAGCTGGAGGCCCAGCCCAGCTCAAGACGTGAAGGGCCAAAGGTCAAATGCTATTTCAGTTGGTTTCCAATGCTTCCCTCCACCACTTCTGGGGTTCGAATTAATTTTGTAGTTTCTGTTCCAAAGACCTTGGTAAGGCTCACAATCGCCCTCTACGATCCCTTGATTTGCTCCGCCACCCCCCACCCCACCTAGTGTACTTGTCCAGTCTTGACTCTCTTCTCTCTCTCTCAGTCTATTTTTCTAAAGTTAGTTCATGACCTCGGGAAAGTAGAATTCCTCTTAGTGCCAGGTCCAGCCACTGCCTAGCTACTGTGGGTTCTGATCAACTAATGGCCTAATGGCTTTGCTCGTGAGCATGCCCACCAAGATTTCAATCTTCCATGCTATGTGGTTCTAATGTTAGCGTGGGCAGGGTTTGCTGGGAACTCTGAACTGGGCTGCCATATCCAAGCTGGGTGGTGAGCTCCTTCGCTGCTCGGTATCTGACCTGGTCTCTCACAGGATCAGTTCTCAGAAGTTCAGATGTTGCAGACTTTCTTTTCCAGTAGTGAGCTAGAAAGGTTTCTAAGAGATTTTGAGAGATGGAGGACTGTAGGGCTAGCACACACTGCGGAAGACATAGCACACTGTCAGCCATCTGCAAAGCACTCTGATTGCATTGCTGGTATTTCTGTGTTCTTGTTTATTTATTTGAATGTTTCCTATTTTCTGATTTATGTATTTATTTGTGTCTTTGTTTATTTATTTATTTACATCCTGATTGCAACCCCCTCCCTCTTCTCTTCCCAATCCCAGCCTCACAAACCCCTCACCCCATTACCTTCTCTCCTCATCAAAGAAGGAGAAGGCCCCCTAGGTACCACCCCATCCTGGGACTAAGGGCGTATCCTCTCCCACTAAGGCCAGATAAGACAAGGGGAAGGGGATCCAAAGACAGGCAACAGAGTCATAGCCCCCGCTCCAGTTGTTAGGCAACCCACATGAAGACCACTCTGAACATCTGATACAAATGTGTGATGGGCCCAGGTCCAGCTCCTGTATGCTCTTTTGTTGGTGGTTCAGTCTCTGTGAGCCCCCAAGGGCACAGATTAGTTGACTGTAGGTCTTCCTGTGGTGTCCTTGACTCTTCCGGCTCCCGCAATCCTAGCCCCCACTCTTCCACAAGACTCCCAAAGCTCCGCCTTAAAGTTTGGCTGCGTGTCTTTGCATCCATTTCTATCAGCTGCTGGATGAAGCCTTTCAGAGGACAGATGTACATAAAGTGGGGGGAATAGAACCAGCCATTTCACGTGTTAATGGGCAGGACAAAGGCTCCTGCACAAAGCATGCTTGGAGCACGTGGGGTAAAAAATGGCTAGATCAGAATAAAATATCAGGAAACAGATCAGAGCCAAGTACAGTTACTGGCATTGAGTCATACCAGCTTGGTATGTATAAGGTAATCAGACTTCCTTGTAACATGTCTTAGGGTTAGATATTATTGTATTGCACACACACAGAGAGAGAGAGAGAGAGAGAGAGAGAGAGAGAGAGAGAGAGAGAGAGAGAAGAGTTTATGCACTCAGTGTTAAGAGGAACAGACTGCAGTGAGCACATGATATGTGAACTGTATCATGCTAAGGCAGAAATATTTATATTTAATTGGATTAAGAGAAGAGCATAAAGCTCTCAGGCCACATCAGAAAAGTTTCTATTGTGCATGGTGGTTAGCGAAGATGTTCATAACTAGTCAGTGTACAGAGAAAATTCATCTGTGGAGTGCTCAGCCACAGTGGGATATCCACGTCACACGAAGCTTGGGGACCTCGTGGGCAAGTAGTCAGCTTGTAAGGACCAGAGGCCTGAGAGGACTGGCGGGAAACAGTAAGGCCTTTGCACTCCTGAACTTACCAGCAGCTGCAGTTACCTGCGGGAGACCTGCAGGAGAGCAAGCCAGTCAGCACTGCAGCATGAGATGTGTGTGCCTCATGAGCCCCACCTCTAACTGAGCATCTGTGGATAGTTGATGACTTCCGGGAGCAGAAGACACTGCTTATCTAATGGCAAATGAGAGGGGAAAAAAGGGACAGGAGATGCATGGAGCTCCCAGGTCTACAAGGGATGACTTAACTCAGTGACTTAACTTCATTCTGTCTGGTCACACAGCTTAAGGCTTTCACCCCTTCCCAATGGTGCCCTGGGTTGGGGACCAAGCATGTGGGCTCTTGGGAGACATTGGGATTCTAATGATGTTTACTGGGTGCAAAGCACATAATATTTTCAGTATTATGAGGCATGAGCCGCTATAAATTCTGCTGGAGGCCATCTTTATTACCAGAGGGACATATTTAGAAAAATAAGAAATTACTGTACCCAGGGGAGTAGATTACAGTTGTATTAAACATGGATAGGCCATGCGTAAGGTCTCAAGCAGGGTTGATTTTCTCTGTAGATTGAACACTTAGTAATGAAGCATGAGATGAAAGCACACTGGTGAGGGTGACCCTGTTTGTCTCTTCAGTGAGATATTGCAACCAACCTCTGATTACTTTGAGTCAGTCTGGAAGAAGTTAATTCAGAAGAGAAGTGCTGGAGGGACGGGAGGGGAGGGCTAGCAGAAACACTGGAGTGTATTTTAAAATCATGGACCAGAAGCTTTGCCGCATTAAGTTTGTGTTAGGTACTACTGCTGCTTGCAGAGGACAGCAGGAGGCAGTGTTGTTCATCCCGGGTTCCTGGCTCTGAGTGAAGGGCTGAGCACAGGCTGTGTGTTGGACAGATGATATGGGGTGGGTAGAAGGCCCCAGCTTTGATGGAGGAAGGTCACAAGGTCTTGTTTCAGGATGTTAGCTGGACTTTACTGGTGACTTAGAGCAGATACAGAGTCCTGTGATACCACTTATGAGAACATCTGCTGCACAAATGGAAAGAAGATCCTGATTTGAAATTAATCAGGAGGTTCTGTCATCCCCAGACGTCATGCTGGCCTTTGCAGGAATGATCAGACCAATCAGATTTACAGAAACAGAAACAAATCACCCGTTTATGTGCTGCTAGATGCAAATATGCCTGTGAGTAATAATAATAATAATAATATCCTCACTGGAGAATCTGAAGGCATGTAAATCATTAAAGTATTAAACTTATCATTTTTGATGCTAGGTATGCTGATTTAGAATTTATAGCTAATTTCATCCTTTTTAGGGAATGTTTCGTGCTCAGATAAACATATGTAATCAAGACAGAACAACTGTGTTCCCCAGAAAGTTCTCTCAGACCCTTTTGTGTCCATCCTGCTCGCCATGCCCAGTGTCTAGGCATTACTGGTTGTTTTCTGTCTGCATAGTCGTGCCTTTTCTAAAGTGAAATATAAACATAGTTAAGAAACCTGTCACTTGTTGGACCTGGTGCATGTGCATTCTAGATCCATCCATGGGTTGCGTGTATTTGACCATCTATTGCCTTTTATTAGTGAGGAATATTCCCACAGTGTGAAGGCAGCAGTTTGATTCCCCATCTACCATTAAAAGGACGGCAGTCAGAGCAATTTACACCAAAGTGCATACCCATTTGTATTAGGGTGTCCGGGTGAACAAATGTATTGGGTAGGATTGTTGGATTCTATGATAAGCATGTATTTCTCCTATAATGACTTTTCCAGAGTAGCAGAGGCCATTCCCATGTATATGAAGACGGGATGTATGTGCGTAGTGGCTGTGTGGAATAGAGTCCTACCTTGGATAGTTGTCATATAGAGTTGTGTCTTGGGACGTTGTTCCTTGAGAACTGTCCACCCCATTTTTAAAAACAGGATATCTCACAGGAACCTGAGGCTCATTAGTTAGGGTAGGCTCGCTGGTCAGTGATTATCAGAGATCTCCCTGTCTCTCTTTCTCCAGTACTTTGATTGCAAGTGTGAGCCATCATACATGAATTCCGAGGCTTGAACTCAAGTTCTTGTGTTTATGCTTCAGATACGTTGCAGACTGAAGCATTGCCGAGGCCCCGTTCTTAGCATCTCGTTAATACATTTTATAGTGTAAAGTGTCCTTGCCTTTCCAAAGTGCACAGCCTCCTTTTAAGTAACTATAGTTTTGTAGTAAGGCCATTTTGGAAAATGATCGGAGTCAGTTCTTACTATTTGTGGTGGTTATCGTGTGTAAAGTCTCCATGAACACTGCATTAGTTGACACCATGCCACTGTTCTTAGGGGGATGGGAGGTTAGATTCATAGAACCATGTTTTAGTCAACCATTTAATAAGTAATCTTGCTTTCATTGTGTTTCTGTTTGTGTCACTGTAGATAAAGAAATTAGTTTGCCACGTGAGGACTAGCTCTATGAAACACATTAAATCTCAAACTGGGCATGGGGGTGTGCGTCTTTAATTCTGGCACTCAGAAAGCAGAGGCAGATGGATCCCAGTGAGTTCAAGGCTAGCCTGGTCTCCATAGTGAACTTGAGGCTAGCCAGGGCTTCATCCTTAGAAAGCTATCTAAAAACAAACAACAAACAAACAAAACAACCTACTTCAAATCTTTCCTTCCATATTTCACACACTAGTGCAGACTTACACTTTTGCTTTTATGTTCAAAAATCTTCAGTGGCAGTGAAGCATAGCAACAAGAACACACACACTCAATTCTTATAAAGTAATGTAAATGCTGAGACCCAAATTTTGTCATACTACTAGCTGTAGAGTATGTGTTTAATATTCAGAGACAGATTAATGCACTTTCCAAACCTCCTTTGCTGGCAAGTAATTAGAAGTTTTCTAGATTGACTGCCAATATGATATAGGTCCCAAAGAAATCACTTCTCTTTTCCGAGACAGGACAATAAATTGGTTTTCCTGAATATACTGGGTAAAGAATCCGAGTTCTTGACCTTGAATATTTCATTGGTCGTGCTGTATGCAGTGGGGACCAGAATGACATTCGCTGAAATGCCTGAGATTTATAACATAATAGCTTGAGCATATGTGCCAAGAAATAGAAATCTTAAACCCTATCAAATCAAGATTAATTACCTATTAAAATGCTAACACGTAGCGTAGTTCACTCAGTGTAACAGGCCTGCTCCCCGAGTATATTGTTACAAAGCACACCAGCTCAGCTGCTACCCGGAACCTCCCGTGTCCCATCTCACCACTGGCGGTGGGTGAAGCATGCTGCCCAGTCATTCTTCTCCGGGTGGCTCTGGCTCCTGCTCAGGACCTTTCCACCACAAAGCGCATGCTGCTCTCTGGAAACTGAGAAATTCCCTGGCTTTGTACTGCTGCCAAAAGCCTGTTGCTTCCCTCATCATTAACCACTCCATATCTATCCCTTTCTCGCTTGGTGGACAGTAACCCACACAGCGCTCCCATGACAAGGAAAACAGTAGTTTGCTTCCCCTCCTACAAGCCTTGAAAAAATGGATCCCATGGGCGGAATCTCTTCTTGCTGTTCAGCTTTCCTTTGCATTCATGGTTTCAACTGTTGTCCAGGTGGCAGTGCCAGAAATGTGTGGGGAAAACGCTCATGAGATCATCTCACCAACCCTGCCGCTAGACTCCAACAGCAAGTCATGGCGTTGCTAAGTTGGCTTCTAATGAATGGTCAGTCAGCAAATATTTAGTGAGAATCTATTATGTGGCCAACTCTCTTCTGGGCTTGGTGACACCAAGAATGGAGGGTAAGATTGTCCCTGACCCTGAGCAGCTATTCTTCTTTCTTATGCTAAATGGCTGTAGTTCAAATATCCTGTATTAGAACACAATGGGAAAGAAGTGCTGGATCAGGGATCGAGATAAATAGCAGCATATTTAAACTATCATCATTCTTTAAAAAGTCGGCCAGGGTGTTTGAAAAGTGTTCTGTTAAAAAAAAAAGAAGATAAAGTACAACCTTTTGAAAATTTTAATATCTCAAATTTATGCAAAGTCAAACATATTACAGGCTTTTCAAATTCACACCTTATACATCAGTTTCCTTCAACAAGCAATTATGCCTCAGCTCCTTGCATAGCACTTCTGTGTTCTTGGCCTTGTGGGTCATTACCATGCTCCACATTCTGAAGGACACCCAGCACATGTCCTTTTGTGAGATCCAGGACCGTCTAGCTACAAATGGTGTGACAAGCTGCACCTCTTCATTTGTTTTTACAAAACAAACTCTGCGGCACTGACGTGAAATATCATGTCTTTCCTTTCTCACTCTCAGTGGGAGAAGGGGGAAGAGAAGTTCCTTCGTCATTCTCTTTGTGGATTTTGGCTTTCTTTGGGAAGTGCCAATACGCATTCATTTTTTATGTTGTTCAGGAAAGCTGTAAGCCGTCTTCTAAGCCACAAAGCAAACTCAGTCCCGAAGGGTTCTCCAAGTGCAGGTCAGAAAGGTGGGACGCTTTGTTTTTCTAGGCAGAGAGAGCATGTATAATACACTTGCAACCTGCTTAGCTTCCCGGGCCCTCTACGTGAGCCAGCTTCTCTGCTAAGGAACCCCACATCAATCTGTCACTGGTGGTCAGCGGAGCAGCGAAGAGCCAGTGTTCTGTGAACCGACGTTGGAATGACTTGCCTCCCAGCCGGTGATCAATCTGTGCTGGACAGCAACGTGTTTGCCTCTACAAACGAGCTGGGCCCCTCTGCCACATATCTCTGCCAACTTTTGAAAGAAAGAGTCTGTTTCAGTTCTTTTGGGGGTAAAGACAAAAGACCCGTCTCTCTTTACACAACCAGCTATTGAACTGTCCACACAAAGATTCACAGCCAGTATCCTACAAAAAATTGTTTTGAGAAGCCAGGAAGTTATCAAAAAGCCATGGGGGGGGTGGGGGGGGTATAGGTAGTATGAATATGCACACATACCTAACAGAGTAAACATCTGTTTTTCTTCAGCAAAGATGATGTGCTCATGATGCTAGATGCTCCGTTCCTGGGAAGTTCTTAGGTAAATATAGAAAGACTCTGATTCTGGAGTTCAGAGTTCAGGATGCTAGTTGACTTCTCTCTGCTCCAGTTGAAGGCAGTGCTGTGAAAATATAGTCATCTTTGCCTGAGGCTTATCATGATCATTGTGGGCCACAGAGCGAAGGGCCCATGCTGCTGAGTGACTCACGTTTCTACCAAGTCATTGCTACAGGGAGCACTGACTGGCGCTCTCGCCAGCTGCCAACACTGAAGGTTTTTCTTGTAGTTCACTGTGGCAGAGTGGGGCTTGGATAACCCAGCAAGCATGGTCAGTAGCCAGACTTGGATTTGGTAGAAGTGGGAAGTAACAGAGGTAGGCAGACAGAAAGTAGATGACTAGGGAGAACTTCCTGTGCCCAGTAAGCCATGGTACCTGCAGGGTAGGGGTGAATCCAGGCCAACAGAAGTAGATGATAGCAAAGTGGAAAACTTGGAAGTTCCCAAAGAAAAGTGTGTGTTTGGTGGAGAGTTAGAAACCACAGCTGTTGGTTAACCAGATGGCCCGCTGGGTAAACAGATTGCTCGGTTGTCATTTAGTAGAACAATATAAAGAACATAGATGTTTTTGTCTTTTATGGTAGATAAGTTCCTTGTTTCTCCTTAGAGAGCACAACTCTCTAGACCCAGGGAGGAACCAGTAGAGAGGACACAGATGAGTCTGGAAGAAGGAAGTTATTTGGGCCTTACACTGCTACTCAGCTGGGCCCCTGTGACCGTGGAAGGTTCATAGATGAACCTAATGGACCCTTCCAAAAGCAAACTTTGTGAACCCAGAGGAGACTAAACTCTGTGGCCACATTTGACGATCCCTTGGGATGGGAACTGTGTGTGATCCTTTCTTTTTAATGCTCTCTACTTACACAAAGTAGGAGATGATTTCTGATGGACGAGTAATTTGATGTTTGATTCCATTCTGGCACAGAGAAAAGAACTCAAAGCTCTAAGCTGCTTCAGTAACTAAGTTAATGAGTTAGCCCCAAACACAGATAGTCTCAACTCAAGAATTCTGATGTTGCCCTCTTAAGTGTGATATACAACCTTCTAGTCTTCAAGCCTCTCTCTGAGGGTGGTGTGCAAGGACATACTACAGAAGGCTTATTATCTTCTTTAACATTAATGGCCACCCCTGCTCGGATATTTTCAGGCACCCAAGTAATTCTTTCTAGTCCCAATTAGCTCTTTTTAAAAATAACATTTTAAATTTATTCTTCAAAAATGTTAACACCAGGCATGGTGACATATGCCTTAATCCTAAGCACTTGGAAGTCAGAGGCAGGTAGATCTCTGAGTTCTAAGCCAGCCTGGTCTATGCAATGAGTTCCAGGACAACCAGGGCTACATAGTGAGAGCCTGTCTCACAAGCAAACAAGTAAAAGGAAGAATGATTTCATGCATATGCACAATGTACCCCTTCTGTCTTCCCTTTCCAAGCCCCCAGACACCTCCAACACATTCTCTTAAAAAGACAAGAGACCTCATGGAGGAGGCCCATAAGTTCGACTTTTGTCGGCCACACCTACAAAGGAAAACAAAAGTACTTTCCCTCCTTCTGAAGCCATCGGCTGCTCCTAGTTCCTCAGCTTGAGGTGGGGTCTCATGAGCTTTTCCTCGGCCATGTTGGAATTTTGATTGCTTTGCTCTCATGTAGATTTTATGTATGTAATTACAGCTAACGTGAGTTCATGAGCAGAGCAGCCATGGTATGTCTAGAAGACCACATTTCACAGGACTTGCCTTATTCTACACCTCTTATACTCTTTCCGACCTCCCTTCTGTGGTGTTTCTTGAGCCTCGGGGGAGAGAATGTAGATGCCCTATTTAGGACTAAGTAGTCACAGTCACTTCTTCTCAGCATTTTGACCAGTCATGAGTGTCTGCATTGACCACTGCCCATCTCAAAAAGGAAACTTTTTTTGACTAAGATCAAGAGAAGCACAAATCTACGAGTGTAAATACATATTTAGAAGCAGTTTGACAGGATAACCATTTGGTGCCTATGGCCATACCACCCTGAACACACCCAATCTCATCTGATCTTGGAAGATAAACCATTTGGCAAAACAACAGCAAACACTAGTAAGTTTCCCCACGGGCCCACGACTTCCCCAGCTCTAGGCTTTTGACCAAGTCTTTAGCACTGGGCATGAATTCTCTCCCATGGAGCAGGCCTCTGAAAGTGGCCTTCAACCGCCATGCCACTATTGTACATTTGCCTGGAAGGTCAAGATTGTAGTTTTCAGGGTCAAGCACAGGGTAAACTATTGATGTCTCTTCTTCCCCACTGGCCAGTATATCACCTTCTGGCACTGTGAAAGCTGGCCAGAAGAGAGGAAGTTTCCTGGGAGATGGATTTTTCTGTGTCCTGAGTAAAGCAGTGTTATATCTACTAGGATAGGCAATTGGAACCAATAGTGTTCTAGTTTCATTTCTATTGCTGTGGTAAAATACCATGACAAAAAAGCCACTTAGAGGTTTGCCTTACAATATTCCATCATTGTGGGGAAGCCAAGGGAGGAACTTAAAATAGCAGTCACGTTATAGCCAAGAACAGAGAGTACGTTTATGAATGCCTATTTGTTTGCTTGTGCTTAGCTCAATTTCTTCACTCTTAAACAATTTGAGACCACCTTGCCTAAGGAATGGTGCCACCAACAGTGGACTGGGTCTTTCAACATCAATTAACTTAATTAAGAGAATCCTACATAGACATGCCCACGGGCCAACCCAATGTAGATAATCCTTCTGTGAAATTACCTAGCCAGATAAATCTTGCTTCTATCACAATAAGTAGCAATATAGTAAGTAGCCTGTGTTGTTTTGGAGCCCTCTGGGGCCTACCTAGCCAGTACCTCCAATAGGGAGGTATCTCATGCCTTGCACTAAGATTTCTAATTAATAACCCATGTCTTCTGGGAACAGCATTATGCACTCATGTAAGGTACCTCTACTTCTGCTTAAACTTACCTCCTTAAAGCTCTTTTATAAAAAAAAAATGCATTTGTTTGTTTGCTTGCTTGCCTTATTTGTGTGTATGTGAAGGGATGGGCAGATGTGTACCATGGCAAGTGTGTGGAGGTCAGACGACAGCTGGTGGAAGTCAGTTATACTCTTCTGTGGTGTAGTTCCTGGAATTAAAATCAGATCTTCCGGCTTGGTGGTAAGCTAAAACATCTTGCTGGCTATCAGTCAGCTCTTTTGTTTTTGAAATTAAGTATCTCAGTCTTTAATCAGGTTTCCAAATCCCACTGACTCTTGAGTGTAAATTAACTCCCTTTAGCATTTATGTCCAGAGATGTTGAATCACTGATGCTCATTTCCTTGACATCCCTAGTTAAGCATCTTAAATCTTGAGACGCATCTTATATCCTTAGGAGTCTGAGCTGTTGAAGTCCACCACTGACACCTGTCACCACCACCATTCACCCTTTTTGCTCCAAAATGACAACTTAGGCTTACATAAAGACAAACAAGGTGTAAATTGATATAAGTGAAGCCAGATGTGTTGGCTGGCTCACATATAATCTTGGCACTTGGAAGGTTGAAGCAGGAGGATTGCTCATTCTACACTAGTCTGAGCTACATAGAGTACTCCAAGTTAGCCTCTGATATATATTGGGGCCTTTCTCAAAGAAAATCTTTGTTTTTATGATAAAGAAAACATGACTTTAGAGTAATGGACTTTTGTAGGGTTGAGGGAAAATGCAGGGAAACCAATCCAGAGATGGTTTGAAGTAGTTCAGTTATAAGACGGTGCTGGCCTAAACCGGAGTATTTTAAGCAAGATAAGAGAGCTGTCAGATCTGATAGGAAGTATTATTAGTAGGACAAAGTGGTTAGTTGAATTCTGATTGGTACAATAAATGACAATGCCATTCATGGTCCAGGAGACCAGGAAAGAGGAACACATGGAGATGAAATGAAGAGGCCATTGAGTTCAAGGATGCCCGAGGTCATCTTAGTTATTTCAAAGATAGTATGCTCCTTTGGAGGCCGAAGTTCAAGCAAGAACTATGCCCAGAACTATAGGTATGAATCAAGCCATGGTAATAAATTAGAAAAAGTGGAGTTGAGGGCTAAGCCAGGGGTCTGAGGAGGACCTTCATTTATGGGTTCAGTGATGCTACACAGCCATCAGAGAGCATGAGGTAAATTGGAGTGGTTAGCAAGGGTAAATGATATTTGATCAAATGTCAAAGGTCCCTTCTACTTTAATCTTCTCTGTTTTAATCATTTTAGCCTTTCATACTCAGAATTACATTATTCTTTATGTTTCTTGTTTGGTTCCAGGAGGAAATGTGGAGTTTGGCTTTGAGGTAAGGGAAGCAGGTGACAAGGTTGAGACCCAGCAGTGAGATCAAGTCTGGGTGCTGGAGACTGAGAGGAGGCCAGCCCTGGCAAAGTGAACAGAGAGTCACTTAGGGAATAGTCACTTTGGGAAGGTTGATCTAGATTGTTCTGTGAACTTACTGGGGATTCCACAGAACGATGGCTGCTGTGGTAGAGGAGGGAGCTGACTGACAGAGTAAACTGGCACTGATGGAAGGTGGCACAGGTATCGCAGGTATCCAATAGCTGGAGAAACCTGCAGTAAATGTAGGGGGAGAGTTCTGTGGCATGGTGGCTCTGAAGGTTTATAGCAGGACCTTGGAGAGGGATGGGAAAACCAGTGATGAGAGGAAGCAATGAGAAAAAAAAACAATTCCCAGCCTTGGAGCCTGCACAAGTGTTGGAAGAAACAAATTCCCAAAATCGAGATTAGAACATTTCCTCAGTGGCATCTGGCTCAGGGTTTCCCAAGTGGGTTCTGACAGATTACGCAGTTGTAAGCCATTGAGTCTGTAGAGTATTCCTCTGCTCTTCTGTGCTCTCTTCCTGCCCTTTCAAGAAGCCTAGTGAGGTTGTCCAGGGTTCTAGAGACAGCGAGTGTATGCAGCTTTCCTCAGAGGTTGAACATCCCATGTGGGCAGGAACTCAGGTATAGAGTAGACCTTGTGTAGCATCTCTTCTCCATATTTCCATGTACTCTATGGGACTAGAAAGAAAGAAAATGCTAAGTGTTCCACACCACACATCCCCTTCCCTATCAGGAAAGAGCATTGCTGGTGCTCTCCTGACGAAAGCCCGGGAGTTAAAATGGAAAAAAGCATGCTATTGGTACTAGCCATCAAGAGCTGTTCTGTGGAGAAGATAAGATGGTTTGCTTGAAGGTGGAAGGCCATTCTATAAATGGACACCAACTCCCTAATTGAGGACCATAGTTCAGAGCCAGCTTCCCATGTAGCAAGCCAGGCAGTTTGCAAATACCGGGGAATCCAGATTCAGGGGATCTAACACCCGCCTCAGGATCCATGCTTGAAAAAATACACATCTGAAAACACACACACACACCCACACAAATACATTTCAAAAGAATCTTGACAAACAATGGTTTCATCCTACTTAGTGCAACTGAAAAGTCGTGTGTGTGTGTGTGTGTGTGTGTGTGTGTGTGTGTGTGTGTGTGTGTTTGTACCATTGAACCTGGGACATGACATAAACTAAGCACACACTGAACTTCTCTGCTAGCCTAGCCCCATCTGTCATATTTGATGCAGTTATGGTCTGTGTCCTCTGGAGTTGGGGACCAGACCCAAGTAGGGCTCCCTAATGTTCTGTGACGTACTTGAGAATAGGTCAGGGCCAGTAAACTACAGCTTGTTGCTGTTTTTTTGGATGGTCTATGTGCTAAGAAGAAAAAAGTAATGATTAGAAAAGCTCAAAAAAAAAAAACTGTTTTGTGACATGAAAATTATAGGAAATTCAAAGTCAGTGTTCATAAAGCTACATGTTTCCAAAACCACGGCCATACTTACTTAGTTACACATTGTCCACAGTTCCTTTTGTGTTAGGATACAACACTGATGGTTGTGACAAAAACATGGCCTGCAAAGCCAGGCCTATTGCAGAAAATGTTTACCAACCCCTGGTCCAAAGTCACAGCTCCCAAATTGCCTGGCAGACCTGCTAAAGCACAGATTCTGGTTTCAGAAGACCCAAGACTGGCCCGAAAGAGTCTACATGTCCAAGTCTTTCATTACCAGCACATAAATGCATACACACACACACACTATGTTGTAAGAGGTTATCATATTTCTGAAGCAGAAATGGGCTTATTTCACTTCATTCCCAAGGGTAAAATAAAGTGCAACAGCTTTGAGTTTTATGTTGGGAAGAACTTTGTAATGATTTAAGATAGCCGTGGAATCACCGAGGTGGCCACCAGGAAAAGTGAAACTGGAAAGGACTGAAGAGGAGGCTTATGTTGGGGGGATGGCTGACGGGACCTCTCCCACCTGTGCCTGTATCTTTCTTCTTGCCTCCCTCCCCTACAGCAGTTTTCTATACAGACTGAGTCCAACTTGAAATCTTACAGGTACCCGAGTGCTGAGCTACAAGCTCACCACCACATCTGCTCAGCTTAGTATGATTGACAACCAGAAGTGAGATGGGAAAGCAGACAGGAGACTTCATCTGACAGGGGCAGCATTAATTAGTCTCTCAGGCCGCACCTCTGTTGGCTATCTCTGTAAACAGGAAGAGCGAGCTGCGGGAGCTGGTCACAGTAAACTCTTAAAGAGCAAATGCTCTGCTAGGAGTTGGTTTTGTTTAAGTTTTATTTTCATTTACCCCTGTGCAGGTGAGCACATGCCTGCCTGCCTGCCTGCCTGCCTGCCTGCCCGCCTGCCTGCCTGCCTGCCTGCCTTTCTGTATTCCTGTATGCTACATGCCACCTGTATGTGGAGTGCCTGCAGAGATTAGGAGATGGTGTCAGATCCCCTAGAGCTGGAGTTAGCAGATGGTCCTAAGCTGCCCACTGTGGGTGCTGGGAACTGAACTCTAGTCCTCTGCAAGGGCCTGTGACTGCTGAGCCACCCGTTTCCCCAGCCCTTCAGCTGTGAATTTCATTTTTAGTTTGTCTTTATGATCGCTAGTATGCGTTTACAAAGCTGCAGTTGGTGGACCCACACACCTTCAGCTGTGCACGCGCAGAGCAGCTAACGGACAAGCCTGCTCCCCGGTCCTCTTTGCTTCCTTTCTCCCACAGCATGTTTTCTCAGCCTCAGGGAGAGAGTACACTTGAGGTTGGATTTGCCAGCTGCAAGTCATTTTAGGTCCTGACGAGTGAATCCCCTTGTTAATGGCTGGCTCCTTTAAGACATTCTTTGGGGGAGAAATAGGAGGACAGAAACTGGCCATTTTGAGCAAGCTGATGACTGTTGGAGGCCAAACCCATTTAGACAGATGAGTAAGTCAGGATGTAAGCAGCCTGATATTTAACCATTGACAAATTTCAAAATCATAAAACTCATTAAGCCTAGTTATCTGCTCACAATCCAGTGAGTCCTAAATGCTGGTCTTAGAGTTTTCTACCTTGAACTCTTTATTTCAGCTCGTAACAGGCCTTTGAAGACATGATTTATGCTTCTTAATGCCCCTGGGAAGTTAAGTATTTTCATATTTATTGTAGGGAAGAGTGTTCTGTAGTTGCTTGCTTGTTCTAAAATCAGTTTGGCTGGAAAAGGACATGAGCATTCTGACCTCAGCTCCATATCCAAACCAGGAGTCAGCACTTGAAAAAAACGTGACTCAGTGTCTTGCCCAGAGTTTTCTTGGTTCCCCAGACTTAGGGGAAGAACAGATGTGGGAGGCCAAACTCAAACAATGCTGCTTTTTTCTGTAATAAACTGGCCTGGATCCCTCTGTCCAGAGCTCCGTCCAGAGCTCCATCCAGAGCTTGGCTTGGTGATAGAGCCAAGTGCCTTTCAGCTCCTTCAGACTCTTGAGTCAGTTCTTCAGCACCTACCCTATCATGCCGGTTACCTGACTGTTGTCCCGACAGGGAAAGCCTGAGCAGCTCAGATGGGATCTGTCTTAAGCATGTCGGTGATCTTTCCATCAACAGTTCTCTTTATCTGTGTGTGCTGACATTTTCAAAACCATCATTTGATGGGCCAGATGGCAGGTAAAGGTGCTTGCTGCCAAGGCTGATGACTGAGCTTGCTCTCCACGACCCACATGGTAGAAGGAGAGAATTGACTCCTGCAGGTTGTCCTATGACCATCACATACACACTGTCATATGCACATAGCTACACATAGACTTAGATGGGTGAATAATATAACAGAAACATTTTAAAATTATGATTTCAGCTGCCCTCTTACCCCTGTGTTCACAGTGCACCTGCTCACTTTGAGTCGCCTTTCCTGAGGTCCGTGGGCTAGTACACTTATTCATCTATGAAGTCAGGGAGGGCATACTTTAAGAAATATCTAAGACTAACAAGAATCTATTACAGGGGCCAGGAGTATAGCTCAGTGTTGACTACTTGCCTAGTACACACACACACAGAGCCCTGAGTTCAAAGCCTCATCCCTGCAAGTTAATAATGATGATGATAAGGCATGGCATATCTGAAGTAGTAGAAGAATGAGAACCTCATCATCGTAAGCAGAGGAAGTCTGAGGTGATGAATATAGTTATTGCTTAGAATATCTTTATTTGATGCACATGGGAATCAATGTATCACATCGACCTCAGCAGCATGTCCAATTACTGTATGTCAAATGAAAAAAATTTCTAGTGTTTTAGCACTTAATAGAGTATTTTCGGATCCATGCTATTCAGTTGGCCACAAGGCTTATAATTTCTTTGTCTTTACCCATTCCAGAACAAGAACCAGAATTCCCGTGCAGTACACCACTGAAGAATTCTTTCCCCGTAGAAACTCTGTTTTTGCATACTTCTCTCTTTTTTAAAAATTCATTTTGACTTTACATTGTTTTAATTGGCTGAGTGTGTATTTACCACATACAATATGTTTTGAAATATGTATACATTGAACTGCATAGCACATGATATATCAAGCTAATTAACATACTATGTCTCAAAGCTAAACTTGTATATATATATATATATATATATATATATATATATGTATATGTCATATACATAATGTATATATAATATATATTGGTTTTTCAAGACAGGGCTTTTCTGTGTAGCCCTGGATGTCCTGTAACTTGCTCTGTAGACCAGGTTGGCCTCAACCTCAGAGATCTGCCTTCCTCTGCCTTCTGAGTGCTGGGATGAAAGGCGTGCACCACCACCACTTGCCTTAAAATACTTTCCTTGTTACATGATTTCCATGTTTTAAAAAGACTTCGGTTGTTTCTTACTATATAAATGAAGATAAGCCTTTAAGGTGTTATTTAAAACCTTTAAATGTATCCCTAATTTTCTTCGAGCATGCAAGCTGCTCTTTAAAGAGTTCCATGTGTGTTTGTTTCTTTCCTCTTCCCGTTCTTGGTGTTATCTAAGTGGCGAGCACCAAGCCAGAGCACACTGACTGCAGTGACCAGTTTCACAGCTCTCCAGCTCTTGTGTGTTTTTAGGGAACTGGTGTGTTTTCACGATGCAGAGAGCAGTGCAAGGGCAGTAGACCATTGTGCACAGCCTGCTTCACAGGGTGACTGATGCATTCTTCAAGTCTGGTCTCTGCTGGACTCTGACCCTGCCCCCCTCCCTCTGCATGCTCTTCCTGGGGGCCCTGCCCTATTCCTGATAACTAACATCTCCAATCCTCTCTGTGGCTCCAGCCTTGGGGAAGGGCTCTTGGTGTTTCCAGCCATGCTTTCCACAATCGCAGATCTCATCTTCAGCTGTCCTCAGCATCTGAGGGGGGCCTGTGTGTTCATATGAGTAATATACAGCCCAGTGCCCTCCCCGCTGGCCTCTCACACTCATTCTAATTTTTTAAAGATGTATTTATTTTTATGTGTATGAGTATTTTGCTTACATGTATGTCTGTGTACCATGCACGTGCCTGGTGCCCACACAGGTCAGAAAAGGGCATTGGATCCCCTAGAACTGGAGTTGTTATAGACAGTCGTGAACCATCATGTGGATGCTAGAAATTGAACCTAGACCTGCAAGAACAGCGAGTGCTCTTAATCACTGAGCTATCTGTCCAGCCTCTGTTCTTTTCAGTGTCACTATCCCAACTTGTCTTATAGATTAGCAATCTGTTCCAGCCCCTCAGCTGGGTCGATGTCGGCCTCAGCCCTGATTTGAGAGCTCCTTTTCTTTTTAGAGCTGTGCCCACCTGCTGCCTTTCAGTGTGCCGTTCAGTGTCCCTTCCTTCTGACAGAATTACTTTCTGAAGAAATTAACCCGATTTGTGTTATTTTTTTTTCATACTAAATACCTCTGGTGGTTTTTGTTTTGTTTTGTTTTGTTTTGTTTTGTTTTTGTTTTTCGAGACAGGGTTTCTCTGTATAGCCCTGGCTGTCCTGGAACTCACTTTGTAGACCAGGCTGGCCTCAAACTCAGAAATCTGCCTGCCTCTGCCTGCCGAGTGCTGGGATTAAAGGTGTGCGCCACCACACCCGGCCTCTGGTGGTTTCTTGTGTGGACATTAAAATAACAACTTCCAGCAGCTGGCAGCCTGCAGTCCACCATGGGCCCCAGCAGCCTCGCCTAGTATGTAGCTAACCTGGCCCTAGCAGCCCCACTCCCTCCTGGACATTGTTCACTCTGCACAGGACATTCTGAGAGACCCCACTGCCATTCCTCATGAAGTCTTCTGCACCATCTTAGGTGTAGTTCCCTTACCTACCCCATGACATCTTAAGCAGAAACTTAAATATTCACCATGTTGGAGGGCCTCATTTTAACATCTGTGCACCCTGCCTCCAGGAACTTGCTATGTTCCTCAGAAAAAGGGGACTATGATTTTTTTTTTTTTTACAGCTCAGTATTTTTTCCACACATAAAGGGTTATTATGCATATAAAACATACAGTTTAGTGAGTTTGGACAGAACATACACTCACAGAGCCGTCACTCTCCAGCTCTTTTTGTTCCAATAGTGCTAACAGATGGCTCAGGTGGAGTAAATGAACATGTGACAAATGGCACTGTAAACTGAAGGTGCCAAGAAAGACTTGTGATAGAGTGTGTGTGTGTGTGTGTGTGTGTGTGTGTGGTGCTAGGATTGAACCTGAGGCCTTACATGTGCAAGGCAAGCACTCTACCACTGAGCTACAGCCCTGGTGTGATAGAGGACCCTCGACTTCATCCAAACCAGTAATCTAATGTACCTTTCCATTGCAAATACTGACAGTAGAGCTGTGGGTGAGAATCCACCTATTTCTACTCTATAGGTGTAGTGAAGTGTCTGGGCAGGGTTACACACCTAATAACCAAAGGAGTCCTGGTTTCAGCTCCGACTGGTCTGGAGTCTGAGCTCACGCTTGTCCACCGTGTCAGGATACTAGCTCCTTGGGAGGATAGTGCTTGTGATCATACAGCACCAGGGAGCCCCCGTTGGAAGCCTGTGGGTTTGTAGGAGACTAGAACTATTTCACACCTGGCTTCCTGACTGCGCCCTTATCTTGTGTGGCCTTACTCTTGTTTGATTCACAAAGAAAACTTGCAGACCAGGAGTGAACTGGTTCAACCTTCTTGTCCTCAGCCTCCTGGGTATCCTGGGGGAAGAGAAGGCTTTAAACCACACCTGACCCATAAACAATGTATCCTGAAGGTAACAGTGTTAGTATTGTAGTATGTAAACCTTGAGCTAATAAAAATCAAAGGAGTCTAATTTGGAAAGTACACAGAAGGTTAGGGGAAAGCTTGTAAATATTTTCAAAGTCTCTGCATTTAATTCTATCACCAGCTAGCAAAATAAATAGTCCAGCTGCCAGCTCTGAAGCAGACGCGTGTTGGAAATGAAATGTTAATAGTTTAAATACTTTGGTCATTAGAAATCAAAAGGAACATGGAGTACACTTTCTAGTTTATGAGAAACAAGGTGAAAGTTCCCCAAACCCTTTTGTGGTAACTGCATTTAAAATTGCTTCCTCATCTTTTATTTTAATGGCTAATAGTATGGTAAACACACCATTATGGTCTGGATTTTTTTTTTTTCTTTTCCTCCTTCTTTGGCTATTTAGATGCAAGATTTGGAAGTAAGTAGAGAACAGAAATCAGGAGATGTTAACTTCTGCTTTTCCATGTGTCTGAGCTGCGTGCTGTAGACTGCAAGCTACACGCCAGAGTTTTTCTGAGGAATGGGAAGTTGCTTTCAATAATGTGCTAAGATTGACCTGAAATATTTAGCTAGCACATCTGCTTGCAAGCACTGGCCTTCTGCAAGGAAGTCATACTGGAATTAATTAACTCTGTTTGGTACTCTGAAACTTTGCTCCACATCTTGTTTTACCATAATAAAACAGAAAATGAACGAGGATTCCTTTATTTTTCTTTGAGAACAACAACAACAACAAAGCTAAGTGAAAAAGAAAAAAGAATCATCGGTAAAGTAAATGTTGAGAATAATTAACAGAGTTAGAACTTGGTCTTCAGTGATTCCTCTTTAACTTGCAGTTACAGTGAAGTCGGATGTCTTGTGCCCGTTCCTACAGGAGCATTTACGAAATCTTTAACTTTATTGTTGAGGAATGAAGAGTTTGAATAGAGAGGGGACTACTGCGTGCTAGGGTGCTTAGAGTGTTGTGGGACATTTTCTGAACTCACATGTAATCCTGCTCGGAAAGGGGAAGGAAGGCACTTTCTGAGACACTGGAGCAAACATGGTGTATTAGTTACTTTCGTACTGCTGTCATGAAGTGTCAAATAAGAAGCATAAGGAAGGCTTTATTGTATTTAGCTCACAGTGAGAGACACAGTCTGTCATGTGAAAAGGGCGTGGCAGCCGGAACATGAGGGATCTGGTCACATATTGTGTCTGCAGCCAGGATAAGTGGGCTCAGTCTAGGGCCCCAGAACACGGGTGATACCACCCACATTCCGGGCAGATCTTCCCTTCTGAAGCCTCTGAAATACCTTCAGAAACAGAGGTATGATTCCCACGTGACTCTAAATCCAGTCAAGTTGTTAGTGGAGAATAACAATCAAAATGGCCTCAGCCGATATCTGGAGAGAGTACAGTGGCCCAGCACTGGGTAGTAACAAAACAGCCCGTGTCTGGTATTATGTTGTTGTCTTGATAAATTAGTCAACTTTATCACTCTCTCAGTCAATAAGATTGGGAGGAGGCCTGGCTTCTAGGGTTCTATCAAAGTGTCAGCATCATAGTTGCTTTTCTCCTTAAAAACCTCAACAACTCATTACTTATTGAAACAAGAGCCGTCATGAAATCCCCATCTCCATTACTAGATGAACTTGCCAAAGGAGCATTTCACGTGTCTACAGTGGGACACGACTCATCTGTCAGCGGAACGCAGCTCTCATGTGCAGTAGTGGAGATGGGTTCTGAAGACAGGGACTGACATAAGCCAGCCACAAAATGGCAGTGTGACCACGCTTGCTGGGGACAGCTAGAAGAGGCAGATTGATAGAGCAAGAACCGTGCCTCGGAGGTCAGAGGCTGGGAGTGACGGAGCATGAGAGTTAGATGTGGGGAGTGGGGTCTCTCTGGAGATGGAAAGGTTTGGAAGCCTGTTAACAGTCATACGGCAACATGAATTTAATAGTGCCTCTGAGTTAAAGCGGCAAATTGTATTATATATTTACCATAGCTAAAAGAATTAATAATAGACCAAACCAATTTGATTTTATACTTTTGGCAGACTAGTAGTTTATAGATGATATCCACTAAACATACATTTTTAAGAAAATACTGAAGGGTTGGAAAGATGGCTCAGAGGTTAAGAGCACTGGCTGCTCTTCCAGAGGACCTGAGTTTAATTCCCAGCAACCACATGGTGGCTCATGACCATGTATATCTATAAAGGGGTCTAATACCCTCTTCTGGCATACAGGTGTACATGCAGCCAGAGCACTCAAATTAAAAAAAACAAAAACAATAATAATAAAAAACACTGAGTATAGTCAGAAATTTTAATGCTGTGGTTAACTGGGAGTTCTGGATAATTGAAGGTCAGCAGGTTTGCAGTGAAACTGACCGGTCAAAAGTACCATTTCATGAATACGGTTATGAACTTGGAAACATTTTTGTTCTTTGGCCTACATATCCTGAATCATGTCATTTTCAACTTAGGACACTTTGGTGTCTGCAGAGCCTCTGACTATAATGCCAGGCAGTGCAGTAGCCGCTGGCCACTTGTAGTTGCTGAGTACCTGAAATGTGGCTAGTCTGAACTGGCACACACTCTAACTATGCAGGAACTTCGGATTTGAAAAGCTTACTGCAGAAAAATATAAAAGATTTCTAATGTCCCTCTTGATGGCTGGGGGTGTAGTTCAGTGGTGGAACACCGCTCACCTGTACAAGACATGGGTTCAAGTTTCAGATTGGATTCATGTTGCAATGATAAGATATCACATGTTGGATAAAAGAAAAGATGCCACTTGGTATACTTGTCTCTCAACATTTTTATATAGCTAATAACATTTTTAAAAAATTATTTATGTAGTTCACACCACTGCCTTTGGACTGGGCTATCTAGAAATCAGACCCTTGGGATTAATGTGCTTGAAGAAAGTTTAGAGTGTTTTCTAGCCAGGCAGTGGTGGTACACACCTTTCATCCCAGCCCTCAGGAGGCAGAGGCAGGCAGATCTCCATGAGTTTGAGGTCAGCCTGGTCAACACAGTGAGTTTCAAGACAGCCAGGGGCTCAGAAAACAGATCACTATGTGATCTGCCCCATGGATTCTTGAAATTAGTTGGCTCACTTTCAAATCAGGGAAGTTGGGGGAGACCTTGATGCCAGTTTTCTGCAGGAAACCCAATTGGTTCAACTGCAGCTTGTCTCTGTCAAGAGGCCTGGTAGTAGAATTTCAGCCTTCCATAAGTAAGGAGGGAACCCTCACAAGCAGCAGACACCAGCCCTTTTGACTCCCTCCTAAGAAAATTAAAGAGCCCTGTGCACACAGCTCACTCCCCAGAGTCATTGCCCCTATCCCCGGCTCTGGGCAGAAAGTCCCAGTCCCTTGCTCACCTCGGAATACCACCTTCTGGCTCAGAACTTAACTCTGTCTGTGAGTCCGTGTTGCTCCTCTGTTGTCATTTGTACATTCAGTATCTCTTATGTGGCCACGTGGCTTGCCTGGGCTGACTAAGTCGCCTCCCTGGGTCATAATTATCTTCTGGTTAGGACTCTGCTTATAACGGTCCATGGAGCCTGAATAGCCCACCCAACTGTGTTTTCTACCACAAACTCTGCTGTTTTAAAGTGTAATTTGGTAAGATGTGAGGTTTTCCAGGGCTGTGTGTGTCGTATTATAGCAGAAATACCACATGCACTTTGTTCTGCTTTTTCAGTGGACAAATCTGAGGTTGCCCAGGGCTTTCTGTTGGAAACACAAAAACAATATGGTCCTGTCATGGTGCAGTGCTGGTGCTTAGGCCTGCACACATCCTGATGTATTATAGGTCAATGAATTGTTGCTGCTAACATGTTAACATAAAGTGTGCTAGAGGAGTTGGAGGGATGGCTTACACCTCTAATACTGCTCTTGCAGAGGATCTGAGTTCAATTCCCAGCATCCATATCATGTAGCTCAAAACCGTCTATAATTCCAATGCCTGGGTTCTGTGTCTGACCTGCAGATTTGGCCATCTGTGGATTCAACCAGCTCACATTAAAACTAGGGCAGCGGTTTGAATATGTGCTGAATCCATGTTAGCTTTCTCCCTTCCTGGCATTCGGAAAGTAACACTCTGTAACAACTCTTGACACAGCATTTGTATCCCAGCAGAGGTTCTAAGTAAAGGTGACTGGAGGTGGAGGAGGCTCAGTGCAGGTTATATGCAGATATGAGCAACACATTTTAGGGGGAGTTTGAACATCCTTGAATTTGAATCTGTATGGCATCCCAGGACCAGTTTCCCTAGACATCTGGCAGATGACTGCATACGGCATGAGTTTTGTAGGAATGTATGTTGCATCCTTGTTTTTGCCCACTTTTGGAATCCATTCTCTTTGGAATTTAGTAAGTGCCTATAAACCTCTATATCCCACCACTCGCCAGCCAGGCGGCAATAGGAAGTATACGTTGGAAATGCCGAGCATAGTTAACACAAGTCACATATTAAGAGGAATTTAGCAGTAAAGTAGGACTGTCAGGCTGTCTGCCTCCAACCTGGTGGTTGCACGCACACCACCTGTACTTTATATGGAATGACTTTGTGTTCTGACCCAGAAGCTCTTTGCATCTTCAGAGACTGAGTTCCCTACCCTAGCTCTTCCTAGTCTGTGTATACAGATGGATGGGCATGGCCATGTGCCCTTATGGACACAAAAGGAATCTCTCAGAATATCAAAATTTGGAATTTGGAGGCTAGGTAGGAAATTGTGTGGGTTCCCATCAACAAGATGCCATTTTAGTTTTGCCTGAGAAGAGGGAGCCATTCTTACAAGATGAGGGGTATGATCTTGAAGCCTGTTGTACCTTCTTGAACACGTGCATGTATGTCAGGGGATACAGGAAAGACTAAGACCATTCCAGCTGAGAAGTCTGAGTGTGTGCGCTGAGCTCCAGACTCTGCAGACGGCCACGGGAGGACTCCGTGTCTGTACGTGTGCAGCAAGCCTCACAAGCCGCTTCCTTGACTACAAGAAGGGACGAGAGCCTGCGCTGCTTAGTGTTGAAGGTATTACAAGATAACATCTTAATGAGGCGAAACACTCCTAATGGGTTGTGAAGCAAGATTTTTAAGTAGGTTCTTTTCACTGTTGGATGACGGTGCTTGAAGCCCATGAGGTAAGCAGGCACTTGAGCTAGCAGCAATTACCACTAAGTGTAGTTATTAAGTGGATGTGCCCCCCACCACCACTTCATTTCACTTTTGTTTCAAAGACAAATGGAGGAGTTGTATCTCTTACTATACAGCT
Source organism: Mus musculus (assembly GCF_000001635.26). Lineage (NCBI taxonomy): Eukaryota > Metazoa > Chordata > Mammalia > Rodentia > Muridae > Mus > Mus musculus. The sequence goes on from NC_000077.6 coordinate 68,068,202, forward strand.
CTTAACAGAACATATAATTTTAAAATATAAGGAGTATATGAATTATATGGCTTATACAAATTGTTGAAAACAAACTTGAACAAAGGTATATGTGATAAATTAGACCCTTTGAAATGTCATGAAGTGTGGAATGATGGCCCTCTAGAAGATCTCTTTTTCACAATGCTGTATGATTCAATGTTGTTCCAGATAGAAGGCCAGCTCCTCAGAAAGAACAGGAGGCCGATTTGCTCATGACTTAATATGGAGGGCTGGAAATATATGCTTGGTCCTACTGAGTCCGCCCCCTTAGCAGTCCTGGCCATCCATTGACTTGGCTGCACCTGCCCCTATTGACAAGTTTTTTCTTGTATGGTTCTTTTGCAGTCTCAGTTGCATGGGGTAGCCTGCACTTAGTAGAATTTATAGATATTTCTGTGTTTTTCTTTTCCCAACTAAGTTCTAGACTTCTTTTTGTTTGTTTGGTTTGGTTTGGGTTTTGGTTTTCGAGACAGGATTTCTTTGTGTAGCCCTGGCTGTCCTGGAACTCACTCTGTAGAGTAGGCTGGCCTCAAACTCAGAAATCCGCCTGCCTCTGCCTCCCAAGTGCTGGAATTAAAGGTGTGCGCCACCACCGCCCAGCTAGTTCTAGACTTCTTAAAGGAGGGGCATTCACATTTCTTTGTAGTCTCACACTATATATAAAGTGCTTTGGACATAAGCAACACCAAGAAAAAAAAAGAGTATCCTCAATTTTGGTTTGGTCTTTCAGTTCATTTTATTTGTAACTTTAAGGAAAGTAAACCATATATATACTACAGACCAAAATGTCCTGTCCAGAATCCCTCTATGAAAAAGTCAATAATGTATCTATGGCTTAACATAATGGGTCGACCCTGACCCATAGGGAGGAGCTGAAAGATCAGGAAACTGGAGTTGTACAGGTGAGACAAGGAGTCAGAGAGGTAGAGATCCTAGCTATAGGCAAAAGAAAGATAGCCAGGTACCCCTGAGCATGTATGGAATCAGGGAGACTGCAGTGCTGCCCTGGCTGGGCGTCTGCCAAGGTTGACAGTCACAGTCTGTCTGACCATGACTGGGAACTTATAGCCATTTTATCCCGGGGAGCAGGATGAGAGACATACAGACCCATCGAGAAAGTAGGCAATGATCTTGCAGATACAAGGGATGGGCTAATTCCCGGCACTGGGGCACGTGGGGTGAGATATGGACAGATGTGAAAATGTCCCACCACCAAACTGCCCTGCTGTTGTTTGCCTGTCCAGGCTCAGGTCTGGCACCCAACTCAAGGCACAAACTTCAAAGCATAGAGGACCACCAGCAAGGGAATCGCTGGAGTTGGGGGTGAGGATCCAGCCTTGGAGCCGTTCACAGCATGTGCAACGTGATAGTTTACGAGGTCAGCACATCTGTGTGACTTGTGTGCTGAAGCCTGACACGCTGCTCCATCAAATTCTGTGGTGTGGAAGATTTGCAGTGTCCTGTGCTTGACAGGTGCACACATTTTACAGTGTCCAGCTTAACAGATGTGGCATGCTATGCAATAACAGGGCCACTAGGACAGAGCCCACACAGCGCAGGGACCACATTTCAAATCTTCCTGGCAGGTAAAAATTTAACCTTGGGCAGGCAGCTTCATTTTTGTTTGGAAGATTCTGTGGAAGGTCCTCAAGCTGCAAGAATGAAAATAAAATTAAAAACTGATAGCTCATAAAATGAGTAACCCACGTCACGTCTGAGCATAGCATTGTACTGTTATATATTTTGATTATCTTTTCTACTGTGTGTATGAGAGGTGTAGAGTAAGGAAGAGAGTGGCACACACATTTTCTTATTTGAGGTGGCCTCACTATGTAGCCTAGACTGGCCTTGAACTCACAGGAGGCCTCCTGCCTCGGCCACCCAGGTTAGGATTATGGGCATGAACTGCCATGTTCACCTTTCTTTTTCCTAAAACAAATTTGATAAGAAGGAAAGTAGATTGTAAATCCTCTCTTATTGTAGTTAATGCCTGTTGACAATGCTAGTTAAGAGATTCAGAAGCACGGGGAGGGGAGAGGTGGAGCAACAGCTGCAGGCTAATCTGGGGAGCAGTAGTTTTGGGCTTCTTTGGCACAGCAGGATTAATAACATGAGCAATAATGTGTCACATACTGCAGAAGGGAAGAAAAGCATTCACCATGGAGAAAGGATACAGTGGAAGGTGGAGGAAGGATGGACTGATTATCAGCTACTACATCACCACCCCGTGCATACATCAATCAAAACATCACTCTGGGCCTCATAAATATGCACAAATATGTGCCAGTCACAAAGCAAGCATTCATTAGAAAGTCATTTAAAAGCTGAAAATAGTGTGTAAGATCTTTCATATAGTCCAGAAATATACAAAATCAACTGTAAAATTTTTTATGATTCTAGAAGTTTTGTGTATGTAGGTATGTGTGTATTCTTAAATATGGGTCATTTTTTCTGAGAAAAAGAATATATACCTCATACAGTGTATTCCTTTGCTTTTTTTTTTTTTCTCGCTTCATCAAGGCCAGAGATCCTTTGTCTGTGGATGAGATTTCTCCATCCAAGGACCCACTTGGTAATACTTACCTGCCTAAAATACACACCGATCCTCCAAACCACTACTGGGAGATAAAGATTTGTTAGCACAGTTTAGGGGTCAGCAAACTCTCTGGCTAAGGGTCAGAGCCAACAGGACAGGACCAGCCATATGCTCTCTGGCACATCTGTGGCCATTGCAGTTGTGTCAAAGTAGACATAGTTGTCTATAAACAGAATGTGGTTCCTCCACACCATGAAGTATTTATTCAGCTGATGGAAGGAATAGCTGCTGGCATATTCTACAATGTAGAAGAACATGAAAACATTGTACTTGGTAGAAGAAGCCAGACACTGTCTTTCACATGTTGTATAATCCCATTGACTTGAAATATCTGTAATAGGTAAATGCATAGCTGTAAAACTCTAGATTGGCGATCCCCAGGAACTGAAGGAAAAGGCAGTGGATGTGAACTGGAAGAAAGGACAGTGGGTGTGAATTGAAAGAAAAGGCAGTGGGTATAAACTAGAAGAAAGGACAGTGGGTGTGAACTGGAAGAAAGGGCAGTGGGTGTGAACTGGAAGAAAGGGCAGTGGGTGTGAACTGGAAGAAAGGGCAGTGGGTCTGAACTGCTTTGGGGGTAAAGAGACTGAAACTAGACCTAGTATTTGATCACTACTATGAATGTACTAAATGCTCCTGAATTGTTTAAAGTACTACTTCTATGTAGTATTGACTTGACTTCAATAAAAGATAAAAAAGAACAATTCACATTATAAGGTGTGGCAAAGCAGCCATAGTTGATATGTAAATAAGTGAATGCAGGTGCATTCTAATGTAGTGTATAAAGCTTTATTTATAGTGAGAGAAGAGGGGATAGACAGATTTGCTCTGTAGGCAGTTTACCAGCCCTACTACAATGTGAAAGATAATTTTGATAGTGATTGGGGATAGGATAGGTGGGGATGAAGACTGAGCAGATGAGAAGTCTTGGAGTGGGAGAGCAGTTAGCCTGGAAACTATCCCAGTAATCTAAGCAAGCCTCTTCACTGTGGAGGAGGCGCCGACCCTGCCTTACCCTGTAAGGTGGATGGGATTGCGGTCTTTTCCACCTACCCCTACCGTTACTTTTGTATGTGCATTTAAATTTTCCCCTTAAAAAGGATTGGGCACAGTTCCAAATGGAGAGACTCTCTTAATAGAATGAGAGGGCAAGCTGGCGGGGAAGTGGCCGTGAGGGAGAAGAGCACCAAGGCTTCTAAGCATTCACAGGCTTTTCAGCTGAGGTTGGCTCAGCACTCTCTGTTGACTTTAGGACTCTCACACTTGCTTGAATAATGACAAAGATATTTACCTTTTAGACTCGTGTGTGTGTGTGTGTGTGTGTGTGTGTGTGTGTGTGTGTGTATGTGTGTGTGTGTATTCTTTCATAGATAACCTTCACCACTCTTAATGCATTAGCTGCCAACTTTTCCTCCTCTTCCTCTTCCCTCCCTTCTTCCCTCTCCTGTTTCCCAGTGCTGAGATTAGAAACTCAGGAGCTTACAATTACGAGGCTCCCAGATCCCCTTAGGATAGTTAAGTCACACATCCCATTAGTAATAATCTTGAGATGTGGCCAAAGGTGTGACTCAGTGATAGTATCTGTTCGTGCCACACACAAGGCCCTGACTTTAATCACCAGCACCAATAAAAACAAAAGTATTTGTGAGTGAAGTTCTAGATCATTCTTTATAATTGCTCTTATAAAGTTATATACACTATTGCTCTGTGTATTGCATGGATCCTAAAAGAATTTAGAAGAGGTTTTCTGTCCACATTCTAGTGACTCATCTCATACATCCTCCTTTGTAGACTCTTCATGTAAATTATCCTTTGGCTTAAATTTCCCCCTTTCCCAGCGAAATGGAGCCTAGTAAGGAAGCGGTGCTGCCGTGTGTATTGTTTTAACATTATCCTGGACTATGTGCTGTTGGAACTTTCCGATGTGGAAACAGCTGAATTGCTTCTGAGGCTCTCACACACTGAGTTGACTTGAGAACTTAGTGATTAATAAGGCAAAACTATTTCTCTTCGGGCAGAGCCATGGGTTCGGTTTTTCTTCGGGTTAAAAGAACATTAGTCTTCTAACCAGGGATTTCTGCTGTCTTTATAGTGGAACAAATGCTTTTTTCAGATCTAATCCTGGCGTGATAAATAAAGCTCTCTGCAAGGTGCTTGGGAAAGTTGTAAGCAGCTCCCGCGTGGAGAGGCCTTTGTTGTGGAGGAAGAGGCCTAACCTCAAGGGTTAATCAGTCACTGTTCGTGTAGGTCAGAGAGAAAAGTTCACATCTGAGTGGTACTGGCCATCAAGCCCTTTCTTGTGGTTCTTTCCACAGTGATATATTCTTAAATATCCCTTGAGTTCAAGCCTCCCAGATAGATTTATTGGAGCAAAATGTTCCTTGTCCATATGATAAGTTGTGTATTTATTTGCATTGAAACTGAGATAAGTGACAATCAGGAACTCTGTGGTAGCTGTGATTTGAGCAAACATGCTAGTAAGTAATACTGGCCAAGTGTCCAAATGTGCATCTAACACGCTGCCTGGCATATTGCAGATGTTTGTTGATTGCTTATTGGCTGAATGAGTGTAGAGTTTTACGAGGCTGAGTCCAGTATGGTGCTGCCAAGTTGGGCCAGCGTGTGATAGTTGCACAGTCTTCACTTTGTAACTGTTTTGTTAAACTGTATATGTAGATCTTTTGGGTTTCCCTTTACATGCTGGATTTCAGGATTAAAATGTTTTTAAGCACTTTAAGGGGGGTTGTAACAAAGTATATCCTATCCATGGAGCTTGTTTGCTTTAGAGGTTCAAGAGTAATATGCTAAAATTTCCTTTGTTGAATTGAAGCATAAACAGTTGAGTGTTTGCTTGTCAACACATAGAATTTGGTAATTAATTTGTACTTGGGAAACTTGCTCTGGGTTTGAACACTTAGGAAACAAGGTTTCCAAGTATGTCTTGCTCCCAGCCAAGAGCAGCTGTGCCGTACACTGCTTTTCAGGTGGCTTCTCTGGGACATCTGTGAAAACAGACGTCAGTAACTGAGCGTGGCCGAGAGCATGGCACTCTGTAGTGTTCTGTGATATATGGTGGCTGGGGTCTCCACTGGAGTAGAACACCATGCTGACTTGTATAAAAATACTTATTTGACTTAAATTTCATTTCTGCTCAGTAATAAATTGCAAGGATAAACCTCCCAATGTTAGGAGAAAGTGTATAATACACTATGCAGTTTTCATTCAGATAAGCTCAAGGTGGAGAATCGGGAGGTGACGCCTCCTTAATGGCTTTGGTTTGCCCTGTGATGTATATGTCCGTGATAAATTAAGATGACTTTCCTGGCACTTGTGTGATGATTATTATCAGTTACAAATAATTCTGGACGATGGTAGTGCGCGCATTTAATCCTAGCTCTCAGGAGGCAGAGACAGGAGGATCAAGGCCAGCCTAGTCTACAGAGTGAGTTCCAGATAGCACAAGACTATGCAGAGAGACCCTGTCTTGAAAAACCAAAACCAAACCAAACCAAACCAAAAATAATAATAAGAGAAAAGAAAAGGACTTCAGAGTGTGTGCCACTACACAAGCAGAAAGCAGCACTGCAGCCAGCCGGGGGAGGGGACGACACCTGTATGCTCCCCCGTGCTGTCTATCCTCTCGCCAGCCCAGCGAGGTTTTGGGATCTTCTGCTTTCATTCCTCATGCCCTGCCTCCCAACCGCAGTCCTCTCTTACTTCCTATGATTCATAGGAAAAGACAAGATCAGGCTTTTAAAACCAGTTAGCTAATTAGAGGTGGCCATAGGGCAAATTTGAAGTTCCTAGGCATTCAGATGATTAACTGTGGCAATGTAGATTTCTCTTACTCTTGTACAGACTGTTTCCGTCTTTACTAATAAAAGCATTCACGAGGGAGGAGCCGCTGACCTGCCTCCCCCAACCCCCGTGCTTCCAATTAGGAGTCTATTATCTCATTCCAGATAATTGGAAAAGGATATCCCAAATACTGCTTCGTGTAAATATGGTTTTTGCCTGTGTTATATTACTAGGAGTTCTGAACACATCTGGAGCAAAGGCAGCCCTCGGGACATTAAAAGTGCACTGTTTGGATTGGCACAGTGACATTATAGTATATGCCAATTTGTAATGGCTTTTGGAAACAGGCAGTTTTAAACTCTCCCTGAACTATTCCCCTGAGAAATTATTCAATTAAGTACAACTAAAATTAATGTTTAGTATTTTTGTGTGTGTGTTTAAATAAAATAGGCAGCTATAGAGGGAGATCTGTGATTCATGCTTGTGTTCTTATTTGACTCTGGAAGTTAGCTCCCAGGAAATAGCTAGGCTTCTTGGAATCAGTGCCTTTTCTAGAAGCTACATATTGCTAGACTCTGCTTATGACTTTCATATTATGTAAATGACTGTCTCGTCTAGGCAGCTTTAGACACCTGGAGTTCACCCAAGTTTCTATCTATACCTGCAGGGAATGGGGCCCTAGTGCAAAAATCCAAACTTGTCCTGTCTCTCTAAGTAAGTGATTCTCAAACTTTAATGGGTGTAGAGATCACCTGGGAGCTTATTAAAATGAAGATTTTGATTTGTTAGGCTGAGTGTAGGACCTGAGGTTCTACATGTCTAACAAGCTCCCAGGGGCTGTGGCTGGCCAAGGACTACATTTGCAATAGGGAGGTTCTAAGCAGTAGGGGGTGGGCTGGGGGGTGAGACCTGGACTTTGATTTCCAGTCCGCAGCCTGGCCCTGGTGTAACTGATGAGTGTGCCTCTCTTCTTTGTAGTGTATGTCCTCACTGAATTCTCGGAATCCCCAGTTCTTTTTTTTTTTTTTTTTTTTCCCCCCTGTCTGTTGGAAGATGGCACACTTGCCATGCTCATGGGAGAAAATGGCATGGGTCTTTTGTTGCATGCTTTCTTGAGATCCAGATATTGTCCTGCTTCATTTTCTTAGCCCATCTTTTCTAGCTGGGTTAGAAAGAAGAATCAACTAACGGATATTCCTTTGACCATGTTACTAAACACACATGCCAGAGCCCTGGTGAATGGAAGGATTCGTGAGTGAGTATGGCTTTACACCTCCCATCCAACATCTACTTCCACAGTTTGGATGCTTAGTTCATTGGTCCAGGCTTCAGTGAAATCCCTTGAAAGACTGGTCCATAACCCTGGTAGTTTTTTATCTACAGAGAGGGTGTTCCACAAGAAAATCTATAATGATTCCATCTTCTAACTGGCTGTCTCTTCCTAACTATGGCAAGTGAATTGATCATGAAAAGATTACTAAATGGGCAGAGGTGACGATGGCTTACTATTGCCAGCAGTTCCTGCTTCTGTTGTTCTGCCTCAAAGAGAGTCCAGGACTTGGAGTATAGCTCAGTGGTAGAAAGAACATTTGCATTGCAAGTTCTAGTGCCCCGCTTCTGCAGACCCTGAAAACAAAAACAAACAGCCTAGTATGTGCTCTGTTCAATTCAATAGTCGCCATAAAGTTCTAGATTTTTCTTTCTCTCCCACTTTGCTTTTGGCCTTAAAGCTCTTTTGGTCCAACTTTTAATTTTTTGTATCTAAATAATACTTTTTAAAATGTAGTTCTGGGGACTGCAGAGATGGCCCAGAGATTAAATAAAGCATTTGCTCCTCTTACACAGGACCCAGGTTCAGTTCCCAGTATCCACATGGCAGCTCACAGCCCTCCTTAACTCTAGTTCCAGGGGATCTGACGTGTTCTTCTGTGGGCACCTGGTCAGCTAAAACACACACACACACACACACACACACACACACAGCTCTAATTGTCTCAGTTAACTTGGCATTATTAATTATTCTTCATTATTATTCTTCATTGCCTAAGCAGCACTTCCAAAGCCAGCATTCTTTCCTTACTAGCCCATAGAATTTGCTATTTAATGTTATTTTTTGAATTTGAGCTCTTAAAATTGAATTTTCATTGTTATCAAAATATTGCTGCTTTGTAGAAGTAGCATAAGTTCATTCATCACCTTCCTTGCCTCAAAGTCCCACTCCTGGCAAATAGCTTGTAATTCTTTAAGTTTCAGCGTTCATTATTACCTATATTTCTTTCTTTCTTTTTTTTTTTTATCATTTTGTTGTTGTTGCTTTGCTTTGTTTTGTTTTTGACACAGGGTCTCACTCGCATGGAGCTAGTTAGACACACCAGACTGGCCTCAAACTCATACAGCTCCACCTACCTCTGCTTCCCATGTGCTGAAGCTAAAGGCATGAGCCACCACGCCCAGCACTATCTATTTCTCACTGGAATGGGCTGCTATTTCATAGAGTTTTCCATGTTGGCTTGCTGATTTCTTCCTAAGGGAGATGTCATTGTAACTTTCAGTGAGCCTGAAAGCTTCCCTGTCTCCCATCCCACACACATTTCCATTAAACCGTGTTGATGGCTATGACTATGGAAATATTGTTTGTGGTTGAGCCACAGTGTGTGCTATGATTAGATCTTTATTTCATTAGTACACGCTTTCCCTCTAAAGCCGGTAATTGCTTTTTGGTTTTGGATTTGCTTAGCTACCTGTGCTGACACATTCACCACTCAGACCTATCCTTAAGCTAGGATTGTGGGATTCCTGTGTGCTGGTGCAATATTTGTAGTTTGCCTATGAATTTCACCTTTTAATTGGCCAGTGCTTGCTTTCCCCAGTCCTTTAACTCCCTTGTTCGACCTGAACGACTGCCTAGGCTCCTGCCTGACCCTCCTGCCTCTTCCTGTTCCATCATACAGGAAGTCCAGTACCCCTGACTGCAATGCTCATGCCTGCATGCTCCCTGTCTGCCTTCTTTCTTCCCGTTGCTGTCTTGGTAGAACACACTCTCTAAGAGCATCTGAAGGAAGGTTTTATGGACCGTGAACACCTCAAGGTTGTGTGTTTAAAGAGCACCATGCTTTCCCTGCAGGGTGGAAGGTTTGGGGGGGAACCAGTTGTCTGGTTTGAATTGTGGGGGTGCTCCATTAGACCTCTGCTTTCTCTGTAAAGCTCCTATTCAGTTCTCCACAGTAAAACGCTGAAAGCTTAGAAAATTTCTCTTCATTCTGATGCTCTTCGTTCAATGTTCATGTGCCTCTTTTTGGGGGGGGGGGGGTTCGAGACATGGTTTCTCTGTGTAGCGCTGACTGTCCTGGAACTCACTGTAGACCAGGCTGGCCTCGAACTCAGAAATTCGCCTGCCTCTGCTTCCCAAGTGCCAGGAGTAAAGGCATGTGCCACCACGCCCGGCTCATGTGCCTCATTTTAATATGTGAATCAGTAGAAAGATAACCTTAAAAATTTTACTAAAACTAAAAACCTAGGGTTGGGGTGGTATGAAGAGAAGAAAGTGGGAGAAGAAACACCACAGAAATACACACATGCAGGCACGCACGCATGCATGCATACACATGGGCTCTCTCCTCCTGTCTTGATTATAATCTTACTAAAATGGAGAAGAAGAGAAAGAACTTATCCAAGTATTGTGCTCTCTCTCTCTTTCTCTCTCTTTGTGTGTGTGTGTGTGTGTGTGTGTGTGTGTGTGCGTGCATTGCAAAATCCTTGGCACCCAAGTCTTATCCAACTACCTGGGCATCTCTGAGATCTGTAAGAAGAGGAAATCTGGAGAAGTCAAGGTGATGTTTCTAAGGAATGAGAAAAATGCAGACTATGTTTAGTCTGCAGTTAGACCGAAATCTGAGCTGTACATGGCATGCACCCCTGAGCAAAGCTTTTGCATTAAAATCCAGAGGACACCTCCCCACCTCCAACATCTTGTGCTCCACCACATGTGAGAGATCTGAAGTGGACAAGCCACAGAGTTTTCATAAGCCTGTTTTAACATCTGTAAGCACACCACAGTTTTCCTTCACTCTCAGCAGTGGAGGACCAAATGAGGTAAGGTATAATTAGTCTTCCTGGAGCCATCGTGTATTTTTAAACTCCTTGAGTATATGGAAACAGGTGATAGAAAGTTAATTTAGAAGTAATACAGTTTTCTTTATTACTGAAAAGCTAGTCTGTTTCGTGAAGGCCTAAAAGACATTAAGGTTTCCAGTCTCTCATGTTCTCTTAGGGGACTAACATATTTTGTTTCAACCATGCATTCTTGTTTTCTTCCTGTTGCTGTGATAAAACACTTAGATAGAAAGCAGCTTAGGGAAGGAAAGGGTTCCCTTCAGCTTACAGGCAGCAGTCCACCACTGGGGGAAGTCAGGGCAGGAATTTGAAGTAGAAACCGTGGAGAAACACTGCTTCCTGGCTCGCTCACTATCCTGTGCTTGGCTAGCTTTTTTAAAATACATCCCAGGACCACCTGCCAGGACCACCTACAGCAGGCTGGGTCCTCCCACATCAGTTAACAATGAAGATAATCCTGCACAGATATTTCCCATGCCAATCTGATCTGAGCAATCCTGTCTGAGATGACTCAAATGTAACTAGGGGGCCAACTAAAGCCTGAGCCGCGTGTCTTTAATTCCAGAGGCAGAGACAGAGGTCCAGCCAGGTCTACATAAAGAGGTCCAGCCAGGTCTACATAAAGAGGTCCAGCCAGGTCTACATAAAGAGGTCCAGCCAGGTCTACATAAAGAGGTCCAGCCAGGTCTACATAAAGAGGTCCAGCCAGGTCTACATAAAGAGGTCCAGCCAGGTCTACATAAAGAGGTCCAGCCAGGTCTACATAAAGAGGTCCAGGCCAGCAGAGGGACGTAGTGAGATTCTGTCTCAAGAACAACAACAGCAGCTAACTAGGACACACCATGTCACACAAATCTGAACTTGCAGCAGACACTGAGATACAGGAATAAAGGCTAAGGTCTGACTGGGATGGACTAACCACCGAGAAATTGAACTATCTCTGATAGACAGATCCTATGAAATTTGAGGCATAGCCTCTTTCTCAAGAAGAACAGCGTTCCAGTAGGTGGGATAGAAGTGGGGTACATCAGTAAGTGTGGCTATGTGGCTTCTATCTAAGCATCAGTACTTTCAAGGTTTGGTAGGTCCAGGGCTTTGTGGTCAGTCTGGATACTTAATGAAATACTCTCTAAAGGATTAAATGATATAATAGAGGCATAAACATTATCCAAGGCTTTTATCATTGTGAGTGTAGAAATGTTAGCAAATGGTTTGGACTAACAGCTGGGAGTGTGTTCTGACCTTCAACTTGACATTTGTAAATCATGGCTTTCCTAGCAGGAGAACAGCATAACAAGAGCTCACACAGTTTTAGAACAAGTCTTATATGCCGAAGTTTGTAAGATTTAAGCAATTCTGTTCAATATGCAAAAGTCGATAAGTGGAATGCTTAGCTTTAATTGTCAACTTGAGCAACCTCATTTGCCAATGAGGGATCGTCTACATTGGGTTGACTGGAAGGTCTCTGGAGGACTGTCTTCATAAAGTGGCAAGACCAAACGCCATTGTGCCAGGACCACATTCCCTAGGCAGGGTGTCCTGAGCTTTAGAAGAGTGGAGAAATCTAGCTGCATACAATCAAGCATCTGATACATATATGCATCCATTTCACTCTGCTTTGACTTTGTATGTGATAAGACCAACTGTCTCAAGTTCCTGCTGCCTCAAGTCACCTGCTATCACAGGCTGTATCATGGAACCGTGAGCTAAAATAGAGCCCTTTCTCCCCTAAGTTGCTTTTTGTCAGGCCATTTTATCACAGCAAACAGAAGTGAAACTAGAGGAGGCTAGTAAGGTAAAATGTTCATCTTAGTAAACAGTAATGGGCATTTCCTCCCAGAAGACCTTTATGAAGGGAAGTTGAAAAGTCTCATCTTTCAAAGGAAGCAGAGCAAACACGAACAAACAAGGCATCTTGGGAGGTGTGAGCTGATGTCTTCTTTTTCTTTCTGGGTGTTACGAAAAAGCCTCTAGAATTCGGCAGCCCCGGCTCCACTGAAAACCAGCTGTGTGACTTGGGAGAGATCACATGACCTCTAGCATCCTTGTGGTGCTTGCCTCACAGCCCTGTCCTCCAGATGGATGGAAATTGACCTTGCTCGTGGCAGTTGTTAACCATTCTATAATGTGTTCATGTCATTCCTCATCTTGGGGAAAAGGACTTCCCTAATGTGTCACTCTTAAAGTCAGTGTTGACTATAAGTTTGATTTTGTTTATAACATAGTTTTAGATTAGCAGAGAAATTGAGAAACAATACCCAGAACTCTCACATGCCCCATGCCTGCCTTCTTGTGTTAGTATGATATGGTATTTATGACCGTTAGTGAGCCTATGTAGAAGTATTAGGAATGAAGCCCATAGCTTTCTGAGTCTTCATTTGATGTCATTTCTTTTCTTCTTTCTAATTATTTTTTTAACTTATTTTATGTTTGAGTGTTCTATCTGCATGTACACCTTCATACCAGAAGAGGGCACCAGATCTCATTACAGATGGTTGTGAGCTGACATGTGGCTGCTGGAAATTGAACTTAGGCCCTCTGGAAGAGCAGCCAGTGCTCTTAACTGCCGAGCCATCTCTCCAGCCCCTTTGATGTCATCTCTATCCTATGACAGCTTCTCATGCTGTTCTTGTTTCCCATGCTGTTGACAGTTTTGAGGAATACCAGTCCAGTATTTACATTTTTTATTACACTTACTTCATTTACTTATTTCTGTGTGCACACACATTTGTGTGTGTGTGTGTGTGTGTGTAGGTGTGTCATAGCACCACACATGTGGAGGTCAGAGGACAATTTGTTGGCTCTCTCCTTCATTTCTCCTTCATGCACTGTGTACATTTTGGGGATCAAAACGGTTCATCAGACTTGGCAGCAAGAGCCTTTACCCACTGAGGCATCTCATAAAACCCCATGCTCAGGTGTTTATGGAATCTTGCCTGTCTTGGATGGCCGTGATGGTTTCCTTGTGGTAACATGGGCTGTGAGTTCCTGGGAAGAAAACCAGGGAGAAGTACCATTCTTATCCTATTGCATCAAGGTGACAGGCTAGCGACTTGATTTGTGACTCATTTCATTTTTTAGGCTTCTTCACTGTAAGGTCACTAATATTCCTTTTTCCTCTGCTTGGATTCTTTGAAAGGCAGGCACAGCATGCAGCCTGTCTCCCAGTGGGGAGTTACACCCGGGTCCTGAGAAGTGCAGTGTCTGTATGAACCATTTGCAAATAAACAGGAGGGATGTGATTCTCCCCCCTCAGCTATAAATTTGTTCGGTCATTTTTCTACTTTTTGAACTTTTTTTTTAATGTGAGCTGGTGCACACAAAGGGCAACTATGTAGAGTCGATTCTCTCCTGCCACCTTAGCATGAGTGGAGTCGATTCTCTCCTGCCACCTTCCCATGAGTTCTGGGAATCAAACTCAGGTTGTGGCAGGTATGCACCACAAGCACTGTACCCAGTGAGCAGTCTCACGAGCCCTCCTCTGGATTTTTCTTTTTTAAGATTTATTTATTTATTATATGTAAATACACTGTAGCTGTCTTTAGACACACCAGAAGAGGGCATCAGATCTCTTTATAGATGGTTGTGGGCCACCATGTGGTTGCTGGGATTTGAACTCAGGACCTCCAGAAGAGCAGTCAGTGCTCTTAACCACTGAGCCATCTCTCCAGCCCCCCTCCTCTGGATTTTATTCTTAAACTATTTACTTTGTTGTTTAGATCCCTCTTGGCCTTTGGGAATGCCTATGGTTTGCACATCTGCGTCTGCTACCACTGGGCTTCTTGGCCACATCTTATCTAGTCTACAAGATACTTCAGGGTTACATAGTTCATATTTTCTGTCTCGGTTTTAAAAGCAGTTGTTTTTCTAGGGGTTCTTGGTTGGCTTTGCTGGAGGATGGTTCGGAGTCACCAAGCCTGCATGTTGGTATACTTGGTGCTCTAGGGAGTATTGGTGGTCTTAAGTCTTCTAGATACACAAAGCATAGAATGAATGATGCATGCATTTACTAGCATAGTGCATACATAATAGTAACTCAGTGTCCATATCCATACATAGCCGCCCGTATCTGTATTAAGGTAACCATGAGCTCACGCTGTCTGTAGTTTAATTCATCGCCGTGGGTGTTGTTCTAGACTCATTCCCTTGCTCATCTGTAAACCGCTCACCAGTGAGTCTCTGGCTCTCTTCATCAGCCCTCCGTGTCTTTAGTGCTTCAGTTCCGGTGGGTGATTATAGCAGTGAGAGGAGAGTTACTGCATCTCCCAGGGGAACCAGTGTGGTTACCTAGAATCCGGGCTTCTGTGCTTTTACCTTTGGTCCTGTTAGATAATGCCCATTCTAAAACTGTCGCTCAGCGCTTCTTCCTATACTTTGATAACAGTGCGTTTTATGCATTTATTAGATAGACAGTTGCTCTTTTAACAGTCTTTGTTATTGTTAACCTACAACCTCCAAAATGATAAAAGTTATGTAAAATAAGGAAGTTTTTGTTTATAATTTATTTTATAATTTTTGTTTTTTTAAAAAATAAATTATATTTACAAATTTATAATTCATAAGAAAATAAAATAAAGTAATGTAAATACTCTGTCCAGTCTATGAATTCTGACAAATGTATAATACCTAGCCACCATTACAATATTATACAGAATATTTTCACTGTCCTAAAAAATTCCTGTGAGTCACCTCTGCAGCCTTCTCCTCCTCTTAAACTCCTGGCAACCAGGATTGTTTTACTCTCTCTGTAGCTGTGTCTTTCCTGGGATGTCATATAATTGAAATCATACACTATATCATAACCTTTCCTGCATGCAGGTTGCTAAGAAACACATGTTGGTTATCTGTAAATCATTGCAGTCTGAGCCGGGCAAGGCATCATCAGAACTGCAGGCTTCTCACACAATGGAGATGGGTTTTGCTTGGTTGTTTTCTGTTGTTGTTCTTGTCAGCTTGGTTTAGGTTGGCTTTGTTTGTGCATATGTGTAACACATTTAGCAAAGAATTTTGATTTTTTACAGTAAGCATCTTGTTGAAGGGCCAGAAAGGGCTGTTCGATGACTCAGTGAGACAGCTATGCAGTGCTCTGAGCTCGATGTCTTCACTCTCAGGCTGATGCTATCTTCTCGGAGCTCGGTCATTTTTTTTTTAAAGACTTAAAAATGTTTCTGTTTTCATATGGATTTTTTTTTAAGTTTGAAATTTATCTTAAAAAAAAAAAAAACGATGTGTGTGCATTTGTTTGTGTACTTTAGTGCAATGCCTGCAGAGGCTAAAGGAGGCGCCATATTCTGTGCAGCTGGACTTAGAGCAGTTGTGAGCCCCCTGACAGAAGTGCAGGGAACTGAACCTGGGTCCTCTGTGAGAGCATATGAGCTCTCACCACTGAGCTGACTCCAGCCCTGCACATTCAAAATTAAAAGAGCACCGTAGCCATGCAGTAGAAGCACATGCCTTTAATCCCAGCACTTGGGAGGCAGAGACAGGCGGATTTCTAAGTGAGTTCCAGGAGAGCCAGGGCTACACAGAGAAACCCTGTCTCGAAAAAACAAAAAAACAAAAAAAAAAAAAAAACAAAAAAAGAACATTGTGTTGGGGAGATGGTTTAGTGGGTAAAATGTTTCCACATCAGTGTGCTGAGTTTGAATCCCAGAACCCATGTAAAGCTGGTTGCCATAGCACCCATGTCTATAACTCCAGTGCATCCTACAGGGAGATGAGAAGCAAACCCCCGGAAGCTTTCAGGCCGGCTAGGTGAGGAGGACCAGCACCCAGGGTTGTCCTCAGCCTTCCACACGTATATCACACAAGTGTGTATATGTATACAGTGCACATGCACACATATGCAAATAGTTAAAAAAAAACAACAAAACAATATGGATTGGGAGCTAAGAAGAGAGAGGGAGGCTCCATGCGTCGAGAGCATGCTGTGCAAGCGTGAAGACTTAGGTTTAGGTTCCAGGGCTCATGAAATAAATAGGTAAATAAATAGATAAAATCGATAGAAAAGCTGGGTGTGCTTGAACGTGAGGCTCCAGCCCCAGCATAATGGAAGGTGGAGATGGGAAGATGGGTGGAGCGTGCTGGCCACTAGCACAGCTCCAGGTTCAGGAGGGACCCAGGCTCAAAGGAATAAGGCAGAGAATGATAGAGGAAGGTGTCAGATGTGCTCCTCTAGCTTCTGTTTGCCCCTAGCACACACATACACACACACACTCACTCTCACACACACACACTCGCTCACACACACACACTCTCACACACACTCACTCCCACTCTCTCTCTCTCTCTCTCTCACACACACACACACACTCACTCTCACATACACACACTCGCTCACACACACATACTCTCATACACACTCACTCTCACACACACTCACTCCCACACCCACACTTCCACACTCACACTCTCTCTCTCACATACACACACTCACTCTCACACACACTCACTCCCACACACACACTTCCACACTCACACTCTCTCTCTCACACACACACACTCACTCTCACACACTCACTCCTACTCTTTCTCTCTCTCTCTCTCTCTCTCACACACACACACACACACACACACACACACTGCTTACTTGGATGCTTACTAATCCTAATGACCTATATTGTATCTTTCTGTGCAGTTTCAGCCCACATTTGTATTACTGTATAATTGTTTTGGATGGTGTAAGCAGAAGGTATTTTTAGCATGTAATAATTTCCTTCCAAGAGAAAAACCAGACTGTCAACTAAGCAAACTGGAAAGGACTTCCCAGGGCTGGATAGTATGAAGGCCTAAGAGGACCTGGACCACACTCTGGTTATAGTCATGTCTTTTTTAAAAAATAACATAACTGTTTTTTTGTTTAAAGAATTATTTATTTGGGGCTGAAGAGATGGCTCAGCAGTTAAGAGCACTGACTGCTCTTCCAGAGGTTCTGAGTTCAATTCCCAGCAACCATATGGTGGCTCACAACCATCTGTTGTGAGGGCATGAGATCTGATGCCCTCTTCTGGTGTGTCTGAATAGAGCAATGGTGTACTTAGATACATAAAATAAATAAATCTTTAAAAAAAAAAGAATTACTTATTTTATGTATATGAGTACACTCTTGCTGGTGTGGTTGCTGAGAATTGAACTCAGTACCTCTGGAAGAGCAGTCCATGCTCTTAACCGCTGAGCCATCTCTCCAGCCCCTATATTCGTGTCTTCAGCAGCAGTTTGGTATATGCAAGGTAACCGTCTGCCAGTGTTGCTGGTAAGGAGATTCTTAGTTGTCATTGGCAGTGTCAAGGGTCAAACCCAGGGCCACATGTGTGCTGTGCAGGCATTCTACCACAGAACACCCTCAGCCTTTGCTTTTCATCTTTACTATGAATATTTTACTATAATAAAGATCCATAAGCCTAATGAAAAATTTTGCTTTCATTTGTATTTCATACCTTAAATATGCTGGCTGATCAGTAGTGCAGAATTTCTTATAACTTTATAACTAACTCTGTCCACCTCACGACTGGGAAATGATCGCTTAGCATATGGCACATTTTCAGTAAATATTAGTCGTTGTTGTTATGGTTTTAAATACTCTGAGCTTTCAGTAATGCGCTGGTCTGGTCTGGCTGTCTTCCCTTCCCACATTTGGCATGTTTACTGCTTCAAGTGGAGTTGATTGCTCCCTCCTTTCCTCCCTCCTGTGCTCTCTGAGCAGCTCCCAGCATGGTCAACAGCAGCTGCTCTGGCCGGTCTGGTAGACAGAGCACAGTCTGCTCACTGTGTGCGTGCATATGTGCACGAATGTGGAGGTCAGAGGACAACTTCGGGTGTCCTTCCTCAGGTGGCTCCCTCATTGTGTTTGGTCATGAGTGCTGCCAGGCAGGCCAGCGGATCCTCCAGTCTCCACCTCCTATCACACGTGCATGCCACACTTTGTACCAACTGATTCATCTCTCCGTCCCTGAGCTTCCTTACGCTGCTGCTCTCTCAAGTCTTGAGATGTGTTTTATTGGGTTTTGAGAGATAGCTCAGCGGTTAAGCACACTGACTGATCTTCTAGAAGACCCAGGTTTGATTCCCAGCACTCACATGGCAGCTCACGGCTTACACTTATGCATGTCAAAAACCCTGACACCGTAAGGTTTGCTACCAGTTGCCAACATATGTACTTTCTGCAAACTAAGCTGATAAGTTTCTATATAGATACTGCCACTTCTTAGCCTTCCCAATGTCTCAGGCTTCTTATGAGTTTTGTTTCCTTTCTGTCTTGTAACTTTAATTCTTTTTTTCAAATCCTATTTTTAATTAAGTTTTACAATGTTTTTTTTTAATTCATTTATTTATTATATGTAAGTACACTGTAGCTGTCTTCAGACACTCCAGAAGAGGGCATCAGATTTCGTTTCAGATGGTTGTGAGCCACCATGTGGTTGCTGGGATTTGAACTCGGGACCTTTGGAAGAGCAGTCGGCTCTCTTAACCACTGAGACATCTCACCAGCCACTCAAATCCTATTTTTAATGATGGTTCTTAAATGCTTTAACCTCCCTTATAGCCCACCATCTACCAGAGGTAGTGGAAAAGGAAGGATACGGGGAAGTGGACCTGTTTAGAAATAGTTCTTTGGAGCAACTCCCATCTGTGCTGTCTGGAAATCGGCAGTTCAGTTCACAGGTTAGCAGCAGCAGCAGCTCAGCCCACTCACAAGCACTTCCCAGATACACCAGCAGTCTAGTTCAGGAGAATCGGGATAGCGAGCAGGAATCAGCAGTGGTGGCACGACCTAGCAGAGACAGCCATGCCTCAGCCTCGGCTCCAGTCAGCAGGAGGGACCAGGAGAACTTCTCTGCTGTGCCTCTGAGGGAAGCAAAGATCAGTGAAGACTCGAGATCCACAAGTATTGCTCAGCCCCCGTCACTGTACAATGAGTTTTATTTATATCCTCCAAGCATCACGTGTCCTCCACAGGTCTTGCCCCAGCATGTGTCTTGCCTTAGCATGACACACTGCCAATCAGCCTGAGTCTGTGGAAGTGGCAAGAAAGCCTGGGCACACCACCGGAAGTTTTGTTTCTCTCTGTGGAGTCCCAACAAATGCAGCTCAACTACACAATGTAAGGCGACCAATACATGTGTGTTGTTAGCAAAGAATCCTTGATCACGTGTCCTTTCACGTGCTTGCTTTATCACAACATCCTTTTACCTGTGTCTGCTTCAGCTAAACGCCCTTTTATGTATTTACCCCAGCAAAGCACTATCCAACTGTGTCCCCAAAAAACCCGTAAGTTTCCACTTCACTGTTTGAAGAACTTTCTTGAATGATTGTTTGAGGGTTTGTTCCACTGACAGTGTGGTTGGTTGATTGATTGTTGTGGGTTTTGAGGAGTTTCGTTCTGCAGTACAGTGGATAGAGCCCACCCTTGCATGGAGAGACCAGCACTCTACTACAGATATCTACCCATAGCCCTGAGTGTCTTTATTTCACCTATGTTCTTAAAGATATTTTTCCTGAATTCAAAATTCTGTATTGCCAAGTCTTATTAGCAGGTTAAGAATGCCCATGGGGAAAAAAAAAGAATGCCCTTGCATTTCTTTCTGGCCTCTGTGATTTCTGTTGAGAAAACCACACCTGTGTATCTTTCCTTTGGCTCTCTTAAGTTTTCTTTGACTTTAGATTTCATTACTTGTTACAATTGTCTCAGTGTGGATTTCTTTTATGTTGTTTAGCTCCTGCTTAGGTTAAAATCCAAGCTTGTAGCAATTCTATAGGGATCTAACTATAAACTGATACAATGAAACTTGATCTTTAAAGACGCTATTCCATCAATTTTTAATGTCAGCTAGTGATTCTTCCTGAATTATCTGTTACATAGGGGGTTGCAAAGAATAAATCTTTGACCTTTTACAGAAGACAAAACTAGGTGCAAACAGGTGAGATTTTTTTTCTTTTTGTGTGTTTTTTGAAAGTCACAATAGGAGTTACTTTTCAGAGAGAGATAAGGAAGTAGTAATTAGGGGGAGTGGGATGGAGAGGATGATATTAGGGTTTCTCCAGCCTCCTTTCTTGGCCTAGGTAAAATGTGACTGGGATAGCCGCATCCTGATTATTAGGGTTGGGCCTGGAGCTGAGTGGCAGAACGCTTGTCCTGTGTGCTCTAGGTCCTGGGGTGCAGTCCTCAGTACTACACAGACACTAAAAAATACACACTTTGTGATAATTGACTCAACTGTGGATTGGAGTTACTTGTATTTCACAACCAATATGGAAATGTTAATTAGCTCCTAGTTTCATGGCTGTGCTGTCCCTGGATTCAAGCTCTGTGGTATCACTGACTACTGTGATTTATAGCTTCTGTTATTATATAATGACTCAACCAACTTGAGTCCCCTCCTCCCCATTCATTTCTTCATTATCTGAAAACAATATGAAGGACAGGGTGTTCATTGTATAACCCAGGCCGGCCTCAAACTGGTGGCAATCCTGCCCTTAAGTTCTTGGATTATCAGCATGAGCCACAACCCCTGACTGAAAATATTGAAAAATATTTTGGTGGGGAAATGGTATGTGTGTGGTACATAAATGTCCTTTGTAAGTGATATTACAATATTGTCTCTGACATGTTGTTCAGACATAAATGTTGTATGTTTGCAAAAAATTTAGAATATGCTTTCTAACATATAAATCTATGCATGCATATACAGACATAGAAACAGAAATATTTGTATATACACATACACCCGTGTAATTCTTTGTTATGACATACTGTTCGTTTATCATGTTTTCTGTCACTCTCTCTGCAAATGGAATCCGCAAATGGAATCTGCAAATGGAAGCTGGCCCAACAGATCCCATCCACACACGGGGAGCATTAGTGCAGCGTGAGGCAAAGTCTCTCCGCCACATAGTTCTGCTAATCGGAATGAGTTTAGCATGTGGTATTTACTGTTTGGTCTTGCCGACACTCACTTTGTGTTCTGACACGATGCTCTAGTTACTAACAAAAGCATCTGCCATGGAAAAAAAGTAGTCAGGTGATCTTGCTGGAGTTTGAAAATGTGGCAGCTCTTGGTGGTTTTAAATATATGGAAATTAAAGATGGGTAGTCAGCTAGCGACTCAGACAATTTTTTTGATGCTGCCACAGACCCCACAAACTTCACTGCAAGTGCAGCCTGGGAAGAATAAAAATCCAGGAGGGACGGAATGGCGGCTAAGAGGCACGATGGCCAAAGGCTGCCTGCCACAGCCAGAAGATGTGAGTGATTGCATCCTGTGAGGCACTAAGCACTTTAGCAAACCTGTGTAGTTTGATCCCGCTTCATGCCTTTTCTATGACCTCATTCCCTGCATTCCAGAGATGGGCGAGTAGTCTCTGACTCCGTGTGCAGTTGCCTGCGGTCTCTTTCTTTGTGAGTACACCATAGCCCCTCAAGGATGGTTTCTTTGTTTTGGATAGAGGTCCTTCCTATGTCACCCATGTGGCTCCAGCTCCTGGGCTCAAGCTGTCACCTCACTTCAGTCTCCCTAGTGGCTGGTACTGTGGTTAGTGCAGATGCAGGCTTCGAGTGGCTAGATTCTGAGTCCCCCCAGATCACAGTCATTTGTCCCCACATCTCTTTACCCCATTGTTTGCTGGTATTTCCTGGATGCTGTGTGATAGATCGTGTCCTTCCTTTATTGGGGAGTTTCCTCCCTTGCTGCTGTCCTAATGCTTGCAGAATTGTATCTGTATTCTGAATGTTAGGAACCGCAGGCGCAATCTCTGCAGATGATAAACACTGTCCACGACGGATACCTAATGCTTACATTTTGGTTGTTCCTACAGGAAGACTCAGTGTTTACCACATCAGAGAAAAGTCCTCTTTCTTTTACTTGATGGTTATCTCATCTGTCTTCCCAGCTCTTTATCCCCCACCTCTCAGTTTTATTTGCTAACATGTTTCGTCCTTTTTATGCCCTTTTCTGTCTTCTGGGGCATATTTCCTAAAGCTCGCCCCTAGTGTACAGTAACTGCCTTCCTTGTTTCTTTAACAGTCAGGGTTCTGTCTTAGTGTTGTCAAGGGTGTGACATTGTTGCCTTTTGGTAGGTCTGAGCTTGTGACACTGACTTAGTGTCTAATGGCTTCGTCTTGGGAGTATTCCTTGGATGTTCCTTTATTTGAGCTCTTTCTTGCACCTCTTGGCTCTTTGTACACAGAGCTCCCTGTCCATTTGTTTGGCAGTTGGGAAGGGTCTTAGCACAGGCCTCTGTTGCACATTTCAGACCCAGATGAAAGGCTCTGGTTTGAGGTGCGGAGAAAACATGACAGGGGTCCTTGCTTTCTGCCTAACCTGCCCCTGCTCACTGCCTCCCCTCGCCCCACCATGTGTAAGGTGTGAACAGGCAAGGGGACATCCCCATGGAGTGGCTTCCAGAGTGGTGGCTTCCAGAAGCACTGCAGGAGTTCCTACCAGGTGCCCTGCAATAGGAAACCCATAGGTAGGAATTTAAACTAATAACTTTAGAATTTTTATTTATTTAAATGTGTGTATGGGTGTTTCACTATACATACAAACACACACACACACACACACACGTATGTGCACCACATGCACACCTGGTGCCCATGGAGGTCTAAAGAAAGCATCAGATACCCTGGGCATAGAATTACAGGCAGTTAGGAGCCTCCATGCTAAAAATTAAACTTGGGTCCTCTAGAAGAGCAACAAAGGTGGTTGATCACTGAGCCATCTCTCCAGCCCCTGAACTAGTAGCTTTAAGAAAAGTTCTTGCCAGGCAGTGGTGGCGCATGCCTTTAATCCCAGCACTTGGGAGGCAGAGGCAGGTGGATTTCTGAGTTCGAGGCCAGCCTGGTCTACAAAGTGAGTTCCGGGACAGCCAGGGCTACACAGAGAAACCCTGTCTCAAAAAAAAAAAAAAAGAAAAGAAAGAAAAGTTCTTTGCTCACTATTAAAAAAAAAAAAAAAAAGGCTTTAAGTATTATTAGTAATAGTAAAGTCATAATGATTTTACAGCTCCAGAGTCCATTATGACACAAAAAAAACCATAAAATTCACCTAAAAATATATAGTATATGTACTGCCTTTATGTAGGATCTATTGACATTAAAATAGGAAATTTTATGAGAATAGAAAACTTATGAACTCTAGAGTCCACTAGTTGACAGCACCCAGTATTTCTCACGGCTTTCCCTTGCCTCCCTTGCCAGTGTACTGCCTTTACGTGGTGGGCTTTTGTCTTCTGATGCAAAAGCACTTGGTGTCACAAATCAACATGTGATAGAAATGGAAGGGGCTTCTTGGAACCAAATGCAAATACTTCCCAGGAGGTATTTCTCTTTGGAGGCTCAACTGTCATGAATCTAGAATAATCAGCTGGTTGTTTCCCAGCCTGTATTCCAAAACCTGTGTTTAATTTGTTCTTAATAGACTGTGGTTAGGGAAATTCCCACCTTAAGAGCTGTGGTCTGCAGGGTGGGAATTCCCCTAGGCTCCCTGGCTTAGGAAATATCCGTCTGAGGTCATAGTAACTGACAAGTGGAATAAATTCTATCAAACCAACCAACACTGGCAATATGAGCCTTTTAAAATGTAATTTGGCAGATAGGTTCAAAGTCCATAAAGCCGTCATAATCACACTTTGTTAAGGAAATGATACTAGAGATGAAATGCTAATGGAGGAAATAATTCATTGACTCATGATTTAAAAGCAAAGTATTCAAAGTATTCAACAATGGGCTACTAGTTAATGAATGCTTATTTAATGGAATAACTATTTTGTAACTACTTGAAATTTTAACTGAGCCAGAGGTTTTGGCACAGGCCTGTAACCCCAAGACTCAGACAGAGACTGAGTCAGGAGAATCTGAGTTTGAAGCCAGCCTGTGCTACATAGTGAAACCCAGTCCTAGAGAGAAATGCAGGAGGGAAGAGGGGAAGAACCCAACACGAGGCTGTCACTTCACAGAGAGTAAGAGATAGTTTATTCTTAAACCAAATGAGTGTGCCCTATAGTCCAGATTACCCTGGATAATATGCCCCAGTATGGAAATGATTTTCTGGAATTTAGAAAGTTGTAAATCAAGGCACTTCCAAACTGTATCTGTAAGAACATTACTTAGACCAATCACCCAAAGCAGGGAGATGTCTGCCCTGGTCTCAAGTGCTAGCTGATGGCATTCTTACCTTTTGACTTGGTAGAAGTTTGTGTCTTCTCAGTTAATCCATTCCCAAAGATTTTCCCTCGTAGTCAGGAAAATGTTAAGTCAGACACAGAGGTGGGCAAAGACTGGCTATCGAGGGGGCTCAAAAGGGCCCAGGATCACCTGGCTTGTGGGTCTGCAGCCTTCTGCCTCCCTACACCGTGGAAGCTTTAATGGGCCAACCAGCCTTGTAGGATCAAGAGCAAGTGTAGCTTTCTCCTGAAACTTAATTCTCCCTGTTGGTTTTATACATGTAGAGGTGCAATGTCATTTCTGTCCCTCAGTGCTGGGATGGAGTAGGCAGGAGAGCGATCTTCAGGAGCGAAAAAGAGTTGGCAAAGACATTAAGGGGTAGGGGGTGGGAGTGGGAGTGGGGGAGATCCCTGAATCAATTTACCTAGCCTGATTTTTCTCCACCCCCTGTGTCTGGCATATTTCTAGATGACATATAGTAGGGGTATCATACCTACAAGTAATCAGCACCGTAGTGTAACGGAGTAAAGTAAGAGGAGAGGGACTGGCATTTAAACCAATGAAAAAAAACGTGCTCTTTAACTAGATCAGACGCGTGTGTCACTCCGCCTCCTGCAGTCTGCACTCTGAATATTTTATTTGATACTTGGAGGGTTGGTGGTAACCATCTTCCAATTCTAGTTTTACTTTGGGCCAGTCTGGTTCCATAGCTATAAGCTCACCAGTGCCTGGTTGTAATGCTAGACAATATTGGCCTTTAATATCTATGTTTTTATATTTTATTGTGACTGGTAATTTTGTATGTACTATAGTTTTGGTATGTGTCAGATTTTAGTTTGAAGAAATAAGTGAATAGTAATATATCAGAAATTAGATATAGCAATAATAGTCTCACGTTAAGGTTTTTTTTTTTTTCAATAAAACACCACCCCCCCCCATGTCAATAACATGCAGAATTAAAAGGTACATTTGTGAGAATATGGATTCCATGGGTTCTGGTGGGCAAAATCACATCTCATTTTTTATTTGATATTCAGAAAGCAAAGTAGGGCCACATCAGGAAGTATTTTATAATGATCTTCTCATTACCAAGATACCATTGTTTGGTATTTTATTCCTAGCCCGGCTAACTTCTCTATAGGGCACCTTGATAACACATTTGATCAGAAAACACAGATTCATGATGTATAAAACACCATGAGTATTATCATGAAATACTGATTGTTTTATGTAACAGATTCATGATGTATAAAAACGCCACGAGTATTATTATGAGATACTGATTGCTTTATGTAGAGTTTGGATCAAGAGAGTTAACCAAAGTCTTTGGGTATCCATAAGAAAAATCAATATAGTCAAAGTTGCTCTAAGGTATTCAAAAATCTGACTGTGCTGGGCGGTGGTGGCGCACGTCTTTAATCCCAGCACTTGGGAGGCAGAGACAGGCAGATTTCTGAGTTCGAGGCCAGCCTTGTCTACAAAGTGAGTTCCAGGACAGCCAGGGTTATACAGAGAAACCCTGTCTCGAAAAACCAAAAAAAAAAAAAAAAAAAAAATCTGACTGTGTTATAGAGTCTCCAGACCCAGACTTTGCTATAACTTTTAGTGTTTTTAGTGCTAGTAGCATAACAGTACAGTTTCTTGGCCCCAGTCAATATTCTTCCCTCTAATGCTTATTATTTTTGCCTCTAAGAGTCTGGATTTCAGAAATGGACTTTTAAAATATACTTAGAAAGTTTCCTGCCAATTTAAGAAACTGGATTTTCTCTTCTTTTCCTTTCCTTTTCTTTTCTTTTTTTTTTCTTTTCTTTTCTCTTCTTTCTGTTTTTTTGTTTAAGGTTTATTCATTTATTTTATGTATATGAGTGTTCTCTATGCATCTACACCTGCATGCCAGGAAAGAGCATCAGATCACATTATAGATGGTTGTGAGCCACCATGTGCTGGGATTTGAACTCAGGACCTCAGGAATAGCAGCCAGTGCTCTTAACTGCTGAGTCATCCCTCCAGCCCCAAACTGGATTTTCTTTTTAAATCAAAATTATACTGAATAATGTAAGAATTCTTTTTATGACATTAGTGAAATTTTTAAGTCTTTTTAAACATGAAGATTTGGTTTATGTAAGATCAGGGTAAACACGCATTTAACAAAAACAAGAATCTCATTTGCAGTTGCATTATAAACATGATTCTTAATATTTAAGAAAAATTGTAAATATCTTAGACAGTGTTTAAAATATCAAAATGTAAAAAGATTTAAGTGCAGTAGAGATGACTCAGCAGGTGAAAAGTGGTTGCCACCAGGCCTGGTGACCTCAGGGTGACCCCAGAACCCACATGGTGGATGGATGGAGAGAACCAGCTCCTACAAGTTTCTCTGCATATGTGACAAGGCACACAAATAATTATAAAAGCACAAATAATTATAAAAACTTTAAAAAGAAGGTTAAGAAATGCACTATTAAAAAGTGAGAGTTAGCAGAGACAGCAGAGGTATTTGCAGTTCTGTTTTGGGGGCCCTCAGTTGATATGGTTGAAAACAAGTCATTCAACTTTCTGAAGTCTTTGTGGTTGTGACCTTAGGAAGTGATAAAAGTCTGAGGTGAGAAATAGGAATCTTTTTGTTGTTGTTGTTGTTGTTGTTGTTGTTGTTGTTGTCAGTCCTGCAACTTTTATTTGCCTGAGTGTTAGTTCTCCCACATTGACCATCTGTAGGTTTTTTTTGAACGTGGTACAGGCACATAAGTTACCACAGTGCAGAGCTTGTTTGGGGAATCCTCATCCTCACTATGTTTTCTGGACAAGCGTACTCAGAGTGATGTGGAGTGTTGCTTATCCCTTTGGCCCAGGAGCTTCACTGAGCCTGGTATCAATGCGCACTTCTGGAGTGTGCACACTCTTCTTCCTGGCAAATTCTGGCATTTCTTTGAGTGCCTGAGGGAAATGCTTCTTGAAGCCCACTCCATGGATGCACCTGTGAATGTTGCTGGTGTATTCTCAGGTGTATTCTCAGGTTACCACCTCATTAAGGGCAGAACGTCCTTCTTCTCACTACCCTTCTTTGTTGTAGCCATTCTGCCGTGCCCAAGTTGGAAAGCAAGAGAAGTTTTGCAGCATCAGAGGTGATTGAAGTACCTGGTCCACCTGCCTGGCAGGAGTCTGACATGGTGTCTTTTCCACCTAGTCCATCACCTCATTGTTCTCATTTATTTAGTTGTTGCTCTTCTGTGGGCTTCCTATGGACAGACGGTGTTACAGCTCAGAGTTCCTCCTTTTCATTTAGAAACGTCCCTTACGTTTGGTGGCTGATTATGGGATGGATCCCTGGGTGGGGCAGTCTCTGGATGGCCCATCCTTTCATCTCAGCTCCAAACTTTGTCTCTGTAACTCCTTCCATGGGTATTTCGTTCCCAATTCTAAGAAGGGGCAAAGTATCCACACTTTGGTCTTCCTTCTTCTTGAGTTTCATGTGTTTTGCAAGTTGTATCTTGGGTATTCTAAGTTTCTGGGCTAATATCCACTTATCAGTGAGTGCATATCATGTGAGTTCTTTTGTGATTGGGTTACCTCACTCAGGATGATACCCTCTAGAACCATCCATTTGCCTAGGAATTTCATAAATTCGCCAGCAAAATTTTGCTGAAAGGACCCTGATATAGCTGTCTCTCGTGAGGCTATGCCAGTGCCTGGCAAGCACAGAAGTGGATATTCACAGTCAGCTATTGGATGG